>NC_090265.1:1311995213-1312620213 GCF_040414725.1 Anabrus simplex | reverse complement strand
TTTTACCTTTTTGGTTGTTCAGACCTTATCATCACCTATTATTTTAGGTTTTGATTTTTTTCCCATACTGGACTTATATTGGATTCGGTCAACTCTACGGTCTCCTTTCATTTTTCCTCTAAGTCTATTCCATTGGTTCATAGTTTTGACTTCCCTCTTTCTCATCCCTCTACATGTTTACCTATAAATTCTGTTCATTCTGACCGCGTTCAGTCCTTACTTGAAGAGTTTTCCGATGTCATTACCCCCACTTTGGGCACCGTTAAAAATTTTTCTGCTCACATTGATCTTACTGATCCTACCCCGGTTCGTTCTTCTCCTTATTTTTTGAGTCCCCCTCGCATGAAAATTTTGAATGCTTTAGTTGACCAAATGCTTCAAACTGAGACTATTATTCCATCATCTTCTAATTATGCCTCTCCCGCTTTCATCGTCGATAAACCGGATGGATCCTCTCGTTTTATAGTGGACTATAGAAAATTAAATTCTCGCATCCTCTATGATGCCTATCCCATGCCAAAATTGCAATCTGCTTTTCAACATTTTTCAAATGCTCAGTTTTTTACCATCTTTGATTTAAATTCGGCTTACAATCAAATTCCTTTAGATGATGTTAGTTCTCGCTATACGGCTTTTATTACCCCGAATGGACTATATCAATTCAAAAAAGTCCCTTTCGGTTTGAATCTTGGCTCACAAATTATGCAGCGGTTTGTGGATTCCTTGTTTGCTGATATAAAATATAAATACTTATTTCCTTTTATTGATGATATTCTTATTTATTCTTCAGATTTTGAAACCCATTTACTCCATGTTCGTGAAGTATTGACTCGCCTCCGCTCAGTCGGCTTAACTGTCAACCCTTCTAAGGTCCTTATCGCCCAGACATCTATTAAATTTTTGGGTCACATCTTAAGTTCACAGGGGGTGGCTGTCGACCCTGAAAGAGTTTCTGCCATTCACAAAATACCTCCTCCCTCTAATCTTAAGCAATTACGTTCTTTTCTTGGGATGATTGGTTTTTATGCCAAATATATTCCCAACTTTTCTTTACTTTCCGAACCCCTCAATCTGCTTAAACGTAAAGGTATCAAATTTCATTGGTCTTCTCTTCAACAAACCGCCTTTGATACATTAAAATCTAAGCTCTCTCAGGCCCCTCTTTTGCAAATCCCTGATTTTGATTTTAAATTTGAACTTTCCACTGACGCCTCCGATGTTGCCATAGGTGCTGTTCTCCAACAGACGAAGAACGATCAAACTTTACCTGTTGCTTATTTCAGTCGTCTTCTTACCCCCGTTGAACGTAAATATTCTGTGTATGAAAGGGAGGCTTTAGCTCTCATTCTTTCCATTGAGCATTTTGCGGAGTACTTAGACCATCGCGAATTCTTAGTTAGTACTGATAACCAGGCCCTTTCTTGGTTATTACATAATGCCCCTAAAATTGGACGTACCGGTAGATGGTTGCTTCGCCTATCCCGTTTCAAATTTTCTCTTAAGTTCGTTTCCGGGTATCATAATTCTGTTGCTGACGCTCTATCTCGGCTTTTTGATGATACTTCATCTCATCTTTCTGAGCTTAATCAACTTCCTATTAACTCTGTTACTTCTATTTCTTCCCTTATCAATTTTCCCCTTTCCTTTCAATCATGTCTTGATCATCAAAAACTTGATCCTTATTGTCAACAACTTTGTCAAGATCTTTCTTCTCCCGATTATTCTGGCCCCTTTCGTCTCCACAATCAGCTTTTAATTTTCAAACCTACTCCGCGCGCCACTCCTCGTCTCGTTCTCCCTTCCAGTCTCCGACAAATGGTTTTTGAGTATTTCCATGCATCCCCTGTTGGCGGTCATTTTGGCATGTCTAAAACTTATGCTCGTCTTGCTTCTCAGTTCTTTTGTCCTCAGATGCGGAAAGAGGTATATTCGTGGGTCCGCTTATGTGACTTGTGTCAGAAACATAAGCCCCCCAATCATCAGCCCTATGGTAATTATGCTGCCTCCCCCCCTACTTACCCTGCTGAGAAATTCTATGTTGATATTGTGGGACCTCTTGTAAAATCGTCGAAATCTAACTCTTATATTTTTACCTTACTCGATGGTTTTTCTAAATTTATTGTTCTTCGTCCTTTACGAACTATTTCTTCCCAGATAATTATTAACTTACTATCTACCCAAATTTTCCCCATCACTGAAATTCCTAAAATGTTGGTGTCTGATAATGCTACTGTTTTCACCTCTAAACTCTTCTATAATTTTTGTTTTTCTCATGGGATTAAGAAAATCAATATTTTCCCCTACCACCCTCAAGCTAACATCGTTGAGCGTTATCATCGTAATCTAAAATCCCTTCTATCTATTTTTCATTCACATGATCACCGGACTTGGGATGCCGAATTGCCTTACTTTGCCTTGGCATCAAACGCTACTGTTCATAATTCAACCTCTTATACTCCGGCTAAATTATTTTTAGGCCGTGAATTACACACCCCTCTCTCTTTGACATGGGATTTGTCCTCTTTGTTGAACACTCCATCTCATCTTCTCACCCCTGATCATTTGCAAGATGCTCTCAAAAAGTTGTTTCAAGCCAGAGACCTCCATAAAAAAACTTACAATTCTCGCGTTCGCTCTCCCACCTTCAAACCTTTGGATTTAGTTCTCTTCAAAAACCATCCCATCAGTTCCTCCTCTCAGCACTTATCTGCTAAGCTTTCTCCCCGTTGGCTTGGGCCCTTTCGCATTCTTTCCTTTCCGTCCCCTGTTACAGCTTTGTTGCAATCCTTGGACAATCCTAATGATATTCGTAAGGCTCATTTTTCCCTCTTAAAAAAGTTCTCCGCTTAACTCCTTGGCTTGCCGCAGGGATGGACAATTTATACTTCATTTCATCTTTTTTTTCCTAGTGTACTATTGTTTTTTCTTTACTTGCGTTTGTTCACCCATGTCCCCCCCCACCCCCCCTTTTTCTTTCCCTTTTTCTTTTTTCTGTGGTTCATATCTTTGCTTTTTTTTTCTCTCTCACCCGGTCATGCTCCCTCCACACACTTCGTCACTTCCTCCGGCTCCCCCATCGATTATTTCCCCTGATGGGTTTCTTTTTTTATGGGACACCATCTTACTACATACTCCTCTGTCATTGTACTTTCATTTACTTAACTTTTTTTGTAAAATTTTTGTACGGCCACTTATATTTACATATTGTAGCTTTTATTGTAAAACTTTTCTTTGTAACCCCTTTCCTTTTCATGTATCCTCCCCCCCTTTTTTCGATCCGGATCGTTCTTTCTCTTTTTTCCCCTCCCCTCTGCCCCTCCCTTTTTTTTCTCTTCTCTTCTTACTTGTAACTCATGCCTGTTCTTGCTTTTTGTTTTTGCCTCCTCGCCGACGATACTCTCTTCGTGTTCCTGAGTTCGGCGCCCCTCTGGAGCATCAATGGACTTTCGTCGCTTCTACACCCAATCCTTCGGATTTCTCCGGCTGCTGGGAGTATATAACGTGCTCCGAATTTTTCTACTGTTTTATGGATTCTACGTTTACTACGTTGCATATGCCGCTACTAACCTGCCTGTGCTCTCTTCGCCCGTCCAGCTTCAACTGCTCGTGCGGCTTACCCTCCCTCTTTCCTTCCCCTACCGTTTCGCTGCGCATTGGGTACTGTATGCTCTCGTCCTTTCTGGACGCTTCTACCGGAATATAAATTGGCCTGCTCTGGGCTTGAGCGGCGAGTTGGGGTGAACACGACGATTTGTGTGGAGGGAGGACTTGGTTTTATTTTGCTGCCAGCTGGACTGTGTGCAATGTTTCTTTTAAAATGTGCTTTTGTGTACCATTGAAAAGCTACGACTGCTGGACGGGTGAGCGAAAACTTTAATTTTTTTCATTTCCATGTTGTTCTTTGAACTTTCTTTTAATGCTGCACTTCCTTAATTTTCAAATTGCCGTTACTGGCTACCAATGACAGTTCATGTTGATAATAAGCTAACTGCAGCTATTGATAGCGGTACCTTACTTTGGAATTACATTACCATCTCACTCCGAAGTTGGACTTTGTGATACGTCAAGTGATTGCTGCGATATGAACCATTGAAATTCAACTGTTTTCCCGAGCAAACGCATCAATAGAATCAATTGAACTATCACCTAGCTTCTGTTTGCTCTTTTGGAATTTCATCGATACTGGCTGGTCCTATTTTCCAAATCCCTGTTGGCAGCCATTGGTACTGTTTTCTTTCACGTCCCTCCCCTTTCCCCACCTTCCTATTCCGCATCCCTTCCGCCCCCCCTTTTTTTTCTCTTCTACATGTATTATTGTACAGTGGCCCATATGTCTTTCAAATTTTAATGTTTTTTCGTGTTCATACGTAAATTTTTGTTTTCCTTGTGTAGGACACTCCTCATGTAAAAGAGGTTGTATTATTATTGAAGGTTTCGAGTCTAGCTGTTCTCTTTGAAAAACAGATCTGTAAATTAACATGGTTGTCCCATCTGCTTTTTCTCTTTTGGAAGTCAGAACTAACTGACCTTTGGATGATTGTTGTTTTCCTTGGCTTGTAAATGTTTATTCTGGGTGTTTTTTACTAATATATTGTTATTATGAAAAAACTATTTCTTCTTTCCCTTTTTATTATTGTCGTACGCCTTTCCTTGCCCTCACGAAATTTGTACCTACCTCGGTTCCTCTGAATACATGGACTCAGTGAAAATGCTTCCATTATGCGCTCTGCTGAAAACCTTTTACCTTGAAATTTGAAAACAACTTGTGGACTTGTGCACGGACGCACTTTTTTTTTTTTTTTTTTTTTTGTTACATCCCTTTGGCTACGCCATCACGTGCGTTGATTGGTACTGCGTCAGTTGGATTAGTACCTTAGTTTATGCCTTGTGTTTTTCTTGGTGCATTGTCTTACCATTCCCCATTCTGGTGCATGGCGAGATCATAATTCTGTGCGTACTTGCTTTACCTTAAATACGATACAGACCTATCCTACCCTTACCACCAACCGTCACACGTCCCACTCACACGAATTACACCACATGTGGTATATCAGAAAATATGTCCATCCTCGGGACGGAAACCTTAGTCTGTACATACAAATGCATTAAGGAGTTCCTTAGGGATGACTAGTGCTCGGGAAAGACCCAATCGGTTGAAGAGTTATAATGAAGCGTTGTAAAGCTAGGGACCACCGTGGCACCCCGTCTATGTACCTGCCGACGTGATTTTATTTCCTAACACCTAACTCAACACAGCTCTTACTGCTTCTCTCTATAGCCGGCTTGAAGTAAATCCAGAGGAACAAATATGAAGCAATAGAGAGTGTTGTGTTCAGTGTGAAATGAGGACAGGGTCAGAAATAGTCTCCATTAACAAAATACATGAAGAGAAATATGCTAGATCAATGTAATATGAGCTGAGGATTGACTTTATAGAGGGAGGTGTGTATGTTACCCTCTACTAACCTTCTAAAGAGAAAAGTAAATTGCTAGTCATGTTGCTATAAGCATGCAAGAAGAGGAAGGAGCTTGACACTGGAGAGAGCGGTATTGTTAGGAAGTATTCCATTGCCAGAAAAAACCGCTGTTCGACAGGTGTAAATACATACTATATTCTCTATGTTCATATATCCGAATGCCTACATTTTAATTGTTCCTTAGTTTAAGAAAAAACCTAACTTTACAAAACAGCTCTTCTTTAGGTTACGAGTTACTACATGATACTTTAATGGGAAGAATAATATTAATTTTAGTGCATGATAATGTAAAGTTACTAGTATAGATTAATGTGGTATATCAGAAAATATGACCATCCTCGGGACGGAAACCTTAGTCTGTACATACAAATGCATTAAGGAGCTCCTTAGGGATGACTAGTGCTCGGGAGAGACCCAATCAACTCTTTGAATTTTAAACTGACCTCTTTGAAGCTATCTGATGGTCAAGAACTTGATTGCGAAGAAAGCAAGAGAAGAAACGGACAGTTCTCAACTATGTTTCTCTTTTATAAATGGCTTTAGAGAGAGTTTGAGTGATTCTGAGACGAATGGGCTTCAAGCAATATCTAAAAGTACAGTAGTATACAAATCGAGTTGGCCATGCGGTTAGATTCGCGTATCTGTGAGCTTGCATTCAGGAGACAGTGGGTTCAAATCCCAACTCGACAGCCCTGAAGATGGTTTACTTTGGTTTCCCATTTTCACACCAGGCAAATGCTGGGACTAACGCCACGGCCACTACCTTCCCAATCTCAGCCCTTTCCGGTGTTAGTGCGACGCCAAATGAGAAACAACAAATACAACAAAATTAATGTACTGGTTGTTCACAAGGGGTCTCATTGCTCAAAACAAAACATAATGTATCCATGCCAAAAAGAGCCCATTAGCATATTGACTTGTGAGGACAACTGCTGCTCGACTGGACGGCGTGCGGATGCTGGAGTGCCACGACATCAGTATGACGACACCCTCAGGTGTATTCCTTGGCTCTTTATATCGGGTTTGCTACCTCTTGTATCAAACAGCTACTCACTTGGTGACACGATGCTGAGTGAGCCGTGTTCCAGCACTCAGCCGAGAATTAATACCCTTAAACTAGGTGGGTACCGAACAGGAGGCTTCCAGGTGAGATGTAAGCACGCTACCCGTACACTACATAAAAGTCCTACTATTTCTACTAAATGGATATACTATAAAATAGGGTCAAAACGATTTCTAACTTGGTTATTTCATAGATATATCAATTACTACACAAAATATTACACGTCGTATTCATGTAAAACTGTGGATTTTAATAGTATGAAATGTTTTGCTTTACTCTTTTTTCTTCAGCTATTTAAAATACATTGAAGTGTCTAAACTTGGGTCTTATGACTTTTATATTGTATTCTACTCACGGCTATACATACGCAGAACTATCTCGAAAGAGCGAAGGAACTCAGCGTGCATGTTAATGGCTACAGTAATAGTATCACAACATCCTTCACATTATTGTGATAACACTTGTAAGTACGGCTGACTTCCTTCAGCCAGCGCAGCGCAGAGCAGCGCTGCGGTGTAGATGTGTCGGGAAGAGGCCCGGGCTTTGTTCGCGTGGAATCCGTTCTGTGTTGTTGAGAATGTAAGACTTATGGGCTATTTGCATGCGCCCGAGCTGGAGTGGGAGGCCAGCAGCAGCATGCACGGAATGACACTGGAAATGTTATCCCTTTAAACACGCTCAACACTAAACAACAATTCGTCAACTGATCCTAATTACACACCATTCTAATTAAGGCTGCATTACGTTATGCTTTTTTTCCCTATACTTATCATCACACGTGGTTAAAGCGTTAACGCAATTTCAGGTATTCCCACACAATTAGAGGCCTGTTAGCCCTCGGACAGTTTTCCGCTTTGATCCCCTAATGACCAGGAATAATGAGTGTTAATATTCCAGTATTCTGTAATTCACGAATGACGATATTTTCCTCATTTTAATGCAGAAATCAAAATCTGTATTCCCGTTAATAATAACCTCATTCACATCCCCTTCGTGTTGATTACATTATTCTCTGAGTGAGGTTTTGATCTAATGGCCCGTAGCCTATCTCGTTTGACATTCTATGCAAGAGGAAATGTATTCGTATCATGACGTCTATTTAATCCTGTTTTATGCTTTTAAAGTTTTACTGTAATCAGTCTATTGTGCTGCTTTTTGAATGTTTTTTTCAAAATATAAAGCTCCTTAATACATGGAAATCGACAACTTACATATGAATGATGACTCCACATGATAAATTATTGCATAGTTTACAAAGTTGGAACTGTAAAATGTAATTTTAGTTCAAAAGGTATAACGATGGCCTAGATTGAATACCTCGTATCTCACAAAGTTATTCGTATCCATTATTTCCGTTAAGACTGGTTATGCAACCCAGTTACACATGGTTATGCAGTCCATAAGAACAGTGTTCGTTGTGTTCTTTTTTCCTATGTCGATGTTTGAAGGAAAATGAACCTTGCCGTACCCTACTATAGGAAAGTATATTTGCGTGACGTATTTACTAACTCCTAGAGTATAATTGTTATAAGGTTCATTTTCCTTTACACCTCCGCATAGGAAAATAAACCCTACGAACATTGTTCTGATGGACTGCATACCCAAATGTGGCTGAAGGGCGTGACCAGTCTTCAGGGAAATAATGGATAAGAAGAACTTTGTGAGATACGAGGTATTCAGTCTAGGCCATCGATAAATGATTCATCTATTTCAAAAGTAAATACAGTAGATTAAATACGTTACAAATATAAACAAAATTATAATTTTGTCTTTAAAATTCACTATTTTTGCCTTATACTTCGTATTTATCTCTGATTACATCTACAAAATTTCAAAATAAATTTAGTTTAGTTTTCGTCAGCCTGCCTTTTTCTTACGGCATCATTAGAAAACAGCTGCTTTCTTGAAACTCGGTATTTGAGTTCAGCATTATCCAGTATGTGAACTATGCTACATATCGTCGCTTCACCGGTAAAAGGTTGTAATTCACAAAGCTCTTCCTATCGATTATTCCCCTTAAGACTGGTCACGCCTCCCAGCCACATATGGTTATGCAGCCCATCAGAACAATGTCCGTTGTGTTCGTTTTCCTTTGCGGAGGAGTAACCGAAAAAGAACCTAACAGGCATTATACACTAGGAGTGCGTAAATACGTAATGCAAGCATACATTCGTATGGTACGGTACAGTAAGGTTAATTTTCCTTTACACATGGGCGTAGGAAAATGAACACAAAAAAATTTGTTCTATTTTTTTGCTAGGGGCTTTACGTCGCACCGACACAGATAGGTCTTATGACGACGATGGGATAGGAAAGGCCTAGGAGTTGGAAGGAAGCGGCCGTGGCCTTAATTAAGGTACAGCCCCAGCATTTGCCTGGTGTGAAAATGGGAAACCACGGAAAACTATCTTCAGGGCTGCCGATAGTGGGATTCGAACCTACTATCTCCCGGATGCAAGCTCACAGCCGCGCGCAAAAAAATTGTTCTGATGGACTGCATAACCATATGTGGCTGGGAGTCGTGACCAGTCTTAAGGAGAATAATCGATAGGAAGAGCTTTGTGTATTACAACCTTTTACCTGTGAAGCGAGGCTATCATACGATTAGTACACAGTGGCGTAGCAGTATAAACCGAGCAGGACAGGAAACCCAAATTTCTGCCTTTTTATTAGCTTTATCGAAAATGTACAGTAGGTATTGAGCCCTGACAGCACTCCCTGTGACCATTTTGCACATCTCAATTCTGAATCTCGGTGTTGGGTTACGCCACGGCAATGCAAAACAGTCGGTGATTCATGAAGCCTCCACTCTAGGGACGTGCAAGTTCGACGAGTTGGGTCACAGGTTTATATAGTGGACAGGTATCAGTATAGTTTAAACGTAGAAAGTAATCATCATTTCCTACCCAAAATTACGTAAATATTCCGCAACAGAATGTCAAGAGATTTAAGATATTGGCATATTCATCAAGATTCATTGATCATTATTTCATTTCATCCTAAATTAAATAACTGTCCTAGTATTCCTACTCTACATCAAATGAGAACTCTGTGAAATGTTTCATTTATGGAAGGATTTTCCGTTTAATGACTACAAAATGACTTCGAATAACAGCTACATAATGAACAAATTAATAGCAACACAAACGGACATAGGAGGAAAAATGAATGTTAGGTTAATTCGAAATAAACACCTAACTTCTTGCTCTTGTTACTAAAGGAATTACAACATCGTCAATCAAGAGAAATCGAAAACAAAAGAGACAAAGTGTCTCACTGCTGAAGGCTTACAGTGAAAGATCTATTATCCATCACACATTTTAAAATAAATAACTTGGAATCGCTGAATCATCCGCGTCGAAATGTTGTTCCTACTTAAATATGTCGTAGTATTCCGTCACTCTCATTTAAATCATCGCATTATTTATCGGTAAACTGTCTACCTAGCAACTTGAAAACACCGTTATTCTAAATTCATAAATCATCGCACATGCAAGAGAAATGTTTGAAAGACACAGGATCGTAGCATAATATATCATCCATCAATATCATGCACTTAAAGACAGACTCGATCCCCTCGGACATTCATCGAAGTCTGCACCTAGATAAAGGACATCAAGAGACACTGCAGCATCTACAATAACCTTCTCTAACTACGTTGATTCTGCGCCACCGGATTCCACTGCGAAGTTTGGCCTGAAATAAATACATCAGCACTAGGCACCAACTCAAATGATCTACAAAAAATATCCAACTAGCAAAGAAATGATTTACTTACCGTTGGAGATCGTATTCCCTTTAAGACATGACCCAATATTCTTATGTTACTGTTCATTTTGTGAAGATCCTAACATCCCCTTGATACTGTGCGCTCTGGTCTATATTGTATTTAAATAGGATAAATGTGACGACCATCTATCAGTGTTCACGAGTGCGAAAATCCTATAACATTATCCTAAATAAGGCCTCGTGCCTAAATAAATCATTCATCATAACGACATTAAAATTCACGCATGACCAACACAATTTCTAACGCCAAGACCTTCATCAGGACCTTCACATTGCATCATCTCAAAATACGCAATCCTAATGACACGTCTATAACCATCCACATTTCATTATCCGTATACATATTTTCAAAGATCCTACCGTATCAAACACCTTATCATGTCACACAAAACGTCATGCACGGCGAATTTACAATGCCTAGGAAAACAATCTATTCAGGCATTTCACGTCATAGACTACTAAATATGTTGCCGAACACCATATCACCACAATAATATCGCAATTTCATTATCAAACACCGTATTCTGCACAAGCACGTAATATCTGAAGACCATAGAATCACACGTCACAAATACTGAGATCCTCCGAGGTATTTTGAGCCACGAGTTAGGTTAACGTTCATCACAATAACACTATTACGGCACCAGTACCATCGATGCCGAAAGATCATTCCGTAAAACCTTGCTAGAAGACATTAAAAGAAAACTCACACGACCCATCGCATATTATCACAACATAGATTGAATCACCGCAAATGACGCAACGATCATAATCAACACTACGCAATGATTAACAAATAACGGTCGCCTTCAAGTTGAAAATTATACATGTCATAAATCGACATAAAAATACTACTCTACATCTAAAATAAGCAACTACATGGCGGAATATGTAGACGATATTTAAGTACTCATCCTGGGTTGTTGGTCCTCGACGGTGTCACCTTCCATGTTCAGCTCTCAATTATTAATATTTATCCATTAGTGTCCATCACATTCCTGGCCAGATCCTTCGAGGTCCCTCTATTTTAGTTGTTCATGTTAATACGTGTTGTCGTCTCATATTTATATTCAATAATCGTCGGTTCCATGTTACCTGAAACTAAGAAATGTCTATTAGGACAGGGTCATACACCTTGATACAATTTCACAGTTCAATCAACACCCTTGCCTTTACGTTTCGATAACAAGATATCTTGTTTTACAATATAACATTTGTTTACAATATGCCAATATCACGTTATATATCTCTTCCAAACAATCTTTCTCCCCACGAATTTTACGATTCCGATCCTTCTAAAACACACAGATTGAGAGTCAACTTCCTCACAGACAAAAACAAATTCTACATCAATATAATAATCGCGGACGGTTTGCTTTTCATAATTCTTCTGTGCTTCCAGCTCCCATGTGTTCTTGACAATTGAAAACGTTTGACACTTAATGCGTAACGATCTCGTATAAATCAGCTGTACCGGCAAAGGAACTTGCTTAATAATTTGCTGCCTCGTATTTAGGTTAGTAATCGACAGTTTCATTCTCCATCTCGATCGTCGAATCGTGCGAGACTGGATGCACAAGGTATGGCCCTCTCATATAAACTTTGCTTATTCCAAATTATTCACACATTTCATGGCCCTCAGTAACACTCTGTCACTGACGTTTTCTGCCTGTCATACGCATTTCAGTAACTTTACTTGAGGAATGTGTATTATTCATTTAATCCTGCCTTATGTTTCACGATGTTTTATTGTCTACCAATATTTTTGAGGCACCACGGGGTTTAGAACTTGTTATCAATCCGCCGATATCTTCAATTCAGCGATGCTGCTCACATAATTAGACAAGTCAACTGAATTCATATTCTCCTGGACGTATGATGACCGGACATAAGATTTCATTGACATTATTTCTCAACATAAACTTCCAATGTGTTCACCAACCTCATCCTGACATACATTGGAAGGTTATAGTATATATAGAATAATACTTGATTGTTTTCATAAGCGGTGAAATCGCGTGGTCATTTGCCCCTATCCATTAGGAAGATGTTCAAGATGACATATGAAATGAGAAGAGGAACGTAAAGGGACGATCGCTCGAATTATTCCGAAAATAGCGAATCATGAAATAGAGGCTGCTGAACGCCCTGATATCGTCGTTCTTGAAGAAAATTCGATTTTATCTGCAAATTTCTCAGCCATTGAAACTTATTAACATGAGCATTACACTGAATTTCTTGTTAATAGAGGTGTGCTCTGTCTCTTCAGCGTCCACTAATGTCCGTTAGATGGCGTTACTGCTACAATTAAAAACAAACCGGATAACGGTGTGTACACAGTTGTCCTGTATAAAATTGGCCTGTCTGAAACATTAATGTTGACACTAGAGATTTGAAGCATAATAATAATAATAATAATAATAATAATAATAATAATAATAATAATGTTATTTGTTTACGTCCCACTAACTACTCTTTTACAGTTTCCGGAGACGCCCAAGTGTCGGAATTTAGTCCCGCAGGAGTTCTTTTACGTGCCAATAAATCTACCGACACGAGGCTGACGTATTTGAGCACCTTCAAATACCACCGGACTGAGACAGGATAGAACCGGCCAAGTTGGGGTCAGAAGGCCAGCCACTCAGCCCGGCCATTTTGAGGTATAGAATGGATGAGATTAAATGACGACTCGTTATCTCTGAGAATGTAGAAAATGTTTCCAGGAAGTTTTAGACTGCCGTGGAGACCGCGTAATACGGCCGGATGTTTGCCGCAACTACACGTTTTGAGAGGGCAGAGAATGTGGGTATTTGAATATGACACTTCAACAAAACTTAGACAGAAGTACAAATACCCACTTCCATCTCTTTCATATGTCAAATCCACTTACCTATTTTCCTCTTCATGCACATACCCCAGCACGCCCGCAACTCCTCGCCAGAGCGTTGGCGCAACCCTCTTGGAGACCCGACCCATCCCTTCAGGGTGGTAAATGGAAACGGAAGAATTGTCTGGCTACACCGTGGCCGATCTGAAGATGTCACAGTACCAATTCTTAGTTAGGATCTTTCCTTCTATCTGTCTGTCATTTTATGAATGAAACACTGTCATATTTTGAGATTTACACCTTCTTGCTCCCAAACTAGTACCGTAACAGAGAAAACTCGCCCATAGCGTAGTTACAAATTTTCAACTATTGCAAACCCCTATGACGTGTTCTCTTATGTTTACCGTTGTCCAGCCTACTTCAGCCGGCTTTTCTGCTAAATCATCACCCAAGAAGCTGTTGCTATTTGGAATTACAGTTCTCTGCCAAATTATTATACTCACAAGGAGAATAAGATATTCCTTCTGATTTATTTTCGAATATATAGCATATACAGATTACACTTCCTCCATTGTATGAATATTTGACATGGGTTGCAGTAAATTTTCTCGACAAAGCAACTTGATAATCGACAACTATTTTTTACACTGAACTAACTACATTATTAGTACTTTGTGAAGTTAGGCTTAGCTGTAATCACTTGAAATACATTTTCTTGTCAGTAATTGTGCTTTTCCAAACCTCATTTATCAGTTTTATCAGCATATTTTAGTAGGTAATAACTCTTCCTGTCTTTATATATTTCTTCTGCGTCATACAAATGTTTTCTATTGGGTTCAAGTCAATAAAAATTGTTGGCCGTTCTATGAGACAGCTGTAACAGATTTTGCCTTATATCACGGTGCAGAATCAAGTATGACTGTATGATCTTTGGGATAAAAAAATAATGGCGTATGGCTTTTAGTGCCGGGATATCCCAGGACGGGTTCGGCTCGCCAGGTACAGGTCTTTCTATTTGACACCAGTAGGTGACCTGCGCGTGGTGGTGAGGATGAAATGATGATGAAGACAACACATACACCCAGCCCCCATGCCATTGGAATTAACCAATTAAGGTTAAAATCCCCGACCTGGCCGGGAATCGAATCCGGGACCCTCTGAACCGAAGGCCAGTGCGCTGACCGCTCAGCCAACGAGTCGGACTTTGGGATAAAAGTTAATTACTCAAAACTACCTCGTAAAAATCTTTCTCCATTGTTCGATGAAAAACTTAGACGTCTTTAAAAATGCAGTACGTACAAGTGAGTATAGTAATTTGGCAGACCACTGTACTTTCATTACTGAGTCAGACAATGCGATAGCAGTACAACTAGATCGTCTGCGTAACACCATTCAGAATTATAATCATTACAGAATATCAAAGCCATTTCTTGACAGTGCTGATGTAGTTATGTTATTATTATTATTATAATTATTATTATTAATAAGTCGTATCAGTACACACTTATTAAAACATAACCGGTTTTTGGACACTAAGGTCCGTCATCGTGTTAAAATTTAAATTTAATTTCATATAAGTGTGTCGTCAAAATGAATTAAAATGAGTTTAAAATGTAGCCCTGTTGACATCAACTGTAAAAATAAGAAAAGAAGAAACAAATGTTAAAGTATGAAAATAATAGATATAAACTTTCAGTGTTGTTGTAAGAAATATGGACATACCACAGGAAGCGATGGCTTTTCCTCGTGCTCAGGCTGTTGGTCAAGTACTGACAAACGTTCACCTTTAAGTACGGAACCGCGCTGCAAGCACATGATGTTACGTCACCTCAAGGTTTCGTTGGAAGCACCCGATGTAACGTCAACTCAAGATAATGTTGCTTGCGACTGTTTCATTTAAAATTTTATATGGTTCCCTTGTCTGCGCCAAAAAATTTTCAATGTGTTCACGAGTATTTAATTCAAATCCATAATTACCCTTAAAATTAATTTCATGTCCTTTTCTATCCCTGAAAAGCTGTGCTTACTGCTGTAAATGTGTTCCGCAAAAGCTGAATAGTTGTTGTACTTTATTGCCTTGAAATGTTCTTGATATATTTGGTTTAAGGTTCGCCCAGTTCTTCCTATATAAAACATTTTACAGTCGTCACAAGTGAGCCTGTATACTCCCGAATTGGTATATATATCTTTTTATTGACAATATGTGCATTATATATACGTTCTGTTATTTCATTTCTGGTTCGAAAAGCTGTTTTATGTTGAAATTTCTTAAATATATTCGCAATTTTAATAACTTGACTTCCAAAATATATAAATGTTACAAATGGATTACGTTCATGGATTTTCTTTCTTTTCTCACGGGTTTTCGTTTTCTTCTCCGTTTTTTTCTTGCGTATAACATTGACTAACATTTCTGGGTTGTAGCCATTTGCTTTATCAATTTGTTTTATTATTCAATTTTTTTCAGGTTGTTTTCATTACTCAGGGGAAGTTTTAGTAATCTATTAATGTAGCTGTTGTAAGCCGTTTGTTTGTGAGTTCCTGGGTGGTTGGAATTTTTATTGACGGTGGTGATGAGCTGTGTGATTTTCCTAAAAATATCGAACTCTATCCTATTGTTGATTTTTGTTAATGTGAGGTCCAAGAAATTTAACTTTTTATCGATTTATTTCTCCATAGTGAATTTAATATTTCAGTTAAGTAAATTCAAACAACTCAGAAATGTTTCGGGAGCAATGAGGTCTCCATTTAAAAATTCTACCGTGTCGTCAACAAAACGGACCCATAATTTTATTTCTTTCTGATATGTGTTCAAGATGGTTTTCTCAAGATTATTTAAATAAATATTGGCTAAGAAACCTGATAGTAGACCCCCATTGCTAAACCTGTGTTTTGCTGGTAGTACTTCCCGTTGAATGTAAAGTAATTATTTTCTAATATTAGAGTTAATAAGTTTATCGTTTCGTTAATTTCTATGTGACTTAGTCTGTCTTGATTCTTTAAATTTTCTTCTATTAAGTCTATAGTCTCTTTGATAGGAATGTTGGAATGTTGGTCACGTCATATGATACCATTACAGTTTCTTCGTTTACTTCCGTTGATTGTATTTTGGAAATAGCCTCCAAAGAATTCAATATTGAATTGCTATTTTCTAGTGTGATGTGGTTTTGTAGGTGTTTAAGTAAAAATGTAGATAATTGAAATGTTGGGCTGTTCGACAATTAATTTTAGGTCTAACAGGGTAATTCTCTCTGTAGATTTTTGGGAGAAACTTTAAAGTTGGGCACCTTGGGTTCATCGGGACTAATTATTGTTTCTCTTTTTCGTTTATTATGAACTGTGTGTCCTTTACGGTTTCTTTTATTTTTGTGTTTAACTTCTTGGTGGGGTCCTTCTTTATTTCCTTTATGTCGTTTGTTTCTAGAAAGGAAACGGAAATAAAAGAAAAACCATGAGAAAAGAAAGAAAATCCATGAAGATAATCAATTTGTAGTCTAACATTTAAATATTTTGGAAGTCATTTTTTTTTAATCGCGAATATATTTTAGAAATTTCAACTTAAAACAGCTTTTCGAACCAGAAAAATGTCAGAAAATATATATAACTAGCAAATGTACCCGTGCTTCGCTACGGTATTCTGCATTGTATACGAATATTGAAATAAATACTGAATATGCAGTAAATAAGATTGTTTTAAAATTGCATGTCTCTTAACGTTATCCGAGAAACAGCATGCACAGGTCCCCATGCGTTGCTTCCAATGTAAAGTGTTTGTTACGGATTTGTGATGATAACGGGAGGCTCACTTGCCTACTGCCATTCACAATCGAGTTGGGAAGTTTACATTATAATTGCAGGCTCTGTTGCTTACTGCGCTGATACAATCGATTTGGGGAGTTTTCGTTACAATAGCAGACCCCTTTTCCTACTTCCAGATATATTACAGTTGAGGAGTTTTTATTATAATGGCAGGAAACTTCCCTACAACCAGTCGAAATTGAGTTGTGCTATTATCATTATAACGACAGGCCCCTTTTACTACTGCCAGCTAGATTACTGCCAGTCACACCATGTTGGTGAGTTTCCATCAACATAGCAGCCACTATGATTGATGCCAGTCACATTTTAGATGGGTACAGCAAAACACAATCGGGTAAGGGGAGTTTTGAACAAAACTGTATGCTCCCTTGCCTTCTGCAAGTCAAATCGAGAAGTGTATTATTCATTACAATGGTTGGCCTTTCTTATTAATGCCAGTTACACAGGAAATGGAGGAGGACGCCATTCTGACTGCCAGTCAAAGTCGGTGTGGGGAGTACTGATTACAATAGCAGACACACCCTTTCTCGATCGCAACAAAATCGACATCAGTGAATATATTTAGATCGACAATCGAAAGTATGTGCTTGTTTACAATATTGCAGAGCTTCATTTACAGATTAACGTAACTGCTGCTAAACGGTACATCATACCGAAAAAGGATTGTACCATAAGACGCCGCATTTAGCGGCCTAAATGGCTGGTCTTATGATATCTCATCTATTCATGTGTCAGACTGAGTTAGAAACGTTAAATGGGGTAAAATTTGTGTAAGAATATCTCACATTGCATTGCTTTTCTGATAATTAAGTGACAGCTACATACATAGCATTTGGCTCACATATGGCTACTGGGTGGGCCAATTTTCGTGTAGAGTTGGATGATTCTATCTTTCTTATAAGTGATGGAAAGTATGAATTATATATGTGAAAAGTCAAAATTTACTTAACATCGAGCAATTGAGAAAAATCAAACGTAAAAGCGATACAGATACGACAAAAATTCATAAGACCAAGGTTGTAGATCACTCCAAATTGAACGGGGATTGTGCCATCCGTTATGTGATAAGACTCCCCGTAGGTCTGCACCATCATTAAAATTGCCTCCATATTTCGATATTCTTCGGGGATAAAAAGGGAAAAATTTAAAGATCTTGGAAGTTTTCCGTCCGTTACAGGCTAAAACGTATAATTTTGCCGAATTTCAATATCCATCTTCAACTGGCTGATTATGCCGCAAGCTGCATTTTCGGTGAGGAGGGTAAAAGTTAGGACTTTCAAGAAACTGAACCCAAAAAAATATGCAGATGATCATTATAACCCCTTAAACGTGTAGCTGTACGAAAATTTCGCCAAAATAATTAATGTACAGGCACACAGTCGTTACGATTTTATTTACATAGATAAGGAATATGCTCCAAGTACAACACCTTTTGGAGTATATCTGCTGGACTGAAACTAAAAAATGGACCGTCTATGATATCTACCTTATTAATCCCCCTGTAAAAAAATGCACATATAAAACTTTTAGAAATGGATTTCCATCAAATTTGGTCGATTTCCAGTCAGGTTGGTCTTGTACTGTATATATTGTGTGAGAGTAAAGTCACCATTTCGGATCCCTATAAACCGCCAGTCCATGCCGAGAACATGAAATGTTATTGACCATTAACACCTACCATTGGACAGGTGGATACTAAATATAAAGTTTGACTCAAATATTTTCAGTAGTTTTCAAGTTGTAAGAAATTCGCTTTACACGCACCCGCTCTTGAGTAAAGTCCGGTTGGAGTTGTACCGGAAAACTGTCCGTTAATGATATCTCCCTTATTAATCCGCGTATTGAAATGATGCACAGGAGGAAAAGGCTTAGAAATTAATTTCCATTAACGCAGTTAAATTTACATTAAATTTGGTTGTGTATATTTTGTGGGAATGCAAAATCACGTTTTCAGATTCGTATAAACCCCCCAGTCAGTTCAGGGATTTAGAAACAATTTTTGCCCAAAAACCTACCCAAGGACAGGAGGATTCTAAACATCACGTTTGGTGGAAATATATACGGTAGTTTCCAAGTTATAGACAAACAGATAAACAAACAAACAGACAGACACCAAAACTGAATATATGCAAATGATCATTATTACATCTGAAACGGAAAACTGTACGGAAATTTCGCCAAAATAGTCAATGTACAGACACACTCACACACTATAAAAGTGCAGACCTTTGTTTCGAGAGTTACTGCTTTGAAACTGTACGACGTATCTACAAACGAACCTCACCATTAGATGCCTCTTTCAGTGTTCTACATGGTTGGCCCTATGACATCTTCTCGTATCTCCTATATTTATGGGGTAGATTAAGTTAGAGTCATTGAATGGGGTGAAATTTTGTACAGTTTTCACATACTACTTCATGATACTCAAGTGACAGCTAGAAACATAAAATTTGGCTATCGCTTGGCCACTGGTCATATCAATGAGCGTGCCGAATGCCACGATTCTACTCTTCCTATAAGTGTGCCAAATGATAACATATACGTGTAAAAATTCAAAATCAACTTGAATCGAGAAATACAGCTCTATTTAACGTATTAAGGATAGACATAAGACGAAAAGTCATAGGACTAAAGCTGTAGATCTCTCCAAAATGAAACGCCATTTGATTTCTGACTTGTGATACCACTTACCGATTAGCCACCAATTACCCCGAAACGAAGGTATGCACCGTCGTTAAAATTGCAAACATGTTTCGGAAATTTCCTGGGCCAAATGTTATACATTTGCATAGCTTAGAATATTTCCTCAAAGAAAAGAGTGTCCAGCTTTCGGGATTAGCATTCGCATACATACGTGGTAATTGAGGAAGAAAATAATACAGTTTAGTAAGTTGAAATTAATAGAAAATAGATTATAACTGAGGACATTCGGATGATGACAAATATGTAAATACCAAGTGAATGTATTGGAAAATCAAATGCTCCTCAATAAATTATGCCGGTGTGAGTTATGGATATAAGAAAGCGGTAATCGGAGAGAAATTTAGGCGCAGGGTAATCAGATAAGACCGGGCGAGTTGGCCGTGCGCGTAGAGGCGTGCGGCTGTGAGCTTGCATCCGGGAGATAGTAGGTTCGAATCCCACTATCGGCAGCCCTGAAGATGGTTTTCCGTGGTTTCCCCTTTTTTACACCAGGCAAATGCTGGGGCTGTACCTTAATTAAGGCCAGGGCCGCTTCCTTCCAACTCCTAGGCCTTTCCAATCCCATCGTCGCCATAAGACCTATCTGTGTCGGAGCGACGTAAAGCCCATAGCAAAAAAAAAAATCAGATAAGAAGATGAATATTTGTGTTATTACTTTAGCTATTCGAGGACGGTTATAACCTCCAATGATATTCCGCCAATATCCCGCAGAATGGCCGATTGACGACTCTCTTGCTTTCTATCCAAGGAACAACCACGAATTTGAAGGAATGATGAGAAAAATGGAAATACGCTACTTCCCTGCTGGGAAGCAGTCAGAGAGGTTGCCATGGTAACCCATATATTCGTTGTCGGTCTGTCGGTCACTCAATGCAGAGCATGGTATCGGCAGAAAATAGTAAATTTCCCCGTCATTTTAAGAGTAAGGTAAATTATGAACATAAAGGAAGTTGTTTATAATGAAGAGACCTTTCGCATACGGTTCACAGAGTTTACAAAAAATCTATAATGTAAGAGAAAATGGAGGAAAACCGTTGTGGTTTTCCTATAAATCCCCCATCTATTCAAAGATTTTGAAATGATATGCATATAGAAACCTTCCCCGGGATGAGTATACAGTAATCTAAATATGCAGCTTGGTTGAGATCTATCCAGCCGTTTCGCCGTGATGGTGGAACAGAAAGACACGAAACGTAAAAACAACCGATTCGGCCTTGAGTTGACCTAAAACGGATAAATATCTGAAAAATAGGCAAAACGAAAGAAATTACAGACAGCGGACCCCCTACAACATTATTTATATAGATGCACATATTGTCAATAAAAAGATATATATACCAGTTCGGGTGTATACAGGCTCACTTGTGACGACTGTAAAATGTTTTATATAGGAAGAACTGGGCGAACCTTAAATCAAATATATCAAGATCATTTCAAGGCAATAAAGTACAACAACTATTCAGCTTTTGCGGAACACATTTACAGCAGTAAGCATAGCTTTTCAGGGATCGAAAAGGACATGAAGTTAATTTTTAAGGGTAATTATGGATTTGAATTAAATACTCGTGAAAACATTGAGATATTTTTGGCGCAGACAAGGGAACCGATTAAAATTTTAAATGAAACAGTCGCAAGCAACATTATCTTGAGTTGACGTTACATCGGGTGCTTCCAACGAAACCTTGAGGTGACGTAATATCATGTGCTTGCAGCGCGGTTCCGTACTTAAAGCTGAACGTTTGTCAGTACTTGACCAACAGCCTGAGCCCTTCCTATGGTATGTCCATACCACTTCCAACAACATTGAAAGTTTGTATCTATTATTTTCATACTTTTACACTTGTTTCTTCTTTTCTTATTTTTACAGTTGATGTCAACAGGCCTACATTTTAAACTCATTTTAACTCATTTTGACGACACACTTATGTGAAATTAAATTTAAATTTGACACTGGCGATGGACCTTAGTGTCCGAAAACCGGTTTTGTTTTAATAAAGTGTATGCTGATAAAACTGTATATAATAAATGATAATAATAAAAAAATTCAGAATGTCTACACGCGCTACTCGTACTCTGAATGGCATTTTCAAGAACGACAGGTAACTCAGCAGCTTCCATACTCGCACAGCCATAGATGAGAATAAGACTTCAGTGAAAGCTGGATTTCTTCCTGACGTGCACCGAAGGACGTGTGCAAAATAAACTATATCCATCAGAGAATATCATAAGATGTTGCATTGCAATCACGAAAAATATGAGGATGAAACGGAGGTTAACAGACAAAACCTCGTATCATACAATGCTCTTCCTAGCCATGATTTTCCTTAAGAATGGTCACACCTCTCAGCGACGTATTGATTTGCAGTCCATCAGAACAGTGTTCGATGTGTTCATTTTCCCATCCTGAAGTGTAAAGTAAAAGCAACCTTAAACACATAATACTGTAGAAGCGTGTAAATAAGCCAGGAGACATACATTCCTAGAGCGCGATACTCATTTTCCTTTACGATTGACTATAGAAAAGTGAACACAGCGAACGTTATTCTGATGGACTTCATACCCATAAGTGGCTGGGAAGTAGTGGAAAACAATGACTAGGAATAGCATAGTGAGATGCGACCTTTTGTCTCTTAATCGCTGACGTGTGCGTGGTCTCTCACAGTGTATTAACAGCATGAATATTCTAAAGAGACTGAGGAGTTTTATTGGTGAATATTGGTTGATGAGGGGTTGTGATAAAAGTGTAATTGAAATGTACAGCTTTATCTGTTTTCCGTGATCTACCTAGGAACTCATTGACTATTTTTCATTCACACCTACTGCTGTAAATGCTTACACATCAAAGTTACCAGTTCGGGTTACGAAGTGTACTATACTCTTTCGATAAGACATTAGCCAGTCGAGGGCTCACGTCTGTGTTCGTGGATAGATGTATGACATAAATCTCTCATAACAATCTTAAACACTGATCGACTGCGACTACTGATTACTGTAGATCGTGTGATTTTTCCATTTTGTGGGTAGTATTTTCGGGGTACTGGCAGCGACATACCATTCAGTTTCAATCAGGATTAGATTTCTAAACCAAGTGTTTCATGTTGGCGTTAGTACGAGAAATTAAGGAGAATTGTCCTACTGCCTCGAGCTGATTGCATTACATAGTTATTGAGGCGCCATAGCCATGTGTTTAAAGTTGAATGATCCATCACTTACGCACTCCAATGGCACGTAGAGGTGCTTAAGTATGAAAAGTCCGTGGTCATACGTTCACATTAGTTTTAAATAACCACATTTACGGGCATAATTCCGGGTTTATGTGTGTTTGAACGTGAACACTTTTGAAGATATATTGAATGTAAGATATCATAATTTTTTATTTCCTTGATCGGAAGAGGATGTGTGAATAGCAAGACACCTCCCCTCATATTCTAAGGTAATGTCCGAATAAGCATAAACAGAAACATATTTTTCTGTCCTCTTCTCGAATAACATTCGAATGAACGCATACATTTGGATACCTAGTTTTACTCTTTCGCTACCCATTGTATAACGCCCCACTCTCGCGGGAGAAAATGGAGCAGCAGCGACTTAGTTTAAATTGCCGGAATGTGCAAATGAGGGCCTAGTAATAATGATATACTGGCACAAGTTTGTAATAACGATCCTGAACACTCACATTAGGAAGACGTGTTACAATAAATCCGACATAGTGCAATTAATATGCCTAGATCACCATTTATATTAATTCAAACGTCAATTTTGAAGTCAGAATTACGTAAATTTTACAGACCATAGGCTACAATTTTCATTTCGTGTTGTGGTTTATTGCCTGAGAGAAGTACATAATTAACGTAGGCTGAGTGTATTTCATGTCGAGGCAAATCTTCACACGCTTCTTCAGATAAATCTGCAGCACGCTCTACCTGCTTTTTTTAATGCTATTTGTTCGAGGCGTCGACCTACATAGATTATTGCCACTACTTGCACCATATGATGTAAACCTGCGTGCTTGGAATTGCGGAAGTGTACAGTGTTGAATGTGAGGAAAGGAAAGTTAAGGACGACACAAACACCCACTCACCAGGCCAGAGATATTAATAATTACAATTAAAAACCCTGACCCGGACGGGAATCTAACCCGGAGCCGCCGGGTGACAGGCGGACGTGTTGCCCCCTACACCGCGGGAGCGGACTTTTACCTGCTTACTTTTTTTGCTATTTGACTTACGTCGCACCGACACAGATAGGTCTTTGGCGACGATGGGACAAGAAAGGCCTAGGAATAGGAAGGAAGCGGCCGTGGCCTTAAGTAAGGTACAGCCCCAGCATTTGCCTTTGCCTGGTGTGGAAATGGGAAACCACGGAAAACCATCTTCAGGGCTACCGACAATGGGATTCGAACCCACTATCTCCCGGACGCGAGCTGCACGCACCTAACCGCACAGCCAACTCGCCCGGTACCTGCTTACTTGCAGACTTATAACGCTTATAAGCTACCCACTCGCACATTTGACGATGGATCTCATTGCTGCCTTTGTCCTTGTCTAGACTCAAAATAACTGTGTCAGAGAACGGGCTTACTATAACTTATGATTAGAGGAAGGATAAGGCTAACAGAACTTTGACTGGTTTAACCATTACGTTTTGCGAAGGCTAGGGATACTTTTCACGGTCTTCGTGGCCGTTCAATCTACGAAGAATTGAAACACATCTTCTTTTCCCTTAGGATTAATTTTAAGAAGGGGTGATTGCCAAGATGAACTAGTTGTACATTTTCAAATAATATTCACTTCTGCTACCTTCATTACTTTAAAAGTTAAAAACTAGGCCCTTCTCTCTGCTTGTTTATTACGCCTGGATGCCTTTCGTGATGCAAATCCTATATGGAGTGTTGTAATCACTATTGGGTGTTTCTGTGGGGGTTGATGGTGTTGCGTGTTGTATGAATACGAAAGGAAAGTGTTGGGACGAACACAAACACCCAGTTCCCGAGCCAGAAGAATTAATCAGACATGGTTTCGCCTTCTTTCTCTGACAAATTTCTCAGAACATGGCAAGGATGTGTTACGATCACTGTCACACACACGTCGATTTGTCCCATTTTTATCGGGAGTTGTCCTTCCTGACGTGAATTAGGTTAGGTTTTCCGTTTTCCTAATGTTAGCGCTAACTCAGGTTGGTTTCCGGTGACACTGGGTTAGGAAGGGGCTACGACCAGGATGGCAGCCATCATGGCCTTAATTAAAGTAAAAATGGTGTGAAAATAACAAAGTATGGAGAACCATCTTCGGGACTGCCGATAGTGGAGTTCGAAATTACCAACTCCCGAGGGCAAGGTGACAGCTAAGCGGCCACACAGTGCAGCTAGCTTGTTCGGTTCTGTGTGGTTTAATGTGATGTAAGAATAATAAAGTTATCCCATAGAACACGTCGCATATCAGATTTTTATTCACCTGTTACTTACGGCGATATTAAAGGTGTTAAATCATACATGTTACCACAGCGTATTTATAAGTATAGTAGACTGAATACCCATTTGCCAGGAGAAGGTGGAGCAACTTCTTATATCAAGAGCTAACTCATGCTTCATACGTAGCGAGAATCGAAAAGGGCAAACCCCAGCTGCAAATGAAGAATGTTTGAATATATCACACTTTCTCGAGAAGTACTTTTCCGATTTTTAAAATAATCACCGTGCTAAATTTGTAATATTTGCAGATTTAAGGCTATGTGCAGTAAACAGTGTAGTCTCATTTAAGAAAACTAAGTTAAAACTATTATCTCAGGAGATATCGACGCAATGAGAAAGTAATGCAAGTCCGATTATGAGCCGCTTGATACCATTACGAAAAATAAAACACACAATGTAAATATCTCTAACCGTTCAGGAGTTATTTGTGGCGGAAAAATAGATGAATAACCCTGTATATTATTATTATTATTATTATTATTATTATTATTATTATTATTATTATTATCACTATTATTATTATTAGTATTATTATTTACAAGTTGCTTTATGTCCCATCGACACAGATAGGTCCTATGGTGGCGATTGGATAGGAAAGAGCAAGGAGTGGGAAGGAAGCGACCGTGGTATTAATTAACCTAATATTTGCCTGGTGTGAATATATGAAACCACGGAACACCATATGCAGGGCTACAACAGTGGGGTTCGAACTCACTGTCTCCTAAATGCAAGCTCACTGCAGCTCACCCCTAAACGTACAGCCAACTCGGCGTGCATTTCAGTATACAGTAGATCTATTGCGGGTGACAACTTCTCCCACATATTACATACCGA
This sequence comes from Anabrus simplex, assembly GCF_040414725.1. Lineage (NCBI taxonomy): Eukaryota > Metazoa > Arthropoda > Insecta > Orthoptera > Tettigoniidae > Anabrus > Anabrus simplex. The sequence goes on along the minus strand of NC_090265.1, from coordinate 1,312,594,231 downwards.
TTTTTTCAGGAGCAACGACTATATATCCTTATCCCATATTACAGGCAAGTAAATAATTGGACCTTCCATGTTCAGGATGTCCAGATACTTCCTTGTAAGATGCGTCGTCTGGCATTTCTCGTTACGCAACCGTTCAGAACATTTGGAACTTAGCCTTTCCTACAATATCAAAGTAATAGTCTCCTACAGTGTAATATCTTAGATGAAATGAAATGAAAGAACGTATGGCTTTTAGTTGCTGGAGTGTCCGAGGACATGTTGGGCTCGCTAGGTGCAGATCTTTTGATTCGACACCCGCAGGCGACTTGCGCGTCATGATGAGGATGGAATGATGATGAAGACGACACATACACCCAGCCCCCGTGCCAGCGAAAATAACCAACGATGGTTAAAATTCTCGCCCCTGCCGGGAATCGAACCAGAGACCCCTGTGACTAAAGGCCAGCACGCTAACCATTTAACCATGGAGCCGCACAATCCCTTACGTAATTGTTTGGTTCTACAATAATTCAAATTTTTCGGTCTCAAAAGACAGCATTATTTCCTTTGTAGATAAACTATTCTGTTAATCACGTCAGGATTCAGATCTCAATATAGTTTCCCTTTTTCTTTGTACATTTCACAGGATATACAAGTGATTAGGGTTCTCTGGTTCTGGTGCTATTGCTGTGTTGTAGTGCATGCTAGTGATAATTGCGGGTGCCCTCTAAACACAGACTAAGATATAATCCAGATTGTCTTGTTAACTCTGACAGTAGATGTATCTTCAAGAGGAGAGTGCATTACACTCAAGCTGCATACAATTAGTTCATAATTGCACGCCACATGAGCTTTCCATCTCCTGCTCTTGAATCTACTGCAGCTGGAGTACTTGAACGACTTCTCAACGAAGAGATTCTTTTATTTTTTCACTACCGTTGTTTATAGTCGCTTTAACTCAAAGGTCTTATCGCGACTCTTACATATGATTACAGAGTAATAGTAATAATAATATATTAATTATAAGAAAAATGTATGAAAATATAAATATAATGTAAATAGATCTTATTGCAGCTTAAGCGAATTACCAAACGCAGTAAAATGCATAAATGATGACATGAAAAAACTCAGTGAATATGCTCTTGCAAACAGACTTCTCATAAATCCATCAAAATCGCAAGCTATCATTGTCGGTTCCCAGAAGCTCCTACACAAGATCAATGATTCGATCATTCCTCCTTTACAAATAAATAATAGCACAATTCCGTACAGTAAAACAGTGAGAAATCTTGGGGTGACTATGACTGAAACTCTAAATTGGACAGAACATATCAAAAACATAAGTCATAAGGTGTTTGCTACTCTACACCCACTGAAATTAAACAAAGATATTATACCACTAAACATGCGGCAAAGATTAACACAGACCCTAATTCTTCCTATCCTTGACTAATGTGATGTTATCTTGGTAGACGCTACTAAAGAACAAACTAGGAAACTGCAGCGTATTATGAATTGTTGCCTTAGATTCATTTTTAACCTAAGGTATGATGTGCATATTACTCCTTATTATCAAGCACTGCACTGGTTAAAACCTGATAAGAGACGTGAATATCATATACTTGTCTTAATACACAAACTCCTGCATAGTAACTCCCCCCCTGTATATTTCATCCAAACTTCACTTCCTCTCTTCCTTCCATAATCGTAACACTCGCTCGGGCTCTACTTTAGCTATTCCTCTTCACCACTCTTCTGTGTATAATAAATCTTTCATTGTAACCGGATCCAGGCTTTGGAATTCCCTGCCAGTAAGTGTCAGGGGCATTGACTCTTTCCCCAAATTTAAAATATCTTGCCGAGACTTCCTGTTGAGAGATACCGATTGAAGTGTGTATTGGTGTGTATTGAGTGCGTGTGATTGGTAATTGTAAAATTAAAAATTGTTTCTGTTAGTTTTATATAATATAAACGTAAGGGTAGTTGATAAGTGTGTACATTGTAAGTGTATGTGCAAGTGTCTGTGTGAGATAGAAAAGAGGACTGAAGTAACGAGCTAATAAGCTAATAAGCTGCATATTGTGTGGATGCGTAACTTAAGTTTAATTTAGGAAATAGTATAAGGAGTGTAATTAGTATAATTAGTAATAGGCAACCCTAATATTATTTATTCTATTGTGGTTAAGTGTAAGAGAGGGCCGTGTGCCCTAACTTCGCCACATGAAAGAAGCCATAATAAATAAATAAATAAAAAACAAGCCAGTAACCTTGAGGAAGTTGATGACTTGATAACTCAGTGCTGGAGATACCATTCCATTTCCGTAGGTATGTTGTGGTGTTGGCACCCATGGATATATAGTTGATATTCTGAGATAATTTACTTGACAGTGACAGAACAGTCACATTTAACGCAGGTGTGAGGTTGTTTCTTTTCTAGGATATAGTTGTGGGTTATCTTGGTGTGTCCTATCCTTGGTCGGGAGATTGACTTGTTCATATATGGTGAGGTTTTGGGGAGGATATATTCTCGTAGATATGATTTTACTTTCTTTGAAGATTGCTTAGTGGAAGTTTTAGGCCAGTTCGTTTTCCATTGCTCGTACAGTTTGATTTTAATATAAGGGATGATATCAGAATGTAGAGTGGCAATTATAGGGCCGTTGATTAGAAAACTAGTGACCTCTTTTGCTGCTTGATCAGCTGATTTGTTGTCCAGTATTTCTCTGTGAGATGGTATCAATATAAAAATTTAATATTGTCCTACTATCTTGATCTTGTGTTACAGCATTTGAATTTCCTTAACAAGTAGATGTGTTGTTGATGTATTTTGTATTGAACTTAATGAACGTTTGGGATCACAGAATATTATGAATGATTTACTGTACCTTGCTTTTGAAATATGTATCATGGCCTGTTTAAGAGCATACGCCGGGCGAGTTGGCTGTGCGCGTAGAGGCGCGCGGCTGTGAGCTTGCATCCGGGAGATAGTAGGTTCGAATCCCACTATCGGCAGCCCTGAAGATGGTTTTCCGTGGTTTACCATTTTCACACCAGGCAAATGCTGGGGCTGTACCTTAATTAAGGCCACGGCTGCTTCCTTCCAACTCCTAGGCCTTTCCTATCCCATCGTCGCCATAAGACCTATCTGTGTCGGTGCGACGTAAAGCCCCTAGCAAAAAAAAAAGAACATACAGTTCACCTGTAAATACTGTGAAAAGATCTGGTAATCTGTATAGCATATTATAGTCTTTATATTTCACCTCAAAACCATTTATCTCATTGAATTTTGACCCATCAGTATAAATTGCACTATATGATGAGCATCTATCGCAAATTTCATGACATAACTTTTGGTATTTCGCTGTATCAGTTTGAGCTTTAAGACTGTTGTTCAATTTCCAGTTGATTGGAGGCAAATGAGCCTTCTATGCAGGGGTATCTAGGGAGTTGTGTGGAAGTAAAATGGGTGGAAGGCTGAGATTTAGTTATCTGAGAAGATTTTATATTCTGATGTTAAAGGGTTGGGGTTGAGATACAGTTAGTTTTCCTTTATGTCTCCATGAAAACAGGAGAGATTTTAAGTACTGGTTACTTGTTCCAGCTATCTTGAGAGCGTATGTCAAACTGAGCTGTGCACGTCTGATTTCAAGTGGGGGTTCGTTAGCTTCAATCTCTATACTACCTACGAGGCTGGTGCGACGGGCTCCCAGGGCAATTCAAAGAGCTCAGGATGGGTGCTATCAAGAATCTTGAGAGTAGATGGTCTGGCATAACAACCATAACCATGGCATAACTGCAATAATCCAGTTCGTCTCTGAATGTGTCTCTGTATGCGTTCATTAGGAAATGGTAGTCTGCTCCCCGGTTTTTTCTGCTGAGATAATTTTCATGCTGTTCACTCTTCTTTGAGACTCGTCTTTAAGATTTTTAAGGTACGGAGTCGGAGTCCAGGTGAGCTTGTTATCGAATAGAAGTCATAGAAATTTAATAGTTTTAACCGATTCAATTTTATGGTCTTCCACATATATTTCAGGGTTAGGGTTGGTATGATTCTTTCTGGAGAATAGAATAAATTTGGTTTTAGTTTTATAAAATTTGAACCTTGTGATTTTAGTCAAGTTTTCAATATTTAAAATTGATTCTTGTAATAGGAGTTGAGTCGTCGTAATATTTTTTACCTGGGAAGAACATGATAAAATATTCAGAAAAAAGGCAACACTTAACCGGGGAATGAATGTGGGAGACTCTACCAATAATTTTTACAAGATACAGTGTTACACTGATAACTGAACCTTGTGGGACTCCATTGTTACTTACTACTTTCTTTGCCAGCATTCCATGCACTCTAACTTGAATTTGGCGCATTTGGAAAAAAAATAAACGAAGTATAGCATATTCCCAGATATACTATGTGTCATTAATACTTTGATTACACAATCTTTTCAGACCATGTCATATGCCTTATTAAAATCTAAACTGACTGTGATTAGGTATTGGTTATTGAGGAACGCTTCCTGTATTTCAGTTTAGAGACTTATCAAACTGTCTGTTGTGGAGTGTCCTTTACGGAACCCTTTTTGCACATTAATGAAGAAATTTATATGCTCGAGATACCAACGTAATCCTTTCTTGACTATTTTCTCCATAAGTTTACACATCGCAAAAATTAAAGCAATAGGACGGTCATTTTCTGCAATTGAGTTGACAGAAGAATTTTCATTATTGATTTGTATCGGAAAGTGGTCACTATTTCCTTGGAGTGTTGAATAAATAGACCAGTTGAAAAGGGTTGCTATGTCCGGCGTGCAGATGGTTAGATCTATACTGCTAAAGGTGCCGTGAGATATGTCAAAGGGAGTTGGAGCAGTAAAGTTCATTAGATTTAAATCAAATTCATTAAGTACCTTTTCTATCCCTTTTCCTCAGGCATCACAACTATGACTACCCCATAAGGTGTTGTGGCTCTTGAAGTCACCCGCGAGGATGAACGTTTTAGGTAGTTGGTGGATAACGTTCCGTAGATCGTCACCTTGAAACAAATAACTGTTTGGAATATAAACATTGTAGATACACAGAGGAGGTGGTAGATGGACTGAAATTGCTAAAGCTTCCAAATTTGTGAATTGCTTTGACGTAAATATTGTTTTCGATACAAGCTACTCCTCCACTTGCATGATTCAGATTAGTTGTATTTTTGTGGTAGACACTGTAGACTCTTAGACTGGCTGAAAAATCGTTTTAGAAGTTTGTTTCCTGGAGACAAATAACGAATAGTTGTTGTAAATTTATTAGGAGTTGTATATATCCTAACTGTTATCGATAACTGTAAAGATTCCAATGGAAACTGTCATAATAATGATGAAAAACAGAACGAGATTTGTCTACATTATTGTACAGGGGAGGAATTTTTGTCGTCACTGGAATATTCTGGCGTTACGTTGATATAGGTTGAGTCTTCACTTCGACTGGCGGATTTCAGTAGTTATTTTACTATTCAAGTGCTTTTGTTTTTTGTGCTTTTATCGGTGTGGTAAGGATAGAGATTGTGTAGGGCCTTGGCAAGACCCTCTATGTCGTGTGTGTAGTTGGAAGCAATTTCTGATACGTCCTTGGCACCAAATGTATTGTCGAAGAAGGATTGGAGCTTTAGGTAGCTGAGGGGTAATAGCGATGGGTCGGTTTCAGGAACTTGTTTTACTGGCAGGAGCATATGACTTATTGTTGATTTTTGCCCGTCTGTCATGGGTTTCATGCATGTGTGATTTATCTTACAGTTTTCGATTTGTTTCTGAGAGGCCAGTATGGCTTTGTTGCTATCAGGAGGATTTGGTTTAGTGGTTTCACTACTAGTTAGAGAAACTGGCCTTTTACATCCAGGAAAATTCACTGGTAAATAAATAAATGGCGTATGACTTCCTGACAGACCTGGTGTGGGTCTGTTTCACATAGACGGCCTATTAGGCGATCTGCCTGTGCGTGAAGATGAGGGCGCTACCTAAGATGATTTCTAATACTGAATACGCCACACAAAGCCATCCTCTGAGCCATTGGAATTGACCAGTTAAGGTTAAAATCCGCATTCGGCCGGTAATCGAACCCTGGAACTTCTGGACCAAAGGCCATCACGCTAACCATGTATTCGTGGAGCCGGACAATTTGCTGTTCTAGAGGTGGAGTATGTTTCCATAGGTGCAGCAATTTCTTTCTCAATTTGAATTCCAGAGAAGGGATGAACATTACAGTCTTGGCTAAGTGCTAAGTTAGAGTTGGTCAGTAAAGTGGCTTATCGAAAACTTTTTGGGAGGGAGCTTACCGATGACAGTTTTGGGGTTTTCGATCTCTGATTTTTGTGAATTATTTTGGAGTTGAGCAAAATGATTGGAGGAGGATTCATATTTTTGAAGTGAAACGTTATTAGGACAATCTTTGGCCAAATGTCTTCGGTGTGGCAAAGAAAACGAGTGAGTGATTCGGATGATAGGTAAAACCAGTAGTTAGTACCCTCATATTCAATATGGAAGGATTTGGGGAGTTTATCATAGTCTTCATTTTGAATGTACCTTTGTCTTCGGAAGCTTAAAATGTGGGAGAATCCTGTAATTGAGGAGCCTACTCTAATTGGGGTAATCCTAGACATGATTTTCACACCGAGTTTTAACAACTCCTCATCGATGACATAGTTTGGGATTACAGGACAGACGTTTGATAATATAATACGTTTGTATTTTTAGAAGGGATCGTATTTTCGGTGACACATTGTTTGATAAAATCTTGGGGTTTGTCAATATCAGATCTTCAACAGCTTTCTTACTAACCGTTCGATATATCGTCGGCTTACTTCTAAAAGCTCGTATGTCCCGATGCACTTTCTAGGCATTATTTTCCTTACGCCTGGCCACGCCTCCCAACCATACATGGAGTTGCAGTCCATCAGAACAATGTTCATTGTGATCAATTTCCTATGCTGTTGTGTAAAGGAAAATGGACCTTACCATACTGTATAGTAGGGATGTTGTTTTCAGCACGTGTTTACTCACTCCTAATGCATAATGCATTTAAGATTCAATTTTTTTACACATTAGCACAGGGAAATTAACACATCAAAAATCGTTCTGATGGGCTGCATATCAATATGTGGCTGGGAGGCGTGACCAGTCTTAAGGAAAATAATGGATAGAAAAAGCATTGTGAGATACGAGGTTTTAGAAGTAAGCCGTCGATATGAGAAACAAACCGAATGTTGCTAGGGGTTGTAAGTTTCCCTCTAGCTAGCACATAGTCCTTGATACTGACCTCATCATGAGATTCGATTACAATAGCTTGTTCTTTTGAGGGGTATGACTCCATTTCAACAGAATAGATTAACCTTGAATTACGTTTGTTACTAGTTGTGACAGTCGTAATTTGGTTACCTGATGAACTGCTAGGATGTGAGTGGTTATTTACAGTGTTGTTATTATTCGTTGGCTTACGTGGTGTCTGTTGAGGTAAAATATCAGTGATTTCTTCATTCACTGAATTCGATAGATGCCAACCTCTATCAACAAAGGTGTCCAATTTGAGAGGATCAAGAAAGCATTTTAGGTTATCTGTATAGTTCTCCACTTCTCACAAAGACCACGGACATAATATCAGATATCTTACATAAAATAATGTAGTAGGTGATCCAGATATTTACTTCTGATGAATCGTACACTAATGTAATGATTAAAAACCTCTATTATACAACAAAACTTGAGCAAGAGAATGTCTCGCGAATATCATCAGTCACTGCTTTCTCGACCGCTCTTCGAAGTGAATATTGAACTAATAAAATTGAGAGGTATTCCAGAAAACTTCTTCCGACTGACCATTTTGGATCAGTAGGGGAACTGTCAGAATTTTTAAAGATTGTATCGGTGTTGTGACTCGATTTTAAAGTCGCCGACCTGTGTAGATGGATGTTAGATCATCAAAAATGTGTAAATTATCCTCGAATATATCGATTGAAAACTTTTGACATTGATTTAATTGTTAAAGGAGTATTAAGAAGATTTACTTAAGCTTCAAAGGTGCTTACTTCATAAACTTCGGTCCAATGAAAGCAAATACTTTCAAAATTTACGAACATTACATTAACACAAATTATTATTATATGTCATACGCATAGTAAGTTCAATAGGCTGCTGGTTAATATGCTCCTATGAAGCCAACAAACGTAAGAGAATTAAATAAATACAGAGGGTAAAGGGGCAAGAATTTCTTTTGTTGACATTAGCCATAAGTTTGAAACCACGGATGACAGATATTTTCCAAGCATTCCTCATACAGGATAGAATGATAATGGAAATATATCAAAAGAGTGATATTCTGCAACGCTGTTGTGGACGATAAACAGAACATTTGATTATGTTTACCAATCTCTGGGAAGTATGTATCCTGTATCGTTAAATAAATCCAATAAGACTATATCAGTGAATAAGGAGTACGTATTTACCCTGTACCTAATCAAAACATGTCGACATATATTACACTTAGTGTCAATGACACAGAGAAAATATTAGTAAATAATTTTTCAAGAAGTAGGGCTCGTCCATTAATCATCTGTGAAATGGTCATTCTCGTAGTATTACGCGTTATAATTTGCTCTAAGATGGTAATTAAATAATTGGCAGCCAGTAGCGGACTATTACATACCCGAATCTCGTCCATCTTTTCGGTAATTCTGTCATGAAGTTTATAAATAAACTAGCTGTTAGCCGGGGGCCCCACCCGCAATATATCACGTTGCCCACAGTTAATAAGTTTAGAAGTAACAGAATAATAAGCATGAACTGTTGCAGTGATAGGATAGAATATTATATCAGCAAACATTTAGTAATACAGTATATGAAAAATCAATATGGAATTACTCTTTTCCCTCTACAGTATGATAACTTCTTGGACTTAGTGCGAATTATTGATTTTGATTTCTATTTTTACATTTATCTAACTGTGAAATCATTAACCGGAGCCGTAAGCTAAAGAGCAGTACGTATCACACTACTGGGAACGTAAATGTATAAGTTCCTTGAAGTTCCAACCCTGGAGCAAGTTACATATAATTGACGATGTGATAAAGACGGAGTTTCCAAGTATCCCTGCTATCATTTCCCGTAATGATTGAGATGGGGTGAAAGATTCACACTAGACTTTCAAAATATTGCAATGTATGGCTGTGGTGAAGATATTGTCCAGAGGAAATATAGGGTTACATTGAAAGTACCTTATAAATGTTCAGAATTCAATTTCGAAGGTAATCTGGTTGCAATTAGTTGATTTATTCATTTTCAAGTTACATCAATGACGAAAATAGGCCTACGATGCGCATATGCAATCATTTTATATTTATGGAATTCACGTTAATTTTACAGAAAATAAATCGCTAGATTGTCTCATAGATATTTTTTGATGTTTTAAGATCCATCCTATTGGTTCGCCCAGTTCAACCGTTAAGAGATTTGATATACAAATTGCATCAATACATAAAACCTAACAGTATATCGTCGTTGCCGGGACAAAACCTCCTATGTGATAATATTTTTGGAGATATACTGACCCGCAGCACACACGTTATGAAGAGCGAGAATGCCTTGACTTTACTCACACAATATTGCACCTTAGATGACAGAACATTACCAGCCAAACTTCTAAGCTAAAATATTTCACATAGGAGTTTTTGTCCCGGCAGCGACGATATAACATATTATGGCCGGTTTTAGTGCTGTACTTTTGCATGAGGTTTGACTAAGTATGTGTGTATGTATGTATGTATGTATGTTGAGTACTCAGTACGAAGGCTGGTTTGATCCTCCACAGCTCCACAAAAGGCTGCTATACTAGCCTAGACGTCAATGAAAAGACATACAAGGGAAATCAGGAGTGAGGTAGTTTCCCGTTGCTTTCCTCACCGAGCCAGAATTTGCTATTACATATCAGTCTGCCAAGCCCACTGAAATGCATGCACCAACCGACCTTATGAGCGATATTTTCACACTATTTATAACAAGGACTGGCTGCATACTGAATGGTATTATTAGCATCAATCATACCTCAGTCACTTTCATATTGTCAAAGCCGAGGATGAGACTGAGACAGGGAAATAAAAGTAAGAAATTTATTCTAGCCCACACCAGAAGACATAGAGAACTGTAAACACTACATCACCCCAGCAAAGGCATGGTTTGAAAATATTCCTTGCTCTTCAAAATCCAATGCTTTCTGTGTGTCCAGCCTGGTATTCTTTGCTATTATATGTTCTATGATTTTCGTGTTTTCAATCAATTCTTTAAGAGCTATGGTATGAGAAATGGCGCCAACATATTAAACCGTCTACCCGTATATCACATATTATGACTAATTTTATTTTATTAAATCTTTGACTGTATTAATACTTCTACACCCCGTCTGAGTGCTTCTTGAGCCTTGGTGAAAATTTTGGTGCTGATCAGTGGAGGCGTGTAGATGTGTATGACGAACAAACAAACTTACCTTTGATTTTATAGTTCTATATGTAGATAATAACCTCTCATTAATATAAGATAATGTACCTTATTCATATGAAAATGAAAATCGTGGGAAATGGTCACCGATAAAGCCTGCCAACCTTTTACGATCTTGATATCTTTAATGATTTTCCTGGAAAATTAAATAAGCATGGCCATTACAGTGAATCCGTAGCACACAGGACAGTGTGTTAATTTTTACCCAAAAATTATAGGCATTTCATGTACTATATCGACGGCTTACTTCTAAAACCTCGTATTTCACAATGCTTTTTCCACCCATTATTTTCCTTAAGACTGGTCACGCCTCCCAGCCACGTATTGATATGCAGCCCATCAGAACAATTTTCGTTGTGTTCACTTTCCTGTGCTAATGTGTAAAGGAAAATGAACCGTAAATGCATTATACTGTAGGCGTGCGTAAATACGTGATGAAAACAACATCCCTACTATACAGTATGGTAAGGTCCATTTTCCTTTACACATTAGCAGATGAAGTTGATCACAATGAAAATTGTTCTGATGGACTGCATATCCATATGTGACCGGGAGGCGTGGCCAGCCTTAAGGAAAATAATGCATAGGAAGTGCATCGGGACATACGAGGTTTTAGAAGTAAGCCGACGATATCCTTATTGACTTCGCGATTAAATCATCCATTTTTTCTGTTCTGATCGTATATGATGTTATATATATCCAAATATGCGAATGCTTGTATTTACAAAGTTTAGAATTATGTGCATATTTTTGTGATTATGGTACACTTTTATAACCCCCACGGCACCATGCTAATTGCGATCAATGCGCCGCCAGCCGCAGAAGAGGTGTTATGACACAAACCCACCACAGACTGTAATTATCAGGCATAATGCGTAGATCAGAATAGCGATCAGTATAGTGAACCACAAGCGCAAAACAATAAAAAATATAGTTGAAATACGTACAGTAAAAATTTTCAATCGTGTTCGTGTATTACATGTGTTAAGTATACCTGAGGAAGATATTGTATGGGGTGGCTACCGTATTTCATGCAAAACAGGTTAGAAATGATTTTAGTCTCCTTCCGTAATGAAATTAAACGTCACAATGGGCACGAGTTTTTCGAAAACAGACGAGGATACTCGACACCATTTTTGTTACTTACGGTTAAATGATCCAAAATAATTCGCAATACTGTGCTTAAAATTTACGTAAACGATGGCCATGTTCTGATCTGACAATGTTCTTCCTACCCATTATATTCCTTCTGACTGGTCACGCCTCCAAGCCACATGTGGGTGTATAATTAATCAGAACAATGTTCGTTGTGCTCATTTTCCAGTGCTGGAGTGTAGAGGAAAATTAATCTTAAACGCAGTATACTATAGGAGTGAGTAAATTCCTAGGGCAAATATACATTTCTACAGCACCGTATGGAAAGTTCATCTCTCCTTTATACACGCACATAGAAAATTAACACAACGAAATTGTTCTGGTGGATTGTATTTAAGGTTCATTAACTCAACGAAAATTGTTCTGATGGACTCTATATCCGTAAGTGGCTGGGAGGCATGACCAGCCTTAAGGAAAATGATGGATAGGAAGAGTGTTCTGAGATATGACCTTTTGCCCGTACAGCGACGTATTGATGACGTTTACATAAAACATTAAACTCCTTTACCTGAAGCAAGTTATACAATTACTTCCAAAATAATTGATCATACAAATATTAGAAGGCACGCCTGATTAGATTACGATACCTTCGTCAGCTTTTGCGGATCTGCATAACCTTAAGTAGTGCTATTTGAGGATCCAGCCATTGTCCGGAACGGAAACCTAATAGACAGACAAAGATTAGAAAGTTTGCTATGAAAACTGACAAAGAAGAAATAATATTTTGCTAAAGGAATTTCTTCGAGATAATAATAATAATAATAATAATAATAATAATAATAATAATAATAATAATAATAATAATAATAATAATAATAATAATAATAATAATAATAATAATACTGCTTTGACGTCCCGCTAATTATATTTACGGTTTAATGAGACGGTGACGTCCCGTAATTCTTTTCTCCAGGATTCCTTCACGTGTTGGGTAAATCTACCGACACGAGACTGACGATTTTGAGCACCTTCAAATACTACAAGACTGAACCAGGTTCGAACCCACTAACATCGGGTCAGTTGGCTAGTGCTCTACCTTCTGATGTACACAGCCCCACTTAGATTTTCTAGAACATGTATTTAAATTAAGCCTTTCAATCATATCAGAATAATATTAATCTGAATATTTAATGTATTATCAGCAAATTGACCGAGCTCGATAGCTGCAGTCACTTAAGTGCGGCCAGTATCCAGTATTCGGGAGATAGTAGGTTCGAATCCCACTGTCGGCAGCCCTGAAGATGGTTTTCCGTGGATTCCCATTTTCACACCAGGCAAATGCTGGGGCTGTAGCTTAATTAAGGCCACGGCCGCTTCCTTCCCACTCCTAGACCTTCCTTGTCATATCGTCGCCATAAGACCTATCTGTGTCGGTGCGACGTAAAGCAAATAGCAAAAAAAAGATCAGTAAATTTCAGTATTTATAGTGCAAATCTCATTTATCTGCAACAAGCCTATAAGCAATTTTTTTAAATATTTATAATGGAGGGTCGCTGTACTTTATATAAACGTAACGTTACTGTATAAACTGAATGTAAGATTTATCAACCATTATGAATTTTATTTAGGTAGCATTTGTAATTTCTTACGTACAAAACGTTGAATTTACAGTTAAGCGAATGAAAGGTGCTGGCTATTTCTTATCAATCACTTAGACAATCTTCGATTTGCAGTCTATTTTGAAATATAAACATGAAAATATTTATATACGTGAATAGTCGTCTTGTATGCAGTCTTGGGGTAGAGTATATCTGCTCCCTCTTGTTTTATTGGTAGGTTACTGCCGTAGTGATCAAATAGTTTGCCTTGGAGTTAACTTTGCGGTGAAAATCTTTCTCTCTTCCACTGTCTCTCCACTTGTTGCCAGCCCACTACAGACAATGTTAATTAAAGAGAAAGAAGGAACAGCACGGTTTGTGTCTGGAACTAGTTTCACGTTGCATTAAGCGTGCTAGACTTGTGCAATGTTCTTCATGTGAAATGGTTTCAGACAAGCACAGATTAGAACAGAAGCTGCAAATCTTAATAGTTAACGCAGTACACAGAAACAATCCCTAAGTAAAATTAATGGATAGAAACGAATGGTAGCAATACAGTCGAAAGTTAAATGTGTTCATTTGAAAACAGACCACAAGCAATAGGAAAATGCATTTCTTCCTGTTTTACCGACAAAACAAATTGTTTTAGGGCAATATTGCTCTAATATAACTCTCTTCTGTGGTTTATTCTTATATATTCATATGCCTTGATGATACTGATCATAAATTGTCCTCAATGAAGCCAAACATTGAGGTTATTGCGTGCTGTCAGGTATATCAAATACTAAGATGGGTGATCATATTTTTTCAAACTAAATTACTACACAGAGAGGAGAGGTGTTTTTGTAACCACGGAATGTATCGAACTTACAATTACATGAAAAAGTATGTATAAAATAATGTAATGCTGTACTTCTTTCGATCTGACCTGTGCGTCTGAGAGGATGGATCTCCACCTGAGATGAATTCTAATCCTGAATACGGCACAAACACCCAGCCACGATCCAGAAGAATTAACTAATGAATAGTAAAATCTACGGTCCAGCCGGGAATGGATCCCGGGACCCCTGGGGCCAGAATCCAGTACGCTAACCATTTAGCTGTGGACCCAGGCTATATATAGCTCGTGTTCTTTTCCACTCCTAGACACACATTTTACTCAAAATCATAGCAAACACTCGGGCGATTGTAGTCTTGTTCCAGATCAGTTCACTTCCCAGGTTGCAGCACGCTACGTAAAGAAGATAATCATGAATCACTACACTACTCACTGACTCACAGGATTCGAGACCGTTTCGCAACTCACTAGCGATTGACACAACACTGACTCACTCAAGACTGACTCGGCTTAGCCTGGTTCGCTGGTGATGGAGGTCCGCAGAAGATTCCAGTAGTTTCCTCTTCCAGGTCATTCTGGATGCCTTGTCCATTGCTATTCATCTTCCAACTTCTTCCCGCACATTCAGCAACACCGCCTCGCAAAGCCCATCTGAAGTCGCCCGCGAAGAAAGTTCAGTAGCTGATAAAATGACAATGGCGCGATATATATATTAATTTATCAGTATGACCAACCGTCCAATGCTCATATATCCGGTTCACGTTGTTTTCCACAATACTTCAAATGTCATTAGTGTGTCATAGACTGAAAACAGCCTTCTGTACATCTTCGGACAAATTTAATTTTGAAACTAAAGTAAGTTTTTCAGCTAACAATTTTGTTCATGTAATTTATGTAACATACGACGACACCCGCTGTATAAAATAATAATAATAATAATAATAATAATAATAATAATAATAATAATAATAATAATAATAATAATAATAATAATAATAATAATCATATATTATATAATTTTACTCGTAACAAGACCCTATCCCAACTGAACCCGTTAACTTCGGAGTGTGACGTAGACACACTGGTACACAATGATAAAGTACATGCATCACAAAGAAGTATTTCAGATCATGTCGTTAGCAGCCATGGATTTTCAGTGGGTGTAATGAATATGAATAAATTCGTCCCTTTCGCTGTCTACTTACATAGACAGACATGACGCATGAACGTAGTTCTAGCAGACCATGGAATACGATTAGTTTCAGGTGGGAGAGTCCTGTCGGTGGAAGTATTATTGTCCAGTAGCGAACACCGGTTATAAGTTGAATTATGGTAAGAAGACCAATGTTGATGTCTCACAGTTTCCACTTCGTATGTTTCTCTAGAAGTATTGTCTGCAAGACATGTTGTTCAATACGGACAAACACGCGTGAATTAAGGTGACGTTGTTGGGATATGAAATATTGAGAACTTGCATCACTAGTATTGTACGATAAGCAAAACTTCGGGTTTTTTTCTTTTTGCTATTTACTTTACGTCGCACCGACAAAGATAGGTCTTATGGCGACGATGGGACAGGAAAGGCCTAGGAATGGGAAAGAAGAGTCTGTGGCCTTAATTAAAGTACAGACCCAGCATTTGCCTGGTCTGAAAATGGGAAACCACGGAAAACCATCTGCCGACGGTGGGGTTCGAGCCCACTATCTCCCGCATGCGCACTCACAGCTGCACGCTCCTAACCGCACGGCCAACTCGCCCGGTATGAGCAGAACTGCAGCAACGTTCAGCTTGGAGGAGCACCGAGGCAGTTATAAATGACGATTCTTAAAAAGGAAAGAAGATTCTTAGGCCTGCACCTCATCGTCACGCGATCCGTTAACTATAAACTGTTCAATATTGACACAAAAAAGATTTTCACCAATGAACGCCGCTTGTATCTTACTGATGATTATAACTGGCAAAGTATTTGCAAACGACGCTCGGCGAAATACCGTGAGCGTAAAATCAGTGATGTTTCGGGGAGTCACCTTTCGTCCATTCTGGTAAATGAGGGCAACCCAAAGTATGATCACTACTGGTACAAAAACGTTCTGCATATTGAAGAACACATTTACTAATATTTCAGGAAATAATCCATAGCCATGAACGACAACTTGCATGTTCATCGTGTTGCTTGCACACTTAGACCCTGCTTCTACATGAACCCTTCCTCAATGTATTGAGGTTAGAACTTGGTGCGGAATTTTTCCAGTTTTACAACCGCAATCCCTCCCTATTGGCCTTTATTATTGCGTGTTACTGTAGTGGTTTATATGCTACATACTGGTCCTATTAAGCCTTTCGGGGATAGATTAGAACAAAGTGAACTTTCACATCCTGACAGAGTACACATTCTAAACGAGATGAACAGAATCGCCATTGAGATCGAGCGAATTTTACAAACAAAGGATTAACGGACTTGTAGTTAGATCCTATACTAATAAGGATACAAGAATGCGTCGTTTGAAGGGATGGAGATACTGTATATAAAAAGGAACTGAAGTTGTCATACAGAATGCAATAGGTTATGAGAAAGGATTCTTCAAGAAATATTCGGGCGTTTAGAAATAGAAATAGAAATATATTTATTTAAAGTTAATTACAAGTAGGACCAGAGGTCCCTTTGGCTGTAACTAACTGCCACTTTAACTTAAATGTATCACCTAACATACAAAATCTAATGAAAGAATACATAAAAAGCGTAAGATACATTTTCCTACTGAGGATATAAGAATAAGATTAAAAACTAAACATCTAGGAGGTTACAATAATACTTTAACATTTCATAAACATACACTATACTAACAAGGAACAGAAGACGAAACAGAAACCTAAGAATTTTAAAGCCGAGGATGAATTAAGAGTAAAACTGAGCATCTAAAATGTATCTAGGGGATTATGATATTTCGTACTATTTAATTAATTTGGTGAAAATTCATTTACAAGGCTTAATAAGTGGAAAGGTAGCGGTATTTAAGACATTTTTTCTTAGTTCCAACACTACTTTGCTGAATTTCATATAGTTTAAGATCGTTGTATAATTGAGAGGCAGTGACAATGAACGACTTACTGCACTTTACCGTACGATGCTGTGGAACCTGAAGGGTGTTAGCTGTAAACCTATTGTCCCGGTCGTGCACTTGACTCATCTGGACAAAGGACTTGGTCAAATATGAGGGAGAATTAGATTTTAAAATTCTCAGAAGTAAACAAGCAGCTGAGTATGGTCGTCTATCCCTGAGTTTCAACCACTCTGCGGCTTTGTAGTAAGATGTTACGTGACAGTCTTTACGAATATTGAAGACGAATCGAACACAGGCATTCTGAATGCGTTGGAGTTTGCTATTATATTTCTCAGAGATATCGCTGTAAATTACAGCGCCGTAATCTAAAATAGGAAATACCATAGTTTGGATCAGCATCTTTCTCACCGAGAAAGGAAGATACGGCAAGTTTCGTCGAAACTGATGCAATATGCCAGACACTTTCTTGACCAAGTGCTTGGCATGAAAGGTCCAGGACAGAGTGTTATCCATTAGAATACCTAAATTCTCAACACATTCCTGATACTTGACTACAGAACCGTTTACAATTACTGGAGGACTGTCCCTGTTGAAAAGATTTCATAAGTTTCTTCGATATCTTAGAAAAATAGCTAAAGTTTTGTTTTCATTTAATAGTAAATTATGACTTAGTGTATATTGATGTAGTCTTTCTATATCTAGATTTATTTTACTAATACTTTCGACAACACGATTCACAGGAAAATGGTAATAGATCTGTAAATCATCGGCATACATATGGTGTCTCGTGTAGCGTAAAACTCCAGGCAGATCGTTTATATACAGCGAAAACAAAACGGGACCCAACACGGAACCCTGAGGGACGCCAGAATGCACACTAGACCACTTAGAAAAATTTTGTTTGTCAAATACTACACGCTGAGATCTCCCTTTCAAGAACGATTCAAACCAAGAGAGAGCTGATAGAGATATGCCCATTGTACGTAATTTAGTCAGAAGGAGGTCATGATGAACTCTATCAAATGCCTTGCTTAAATCGAATAATACCAGAAGCGTTAGTTTCTTTCTGTCCATTGCAAACTTGATATCATGGGTGACTTTGAGAAGTGCCGTCGTAGTGCTATGGCCTGTTCGAAAACCAGACTGAAATGTGTTAAGTATAGAATGAGTATTTAAATACGAAGTGAGTTGTTGGTAAACAATCCTTTCTAATCCTTTACCTAATATTGACAAATACTGATTGACCTGAAATCATCAAATTTTTGAGGAGAAGGAATTTTAGGAACAGGTCTTATATTGGCCATTTTCCATACAGCTGGAAATACTCCTGATTGTAAACAGAAATTATACAGGTGAGCTATAACCGGAGTGATTATATCCAAACAGTTCATTAGGAGGGGATGTGAGATACCATCTGGTCCAACAGCCTTGGTATTCATGCTCTTAAATACCTTGACTATATCCTCTGGGTAAATGTACGAAAAGTGAAAGAGATCATGTTGAGGTTCATTTGTGTTCATGTAACTATGAATAATTTCGGATATTCTGTGAGAATTGTTCACTGGTGAGATCTTTAAGAAATAATCATTTTGCAATTCTGCAGATATGAATGAGGAAGTATGTTGCGAATTTTTCTTAGCAATACCTAGTGATTTTATAGTTCCCCAGAGAGCAGACGGAGTTGTTCTCTTACTGAACAAAGAATGCATGTGTTTGACTTTAGCATCACGGATCGCGAGTTTGGTTTTATTACGCAAGATGCGAAAGGTTTCAAAGTCTTCAGGTTTCCTGGTTTTGATGTGCTTTCTTTTTGCCTTGTCCCGCGCAGAGATTAATTTCTTTATTGTAGACGTTATCCACGGGTTAGGTGGGTGTTTGGCTCGAATTAGTTTTAATGGGGCATGCTTGTCGTACAACGCGGAAATTAAACTATTAAATTTGATGACTTTATCATCGATATTACGCTGAGAAAATACTTCATACCAGGGAGCGGAAATTACGTCTTTTCGAAAATCTTCAGGATTAAAACTGCGGAAATCCCTAAATGTGATCCATTTTCTTTCATATTTGGGTGTCGATATAGAGAAGACAGCATATAGCATATCATGTCCTGAAAATCCACTCGCTGGGGTCTGCCCAAATTTAAGAAGGGTATCATTACAATTTGAAGCTATGGTATCGAGATTAGAATGGCAATATGCAGTATGGTATGTGTCATCAAATGGTATTCTAGTTAAATTGCATGAGTCAAGTGCATCATCGATTACTACAGTTTCCGAGGACCCTGATACAAAATGCCCATTCATATCACCTGCAAGTATAACATATTTATAATGAAAAACGTAATTATACATCGCCTCTACAAACGAATCCATGAAACCAATTTTGGGAGGACGGTAGATGCATGAAAATAATACTTTACCTATAGGTAATTCAAGTTCTAGGAAAATATACTCTGGCTTACGACAATATTCTGCAGGGGAGGTGTGAACTATTTTACATTTTATATTGCTCCTCACGTACACAGCCACCCCTCCTCCTCTCTTGCCCAATCTATCGTTTCTATATAGATTAAAGCCAGGAATGTTAATCTCTGAGTCCGGAATGGACCCAGTTTGATGAGCAACATATACAGTATGTATATCATATATACTGTACATATCGATTGCTTTCTTTTAAAACCTCATATGTTTCATTGTTCTTCCTACCTATTATATTATTTAAGACTGATCTCGCCTCCGAGCCACATATTTATATGCAGCCCAAAAGAAAAAAATTCGTTGTGCTCATTTTCCGTTTTTCTTAAATAAGTTATACTATAGGAATGTATAAATTCGCCATACAGACAACATCCCTGCAATATGATATGATAAGGTCCATTTTCCTATTCGTATGAACTGTTTGAACATGGAAATGACTTGAAATGAACTGAATGAAGCCAATGCCCACCGCCCTAATTCTCCTGATAATATCAATCAACTGAATAAAACTGCTATCCAAGAGTGGAATAATGTGCCCTTAATCTGGTTGGATATTTTGGTTCTGAGCATATCTCGTCGTGTTAAAGTGTGTTTCAGGACCCGAAGTGGCTATTGATCTACCATGCAATGAACGATAATTGTGCATTCAAAATCCCATTTTACCGACTTCGTCATCTGTTGTGTTTCTGGTGTTTTTTGATTTTCTTTGTATATACACTTCGTAATGTTCTGTACGTGCGTACATACAGAAAAACAAAAAATGCACTACTGTGTAAAACTACTATCCAAGTGTAGAATAACCTGTCCCTAAACTGGTTGGATATTTTGGTACTGGGTATAACTCGTGTTCAAGTCTGCTTTACGACCCGAAGTGGCTATTGATCTGCCACGCAATGAACCTAATTTGAGCAATGCTCAGCGCGTACGTGGGGCTGACAGTATTTAATCAATGTATACGTGTTTTATATACGTTGTAGTAACTTGCTTCATTTTAAGCATTGCATTTAGAAATCTCATAGTGTACAAGAATGTTAATATGGTGTTCAAAGAAACAAAAAATCGAGTTTTACCTGGGAGTAGACTTCTTCATTTCAAAAATGTCACATTCATTGGCCGGTATACTAACCATAGCCACCTTTCCGAGAGACTTCACTACTCACCCTACAAGCCCGAAAATTGGTCCATCAATTCCTTGAGAAGAGTGGAACTCAGCAAACGGTTTGGCTGACATAGGAACTGCGTTGAACATGCACATGCACATGAAGAGAGGAACTGCCCACCATCCTAATCCTCATGATAATATCCAGGTAATCTAAATTCTGCGCTATGACAAACTGCATAATGAATAGAATGGCAACTCTATGACCATATTAAGGTATAAAATTAAAGATTTTTCGCCAAGGCTCATGACTTCAGAGAAGTGACCAAGAGACACCTCTGTCATTCCTATCACTAACCTTTGCGAAGTTCCTCTCTTTCATGTTTCACCAAAATTGAATTAATTGGCGGTTAATTCCCCGATAGATTCCTTCACATTGGTAGGCTTGGCCTTTACCAAGTTTCTTGGGTTCGGCACAGTGTAGATTTCGTATAGTTTCAAAGCAACCCTATGATGAGGGATATATCCACTATTGCGTGTTTATGTGGTGAACGATAGTGTGTTCAGTTGTGTTATGTGCAGATGAAAATATGTGCATTAAGCCAATCACAAGCACGCAGTTGTCGGACCCGCGTTGTAGGGGGCAACGGGTCCGCCTGTCACCCGGCGGCCCCGGATTCGACTCCCGGCTGGGTCAGGGATTTTAATTGTAAAATGATTAATATCCCTGGCCTGGGGACTGGGTGTTAGTGTCGTCCTCAACGTTCCTTTTCTCACATTCAACATTTTACACTTCCACCATTTTCAAAATACACGCATGTTCCTCACATATGGTGCAAGTAAGGGCAGAAGATCTTTCTATATCAACGCCCGAAACAAATAGAATTTTTTTAAAAAAGCACGCAGTTTATGAGCCAGAGGGATTAACTATACGCAGTCAAATTCCCCAGCCCAACCGGAAATTGAATGCGGGAATCTCGGAACCGAACACCACGATGCTCATAATGCAACCAAGAAGCCTGATAGAGAATTTAGCTTTCATACAGGTTTGATGTAGAATTGCATCTTATAGTATAATTTCTGGATGTATACTAGAGAGTCTCTTATAACCTTTCTAACTGTCATCTTAAATACAGCTTTAGCTTCAATCATCATTGTCGACCTGTCTTTAAAATTTGCCGCGTGAAATGAGATTTCTGTGAAAAAATTGCTCCAGGCGAATGAATATGCATGACAATTCGTCGTCTCATATTTAAAAGAAGGGCAATGAACGGAAAGCAGAGTGCTACGTAACCAAAGCTGAGAACTGAGTCGCTCGTAGTAGGAGTCCCATTGGGGAGAGTGCGGTACCTCAGCACAGGCGACGGTCATTGTAATAGATTTCAATTATTTTCGCTGTTAACCAATGTTTCAATTATGGACTGGATTATAGAGTGCTGAAAAATAGAATATCATGTCTAAATTATTTCCATTTCTCTGTTAATCCTGCTTTTACAACCTAGGTGATATGAAGCGGATCAAAACGATTTGGAATTATTTAGTACAGTTTTGAGCTCAGCGGTTATCTATATTATATGATGTTAAATACACACATTCGATAACGGATCCATGCGTGCTCTTTGAAGCCTGGTTTATGATATCAAACGCTTATAATACACCCAGCACGTGCATTTAAAATGATGGAAGAATTTTTAATTAGCTGTTTGTTCCTTCCTTATTATCCAAAGTTGGTTGTTAATAATATCGCTTCTTTTTTAAATTTCCCATAAGTTACAATACCACTGCATTTACACACAAATAGTGTATGTAATACTATTACATTATTACTGGTGTCTTTGACAAACAGAGAGGAATATGATAATATCTTGCAAGGTTTACACAAAAAGGAGAATTATATTTGAAGTGCTATTGAGCTAATGTTATGATGAGTGAAGAGTGGAAACAAATACACTGCGAATCAGACACTCTATGACCCTCTGCATAGTACATGACTTTAAATAAAGGTTCTGTGAAAAACACACTCTAAACACTACCGACACACAGACTGCAAGGAAAGACGACGGTCCTTGTTAGAGTTACTTAATATATATTTGTGCATATTTTCAGTATAATACTGTTATACATATTCTCATCCGATGTGTGATAATACAGAGTCTCATGAGTAAAATGTTATCTCCCCATTTACTCAGTAAACACCAAGATTTCATTTACTGCATATTTAATGTCCAAATACGAATATATAAGTTGTAAGGTTCTTTATCTTTTTCTCCCTTTTCGGCTGCTTTCCTATCATCTCTGAATTCGTTGGTGCAAACTGTGTCACACATATGTGGATTTGACATTGTTTTACTGCCGGATGGTCTTCCTGACGCCAATCCGTTGTGGAGGGTTTTATTCACTATTGCACGTTTCTGTCGTGGTTAATGATGTGGTGTGCTGTGTGAATATGAAGAGTAAAGTGGAGGGACAAACTCAAACATCCAGTCCCCTAGCCAGAAATATTACTCAGACTCGATTAAAATCCCAGACTCTCCTGGGAATTGAAACCGAGACCCAGAAGTTGTAATATTAATCTGTACGAAATGGGTCGTCCTCAAATAGGATGCGAGGTCAAAATGGGAGCAACACGCATTTTACTAAATATGAATAATGAGGGTCAGTCTCTACCTCTTTTGATGATATTGTTATTATTATTATTATTATTATTATTATTATTATTATTATTATTATTATTATTATTATTATTATTATTATTATTATTATTATTATTATTATTATTCAGTT
The DNA here is from genome assembly GCF_040414725.1 of Anabrus simplex. NCBI lineage: Eukaryota > Metazoa > Arthropoda > Insecta > Orthoptera > Tettigoniidae > Anabrus > Anabrus simplex. The sequence goes on along the minus strand of NC_090265.1, from coordinate 1,312,570,776 downwards.
TAGGAAGCACTAACCATCTGCAAATGAAACTGACATTACATTACACACAGTATAAAAGTCTGAGATGTGCTGACTACGTGTGCGAGAGTAAGTAGTGGTTGTGGAGATTATTGTTTCAAGAGGAGTATTAACTGGGAAAACGGCTAATCAGCCCAGAGAGAAGTGCGATCCTCCAAAGAATAGAGGTAATGACGAACGTACGGGAAGAACGTCGTAGGGCGTAAAGCTGAAACATTTCCAAAGACTGGCATAATACAGTCGCAGTCAGAAGAAAACAAGACTTGACGAAGGGAGATTCTTCACCCAAGCGAGGGCGCAAAAGTCTAAGTGGCACGCCCCAGCTTTTCAAAGTGGGGAATGAAAACAGGTAAAGAAAAGGGAGGTCAAATGAGATAAGATTTAATTTTAAGATGAATATATATTTCCTAGTATATGTATTATTGAATTGTACAGTATTAGCCTAAATATGTCGGTTCTATTTTATCTACAAGTAAGTATTTCAGCAATAAAAACGTTATATCGAACTTATTCGCCAACAACTTATCATCAGGTTAGCACCTTCTTTAAGAAAATGATTTTTGTTCGTGGCGTCGACCTCTGTAGATCGTTTGCCACTACTTTCACGATAAGATAGGTACCTGCGTGTTGTAAGTGGAATTGCGGAAGTGTAGTGTGTTGAATGTGAGGAAAGGAACGTTGACGACACAAACACCAAGTATCCAGACCTGGGATATTAATCATTTACAATTAGAAACCCCTGACCTGGCCGGGAATCGAACCGGGGGCCGCCGGGTCACAGGTGAACGCGTTGCCCCCTACACCACGAGGGTTAGCACTTTTAAAACACCTTTCAAACTTTTAGCAGTACAAATTAGTTGTTTTCACGTGAACGTTTTAGTCCTCCCTTACTGTACTTTACTGTAGGAATGTATGTTTGCATAACATATTTACCCACTCCTAGAGTATGATGTATTTAAAGTTCATTTTCCTTTATACATTCGCATAGGAAAATAAACTCAACGGGCATTGTTATGATGGACTGCATATCAACTGAGAGGCGGGACCAGTCTTAAGAGAAATAATGGATTGGAACAGCATTTTCACATTCGAGGTTTTGGCATAGGAGCGACGATATCTAAATCCGCTGCGTGTGTGGTTGCTTATGATCTCATATTCTGTGTTCAGGGGAGTTCTATACAATTCCAGTGTTGATTGCTTCTACCTGACAGTTCTTTAATGAGGAGCGTCTGTTGAAAAAATGCTATTTCCACTTCAATTTTTATTTTTTATTTTAGTATTTCGTCCACATGCATTGCAGTAATTCAATACTATCGAATGTCATGAGCAATTCAGAGCAGAAAGTTGTAATTTCTTAAAATTAGTACCATATATGATCATGGGTACGTTTCATGTGCCTTCAGTTATACGTCTCCTTGCGGTTTTCCACAACGTCCTTAGATGGAAATAGCGCCTTGTGTAGAACTACTGCCAGGAGATCTAATGGAACGTAAAAGAACCCCATTCAGATTTAACTCTAGCAATCAGACTTCCCGTGATATCTGTAGACGTTGAAGAAACTTTAAATACCTATTATGTGTAGTAGTATTTCAGTCATTAGTCCGTAGACTGGTTATGCGAATCCACAAGCCAACATATTCCAGGTAATTTGTTTCTTGTTTACGAAACTACTGTAACCTGTGTTCTATCTGCTCGAATTTGTCTGTCGTATTCGTGCTTCGATCTGGCTATAGCGGAACGAGAGTGCACATATTTGTTATTATTTTCCATTTTATAATATGTATGCAAAATATCGCATAATTATAAGAATACTTATGCAAAGAATCTACATAACATCCATGTTTTAGTACAACCGTTCGAATGTTCTGGCTAATTGATCTGAAGTGTTAATATTACGGAGGTTAAACTTCATGCTCATACTTCTCAAACAGGAATACTCACAGCAGGGTTAGATATCAAACTACCTCTAGAATGGGAAACGTCTGTGCCCCCATTCATCTGTGTTAACCATAATCTAAACCCTAATAAATAGCTATCCGTTCATACATTGAAAAATAATTAAGAGAGAGGTTATTCTTGCGGCAAATTTTAGAAAATCATCCACATGTTGTGTTTCCTGATTCATGGAACACGAATATTATATTACCACAAAACTTTCCAATTTCTCTACCAACTAAAATATTCAGTAACAAACAATGGCTCAAAGAGGCAAGGTCCACTCAATGTTCTGCTATATCTCATTGGTAAACATTCTGATATTAGTACAGAAGTAATGGCTATCTTTAATATCAGAATACAAGAAAACCAATCTCTGTATAGTTCACTCTCTTGCAGGATTGGAAGGTAAAGGTTTCCATATTCGTAAAATCCGCCCTATATTGGATAGAGTGGTTAGTTACAAACCCAAATGCCGCTACCTACATGAATTAAGTGTATTAGTTACTATTTGTAGCCACCGTGGCTTAGGCGACAGAGCGCCGGGCACTCACCGCTGGGTTCCGTGCTTCAAATCCAGGTTACTCCATGTGAGGTTTGTGCTGAACAAAGCTCAGGCGGGACAGGATTTTCTCCGGGTACTCCGGTTTCCTCTGTCATTGATTCCAGAAACACTCTCCAATAGCATTTCTTTTCATCTGCCAGTATTAATCAGTAGTATAATTGGATGGTTCGGCCGCCACCGCCACCTCCGGCTCCCAGTGGCCACCTCCACCTCAGCCAGTGGCCTCTTCCAGTACTGCCAACTTAACCTAACTAGCGCGACAGTACTGCCAACTTAACCTAACTAGCGCGAAATTTGAATTTGTAAACAAAGCCACGTGCTTTTTGACAGCTGTCATCGACAACAACGCATCGCTAACCTCAGTACTGCCATCTTGACGGGCCTAAACCTCAGTAGTGCCAACTTAACCTAACTAGCTCGAGATAAACAAAGCCACGTGCTTTTTGACAACCACGTGCTTTTTGACAGATTTGTAAACAAAGCCACGTGCTTTTTGACAGACAACAACGCATCGCAAACCTCAGTACTGCCATCATGACGGGCCTAAACCTCAGTAGTGCCAACTTAACCTAACTAGCATGAGGTAAACAAAGCCACGTGTTTTTTGACAGCCACGTGCTTTTTGACAGATTTGTAAACAAAGCCACGTGCTTTTTGACAGACAACAACGCATCGCTAACCTCAGTACTGCCATCTTGACGGGAATAAACCTCGGTGGTACCAACTTAACCTAACTAGCGAGAGGTAAACAAAGCCACGTGCTTTTTGACAGCCACATGCTTTTTGACAGCTGCCATCCGCCATCTTTGAGCACCGTGCTGCCCTCTTTCGTCACCTGTCATCGGCAGTGCTGCCATCTTGACGGGTCTAAACCTTAGTGCTACCAACTTAACCTAACTAGCGCGAGGTAAACAAAGCCACGTGTTTTTTGACAGCCGTCATCCGCCATCTTTAATCCATAGAGCACAGTGCTGCCCTCTTTAGCTACTTACCTTTGAAATGTGGTGGCGGATAATTTGAAAAATGCTTTTTGACAGCAGCCATATTGCATCGCAAACCTCAGTGCTGCCCTCTTTAGCTAGATACCTGTGGTAGCAGACAATTCCACGTGACAGCAGCCATCTTTAATCAAGAGAGCACCGTGCTGCCCTCTATGTGGTGGCGGCAAATTGAAAAATTCCACGTGCTCTTGTTTGGAAACAAACTCACGTGCTTTTTTGACAGCTACCATCCACCATCTTTAATCAACAGAGCACAGTGCTGTACTCTTTAGCTAGATACCTTTGAAATGTGGTGGCGGCAATTTGAAAAATTCTATGTGCTCTTGTTGGGAAACAAAGCTACGTGCTTTTTTTGACAGCTGTCATCCGCCATCTTTAATCAATAGAGCACTGTGCTGCTATCATGCGGGCAATTTCGTTAGCTGTCATCCGCCATCTTTAATCCAGAGAGAACAGTGCTGCCCTCTATGTGGTGGCGGCAAATAGAAAAATTCCACGTGCTCTTGTTTGAAAACATACTCACGTGCTTTTTTGACAGCTGTCATCCGCCATCTTTAATCCAGAGAGAACAGTGCTGCCCTCTATGTGGTGGCGGCAAATTGAAAAATTCCACGTGCTCTTGTTTGAAAACATACTCACGTGCTTTTTTGACAGCTGTCATCCGCCATCTCTAATCCAGAGAGAACAGTGCTGCACTCTATGTGGTGGCGGCAAATTGAAAAATTCCACGTGCTCTTGTTTGAAAACATACTCACGTGCTTTTTTGACAGCTGTCATCCGCCATCTTTAATCCAGAGAGAACAGTGCTGCACTCTATGTGGTGGCGGCAAATTCCACGTGCTTTACAAACCTATGCGCTTTTCTGTCATCCACCATCTTTAATCTAGAGAGAACAGTGCTGCACTCTATGCGGTGGCGGCAAATTCTACGTGCTTTACAAACCTATGCGCTTTTCTGTCATCCACCATCTTTAATCTAGAGAGAACAGTGCTGCACTCTATGTGGTGGCGGCAAATTCTACGTGCTCTTATTTGGAAACAAATTCTACTCGCTCTTCAGCTGTCATCTACCATCTTTAATCAAGAGAGCACCGTGCTGCCCTCTTTGTGGTGGCGGATAATTTGAAAAAATTCTTTTCGACAAGCAGCCATCTTTAATCCAGAGAGAACAGTGCTGCCCTCTTTAGCTACTTACCTTTGAGGCGGTTAATTTGAAAAATTCTTTTCGACAAGCTGCCATCTTTAATCCAGAGAGAACAGTGCTGCCCTCTTTAGCTACTTACCTTTGAGGCGGTTAATTTGAAAAATTCTAGCTGCCATCTTTAATGAAAAGGGCATCGTGGTGCTATCTTGCGGGTAATATTTTACGTCACAGCTGTCATCCACCATCTTGCATTGCTAACCTTAGTGCTGCCCTCTTTAGCTACTTACCTTTGACAAGCTGTCACCCGCCATATTGCATCGCAAACCTCAGTGCTGCACTCTATGTGGTGGCGGATAACTTGAAAAAATCTTTTTGACAAGCAGCCATCTTTAATCAACAGAGCACCGTGCTGCCATCTTTAGCTACTACCATCTTACATCGCTTACCTCGCTGCTGCACTCTATGTGGTGGCGGTTAATTCGAACAAGTTTAATCACGCATCGGGTAAGCTAGAGTAAGCACGTGCTGCAGTGATGACGTTATCATGCATGTTTAAACCCGTTCGTTGACTAAAAGCTTTAGTCTTCGGGAAACAGTGATAGAGTGTGGAGTGCAAACATGACGAAAACATTAATAGTTGATGTGCAAGGCTTTAAAGTAAACGGAAACAAGTTTGTGTTTAAAGAGGTGGCTGTGTTAGATTGCTGTGTGTTGTGGGCACCAAAACTTGTTAGTTTAGTATTTAGTCCACCGTTCCCTTACTGTTTGCAAACAGATGAAGATAAAAAGCAGACTCAGTGGATTGAAAACAATTTAGGTTTGAAGTGGGAAGAAAAAGGAATACCTTATCGTTTTCTACCTTTAATGATGAATGCACATTTGTCAAGAGCAGATCTTGTTCTTTTAAAGGGTTGTGAAAAGAAAGAATGGTTGCGTGATTTTCTACCATCATCATGTGAAGTTATCGACATGCATGAATTGGGGTGCCCATCATTTAAAACTCTTCCGAAAGAGCATAGTAGAGAAACAACTAAACAGTCTTTACAACATGTATGCATGCTCTTTGATTGGTTGTGTCGCAGTGCATGTCGGGAAGTGAACAACATATGTAAAGTGCAGTGTCGAAATAACCTTAGTGTAAAAGAAACATTTGTAGAGTAAAGACATCATGTCATTTCTAACAGATACTAAGTGTAACGCAGTTGAAAAGGCGATCGTAAAGTTTTATGCATGCAAAAAGAAACTAAACACTTTTACTGAAGAAGAGTTAAATGCATTACCAAAGGCATTTTTGGTCAATGTAGCTGCGAATGCTGTAAAGAAGATTTGGGATAAGGTGCCTCGTGAGTGGACTCAAGATCCTGTTTTGTCAGAGCTTCAAACGTGTAGTTTACATCATGAACACGTGAGTTTAGCTAGAAGACCTTCTGTGAGACAGTGCCGTACATGTCAACTAATTAAACTGTATCACGGACCTAAAACTAACGAGTTGTCTTCGCTTATAAACACTTATCATGGCTGTGGAGAGAGTAAACAAGGAAAAGGTGAAGAAACGTGCTGGGAGAAAGATGAGGAAGCATGTTGGGCGTGGACTCATCAATAGAGTGATTGATCTTCTTTTCTTCGTGCTTCATCTCCCCTGCGGCCCTAGAACACGTTCGCCTGATACGTAGTTACATGCTGCCTGCATAGAGTGTAGCTGTTAAAATCTGCTTCGTAAAGTTATGCTGTGTGTGTGTGTGTGTGTATGTGTTATTACCTAGTGCTTTAGCTGCTCAGAAGAATATAGCAGCACTTGTCGTTGTTGGTGCAATAAAACGAAAAACTGAGTGACAAAGACCGTAACATGAACAAAGGATAAAAATGTATGTATATAGTCTAAAATAAATATGAATTGTCAAAACATATTACAGGTGTTGTTTAATCCTACAGCATGTCCTAGTGACTTAGAAGAAAGGAAACGTAGAGGATTAAAAGAAAACACACATAAGATTTAAAGTACATCCTCTTTATTAATCCATGAATTAAAGCTGTTATTAAAACCAAGCCATTTAACATATAGTTTATTACCACGACGTCGAATAACACGTTCAACTAAATAGTGATCAGGATATTTTGTTTTCTGCAGTTCTTCGATGTAGAATCCTCCTTCAATAGGCTGTCCTCTGAGATCGCGAAGTAAATACGTAACTGGATTAGTAAGCTTAACACTTCTGATTTGAAAAATTTCAGTGCTCCAGTTAGGTGTGTATCCTTTTGCAAAGATAGACTTGTGTTTGCTGATGCGAACGAAATCAGCTTCTTTAAAGCGATAGCGACGTGGATCAGCTGTTTTGATTACAAGATGAATAGCATCTAGACGAGGTGTATTCTTTGTAACAAGACGTGGCTTTGTTCCGGTAGTGCGATGAGGTGTATCGTTGTAGGTAGATAAAAGTCTAGGTAGCAGATCAATCCAACGATATGAACCTTGCGCTGTAAATTCTCGCCACATCATTGTTTTGAGTGTACGATTAAAGCGTTCTACAACACTTGCCTTGAGATTACTGAACGTAGAGTAGTGTTGAATGCCAAGTAACTTGAGGTAAGAAGAAAAATCCTTGTTGTAAAACTCTTTACCTTGATCAGTTTGAAGAAGCCTTGGGCAGCGTTTCGATTCTTCAACAATATGTTTAAATGCTTCTTTAACTTGAGCTGCTGTTTTAGAACGCACGGGTTGTGCAAAAGCAAACTTTGAGTACACATCGATAACAGTAAGTAGATACTTATAGCCCTTATTACTAGAAGCATATGGAATCATTTCTACTAAGTCTGCTTGCCAGAGATCATCTTTTCCTCGTGTAATAACGCGTCTGCGACAGTAGGTGCGACGTGCTGGTTTATGTAACTCATGTGCGATGTTTACCTTTACAGGTGAGATCTTCTCTTGACGAGCCATTACAAAATAATACCGGCATAACGTAGTTCTCTTTCTATTTCTAGAATTTCTGATCCGTGACCAGTGTGACCAGCCTCTTGCGATGCTCTTAAAAGTTGTAATCGTTCAACGAGTAAGTTTGGGTCATTCCAGTATCTTACATCCACATACGGCAACAAAGGCTTGTAGATAACGTCTAGACTACGTGCAGTCGGAAACAGCTTAGAAATAAACTCACGATACTTGTAACTCTTATTCGCATTTACAGCTTCTGTTCTCTTGTAATTACGTCGTGTTGCATCGGTAGCAAAAAGTATTGCTTTATACTTTTTAAGATCATCTTGTAAAATTATATCCTTGTCAGGTATTCGTGAGAAAAGAAGTTCTAAGAGTCCTTTCGTAGGTTTATAGGTAACACCTTTTACAATGAGTTTGTTGCTATTAATCTTAACATTTGAATTTCCTATCCGGAAACAGTCATCTTCGTAGCGAATACCATAGGTAGTGTCAGTTTGTCCTGTAAAAAGTTTTTCTATATAAGGTGCAAAGAGAGATCCATAGGTATCTTGAATAAAAGTTCTAAACTGATTGCGATATTCTGGTGTAATCATAACCTCAGACAAAGATGGTAGATTTTGCGTCGATGTAGTAGGTGTTTCTGCAATAACATCTGTAGTTAAAAACTCAACACGCTTAGATGGTGATGCATCATTAAGTTCTTCTTGATCTTCTTCCTTATCTTCCTCTTCTTGATCTACATCCTGCTTCTTCTCTTCCGTATCTTCTTCATGCTTTTCTTCTTCTTCATGCTTCTCTTTATGATATGATGTTTGCATAGAAGCAAAACTTGAAGTAGACTGCGGTAATGAAGTAGAATTAAAAATTTCTTTGAGTGGTGTACTTAGTTGTGTTTTTAAAAATAAATCCGTGTCTGCTTGAATACGTTTAAGCTCTTTAAATTTCCGTCGAATATTGTTTCGAGCTTGGATGATATGTTTTGTGATCTCCTTGCTAGATGTTAACATGATGGTGGTTTTTAATCAAGTAGTTACTGTAATTCTGTGTTAATGCATATAAAATGATCGAAACCCATGCGATATCGTCCATGCTGTACATCACTTTCTTTATCAATAACTAAAAAGCTGTAACGGTGTAATGACCAACATTTAGCACACATACGTTTAAAGTCATCGAATGTCATATCAGTGTTAACATGATCGTTATACACATGTCGCATGTTGCGCTCATCTTGCCGAAAAAGCACAATAACATTTGCGTTGTCGCGTATCAACTGCTTGGGCACACGAGAATAGGTTTGGCACAAATAGATGCAATCAACATATTTATGTCGACCCATACTAAAGAATGCACGAATAACGTTTTGCTGTTCTGTTGCGACATCATCAAAGATCATTAGAGAATTAGGAAGCACATCGTCTGGTGATGGTACTTGCTCATGTGAATTAAATTTAAAATATCTTATTTCATCTTTAACTAGATCGTGCATTACAGTTTGTAGAATAGTATATAGCGGCTGATAGAGTGACTTTGCGAAAACGTAAATATTCTTGAAGCGTATACCATTTACAGAAGTAATAAGTGTGAGTAAAAGATTTGTTTTACCGCATCCCGACGGACATGATATAATACATCGCACAGTAAAAGGAAACAACGTTCCATGACGTTTTCTTGTAGTTGTACTAGAACTAGGTAAGAGATGTGGTACAATGTCGGTAACAGGTAGCGTGTCTTGCTGCTTTATAATCTTCATGATAACTGAATCATAAAGTACGTAATAGTAATATATATATATTAAACGAATCAAGAGGCAACGGTTAGTTTATGATTTGCTCTTGACTAGTAAAGTCGTGTCCAGCATGGTGAAACAACGATATCCAAACGACATGAAGAAGAAGAAGAAAGTAAAAACTGTTGGATGGAAGGATGTTATAAAGGCTGCGCAAAAAGCTATTCGAGGGGAATGCAATCCTCGTGTAGCTATTACTAAAGCGTTACGCGCAGCAAGAGCGAGAATTTCTCCAAAGTGCAGAGCAATATTTAGTAAACGTGCGCGAATTATTCCTGTACCAAAACGAGGAGGATTTCTTCCTGCGCTGTTTGCTGGCTTAGCAGCTTTAGGGTCATTGCTAGGTGGTGCTAGTGCTGTAGCGGGAACTGTCAAAGCTGTAGAAGAAGCGAAACAACAGTTGAAAGAGAGTGAACGTCATAACAAGACGATGGAGGCAATTGCGTTACGAGGCAAAGGTGTGAACATGAAGCTAGCGCCATACAAGAAAGGGCTTGGTATCTACATTTCTCCAAAAAAACGTCTACTGAATGCACTGCCATATCGAGCTCTAACGCATGATGTTTTTACATTTGCTAAACAACAAGGAATTCATTATTTTCGAGGAGTGTATATGCGTGATCAACTACCAGCACGTCCACGTGAACGTGAAAGTGCCGTAATTAACTTGGACGACAGTCGTGGACCTGGAACTCATTACGTTGCTTATGTAAAACGTAAATCTAAAGTATGGTATTTTGATAGCTATGGAGATTTACCTCCTCCTTTTGAGCTCATACGTTATTTCGGAAGCAGTGCAGACATTGTTTACAATAAAAACCGTGTGCGAAACTTTAATACACGCATGTGCGGACGATTATGTCTTATGTTCTTATATCAAACCCAGACAGTAGAGAAAGTGTATTAGTGTCTACGTGATGACGAACAGTGAAAGAACGTTTGCTGTACGTGGAGAAGGACCTGAAACAACCATCTATTTTAATCCGCCAATCGAACTTGGTTATCAGCCGCATAGTCTTGGACTAGTATCGTTTGAAAGCTACAATAAAATCTATAATGTGCGTGATGGTTTAAACAAGTTCTATTACGATGAGTATGTGCTAACACTACCCTCAGGTAGTTATACAGTAGATGATATTCACGACTATATTGAAAGTACGTTAATTGATCAGTTTGGGGAAGATAGTTTTAGTAATCATAATTACAAGTTCTCAATCACTATAAGCAACATTACGCACAAATGTGTTATTGAATCATCATTTAAGATTGACTTCAAATCACAACCTGATTCGATTGGTCCACTGCTTGGATTTTCATCGAGGGAGCTCCTACCGAACGTACGTTACGAGTCTGATCAACCTATAAAACTCTTCGATGATTATAATGTGAACATTACTTGTAATATTATTACAGACTTGAATAGTAATCTACAACCTTCGCACGTCCTGCACGACTTTATTGTTACAGAGGAACGTGAATATACTATTTGTGAGAAACCAGCAGTAGTTCTTTATCATCCTGTGTCTGTAAAACACATTCGCAACATTACTCTTAGACTTGTAAATAAACATAATCAGCTTATTCATTTAGATCAGCACGCGTACGTAGCTTACAAACTACATCTTAAACCAGTATGAAAACCATCTATAAAACACGGTGTACATTCCGAAGGCATACTACATGTGTGCAGAGACTCATCGAGTTAACAGATACCCATAAGCAGATACTCCAAGATTTAGGATATACACTACTACAACAGAATGGAAGAAATGCTAGACATTACGAATACAGTAGAAAGTCGTGAAGGTGTAGTACGAAGTGAGCTTCATTCTTATCAACCTTTTACGTTTGGATTAAATAACAATGATGAAATTCATTTTATTATTAATCAACAAGATGTTTACACCTTACCACACGAAAGCTACCTCTATATTGAAGGACGATTAGAAAAGTCTGATGGAAGTGGACCAAGCACTTCACAACTAAACAACCATGCTCTAGCTTTTCTCTTTTCTGAAGCGCGATATGAAGTAAATAATGTTGAAATAGATCGAACGAAGAATGTTGGTATTACAAGCGCAATGAAACTCTACCCTTCTTTCTGTGATGAAGAAAGTAATCTTTTGCGGATGGCTGGATGGTGTCCAAAATCTACTAACAACTGGATGATTAATGAGGATGGAACTTTTACGGGTATGTTATCACTGAAACATATTTTTGGATTCGCAGAAGACTTTACACGTATTATAATCAACGTAAAACAAGAGCTTATTCTAATCCGTGATCGAAGTGATTACAATTCTCTTAAAGCAGTAGAAACACCTGTAGAATCGAAAATAACACTGCATCGTATACTGTGGCGGATCCCACATGTAACCTTATCTGATCGTGAAAAACTTCGATTGCTCAAGATTGTAGAAAATGATACACCATTACCTATACGTTTTAGAAGTTGGGAGCTGCATGAATATCCTGTGTTACCACCTACAAACAAGCATAGCTGGGCAGTTAAAACATCACGTTTTACTGAGAAGCCCTTGTACATTATTTTTGGATTTCAAACTAATCGTAAATTCAATCACGAAAAAGATAGCTCACTGTTTGATCACTGCAAATTAAGACACGTTAGACTATATCTCAATGGAATTACGTATCCCTACGAAAACATCGACATTAACTTTGAGAAAAATAAGTTTGGGATGCTCTATGACATGTTTTGTAAATTTCAATCATCGTATTATCAGAAAGAAGATCGTCCGCTATTTACACCTCAAGAATTTAAAAATAAAGCACCGATTGTAGTTATAGACTGCTCTTATCATGAAGAATCTATAAAAGAATCTCCAGTTGATATTCGTTTAGAATTTGAAACATCTGAAAACATTCCTGCTAACACAGCAGCCTATTGTCTTATTATTCATATGAGTGATGTTACTTACCATCCGCTAACAAATATTGTTACGAGACTATAAATAAGAATAGATCTTTATCATTTTCATTAGTGTGTGCTTCGACATCGTACGCTATGGAACAAAACTGTAAATGTGCATGCTGTTTGCATGCTCATACGCAACATCTTATTTATGTTTCACGAGTGAGTGAGGCTATTAAGATGTTCTATAAACGTAGATCATCGATGCCGAAACATCTTATTCAATACTTACCACCAGGATTTTTATATACGTACGCTGCCTCTTACGTACATAATTTTTGGGACATCCTTCCTCTACACAGTAAGATGTCAATCGAAGTAGCTTTATGCAGAACTTGTGAGCGACATTACAAGCATCGAGGAGAAAATGGTGATGATGATTGGGGTGGACCAAATCCGAGGATTGAACACTGTACACAGTGTATGAATGAACTTTCTCTAGTACTTCATGATGATGATGATGATTCCGAAAAGGAATAACAGCAAGGTAAGAAGTACATGATCTTCTCTGTAAAGCATAACATACTTAGTATAATATATTTCTAAATGCTTTGTTTAATTTGAATGTTGCAGGAGGCATTTCGGAAGCATACGTTGTTAAGAAGCACACCAACCTTGTCAGCAGCAAAAACGAACACTGTTGTAGTACATTTGTAAATAAATATTTGATCGCATTCAAAAAATGTTGTACTTATTGCATTGCTTTACACCGACTTACTCTTAAGAAAAACGATCAGGTCTAAACATGCACAATGACGTCATCACAACAGCACTTGCTTACTCTAGCTTTCCCGATGTATGTTTAAACTCGTTCGAATTTACCGCTACCACATTCCTTTACATCGTCTTACTCTTAAGAAAACGGACAAGTCTAAACATGTATGATGATGTCATCACAACAGCACGTGCTTACTCTAGCTTACCCGATGCGTGATTAAACTTGTTCGAATTAACCGCCACCACATAGAGTGCAGCAGCGAGGTAAGCGATGTAAGATGGCGGTAGCTAAAGATGGCAGCACGGTGCTCTGTTGATTAAAGATGGCTGCTTGTCAAAAAGATTTTTTCAAGTTATCCGCCACCACATAGAGTGCAGCACTGAGGTTTGCGATGCAATATGGCGGGTGACAGCTTGTCAAAGGTAAGTAGCTAAAGAGGGCAGCACTAAGGTTAGCAATGCAAGATGGTGGATGACAGCTGTGACGTAAAATATTACCCGCAAGATAGCACCACGATGCCCTTTTCATTAAAGATGGCAGCTAGAATTTTTCAAATTAACCGCCTCAAAGGTAAGTAGCTAAAGAGGGCAGCACTGTTCTCTCTGGATTAAAGATGGCAGCTTGTCGAAAAGAATTTTTCAAATTAACCGCCTCAAAGGTAAGTAGCTAAAGAGGGCAGCACTGTTCTCTCTGGATTAAAGATGGCTGCTTGTTGAAAAGAATTTTTTCAAATTATCCGCCACCACAAAGAGGGCAGCACGGTGCTCTCTTGATTAAAGATGGTAGATGACAGCTGAAGAGCGAGTAGAATTTGTTTCCAAATAAGAGCACGTAGAATTTGCCGCCACCGCATAGAGTGCAGCACTGTTCTCTCTAGATTAAAGATGGTGGATGACAGAAAAGCGCATAGGTTTGTAAAGCACGTAGAATTTGCCGCCATCGCATAGAGTGCAGCACTGTTCTCTCTAGATTAAAGATGGTGGATGACAGAAAAGCGCATAGGTTTGTAAAGCACGTGGAATTTGCCGCCACCACATAGAGTGCAGCACTGTTCTCTCTGGATTAAAGATGGCGGATGACAGCTGTCAAAAAAGCACGTGAGTATGTTTTCAAACAAGAGCACGTGGAATTTTTCAATTTGCCGCCACCACATAGAGTGCAGCACTGTTCTCTCTGGATTAGAGATGGCGGATGACAGCTGTCAAAAAAGCACGTGAGTATGTTTTCAAACAAGAGCACGTGGAATTTTTCAATTTGCCGCCACCACATAGAGGGCAGCACTGTTCTCTCTGGATTAAAGATGGCGGATGACAGCTGTCAAAAAAGCACGTGAGTATGTTTTCAAACAAGAGCACGTGGAATTTTTCTATTTGCCGCCACCACATAGAGGGCAGCACTGTTCTCTCTGGATTAAAGATGGCGGATGACAGCTAACGAAATTGCCCGCATGATAGCAGCACAGTGCTCTATTGATTAAAGATGGCGGATGACAGCTGTCAAAAAAAGCACGTAGCTTTGTTTCCCAACAAGAGCACATAGAATTTTTCAAATTGCCGCCACCACATTTCAAAGGTATCTAGCTAAAGAGTACAGCACTGTGCTCTGTTGATTAAAGATGGTGGATGGTAGCTGTCAAAAAAGCACGTGAGTTTGTTTCCAAACAAGAGCACGTGGAATTTTTCAATTTGCCGCCACCACATAGAGGGCAGCACGGTGCTCTCTTGATTAAAGATGGCTGCTGTCACGTGGAATTGTCTGCTACCACAGGTATCTAGCTAAAGAGGGCAGCACTGAGGTTTGCGATGCAATATGGCTGCTGTCAAAAAGCATTTTTCAAATTATCCGCCACCACATTTCAAAGGTAAGTAGCTAAAGAGGGCAGCACTGTGCTCTATGGATTAAAGATGGCGGATGACGGCTGTCAAAAAACACGTGGCTTTGTTTACCTCGCGCTAGTTAGGTTAAGTTGGTAGCACTAAGGTTTAGACCCGTCAAGATGGCAGCACTGCCGATGACAGGTGACGAAAGAGGGCAGCACGGTGCTCAAAGATGGCGGATGGCAGCTGTCAAAAAGCATGTGGCTGTCAAAAAGCACGTGGCTTTGTTTACCTCTCGCTAGTTAGGTTAAGTTGGTACCACCGAGGTTTATTCCCGTCAAGATGGCAGTACTGAGGTTAGCGATGCGTTGTTGTCTGTCAAAAAGCACGTGGCTTTGTTTACAAATCTGTCAAAAAGCACGTGGCTGTCAAAAAACACGTGGCTTTGTTTACCTCATGCTAGTTAGGTTAAGTTGGCACTACTGAGGTTTAGGCCCGTCATGATGGCAGTACTGAGGTTTGCGATGCGTTGTTGTCTGTCAAAAAGCACGTGGCTTTGTTTACAAATCTGTCAAAAAGCACGTGGTTGTCAAAAAGCACGTGGCTTTGTTTATCTCGAGCTAGTTAGGTTAAGTTGGAACTACTGAGGTTTAGGCCCGTCAAGATGGCAGTACTGAGGTTAGCGACGCGTTGTTGTCGATGACAGCTGTCAAAAAGCACGTGGCTTTGTTTACAAATTCAAATTTCGCGCTAGTTAGGTTAAGTTGGCAGTACTGTCGCGCTAGTTAGGTTAAGTTGGCAGTACTGGAAGAGGCCACTGGCTGAGGTGGAGGTGGCCACTGGGAGCCGGAGGTGGCGGTGGCGGCCGAACCATCCAATTATACTACTTTAATCATTGTCCCGGAGGAGTGCGACAGGCTTCGGCAAGAGGCACAATTCCTACCCTCGCCGCTAAATGGAGGCTTCATTCTTTCCATTCCTGACCCGGTCGAATGACTGGAAACAGACTGCGAATCACAATTTTCATTTCAGTTACTGGCAATGGTTGCGAGAAAACCAGGACCATTCACCTCTTCTCATTTCGATATTTGTTGACATTCTGACGAGAATTTGAAATCACGTTATTCTTGGTTGTTAAATGAACTTGTCTTTACCGTCTAGGCTAGGCGGACAAACTGTACATATTATCTTCATTCTATTTCAGAAGAACGGGCAATGTCTATAAATAATATATATATAAATATATAAATGAATGTATGTTCTCGTATGTATGTTTGTTTGTATGTGTGTATGTAAATGACACATCTCCTCCTAAACCACTGGAGCAAAATCAACGAAACTTGGTACACTTAAAACTTACTATGTGGATACGAGTACTATGGGGGTAAGCCATCCCCAGCCCCCTCAGGGATTGGGGGGTGAGAAGGAGTGACATATAAAAGTATTCGAAAATAGTGTCGAATCCATTGATTTCGGGGTCGCTGAGGTGAATATTCACACTAGGATATTTTTAAAAATCCAACTTCTCCCACCTTTGAGGTGGGGAGTGAGAGGGGAGTGATACCTAAAAATTATCGAGAATAGTATCGGATCCATACCTTCCGTAGTTGCTGAGATGAATAGTAACACTCCAGAAATTTTTAAAGTACAAGTTCGGCCCCCATTGGGGTGGGGGCGTAAAAATGGACTATTACCTACTGTCTGGAAAAAGTACTGCAGGGAAAAAAGGCTCCTAGAACCCCTAGGGAAGGGGGTGAAATAAAATGTACATTAATAAATGGAAGTCGTATTGGAACTATATATATGTATAAAAAATGAAAATTGACTTGAATTAATGAGGCATTTCCAGGCAAAATAAAAATTAAAACTTGGTACCAGAAGAGCTGATGACTTCAGGATCCGTAGAAGAATCGAAAATTCTCAAAATACCCTGAGGGGGCCTCGCTGGGAGTCTCAAATTTGGGGCTCAGCATAAGAACGCAGTCGAATATATTTATCCAAAACGATAACCTACAGGTCTCATGGGCTTACAAGTTTCCTGAAAGTCCTATATTATACTCCCTCCCCAAAAGCAATACGCCGGCACAATTTGCCAGAGGAGCTAGAAAACTGAAATTTGTCAAAATTATAACTTTTGGCCTGTAACCCAAGGAATAATTCTAACATGTTTAAATTATTTACTTTCTACCCCCGAAAAATGTAGAAATACGGAGACAAATTTAATGAAAATGCAGACATTCTGTTCGGATTATTTGGTGGCTAAACGGTAAGTCGTGTTACAAAATGGATGGCTCACACTTTGTTCAATTTTGAGTGATCTACGACTTTGGCCCTATAAATTTTTGTCATATCCCTATCCCTTATACGTTAAATTTGGCTGCATTTATGGATTGCACGTGAATTTTGCAATTTTACACGTATAATTGATGGTATGAATCACTTATGGGAAAGATAGCATCATAAAATTCTATACAAACATTGGCCCACCTGGTAGCTATATGTGCCAAATTCTACTGTATGTTTGTAGCTGTCACATAAGTATACGAAATGAATGCACAGTCAAAAATGCTTACCCATAATTCACCCTATTCAACGACTCTAACTCAGTCTTATCCATAAATAGATGACATACGAGCAAATGTCGCAGGACCAGCCATTTAGACCACTAAATGTGGAGTTTTATCGTACAATACGGTTGTCGATATGATGTACCGTTTGGCAGAAGTTAAATTTTAAATGGAGATAAACATGCATATATTTTCCTATGTTAATCAATATTTATTCATTGGAGTGTATTTGTAACGATCTATAAAGGATGTGTGTGCCATTGTAATTAATACTTTACAAATCGATAATTACTCTCAACGGTAGGGCGTCTGCTATTGTAATCGGTATTCCCCACATCGACTTTGACTGGCAGTAGGAATAGAGTCTTTCTCCAACTCATGCGTACCATTGTATCTAATAACTTCCTTCTCGATTTGACTGGCAGAAGGCTAGGAAACATGCAATATTTTTCAAAACTCCTTCACCTGATTGTGCTTGGCAGTAGGAAAGGGTGCCCGTCATCATAAACTAACTTACTCATCTAAAATGTGACTGACGTTAGGCATAGTGGCCTGCTATTACAATGGAAACTCATCAACTCGGTGTGACTGGTAGTAAGTTGACTGGAATTAGGAAAATGAGCCTGTGATTATAATGATAACAGCACAACTCAATTTTGACTGGCAGTCGGGAAGATGCCTGCTATTACAATAAAAATTCCTCAACTATTATCTATCTGGAGGTATGAAATTTGGCCTGCCATTGCAACTAAAACTCTCCAAATCGATTGTAACCGCGCAGTATTCAATGAGGCTTGCCAATATAATGAAATTTCCCGACTAGTTTGTGAATGGCAGTAATCAAGTCGAGCAACCGATATCATCACAACTCAACAACTCGCACTTAACATTGGATACAACGTATGTGGACCTTCCTATGCTGTTTCTCTAGTAACGCTAAGAGACGTAGAATTAAAAAAAAATCCTATTCACTGCATGCACAGTAGTTTAATTCGATACCCGTATACAATTTAGAATACCGTAGTGAAGCACGGGTATATATGCTAGTATAATTACGTTAGTCGTCAACATGCAAAGATGACAAATAAGATATTTCAGTCGTATTATTTGTTTTCATGCGGTCTCTGTATATATTGGTTAGATTGTCTTCAGATAGGTTTCAGTTAATCGGACGTCGAATGTATTGAGCGTAGTTCCTTACGAACTGAAATATTCAGTAGTTTGAAACATTAAAACAGAGTTCAGAGAGGGAACGTCCGCATACTGCGGTGCTATAGGTAAATGTCAAGGATCCACCCCCTCCTTCTGCAACAGCTTATATTAAATTACAACCGTGCAATGTGCCTGGCCTGAACGTTTAAGTTCAATATTGCATTGTATTTCTGCAGTTGGAGTTTTATGAGAAATACCCTCACAATGAAAGCCACATTAAAGCCCATCCTTTGCTCGGGTTTAATGGCTAGTAACACACACACACACACACACACACACACACACACATGCACGACCCGTATCTCCCAGACTCTCCCTCTACTCAGCTCCTTGGTGTGCCGGCCGGTCTGCAGCTTCCTACTGTTCGATGGACCTCAGAAAGTAACTCCCCACTGCATGAATCATCACCAGTAAAGCTCACAAACCACATCCTTACTCGGTATTGGTATTACATATCTCACCACTGTGATGTACTGAATTACATTCTCCCTATTCAGATCAATGATCTGTACGATAGTGAAGGTGCATTTGAGGCTGGAGATCGCAGAGTACAACAGCACAAAGGACATACTCGCATGTACAAATATACTTCTTGTACAGAGGTATTTAACATAAAATAAAACGTAGGATACAATTATTCAAGCCTTACGTTGTTGCAAATTAAAATCAAGATTTACATTTCATTAATTTAATCATATAGAAGTAATAATTTAGACACATTTTATAGCAGATGCAGCTGGAACAGTTGTGATTCAAGCTTGTTTTGCGTTTGTTTCCCATTTGAAGACTGGTTTATTCTTAAGATATCCCTAATTGTGTCCTATTAATTGCAGAATACAAGTATAACTAAATGAAGGATGCACATCCGTAGCTGTTGAGCTTCATTATGTTATATTGAGAATCGTGTAATTATAATACGTCTTACAGCGCATCCATCCTTCATTCGAACTTGGTGGATATCAGCTTATGATCCGAGACTTCTTCTTCCTCTTCATTCTTGATAGAGGCTCTGACGAACTCCTCTACGTGCCCTAGCCATTGATGGCTTTCTAATGCTTTTAGATTCGCCCCTTCGCCATGTCTACGTATTCTTCACATTTCCCGGGTTTCGGTACCATGATATCGTCGTTGCCGGGACAAAACCTCCTATGTGATAATATTTTTGGAGATATACTGACATGAAACACATACATCATCAAGTGCGAGAATGCTTTGACTATATTCACACAATGACAGAACCTTATCGGCCAAAGTTTGAGCAAAAATATTTCACATAGGAGGTTTTGTCCCGGCAGCGATGATATGATTTACGGGTGAGAAGTGAACGCGTGCTTGTTATAAAACTAACAGATCGTGGTTTATTATTTCTCGTAAACATACAGTAAGCTAGAGTCAACTGTTTCTTCAATATCAACATCAACTATCAACATTCAAAACTAAAATTCTCTATTTGGTAATGATCAGAATCTACAACAGTAGTGCACCAAGTTACCCTATATACAGTAACATCTTTTGCTGCTTGTATAAGTTACTAGGAACATTGTTCCGTTCACTGACATAGTGAACCTAGTCACTAGTTCATCTGCCGTCCCACAGTTTTCATCTTTGTAAAGAACAAATGTAGAGAGTTTTGGCTTTTTTCACAGCCATGCTAAAACTAGTCCATGTTGTATACTACAAATACAGTGAATCAAATAGCTAACGGAAGCTAATGTATCTTCTGGTGAAGAATATCTTCCCCACTCATCATTTGAATCCTTAACTGAATTCAATAACGTAAAATAACCTCGTATCCACATACTCTTACAGGAGGCGAGGTCCTTTTTAACCACCTAGGTGATCTGCGAGTTCGTTTCTTACCAGTACCACCTACCTATCAATCCAAAAACCCTGGTAGTATCTGGAATCGAATCCAGGTCTCCATGGACGACAGTTAATAACGATAATCGTTATACTACGTAGAAAACATTTATCATTTTAAGTGACATTATTTTAATTTCATTGATAAGTTAATTTGCACATTTCGAATATAAGGCAGTGAGGAATTACGATTTTCACTGCACATTACCATATTTATACTTTTCCTAGAAAATGTACCCGTGCTTCGCTACGGTATTCTACATTGTATACGGATATGCGTGCAGTAAATGAGATGGTTTTAAAATTGCTTGTATCTAGGCCTTATCCGAGAAATAGCATGGGGAGGTCCCCATACGTTGTTTCCAATGTAAAGTATGGGCTGAGGAGTTGCGATGATAACGGCAGGCTCACTTGCCTACTGCCATTCACAATCGAGTTGGCAAGTTTAGATTATATTTGCAGGCCCCGTTTCCTACTGCGCGGTCACAATCGATTTGGAGAGTTTTAGTTTCCTACTTTCAGACAGATTAAAGTTGAGGAGCTTTTACTATAATATCAGGCAACTTCCCTACTACCAGTCAAAATTGAGTTGCGCAGTTATCATTATAATGACAAGCCCTTTTTCCTGCTGCCATCCAGCTTACTGCCAGTCACACAGAATTAGTGAGTTTCAATGAAAATAGCAGGCCACTATGCCTAATGCTAGTTACATTTTAGATTGGAACATTTGTTTATAATAGCGGGCACCCTGGCCTAGAGACAATCACAATAGGATAGGAGACTTTTGAACAAAACTGCATGCTCCCTTGCCTTCTGCAAGACAAATCGAGAAGTGAATTATTCATTACATTGGAAGGCCCTCCTTACTAATGCCTGTTACACAGGAGTTGTGGAAGGATCACATTCCTACTGCCAGCAGTCAGAGTCGGTGTAGGGAGTACTGATTACAATAGCGGACACACTCTTTCTCGATCGCTACAAATCGACATCAATGAATATATACAGACGGACATACGAAACTATATGCATGTTTACAATATTGCAGACCTTCATTTACAGATTAACTGCTGCAAATCGGTACGTCATATCGACAAAGGATTGTACCGTAAGGCGCAGTATTTAGCGATCTAAATGGCTGGTCCTATGATATGTTCTCGCATCTCATCTATTCACGGGTCAGATTGAGTCAGAAACGTTGAATAATTTGAAATTTGTGTAAGATTATCTTACATTGCATTACTTTTCGGATAATTACATAGCATTTGGCTCACGTATGGGTATTTGGTGGGCCAATGTTCGTGTAGAGTTTGATGATACTATCTTTCATGTAAGTGACTGAAAGTATGAATTATGTAGGTAAAAAGTCCTAATATACTTAAAATCGAGAAATAGAGACGAATCTAAAGTATACGCGATACAGATACGACAAAAATTCATAAGACCAAGGTTGAAGACCACTCTTAATTGAACGAAGATTGTGCCATCCGTTATGTGATATGACTTCCCGTTTATCCCACGAAATAACTCAAAACGAAGGTCTGCACCATCATTAAAATTTTCTCCATATTTCGATCTTCTTCGGAGATAAAAAATTTTAAGATCTTCGAAGTTTTTTGTCCGCTACAGGCTGAAACGTATAATTTTGCCAAATTTCAATTTTCTTGCTCGTCTTGCAGATTATGCTGCAAGCTGTATTTTGGATGAGGGGGGTAAAAATTAGGACTTTCAGGAAATTATACAAAAAATATACAGATGATCATGATTATCCCTCAAAGGGGTAGCTATACGAAAATTTCATCAAAATAGTCAATGTACAGGCAGACACAGACGTTACGATTTTATTTATATAGATAGATAAGGAATCTGCTCTACGTACAACACCTTTTGGCTACGTCCGCTGGACTTAACCTGCAAAACCATCCGTTCATGTTATCTCACTTATTAATCCTCCTGTCGAAAAATTCACATGTGAAAAAAAGTTTTAGAAATGGATTTCCACTAAGGATTAATTGAGGATTAATTTCGGATGTGCATATTTTGAGGAAGTGCAAAATCATGGTTCCCATTTCGTATAAACCACCAGTAAATTTAGGTATTCAGAAATAATATTGGCCCTAAAACCTACACAAGGACAGGTGGATTCTAAATATCAAGTTTGGTAGAAATATATTCAGTAGTTATAAAAACTCATACAATCAAACCGACAAACAGACACCAAAGATAAGAAATATGCAGATGGTCATTATTACAACTGAAAAGGATAACTGTACGGAACTTCCGCCAAAATAGTCAATCTACAGACGGACGTTCGTTACGATTATATTTATATTGTAGATGACAGATAAGCACGGTCAAGTTTGTAAGTGCAAACCTTCATTTCGAGGTGTCCCTTTTATCGCTCTACATGTTTGGTGTTAAAACATTGTCTCGTATCTCAAATATTTATGGGTTCAATTGAGTTACGTTGTTTGAATGGGGTGAAATTTGGGTACATTTTTATCATTTTACATTATTTTTCACATATTATATGGAAGCTAGAATCATGAAATTTGGTTCTCATATAGCCATTAGTCGTGTCAAAGTGCGTGCCATATTCGATGACACTATCTTTCTTATATGTGTGTCAATCTAAGTAACAATCCTCTAAAAAGCACAAAATTTACGAACAATCGAAATATACAGATAAATCTACCCTATAAGGGAGAGAGAATCGACAAAATATCACAGGACCAAAGTTGTAGATCACAGAGACTGTGCCATCCGTTTTGTGATAGGACTTACCGTTTAACCGCCAAATACCTCGAAACGAAGGTCTGCACCGTAATTAAATTGCCTATATTTCGATATTCTTCGGTATAAAAAGTGAAATATTTAAAGATCTTGGACGTTTTCAGTAGGTTACCGGCTAAAGTGTGTAATTTTGCTTAATTTAAATTTTTCAGCTCGTGTGACAGATTGTGAGGCAGTCTTGATTTTAGGCGAGGGGGGCAAAATTTAGGTCTTCCAAGAAACTATAGCTAAAATATGCAGATGGTCATTATTACCCCTTAAACGGAAAGCTGTACGAAAATTTCACCAAAATAGTGAACGCACAGACACACGGTCGTTACGGTATGATTTATGTAAATAGATAAGGTATCTGCTCCATGTATAACACCTTTTTGGCTATGTCCGCTAGACTTAGGCTGAGAAACTGACCTTTCATGTTATCTCCCTTATTAATCCTCCTGTTGAAAAGTGCACATGAGAAAAAGAAATTAGAATTGGATTTCCAAAAGGTCTGATTGATTTCCAGTCAGGTTGGTCTTGTACTTTGTATATTGTGGGAAATTAAAATCACCATTTCGGTCCCCTACAAAACCCAAGCCCATTCCGGGAATTTGAAATGCTATTGACCTTAAAACCTACCCTTGGAGTGGTGGATGCTACATATAAAGTTTAATTCAAACATCTTCTGTAGTTTTCAAGTTGTAAGAAATACGCTTTATATGCACCGGTGGGACTAGTACCGAAAAACGGTCCATTAATGACAATTCCGTTATTAATCCTGGTATAGAAATGATGCTCATGAGGAAAAAAGGTTTAGAAATTAATTTCCAAAGGCAGATAGATTTCCATTAAGTTGGGTTGTATATATTTTGATGGAGGACAAAATCACGGTTTCTGTTTCGTATAAACCCCCAATCAGTTCAGGGATTTAGAAACAATATTTGCACTAAAACCTACCCAAGGACAGGTGGATTCTAAATGTGAAGTTTGGTGGAAATATATCCAGTAGTTTTCAAGTTATAGAAAGACAGACAATCAGACAAACAAACGAACGAACAAACATACTAACAGACACCAATGAAAACTACCCTTTGACAGATGGATGCTATATATAAAGTTTGGTTCAAATACCTTGAGTAGTTTTCAAGTTGTAAGAAATACGTTTTACACGCACCCGCTCTTGCGTTAAGTCCGCTGGGACTTGTGCCGAAAAACGGTCGGTTAATGGTATCTCCCTTATTAATCCTGTTATCGAAATGATGCGCATGAGAAAAAAAGGTTTAGAAATTAATTTTCATTAAGGCAGGTAGATTTCCATTAAGTTCGGTTGTGTATACTTTGAGGGAGTGCAAAATCACGGTTTCCGTTTCGTGAAAATCCCCATTCAGTTCAGAGATTTGGAAACAATATTTGCGCTAAAACTTACCCGAGGACAGGTGGATTCTAAATATGAAGCTTGGTGAAAATATATCTAGTAATTTTCAAGTTATAGAAGGACAGACAAACAGACAAACCGACAAACAGACACCAAAGCTATAAATTATGCAGATGGTCATTATTACACATGAAACGGATAACTTTACCTAAATTTCGCCAAAATAGTCAATGTACAGACACACAGTCGTTAGGATTTTATTTATATAGATTTATATATCAATGAGTATGCTTTCTAATAAAATCTTCTTGGATTCGTTTCATCGTATGTTCTTAGGGACATTTGTTTTTGAAGGGGATGTACTATTCACCACTGCCTTCTACACACACAAGAAGGAGATAGAAGGCATAGAGGTTGCAAACGTTCTCTGCCTGCTGTAGTTTTTCAAATTGTTATCACAAACTCTTCGAAAGTATGGACGTATTCTTATGGATTTTTTACTTTACATTACGAGTGCTCGTAATCAATAACGACGTAATCCGGAAATATTGCACCACATTTGCTGTTGCACTTACACCATCAAAATCTCATTCCTATTAAACAATGTCTACACTTTCAATACATATATGTATGGTGTTAAGGGTATACGTACAGATATTTTTCTAGTCCGTAAAGAAAAGTAGGCCTACATCTCACAACATATGCTATGTACGTTTTACCTTCTCCTGTTAGTTTTCCTATAAACGAGCCGAATATTTCAGGACCTAATGTGTTTTGAATTGTCGTAGCAGGAAACGCCGGTTATGTCGTACTGTCTTCGTGTCGTTGAGTCGCGTCTTCAACTACAGTAGCAGAGTATAGTGGTTGTCGAACCTCTTCGCTATACTTGGCCAACTCATTTTGCTGTGCTCTTCCCCTACTCGCTAGGGAAGGGGGGTGACAGCGCACGTGCGAGACACGGTTTTGCTGTACTCTTAAACTGGTCTAGCTTTCGTAATAATAATAATAATAATAATAATAATAATAATAATAATAATAATAATAATAATAATAATAATAATAATAATAATAATAATAATAATAATAATGGTATTAGGTTTTACGTCCCATGAACTACTTTTGAGGATCTGGGAGGCACCTAGATGCCATAATTTAGTCCCACATCAGTTCTTTTACATGCTACTAAATCTACTAAGGCGAAGCTGACGTATTTAATCACCTTCAAATCTCACCGGACTGAGCCGGATCGAACATACCAAGTTGCGATCGAAAGGCCAGCGCTCTACCTTCCAGGTCATCAACCTGGCATTAAAGTATCCATTTCACCATATTTAGGACAGTGTAAAACTCTTAAGATCCATAGTTATAAACGTTGATAAGTTTTTTCAAGGCAGAGCATGAATTAAGAGTACTCAATTCTTCTGTTCTTGTTCTTCTAATTATTATTATTATTACATATGACTTCGCTCCGCTGATTCATTCCAAAATGTATCACTGTCTTCATTTTAAATGTGCTATGCTTTAACCTCAAGACACTATTAACTCTACGTATACCAATCAGGTGTGGAAATGATCTGACGCAGCTGTTATGCAAGCAATTTGAATGGTGGTACACTCAGTGGTGGTGCGTAAACAAGCGAATGCAGCACTGGATGTAGGCTCCACGCTACCTGTTCCACTAACATTGCTGGCAAGTAGCCGCTGCCTGCCCCACAGTCATGGTACAGTTGTAGAGCTAACACAATTGTAGCCCAATTATTACATAATGGAAACATTAACATATGCAGAATTAGCTGATGTTCACCTCGTTCACAGAGCAGCTGAAGAAACTGCACATGCGGCGCGGAAGCTGTATTTCAAATAATCGAACGTTCGTCGATGTGTACAGGTGGCTCCGGGACTCAGGCTCGCTTCATCCACGGATCGAGTGTCGTGGACCGCATCGCGATCCATCGGAGCTTCGGCGGGAAGAAGGAATGTTTTTAAGACTTCTCGAAGAGAGACCGACCATAAGCACAAGGAGCTTGGCAAGACAAGTAGATACATCTAACGAAACTGCAAATCGTACATTTCGTGAACAGCTATTGTACCCGCAGCAGTACCAAAGAGTTTACCATCTCACCGAGCAACTAGCCGCATGGTTTGGATCACGTAGCTATTAGCTTTCGTTCGGGGGGTAGTGGATTCGAACCCCACTTTCGGCAGTCTTGATGTTTGTTTTCCGTGGTTTCCCACTTTTACACCTGGAAAATGCTGGGGTTGTACCTTAATTTAGGCCACAGTTGCTCCTATGTTCGTGGATCGCTAGAAGGCCGTTACCCCAATCAGTGGTTTGGTCGGTATAGTCGCGTCAGGTGGCTGGTCCTCTGATTAAAATCCAACAGATTTTTATTTCTATGGGCAGCTAAAAGACTCTAAGAGAACGTATTTGGGATGCTGTCGCAGCTGTAAGAGTGGTGTGGAGGCGGGTGAGGGTTTTATGATGTCACCATATGGATAACTGTCATCTAGTTAACGGAGGACATTTCGAGCATTGAAGGAACAGAACATTAACATCGGACTTCCATGTACATGTCCCAGTAATTTTGGAGTCATGTTCAGAGTGATGATTAATAATTCGGTGTTGTTGACATTTCACTATTTTCTTTTTCCGTCTATTCTGACAAATTAAAAAATATAAAGTTTGAGTGTGACGGTTAACTTTTAATTTAATAACAATAATAATAATGCTATTTGATTACGTCCCACAAACAACTCTTTTCGTTTTCGGAGACTCAGAGATGCGTAAGTTTGTCCGAACACTCCGAAGTTCCGGAATTTTGTTCCACATGTATTCTTCAACGTGCCAGTAAGTCTACTGTTAGGAAGCTGACGCATTCGAGCAGCTTCAAATACCACCACGCTGAGGCGCGATTAAGCTTGCCAAGTGCTTTAACCGTCTGAGCCACGCAGCTCGTAAAATTATATTTTGTTACGGTTAGAAGCACTGCAAGCGCAGCAGCAACTTATAACGGTTTATTTTACCATTATAGATTTTCTTTTAGTTTGGAATGACGAACTGTAGTTAGGATTAATTTATGTAGTTTAATAACATGTGCATAATCCGTTTGAAACAGAACGTTCGATGTGCTTTAACAATTCACTTTCAATAGTGCTCATTTGGATATTCTATCCCATGGATTATTTCCTTGACGCAGGGTACACTGTTTACGTACACGTCAGCATAATTTAGCCTTGTTCATTATCCCTTTATGCAATGCAAAACGTGGATAGTAGCATACTTCATGTCCTGGAGTGCCTATCCGAAACCTACGCCCAAATAATTATAATACCACACAATCTTTCACACCCTGTACCGACACCGATGGTCAGACCACTTGCACACTTACTAGAGCATGGGGCTTATGACCACAGATATCCCAATCCCCTAAAGGACCTAACAGGAACAACTGTTATTCGATGCATCTCCATTAACCGAGGTCAATGACCAAGGGTGTCTGAAGATCTTGAAACCGGAACAAAATGCTGACAATTTGTCGTGGAAATGCTGCCCGTAAATAAAACTGGTTTGGGAAGAATGTTATGTACTATATCATGAACCAGTAGCACCAGTATTCAGCTATTATCTTGGACTGGATGCACATATCCGTAAACTAAACCGATTTACTAAGAATTGTGCATAATTTTCCATGATCAAGTAGCGCCAGCCTTCAGCTGTTATCATGGAAAGGCTGCCCATATAGCCTACAGTACATAAACAAAGCAAAGCTATCAAGTTATATCAAAGAGGCGTATTAGCTTCTCTAAAATCATCATATACCTTTACACACGAAAGTAATTTCCGAAGATTACTAACATTTCGTCAAATCGTTCTCTCTTCCTACAAGGAATATCTGCACGTATACACCTAACAGCCTGTATATCAAAGACACACAGCAGCATAGTATTATAAAAACATTCGTTCAATTTATATAACTGTATAGTATCACGCATAACCTACATAAACTTTATCTGATTAATGTGTTCAGAAAGGCATTTAGGGTGATGATAGAAATTATTCTAGGCAGGAAATTGATAATTAATGCTACTGTAAACACAGTGCATCGTCTCTTACACTGCTAATGTTAAATGGTTCAAAATGATTTTGACGCGTTCAATTCATGCCAAGTGTAACTCAACACATCCCAGAAATTGAGTGAGATTTTACATTGCTAATAATATTAATAACACTATGCTTATGTCGTGCGGACTGAATGTAGCGCTGATACGCTGAAAGCACCAGTATTTATCCTAAATAAGTGATCCTGTGTTAACTTTATGTTCAAGTAGTATTCTGTATTGTTGGAATGCGGAGTTAATTCACTTAATAATTTGAGAGACACCGTCAGGTACTCATAAACAATTTTAGGGATCAGGCAGTTCAGATGACAATGACCCTGAGCGACAACACTTTTGATTTACAGTAAGTGCCACGAAGGTGCGTCAATTTCTAAATTCTCCCCTTTTCATCTTGATTATTACTTTTCTCTTTTATGATTATGCATCAGGATAATGAGAGTGTATCATACACACTTGTTTTTGTTTTCCCATTAGTCCCGTTCTTGACACGGGGTCGGAGATGTTGTGAGATATATTTATATGGCAAGATTTTGAGGCCGAATGCCCTTCCTGACGTCAACCTCAGTTCAGAAGCTAATGAAAATGAAATCGATGGCGAATGAAAATGGATAAGGAGGAGGTAGAAATCGGCTCCTTGGCTGAATCATCAGCGTCACAGCACTCGGCTCAGAGAGTCTCAGTTACTTTCCACGGTGGGTCACGGACTTAAGGCGCATTTGATCAATTTATCTGAATTGGGGACTGATTATGTTCATATGAAGTAAACGCACCACTAAACGTTACCAACCACCAGGAAACCATATAATAACTCCTTATGCAGTTGACGTGAGGAAAGTCACCTGGCCGGAAAATACAACCAATTGCATGTGTGCGACTCTAATCGGACACACAACCCCACAGCCTGTAGGAAACGCAGCAGAAAAATAAGGAGAGAAACTAAATAAACTTGTATTTACGTGCTGCCATTGATGCTTTCACGGCCCGTACTTATTGATTTGATACTTTCCCTAGTCTTTTGGGCTTAGTATACGCCGTGCCAAGAAAATCAGGTGAAATTCTTTACTTTTCGCAGAGAACTGTGCTCCTTATCATCAGAAGAAAATCTCGCCTGTCCATGAAAAGGCTTCTTGTTTAAGAAATTCACATTATTTTCTTGTATTTACGTGATTGTACATGTCGTGATCTTACACATAATGCCCCATTCTTACGTGGAATACTCGCCACAGGGATGTGACGTTTCATATTAAAGTCCAGAAATGTTGATAAGGAGCAAGCAACAATGGCAATCTGTTGTCATATCCCTAATAAAAGATAAATCTTTAATCACATACTACTGAGGAAATTTAAGAGAGTGGAAGTTTCTGAAACCTTATCTTCTGAAAATCAATCAATCAATCAATCAATCAATCAATCAATCAATCAATCGATCAATCAATCAATCAATCAATCAATCAATCAATCAATCAATCAATCAATCAATCAATCAATCAATCAATCAATCAATCACTACTGATCTGAATTTAGGGTAGTCACCCACGTGACAAACACCTTGTCAGTTGTTTTCCTAGACTTTTCTTGAATAATTTCAAAGAAGTTAGAACTTTATCGAAAATCTCCCTTGGTAAGTTATTTCAGTCCCTAACTCCTCTCCCTATAAACGAATATTTTCTCCAATTTGTCCTCTTGAATTCCAACTTTATCTTTCTATTGTGATCGTCAATTCCTTTAAAAACACCACTCTACCTTATTCTTCAACTAATGTAAATCCTCGCCTCCTAGGCTCTGACAGCTCGGAACATACCGCTTGGTCGAGCAGGATAGGTTCATATTAACTGCTACCTCACACTTAAGACTATCACTGCAAATCTTCGATGAACAAGGCAGAATGTGTAAAGGTTTTATATAAAATAACATGTCCTGACTGACTGACTGACTGATGCATCATCGCCGAGCCAAAACTCGCGGACATAGTGAAATGAAATTTTGGGGATACATTCACATTATAATGTAGCTGCTCAATAGGGGAGGATTTTCGGATATTCCGTCGCTAAGGCGGTTAAAACGTGGTTGAATTTTTAAAATGAATGTGTGTGTATCTCGAAAACTGAACAGTTTAATGGCATGAAAATAGGTATTCGGAATCATGAAAAAACCAAAGAAACACGTACATTTTGTTTTTGGAAAATTCTTTAAACAGGAGTGAAAACGAGTGAAAACGTGTTTAATACCTCTTATGGGGATACTGATATCTCAAAAATGATTATATAATCATGAAAAGTTATTGGTTAATGTATATATGTATATACAGTCGTTTACTGTTTTTCGTCTTTCATCGTTAAGTCTGCAAATATTTGTAAACTAACTAGGCGCCTCGAAAATCCGGTGCATGCAATCTGCAATGTAGCCTCCTTTAGTTTTACACCACTTATATTTCAATAATTAGAAGCTGATCCTAACCATTTTGTTTTCTCCGCGCTTCGGTTTACACTGAAATTTATTATTCAAAATTTTACATTTTGGAGAATCTACTGTAAGCTGAGCCTGTAAAATACACCCTCAGTTCGCACGTCAAACGGTCTTGGGGGAACGATTACTTACTTTTCTGATCTAACACTCATTTGAACCCTGCATCTCTTACCATCCATGTCCGAGTTAATTTCCAGGGTAACCTATTCTCCTCCACTGAACTTGCATGATCCTAAATTCTGAAACTGGCTTACAAGCACATTCGGCCATCAAGGCCATAATTTTTCTCTCCTCATTTCTTCCGTCTTTACAGCTGCTTTACCAAAAATTTCTCCTATTTTCATGTGTGTTACTTTCAAATTATCAGCAAGATATCTAAACGAAGCCAGCTTCCGTTCCTATTTACCATTCTAACATAATATTTACCATTGTGTAGACGTACAGTTTTATTCACTGAAGATGTAGTAAGGCACAGTGTAATGCACAACATCTAATATACAAAGTTATATATGTGTTTTGAACACAATATCCATATGGTTTGACCATATGATGAAATTTGATTTTCGGCACTTAACGTAAACAATCCTTACTAACTGTTCTGTACACACTGTCAATCTAGAATTTAATCACAGGAGAGTAGCAGCCTCTCGCCGAACATTTAAGCATTTTACAAAAACTCGTTATTTGATCCCAACACTTGCATTACAAACCACATGGAAAGGGAAATATATAACTGAGGATGGATGTGTTTCGAAAAGTTCGATGTTGGTTTTAGCTACACCAAATCCGCTATAACAGCAACAGATTATCAGTGCCGTACCACAGAATCTGGAGAAAGGAAGTTATCTGAAATAATGCGTCTGTGTTTGATAATATCGTGTATCCGATAGAAATGAGCATATTGATAACGCTAACTGCTTACAGAGCTGACAAAGAGAAGGATTACACGCACTATATAAAGCATTATCCGGATTTCACTGAGTTACAAGGTACGAAATCTGACGGCTTTTGTTCCACGAACTGTGATAGGTATTGAAATTATGTGACGAAGAGAACAGCTACTGAGCCATATCGTAAAGCTCAAAGGGTTTTGATTTTCTACATTAAAATAGCACTTTAGGCAATCAATACGGTCTTATTATAATGTGAATAACTACATAATACGTACATACATGCGAACGTACATACATACATACATACATACACACACACATACATAGATATTGTGACCATTTTGCGGTTCACTACACGCGAGATGTAACAATATGTCTATATGCACTGATAAGCTAGAACATTATGACCACCTACCTAATAGGAGGTATGTCAAACTTTGGCACGGATACAGTGGCGGAGCGTCTTGGCATGGGAGCAATGAGGCCTTGGTAGGTCACTGGAGGGAGTTGGCACCACATCTGCACATACAAATCACCTAATTCGCATAAATTCCGGGGAGGGGTGCGATGAGCTCTGATGCCACTTTCAGTGACATCCCAGATGTGTTCGATCGGGTTAAGATCTGGCGAGTTGGAGGGGGAGAGGGGGCAGAACATCAACTGTAATTCGCCACTGTGTTCCTAGAACCGCTCCATCACACTCCTGGCCTTGCGACATGACGCATTACCTTGATGAAAAAAGAAACTGCCGTTGGGAATAATGATCGTCATGAGGGGTGTACGTGGTCTGCAACCAGTGTACGATACTTCATGGGCATCACGGTGCTTTGTACGAACTCCAATAGACCCATGGACGCCCACGTGAATGTTTTCTAGAGCATAATTGAGCCGTCGCCAGCTTGCCTCCGTCTCACAGTGCAAGTGTCAAGGAGCTGTTCCACTGGAACACGACCACCAGCATGATGACGAAGGTATCGGAATTCATTAGACCACTCAACGTTTTGCCAATGCTCCAACGTCCAGTGAAGATAGTTAGGTGTCCATTTCAGTCATAGTTGCCGATGCCATGGTGTTAACATTGACACATGCATGGTTCGTCTGCTGCGGAGGTACATCCTTAGGAGTGTTCGGTGCACTGTGTGTTTAGACTCACTTGTACTCTGCCCAGCATTAAAGCCAGATATTAGTTCCGTCACAGTTCGCCGCCATTTTTTCTTTTCCGGTCTGCCTAGCCTATGACGTCCAACATCTGTAATGATGGGTGGACACCCAACTCCTCAACGTATGGACGTGGTTTCACCTTGGTTTCGCCACTTGTTGAAGATACTCACCACAGTATTTCTCGAACACCCTACAAGTCGTGCAGTTTCCGAAATGCTCGTGTTGAGTCTCCGGGCCATCTCAATCTGCCCTCGGTCAAATATAGATAGATCCCGTGCCTTCCCCATTCTACACACGGACATCACGCTCACTGATAATACATGCACCGTGCGTGTATCTGACTACCAGTCATTCCTCGTCAGGTGGCACTCCTAACGCCTGGACGGTTTTATATCGATAGCAGGTAGGTGGTCATAATGGTCTGGCTAATCAGTAATTTTAAAATAAGAGTTTTGTCTGTACATTGCTCATAATTTGAAAAGGATGGCATTTCCGTATCAGTTCTGATCACCGTAACAAGGAAATGCACTTTTTAAATTCCCGTAATGTCTGTCTGTCTGTCTGTCTGTCTGTCTGTCTGTCTGTCTGTCTGTCTGTCTGTCTGTCTGTCTGTCTGTCTGTCTGTCTGTCTGTCTGTCTGTCTGTCTGTCTGTCTGTCTGTCTGTCTGTCTGTCTGTCTGCACACGCATCACGGGAAAATGGCTGAAGAGAATTTAATGAAAACCAGTTTAAAAAGTCGGGGAATAAGTCGCTACGATCTAGGTCATAAATAATTGTATTCACGCTGACTAAACGGGTAGGCCTAAGATTTAATTCTCGAATAATTATATTATCAGTGGTCGTATCTTAACGAAAATAGGTAGGCAAAGTCGGGGAATAAGTTGCTATAATATAGGCCGTAAATAATTGTATTCACGCTGAGGCCTATAATTTAATTCTCAAATAATTATGTTATTAGTTATCGTATCCTAATGAGAAACAGTATGCGAATTCGGTGAATAGTCGCTGTTTTCTCGGCCATAAATAATTGTATTCAAACTGAGTCCTAAAACTTAATTCTAAAATATTTATGTTATTAGTGGTTCTGTCCTAATAAAATTCGGTACGCCAGTTCGGGGAATATGTCCCTATTATCTCGGCCATAAATAATTGTATTCACCCTGAGGCCTAAAATTTAATTCTCAGATATTTATGTTATTAGTGGTCCTATCCAAATCGAAATCGGTATTATCTAGGCCGTACATAATTTTATTCACGCTAAGTGAAATGGTAGTTTAGGGGAAGGCATAAAATATAATTCTCAAATATTTATGTTATTAATGGCCGTATCGATAAATACTACATAACTAAAGTGGTATAGTATTAAATTTCCGATAATATGGGTCTTACACATTTTACCGTACCTGCTATGATCACAGAGATATTCATGAATTTGTTGTTAACTAAGTCCATACCAGCGCCGAGTCACGAGAAAATGGGTAAGCAGAATTGAATGATAATCGTTATGTAAAGTCGGATATTTAGAACTACAGTCTACGCTATACATAATTTTATAAGACGCCCTAATATCACAGAGTCGAAAGAAAACTAAATGTGAAGGCCTACAATACAGGAAGTTCATAGAATTGATCAACAATAACATTACACTGACCATTGTTTGTTGTGATGTGCTTTGTGTCTTCTGTTGCCACTCACCTCCGATAAATAGGATTACTGCTGCGTACCGAGTATTTGTTTAAATATGCCTTACGTTGCATCGACACAGATAGGTCTTATGGCGACAATGGGATAGGAAAGTTCTCTAAGAGTGTGTAGGAAGCGGCCTTGGCCTTAATTATGGTACAGCCCCAGCATTTTCCTGGTGTAAAATGGAAAACCAAGGAATGTCATCTTCAGGCTACCGACAGTGAGGTTCGAATCCACTATCTCTCGGATGGAAGTTCACAGTTGCGCACCCCTAACCACACGGCCAACACGCCCGGTCGTACCGAGTGTAACAGCCTGCCTGAATACTGGCGGGAAGTAGCTGGGGAGTTAGCATACCGTCGTTGCCGGGACAAAACCTCCTACGTGATAATATTTTTAGAGATATACTGACCCGCAGCACATACATTATGAAGACCGAGAATGCCTTGAAAATTTTCACACAATATTGGACTTTAGATGACAGAACCTTACCGGCCAAAGTTCTAAGCTAAAACATTTCACATAGGCGGTTTTGTGCCTGCAGCGACGATAACTTTATTCTTCAGCATGCAATTCCTCTGGTACATAAATTTTCTGATACTACTGGTACGTAGCACACTGGTTCATCATGGCAATCGAGCTATTCAATATCTACTCTGAGGCAATGACTGGGATTAGCACTGTGCATATTTAACGGAATAACGGCAGAGGAGTGTTCACGGCTATCTGCGGTCTGGTCATTCCAGCTCTGGAACTTTGGACTGTTAAATCGGCAGCGTAGTGGTGTACGTTACAAGTGAGAAAATGCGCTGTTTTTAATTTGATCGATTATTTTATATGATAACATTGACTTTAACCGCTACTTTCCCACTGGCGTCTTTGTAATGACCTATGTTGACTTCAGTTAGGAAAACCACAAAGTCATTCTGAGAATCCCGTAGCGAAGCACGGGTACATCAGCTAGTACTGTGTACATAAGATGAGGGCCAAGCTTAATATCAATGCAGACAAACTTATAATGTATCTATAAGCATCAAGATCCTAGGGTGCATCGAAATTACGTGGTCAATACTCCACCACACATATGAGTGTAACAATGAAAAGTAGTGATGAAGTGGCCGTATCGCTCCAATCAAACACACATCATCATAGACTACTCAGTGAATACCGTTAGTTCAATCATACAGTCAAATACGAGAGCAAAGATTCCATCTCTAGGGAGTAAGATTCTTAGCGGTAGGCTACGGCAATCCCTGAATGATGAGCATTATAATTCTAATATAAAATTCTCATAACAGTGCTGATATCTACGAACAAACTTAAAAACCAAACAACAGTTCATCAACCTACTAAATAACAAATAACGTGTATTATTGTGAAGGTGGCTTATCTGCTTAGTCATTAAACGGATGTGAAAATGAATCTCCTTCTTCTACCGCTTTTCCGACACCTGTTGGGGTCGAGGTTGCGAACTGTGTCGCACTTGTGGATTTGGCCCTGGTTTACGGCCGGATGACCTTCCTGACGCCAACCTTATGTGGAAGAATGTAATCACTATTGCGTGTTTATGTGGTGGTTGGTAGTGTAGCGTTTTGTCTGAATATGAATAGGAAAGTGTTGGGAAAAACACCCAGTCCCCAAGCCAGAGGAATTAATCAAACACGAGTAAAATCCCCGGCCCGGGCGGGAATCGATCCCGGGACCCTCTCAACCGAAGGGCTCAACGCTGACCAGTCAGCCAATGAGTCGGACGAATGTGAAAATGAATGAGGACATTATAATTGCTTGTGTAACCAAGTATTTAACAATAACTACGGCCAGTGGGAATATCATCAATTCAGTCTGGATAAGACATTTAATATTTCAAATAAGAAATCAACATAAATTGTAAATGATAACTCACATCACGACGAAATAAAAATACACTGACGTGATGATAATGCTAAAATCTGTCCCACAAGGTCAATGCAAATATACGACATTCCATAACGTCAACCTAAAAACAATCTGTACCTAATATGTACTAACTAACCTGTATATTTATCAGTTATAAATACTCTCAGCAGTACTAAATTCCTGAAATACATCGACATTTCAAGGTATATAATTTCGTCTCATGGATGTTTCTTTGATATGCCCAGAATAATTTTTTCTATATAAATAAAATCGTAACAAATATAATAATGACCATCTGCATATTTGTTCGTTTTCTGAAGGTCCTCATTTTTACCCCCACCCTCCCTCCCCTCAAAGTAAGATTGCGGCACATTCTGTCAGACGAGCTAGAATATTGAAATTTGCGAAAATTATATTTCTTACCCTGTAACTGACGGAAAGATTCCAAGATCCTTAAGTATTCCACATTTTTACCCCCGAAATATATGGTTATATTAGAGCAATTTTAATGTCGGTGCAGACCTTTCCTTCGAAGTATTTCGTGGATAAACGGTAAGTATTTCAGAAAACGGATGGCATAATCTGCATTCAATGTGGAGTGATCTACAACTTTGGTCCTATGACGTTTTGTCCTATCCCTATTCCATATATGTTAGATTTGTCTCTATTTCTCGATTGTACGTACATTTTGCACTTTGTACACGTATAATTGATACTTTGAATTATTTTTATTATTCTCGTATCAGAAACATGCATGTTGTACACAGTTATAATTACTATATTCCATTTGCCCAAAACATGGACACTTCCAGTGGATTTTTTGATGCTTGATATAGTTCATCTTTGTGTACAGCAGGCTGTACATATTCAACATTGGAACATATGTTGGACGGTCTGGTCTTCTCTGCAGTCACATTGTTTGTTTTCTTGATCTATGTAGCCCCATCTTGCCAAATTAACTTTCGATCTGCCCACTCCAGATCACAGTCTATTCAGGGACTTCCAGATAATCCATTCGTTGTGGCCAGGAGGTAGAGTTTCAGAATATCTTATCCAGCCGGGTGAAAGCTAGAATGTAGCCTTCCATAACTGCAACTTGGCATTTTTTTTTATTGCTAGGGGCTTTACGTCGCACCGACACAGATAGGTCTTATGGCGACGATGGGATAGGAAAGGCCTCGGAGTTGGAAGGAAGCGGCCGTGGCCTTAATTAAGGTACAGCCCCAGCATTTGCCTGGTATGAAAATGGGAAACCACGGAAAACCATCTTCAGGGCTGCCGATAGTGGGATTCGAACCTACTATCTCCCGGATGCAAGCTCACAGCCGCGCGCCTCTACGCGCACGGCCAACTCGCCCGGTACTTGGCATTTTCAGCAGTGGTTCTAAGTTCCTTCGAAGTTCTAAGAAAACACTTCCTTGACATAATCGTTACAGATGCGGTTCATGCCCATGTAGAGAATGGGTCATTTCCTGTTCCATTGTATTTCCTTCCTTGTTCGCAGCTATTTCTCTTCGAACAGAAAGAAATGCTATTCTTGCAAGGTGGTAGAGCCATTCCACTGGAGTGGATTTCAAGAAACCTTTTATAATTCCGCAAGTGTCGTTGAGAGATATATCCACCTGTTTGGCATATGTTGAATTATACCAAACAGGACATGCGTAGAAGGTCGTTGTTTCGTTGTGTAGATGCTTGTACATCACAGGGTGTAAAGTTAATATATGAAAACCTACAACCTGTTTTCCAGTCATTGACCGTGTCAGGGATGGAATGAATCAAGAAGATATAGGCTATTAGTACGATGGGGTCGCCGCTCCCAAAGTGCTTTATTAATGACTGATGGATGCTATGAAATGAGAATGGAAAGTGTTGCTGGAATGAAAGTTGACAGGGAAAACCGGAGTACCCGGAGAAAAACCTGCCCCGCCTCCGCTTTGTCCAGCACAAATCGCAATGGAACGACCGGGATTTGAACCACGGTATCCAACGGTGAGAGACTGACACGCTGCCGTCTGAGCCATGGAGGCTCTTAAAGTTAATATAAAGGGAATACATTATATTAAAAGCTTCTATATTAAACTCATAATGTAATGAAATGAATTTATAGTAGGAAACATGAAGTTAGATTTTACCATGCATTCGTATGAGTGTTCACTTCTTTTACAATATTATGTAAATACTTCCGCTTTCCAACCTGCTAGGCACGTAATAACGTTAGTTTAATACTTACCTCAATCTTATCCCATGTCCCAATGACCCAGACCTGTCCTGTTCACCAAGAACAAGTTTATCGTTTACATATTGAGCCCGGTAGTTGAATTTCCATCTCCCGAGTCCAGGTTTACTTTGCATACCAATTCTAAATGCCATGCCACGTCAGCACATTATTTAGAATGTTCACATCCTCATAGAGGTCCTCGACTGATGGATATCTCTGCACTCTTAAAACTTGCTAAAATATAGTTCTAACTGCTTATTCATTATTGAGTTTCTGCTTCTTATTAACTCGTACACTTATTGTACTGTAGTTTCAAAACAATGTCATAGTTCCGTCTCTCATAAAAAGTCTACTGTTCTCGTGCAAAATGTCGAACATTTCTATGATAATAAAGTTCTCACCCTAGAAAGTTCATGCACCTTGATAATGCCGAATATTTTAATTATACGCACCAACACAAGACTTCTGTTCGCGTTCACGGAAAACACTCTTCACAATATAAAACATTCCCTGATTCAACTCATAAGACATAAGGCAGAATCAGATTCAAAGCACAAGAAATCAGACGCTCCCTAGTTCTAAGCAAATGATATGACACTCCCTGGTTCAAAGCGTGTGATAAAACTCTTTGTCGTTCCGTGTTAGTGCTTTTATTAATTGACATACGTTGTCTTATCACACTCGATCGGGGCACCAAGTTCGTCCTGGTCAAATCATTTCTAAATATTGGTATGACGCTAGACGATTATTTGAAACTGGCATATGTACCCGTGCTTCGCTATGGTATTATACATTGTATACGGATTTCTCCGTTAATTACTGTAAAGACAGTATGTAAGATTATGCTGAATTGCCAACAAAACAGGGAGGACACGATACGTCGTTCCCGATGTAAGGTAGGTATTTGGGAAATTTGTTGACAATGACAGGCCACATTTCCTGCTGCCAATCACAATCGAATTCCATAGTTTCTACCCTAAAGGCAGGCTCACTTTGAAACTGCGATTCATGGTAGAGATGGAGAGTTTTCATTATAACCGAGAAATTCAGTGCTATATAACGTCCTATGAGATTTTCTCCTTTCTCCTACACTTACGTGTTATGTTGAGTTGGAATCATTGACTAGGATGAAATTAGGTACAGTTTCCATATATATTACTTTATTTTTGGATACTCATGTGTCAGCTGGAATCAAATAAATATAATAAATGCGAAAAAAAGGAATAGGACCAAAGGTGTAGATCTGCACAAACTGAACTGCGATTGTGCTATCAGTGTTTTGATACTATTTACCGTTTAGAGACCAATTATCCCGAAACGGAGGTCTGCACGAACATTAAAATTGCATCCATATTTCAAAATGTTCTGGCGTCGGAAGTAATACATTTGTACAACTTGGAAATTTTCGTTATACAAATGAGTTTACAGGTTTCAGTATTAGAACTCGCACACATACGGAGTAATTAAGGAAGAAAGTAATACTGTTATGGAAGTTAAAATCAATAGAAAATACGATTATAACTGAGGACAGGCGTATAGGACAAATATGTAAACACCAACTGGATATATTTGAAAAGTTACGGACATAAGAATGCGATAACCGAGAAAAAATGTAGGTGCAGGGATTCTTAGTTAAACATGTAAGAAAATGACTTATGGAGTTATATAAGCCTAAAGAGGCAAGGCAGAGGCAAGAAATTAAAGCGGAAAACAGAAGTAGAAGAGAAGTACAGTGAAATTTATAGAAAATGCCAGAAAACACCTTACGGTGTTAAATAATGGGCAACATTCCCCGGTACTGTTCAAATATTAATAACGCCCCTTGGTGCTATTTCCAGGAAAATTGTAACTTCCAACGAAATTCCGCCAACATACCGCAGAATGGCCGATCCATACCTCTCTTGATTTCTACCCAAGGAACAACTACGAGTTTAGAGGAGTGATGACGAAAATGGCAATACGCTATTTCCTTGCTAGCAATCAGTCAGACACGTTGGCATGGTGATCTGCACGTCCGTTCTTGGTCTGTCGGTCTCTCAATGCAGAGCATGAGACCCGCAGACAATAGTAATTTTCTCCGTCATATGAAGATTAATCGAAACTAGGCCTATGTACCTAACAAAACTTATTTAAAATATAGGGTCGTTTCACATATCGTCCACGGATTTTACAGAAAATAAATAGCATACCAGAAAATGGAAGAAAACTGC
Organism: Anabrus simplex; assembly: GCF_040414725.1. Classification (NCBI taxonomy): domain Eukaryota; kingdom Metazoa; phylum Arthropoda; class Insecta; order Orthoptera; family Tettigoniidae; genus Anabrus; species Anabrus simplex. Next base: position 1,312,529,491 of record NC_090265.1, on the reverse strand, counting down.
TGTAATTTTCCGATAAACCCCCGTCTATTCAGAGATATTAAAATTTTGTGCATATCAAAGCTTTTCCCGGGATGAGTATACTCTAAATATGAAGTTTGATCAAGATCTATCCAGCCATCTCGACGTGATGGCGGAACAAACAGACAAGCAGACACGAAAAATAAAAACCACTGATACGGTCTTGAGTTGACCTAAAGCGGATAAATATCCGAATAAATATTAAAGCAAGCGAACAAAAACTTTATGTATATAGATCCAGTCCCTCCGCATTCTGTGGAATCAGATCAAGTTTCTCCAACAACTAGCCTCCTACCAGGAGTCAGGAGCGTGGCGACGCATTGGTTCCGCTGTTATTCCGGGCCTCTCCCCTCGCTTAAAGTATAGCTTCCTCGAGGTCACGTCAGCTTGAGCAACAGCTCCCAAAGCCTTTCTCTTGTATCAGAAATACACTTGCCTAATCCTTTCGCTAGATATTAGGCGCCGTCCATATCATGCCAAATTTCAACATTTGCCACAGAATGAAACAAAATTATGAAGGCAATTTTTTAAAATATTTTGGTAAGTTACCATTCAATTTTTCCATACTAATTGGCATGGGCACTGAAAAGGAGCTTAATATCACTCGTGGGTTGCAATAGCGTCACAACTCAATAAATACGAATTTGGAGTTAGTGCACACTCCGACATTGCATATTTGTCTTCCTTCCAGCAGCAACAGCTGCATTACCTTGTTGCTCAATATAGCACCAACAAAGGGCAGAACTGCTGCTGTTGCAATCTCTGCTTTGTTGTTTACATTGGCTCCAATACTGGTTCTTCTCAGCTTGCTTCTAGTGTTCGACAGAGGCGTAACGCATTCTGTTCATCAATAGTGACACACTGTTAGTTGTGCAAGTGCTGGGGAAGAATTTATTTAATGTCTGCGTTCCGTCAGAACATTAAACACCTATCTCAGGACTTTTTAAATTGTTTCAACTTGTAATCCTGTCCGATCTATTTGGCTACCTCCCATAATGTGGTAACTTGTATGATATGATATCAGGCTGTCTAGTTGTCTCAGCGAGTATGGCCACACGATTAGAAGGTTGATTCACCAGTGAAAATCACTTCCGAAGAAAAATCCATCTCTCGTGAACATAATTCAACATAACCTCCTAAACTCAAAGCTTAAACTAAAGCGCGGCTTTCAATGGATGACATTTCGTATGCTTGAATTTAGCCTTCCTAAACGTTCTCTGAACCAGTTTCTTGAATCCTTTGTTCTGCCGAACGCCTGTCTTTCGACTTGTCAGATAGCTCTACTGCTTATTGCGATATTATATACTTGCTGTGTTCACTAACAGATGCGACTGGTCTGTTTCCATTTCTTCGAGACAATGTGGAAGAATGTGCATATAATGCTGGCGGGGAATTAAAACGATTGTTCAGTCCGTTCATATCTTCACTCTCAACTCCATTTCACCATAGTGTCGCTGTCCACGTAGCTGAGCATACGCAAAGCATTGCCTTACATTACAGCCCCACGAAAAGCTATCTTCAGTGCTTCCACAACGGGGTTCTAACCCACTACCCCCAGAATGCAAGCTATAAGTTACGAAGCTCCCCCCCCCTCATTTGAATATCCGTCTTTTTCATTTACGAAAGTAACCAACCTAACTCCGAAGAAAATAACAACAATGCCGACATGTTACTGACAATTATATTCTTTCTGGCCTTCTCCAGGAACTTTGTAGAATTTTTCCGAGTTTTACGGTCAGATACCTTTCCTGATTCCGACCTTGTGTGGAGAGATGTATTCACTAATGCGTGTTTCTGTGGTGGTTTGTCGTGTTATGTGCTATATATGTAAACGAATATGTATTAAGAGGAACGCATGCACCCACTACCTCAACTAAAGGAATACACAACATTCTGTATAAGGGAAAATGAAACTGAACATCACCATACAGTACTGTACTGCAGGTGTGCTTGTTTGCGTGACGTATTTACACACTCCTACAGTATACTGTAAATAAGGTTAATTTTCCTTTACACCAGACAAAATTAAAATCCACGACCTAGCTGGGATTTGAGCCCGGATCCCTCTGAACTGAAGACCACTAAGGTGACTGGGAAGAAAATGACCGTGTCCTTAATTACGATAAAGCCCCAGAATTTTCCAGGTGTAAAAGTGGAAAACCACGGGAAACAACCTTCAGGTTTACCGAAGTGGGGTTCTAACTCACCATCCCTAGAATGAAAGCTAACAGCTACACAGTTCGAACCGCGCATCAGCTTCCTCGCACACATAGATAGACACTTATATTCCTGCACAACGTATTACACATTTTTCAATATGATATTATTTTCAGACTGATGAAAACAGCACATGAAACAAGTGCACAAAGGACGATGTTTGAACAACGATGCCAATAAGGTTTGAGAAATTACAACGAATAACAAGAACTCGGGCGTGAATTCTTCAAACCTTATTGGCATCGTTGTTCAAACGTCCTTTGTATACTTGTTTCATATTTACGTTTTGCACATCTGATCGGGAAGTTTAGGGGAACGCGCTAACTATACGCAGCATGGTAGCTGGCGCAGCTCGTTACAGCCTGGTTGGTTCACGTCCGCTGCTTCGCTCCTCCCTACCTCTCCGCCACACCCCGATACTCCCGCGGCACTTCTAACTTTACGGCTATTTATTTGTTCAATTTTGGCGTTTAAACTTGCGCTGGGCACATGCAGTTTTCACCTTAGCATTATACTTCCTCCCACGAATATTCCTACCAAATTTTAACCGAATCCCAGTGTAACACATGTATGTGTTCCCTCGTAAGAAACGAGTAGACAGTAAAGAGACTGCTAGGCGGACGAATTGCGCGGCAAGTCGGTGAATCAGTGTCCATGATCTTGGCAAAACTTTATACCCCTGGTACCCTTTCTCACAGCTTATGCGAGGTCCCCACTACTTGCTGTGGCGCTATGAAAATCAGTTAGCCGCGACGAGCGACATTTTGTGCGTATTCCCGCTAATAATTAACGAAAATAAAGTAAAGAATTAGCTGATAAGAAAACAGGGCTTGTACAAAGTACTTTTATAAAAAAAAAGTTACTCCTATATTCCTAGTTTCAGACGGCTAAAATGGAATAATTTTTTCTACACGAAGTGGGGGGCGACTGCCCCCCTCCCCCCACTCGCCCTCCTCCCCCCACTCGCCCCCCTCCCCCCACTCGCCCCCCTTTGTCGCCGCTACTGCTCTGATCTTCTCAGCTCGGAAGTTAAATCCATCGGATGTAAGAATATATGGGGTGAAATACTTACACCAGTATGCTGGTGATACTTTAAACCGTCTAGATCTAATCATACATAGAAAATAACTACATTTTGGTCGATGTTAGTCAGCACCTTACCCTAGTAACTCCCTCTGTGATCTATCTGGATTCCTATCTCTCTCTCTCTCTCTCTCTCTCTCTCTCTACATATATATATATATACACTTCAGTAATGAGTATGTATTAATAGCAAGGTAATTAACGTTGCCGCAGAAGAGAGCTTCAAATAACCCTGCGGTGAACCTCGCACACCTTCACGAAAGACGTACCCGCCAGGAATGTGAGCTATGTCAACAAAGTGAACACTTTGTCACAAGAGAGTGGGGTTGGGATAGGAGATAAATCGCAAAGAGATTCCTCGATCAGATCGGCATCTCTAACCCTCCAACGCCCCGCCCCTGTTGGCCTATTTGATGACGCTGGGGAACTACAATGCGGCGAGCTATTTGAAGGAAAGGTTGTAATGGTAGCATGTCACAGGAAATTCCTAACTCACTGTGAAGAAATAACTTCATTGGACAGCAAGTTAAGTATTGCAACCACAGTGTGTTAATTTAGAAAGAGACGTAAATAAAATAAACAGAAAATCGAGCATCCTGTGAGGATTAGCATGACATTTGACGAAGGTTCATTCTGATTGGGCAAAAGCTGTATCTGCAACTACCTATCAGAAAGGGACAGGAATAATTTCAGAAAGTATAGAGATATTTCATTTACCAGTATACCAGTAAGGTGATTACAGGCATTCTACTGTAGAAAAGAGACCGCAATCAATATTGGGGATACTGTTGGATGAAAATCTTGTGGTTTTAGACCAGGAGTGGCCGTCAGGACCAGATTTCCAGTATACGTCAACTACTTGAGAAAGTTCACGAGACGAATAGATAGTTACGCTCATTCTTCGTAAATCTAGAGACGACGTATGGCAGAGTAACAAGGGAAATGACAATTTCCACACTAAATGAGTATGCAGACAGCAGTGTAATATAATAGGTAACAAACGTATATTTCTGTTAGCTGTTACCTTGCAAAAATCTACAGTATTTGTTAAATGCAGACTTATACAATTAAGTGAACACTCTTTATTTTCCTTTCGCTGTTTATCCGGTATTTATATTACATTTTATAGTTTAATTGCTGTGATATTATATTATCAATCAACTCACTCAACTAAATAACTAAAGACCACCCTCCCTGAATTCTGATATCTAGGGTTGGATTTGGACTTTTAAGGCGGTATCGCTGTTATCAATCATGACTACGTATTTCCGCTATTATTTGGATGTGACCACGTGACCTATTGTGGTTTAGTTGCACTCGAATGTTATTATTTGTTATTCGGTATTTCCTAGTTCTTCGTGAAGTCCAGTTAAAGTATATAGGCTGCACTGGGCCAGAATCAAGTTAGTTACATTCAGCGACTTAATTGTTTGCTTCGGCAATATATTAAAATGGCCGAGGTCTGAACGATCCTAGTAAATCCGTTCCTTACACAGCCAGTCCCTACGAAAATATGGCTTGTAGGATCGGTACGTGGATACGTTTTAGTGAAATTTGTAGGTTGTTAAAGCAATGCCTCCTTTATTTTCAGTGAAATCACTAACGGAAATACTTCAACCCAGGCCCTCGTATGGGGAATAATGTTGGATGTTGATAATCCAAATAGCCTTCCTGCTAAAGTCTGGAGATTCATTAGGGTATGTGTGGTTTCTTGTTAATTCAGTTATTAAAAGACTTCTACGTCCCTAGGTGCACGGCCTTTTGAGTTTAGCCATAGTTTCCTCTACCGCTAGTATCAATGTTTCTTTAATGTTTCCTTTTTCGACTGTAGTGAAACGTCACACTAACTTATGATTGCTAATGTTTTACAAGTTGTTTTGCGTCGCACCGACGCAGATAGGTCTTATGGTGACGATGGGACAGGAAATGTCTAGGAGTGGGAAGGAAACGGCCGTGGACTTAATTAAGGTACAACCCCAGCATTTTCCTGGTGTGAAAATGCGAAACCACGGAAAACAACCTTTAGGGCTGCCGACAGTGGGATTCGAACTGGAGTACTGGATTGGAAAGACACCGGACATGGGCTTAATTGAATAATTTATTTCATTTATCCACTCTTTTGTGACTGTATGAGGTACGATGATTAAAGACGAATAAAACTACCTTTATGGGAAGAAAAAACATATCTAAAATTATCTATGATTTATAGACTCTTTCAAAATTTCAGTTTGCGTCTGTATTCACGAAAATACTAGTAACTCGTGTACGTTCAAAAAGTGTAGAAGTGCCCTTTATGAAACAAATGATTATTTTAAGGTACAGCTCCAGCATTTTCCTGGTCTGAAAATTGGAAGCTACAAAAAACCATCTTCAGGGCTGCCGAAGGAGGTATTCAAACCGACCATCGCCCGAATGTAAACTCACAGCTACGCGACCATCTCCGCGCGGTCAACTCACTCGGTACTGTTCATCTGTCTAATATCTTCATAAATTCTGAATTTGTAGCTTCCACAGATCATTATCCATATCAAACCATCACTGTAACGTAGAGTTACTGTTACTACTTTTTATTCTATTTCACGATCTAATTTTATTTCAAGAATCCTTGTCCAATCCGACCTTCCCGTACTAATTATTGGAACAATATCAGAAGATTTGAAATGTTTAATGATATTATTACTTCCAGGTATCATCTCACCTTCACTTCAAACTTGCTATTGATTCCCAAACGTAATGGTACACAATGTCTCTAAATTATATGATTAACACTAGGCCTGTGATAATTTGGAACCATCACAATATTCTGTCGTGGCCGCAATGTTATGACCGGATACCCTTCTTGACGTCAACCTCATCAGAAGAATTAATGAAATGAAACGAATGATGTGATATATGTGCCTCGTGCCGGTACATAGCCTAGTCCTCTCGAATAGCACCAAGGGGCCCGCTCAAGCTTTAACGTCACCATCCGACGGACGAATCACCATCAACAGCGTCATTTGTCCTTAGCCTAATCCATATGAGCACTGTGGAGAGGTTTGAAATTTAATCCAGGCTTTTGGAACGCAATAAAGTGATTGCCGGCCAACATTCTGACGGTGAAGTTTTTTCGACCAGCGGAACTCGAACCAGCAAACCATGGTGCCAGACCGTTTAGACTTCAACGCCTTAACGATCACGGGCACCAAGCGGTCTCCATTACAATATTCTGGTTTGATAAAATTGAAATACGAGGTACAATAGCTACCGGCAACTGTAGAAACCTTCAATCAACTACACCATAAGGCAAAATTTGTAGAGAACTCCATTATAAAGCATGGCATTCGTAATTCCTAGAATAATTATTACTAGGAATATATTAAAATTCAAGTTACAAGGGCAATTGAATCCTTGTTTCTACATACAAACTATGGCCTGAAACAGTACTTATAGTCAATGTAAATTATATTTCCAAATTCTGGTTAGAAGGGCTTTGTGTCTTTTGACAATTGGCTTTACGTCGCACCGACACAGATAGGTCTTATGGCGACGATGGGATCGGAAAGGGTTAGGAGTGGGAAGGAAGTGGCTGTAGCCTTAATTAGGGTACAGTCCCAGCATTTGCCTGGTGTGAAAAAGGGAAGCAAGGAAAACCATCTTCAGGGCTGCCGACAGTGGGGTTCGAACCCACTATCTCCCGGATGCAAGCTCCCAGCTGCGCGACCCTAACAGCATGGCCAACTCGCCCGATCTTCGTGTATTTGTTGACGATATGTCTGAGTAATGTAAAGTAATGTATTGTGTTTCCTTTGTAATCTTAACACTGAGATAGTTCTGGCTTTCTTGGCTGAAGTTGATGGAATCGATCCCTATTCATTCAGTGCAATTTGAAGGTGCTCAAATATACCATCCTCATGTAAAAGAACACGGAGAAAAATTTCCGGCACTTCGGCGTCCCTGAGAACTCTAAAATAAATTAGTAGGATGTATAATCAATAACAATATTCATTTTTTCGGTGCCGGGTTGTGTAGCTCAGACGGTAGAGCACTGGCCTTTTGAGCTCTAGTTGGCTAGTTCGATGCTACCTCAGTCCAATCATACTTGAAGGTACCCAACTGTATCCACTTCATGTCGGTAGATTTAATGCCACGTAAACAAATCGAGAAAATATTCCGTCCGATCTTTTTTCTGCAAAGGTTGTAGAATTAATTCGTAGAATCTAAAACCTTTATTATTATTATTATTATTATTATTATTATTATTATTATTATGCATTGCAATTCCTCGATAAAAGAGGATCATGTGTAAAGTACAATGACATGGGTAGGAACGTCGCTATAGAATTTCCTACTAAAATTCACCACGGCAAAGTTTGTCTACTAGTTGTTCAATGACGTACCAAGACACGCTGGGAAGGAAGAGAGCTAGGACTGAAAAGTAAGTGTCCCTGGCCTTCATTAGGGTACATATCAAGTAGATCCCTGGGGTGAAAGCGGAAAACCATGGAAGACCATCGTCAGAGATACCGAGGATGTTCCTGGAATCTATCATGCTCCGAATGTAAGCTTAAAGCTGCATGGCCTATGCTCCGTAGACACTTTTTTTGCTATTTGCTTTACGTCGCACCGACACAGATTACGGCGACGATGGGAGAGGAAAGACCTAGGAATGGGAAGGAAGCGGCCGTGGCCTTAATTAAGGTACAGCCCCAGCATTTGCCTGGTGTGAAAATGGGAAACCACGGAAAACCATCCTCAGGGCTGCCGAGAGTGGAGCTCGAACTCACTATCTCCCGATTACTGTATACTGGCCGCACCTAAGCGACTGCAGCTATCGAGCTCGGTGAGACACTTTGTTCCGTATGGCCGACTACTTTCCATTTCCAACAGAAAGTATTGGTAAATGCGCACATCATTATTCATTATACGGAGTTGTACAGCTGCCTCTATTCATCATCATCATCATCATCATCATCATCTGTTTACCCTCCAGGTTCGGTTTTTCTCTCGGACTTAGCGAGGGATCCCACCTCTACCGCCTCAAGGGCAGTGTCCTGGAGCTTCAGACTCTTAGTCGGGGGATACAACTGGGGAGTATGACCAGTACCTCGCCCAGGCGGCCTCACCTGCTATGCTGAACAGGGGCCTTGTGGAGGGATGGGAAGATTGGAAGGGATAGGCAAGGAAGGGGGAAGGAAGCGGCCGTGGCCTTAAGTTAGGTACCATCCCGGCATTCGCCTGGAGGAGAAGTGGGAAACCATGGAAAACCACTTCCAGGATGGCTGAGGTGGGAATCGAACCCACCTCTACTCAGTTGACCTCCCGAGGCTGAGTGGACCCCGTTCCAGCCCTCGTACCACTTTTCAAATTTCGTGGCAGAGCCGGGAATCGAACCCGGGCCTCCGGGGGTGGCAGCTAATCACGCTAACCACTACACCACAGAGGCGGCTGCCTCTATTCACTCAGCGTTATGCAACACGCAGATTAAAGTCTAACCTAAAAGCATTTAACTTGGCTACTCACAGCGATGTCTGGTCTTACTACGCTTTCTATAATTCGTTTATCCGTGTCAACAAAATCAGCATTAATGATAAAATACCGAATGATACTAAAAAAGCGTGAAAATTCTGTATCAAACAAACTTCATCTACAGAGAATAAATGGATAAATAGGTAGAAGTAGCGTTGATACAACATCAGCAAATGACAGATAGTGATAGCCGTGTGTGCTTAAAGTTACAGGAGGTAAGCGGTGCTCGTTAGTCGGAGGTTCGAGTCCGATATAGGACGGCTTTTTTATTTCGTTGCTAAATGTTCGTGTGAGTCGTGTTCTTGAAGACAAACCTAAATCATGTTCAGTTCTCATGTTGCAGGTACTCTGTTTTCGTTTCTAAAAAGAGCTATTCGCAGTAAAATAAGCTATTACCGACAGAGGAGCAATGGGCTTGTGAATGGGGATCCGATTAATGAAGGAAATATTAAAAATGACCACCTCCTTTGTTAATGCAAATCTGAGCACGCCAGAGATGAGTCAATCTTGCTTTCTGCAGCGTATGTAGTGGAAACTGCCTGCACTTTGCTGTACATATTACTATGTGCTGTTTCATGTTCCGTACGTATGTAGTCCAGTCGTGCTTCGAGTCGAACTTGCACAGTTGATTCGTTGAATGGGTGTATCATAATGCTGAAAATAAATGCAGCGCGCTTCATACGTTTTAGCCGTTTTCCATGAAGAAAGTCGCATATTATTATTCTAGTATCATGTATGTTTTCGTTTTAAAGGTGAAAAATAACTTCAGAGACTTAAGGGAGTTAAAACATAATAAGTTAAACCTTAATTATGAATGCCTTTAAGAGTATAAACGAAATGAATAGCTTGTAGCATGATTCGAACTCTGAATATGGCGAAAATACAACATGCTGGCTGCAATTAATACCATGTATCCACTACAAATGACTAGGAGGAGGTCTTGCATCCTTGTACTAATGGAATTATCTACGCTATTTCTTCGAATATGATCTTGTATGTTACAATTTCTGACATGCGCAAACAGGTTTACTTTGATGAAAACACCAGAGTATGTTAAAGAATAATGTCTCTTTTAAGCCTAGATAGTTGCTGTTATTCTTGCTAGTGGCTTTACGTTGCACCGACACAGATAGGTATTATGGCGACGATAGGATAGGAAAGCCCTAGGAATTGGAAGGAAGCGGCCGTGGCCTTAACTAAGGTACAGCCGTAGAATTTGACTGGTGTGGAAATGGGATACCGGCAGTGGGATTCGAACCCGCTATCTCGCGGAAGGATGAATCCACCTGTATGGACACCTCGCTCGGTAGATAGTTGCAACTATTCCCTACGCGTAGAGTTTGTACCTATTACTTGGTTAAATGAGTCCAGCAAAATGTTTCAGGTGATATTCACAATAAAGTTGTCCGTAGTCGGTGCTTCCGTGGCGATCATTATCATTTTATTATAACGTCCTTGGAAGAAGATATCAGACTTCAGAAAAGTCTATTATTCGTAAAACTGAGCTTGATAGCTGCAGTCGCTTAAGTGCGGCCAGTATCCAGTAATCGGGAGATAGTGGGTTCGAGCCCCACTGTCGACAGCCCTGAAGATGGTTTTCCGTGGTTTCCCATTTTCACACCAGGCAAATGCCGGGGCTGTACCTTAGTTAAGGCCACGGCCGCTTCCTTCCACTTTCTAGGCATATCCTATCCCATCGTCACCATAACACATATCTGTGTCGGTGTGACGTAAAGCAAAATAGCAACAATAACAACAAAATTGCTATAAGATGTTGCGTAAGATAATACTAAGATACGTTTAATTTCTAGCTGGTTGTATATGTTCGGAAAAAATAGGTGCAGCTGTACCACCCGGTAGAAACAATGATTACACCGATTTTTTTATCTGGGAGATTCCACAATTCAAAGTCACTAAAATGAAGCTAAAGCACCAAATACTACCGTCTATCATCTATTCTTCTTCTTATTATTAATCTGTTTACCCTCCAGGGTTGGATTTTACCTCGCACTCGGCGACGGATCCCACCTCTACCGCCTCAAAGGCAGTATCCTGGAGCGTGAGGCAACTTGGGAGAAAAACCAGTACCTCGCCCAGGTGGTCTCACGTGCTACGCTGAATATGGGCCTGGTCGGGGGATGGGAAGATTGGAATGGATGGACAAGGAAGAGGGAAGGAAGCGGTCGTTGCCTTAAGTTAGGTACCATCCCGGTGTTTGCCTGGAGGATAAGTGGGAAACCGCGGAAAACCACTTCCAGGAAGTCTGAGGTGGTAATCGAACCCACCTCTACTCATTTGACCTCCCAAGACTGAGTGTAACCCGTTCCAGCCCTCGTACCACTTGTTTAAGAATTTCGTGGCAGAGCCGGGAATCGATCCCGGGCCTCTGGGGGTGGCAGCTAATCACACTGTCCACTACTCCAAAGAGGCGGATCTATCATCTACTCAGGGTTCAAATTGAGGAGGGACAGAGGGAGGAATTGCTCCCACTTCTCGAAAAATATGTCCCCGTCTCGTCATAGAAGAATTCCTTCCCTAACAGAGAAATGTATTTGCCCTATCACCGGACATATTTTTTCTCGAAAGAATAGCCTACATAACGCAATTCTACATTGTATTAACAAGCATTTCGGTACTAAGCATGTGACCGAGATGAAACAATGGAAATAACCTTTTAAAAATAAGTAAAGTGCACCTTTTCAGTACAAGTGGAGAGATTTAAGCACGAAGGTTAGCCAAGTACTTAAATTACACTATGTAAAGAAAAGCTCACGCCGCACAAGTTGCATACATAACTTTATCTATTTCCGTCAGGGAAATAACAATTCTATGGATAGAATCATTAAAATCCCGAGCTAGTTGACCGTGCTGTTAGGGTCGCGCAGCTGTGAGCTTGCATCAGAGAGATAATGGGTTCGAACCCCACTGTCTGCATCCCTGAAGATGGTTTTCCGTGGTTACCCATTATCACACCAGGCAAATGCTGGGGTTGTACTTTAATTAAAGCGACGGCCGCTTCTTTCCCATTCCTGGGCTTTTCCTGTCCCATCGTCGCCATAAGATGTATCTGTGTCGTCGAGACGTAAAGCAAATAGCAAAGAAAACATAAAAAATGGAAGTAAGTTTGTATAAAAGACAGTGGAATTGCTGGGATTTCTTCCTTTACAAAGGTATAGTAAGTATGTTGTCCTGGGTATTACGTATTAAAATTATGCGATTTTTGAAGCACATGGAAAAGGCTATGAAGAACATTAGACCATGAATTAAGGAGGGGAACAGAAAAATTATATAAGTTCTGAGAGCCGAGGGTAAGATTTTATGTATGAGTTGTGAAGGCCGTGAAGTGTGCGGTAAAATTATTTTATCGCACATTTCACAGTGTCCAGTAAAGTCATACTTATCAAACACAAGCCAACGGCCGTAGCCGTGTTGAAACACCGGATCCCGTGAGATCTACGAAGTTAAGCAACATTGGGCGTGGCCAGGAGTTGGATGGGTTGCCACGCGCTGTTGGTGGGGGGTAAGGGAATGGAGGAGCGGAAAGGAACTGGCCACCCTACCGCACGTAAACTCCGGCTCAGGAACACCTCTGCGGAGGTTCGGATCTGCCTTCGGGCAGAATAACACTTACCTACCTATCAAATACAAAACTGTTCAGGAGACGCAGCGCTCTTGTTGCATTAGTAGATAAAATAAGTTTATTCCTCACTGTTCTAAAAAGGTCTAATTTTCAGAGAATTGTCCGTTTAGAAGACGCCTAGTTTTGTGATACGTAATGCAGGTCTCTCTGAATTTAAGTGCGTACCAGACTTATTTAGTAGTCCTGAATATAGTTTCTCTAGTGACTTGATGAACGTTAAAACGTACGCATTTGCGATAAAATAACATAAAATGAGAGTATCGAATGGTTTATCAACTGAATGAACGTCAGCCGTCATTCAACAACAGGCGCTTCAGAGGAATTCACACCAGGAAAATATACCTTAATTAAGGCCCCGGCCACTTCCTTCTCACTCATACCCTTTTCCTATCCCATTGTCACCATAAGACAGTGTCGGCGTGACGTAAAGCAACTTGTAAAACTATAAGTAGCAAAGAATGTAAAGAAATATCATCACATCAAAACCGACCATTCCAGTAGATTCGGCATGTGTATCGTATTTTCTATTACCGGTTTTTACAATATGTACAGTGATTCAAAAATATTTATATATGCTAGCATTCCCTAGGCACTTGGTATTTTTCTTTTTTTTTTTTTTTTTGTTAGTTGATTTACGTCGCACCGACACAGATAGGTCTTATGGCGACGATGGGCCAGGAAAGGCCTAGAAAAGGGAAGGAAGCGGCCGTGGCTTTAATTAAGGTACAGCCTCAACATTTGCCTGGTGAGAAAATGGGAAACCATGGAAAACCATATTCAGGGCTGCCGACAGTCGGGTTCGAACCCACTATAGTCCTATATTGCGCGCTTGTAACCACATGGCTAACTCGCCCGGTGCAACTGCCATTGTTTATTTTTATATATGAGTTTAAAAATGAAATGAAATGGAATGTCGTATGGCTTTTAGTGCCGGGATATTCCAGGACGGGTTCGGCTCGCCAAATGCAGGTCTTTTTATTTGACGCTCGTAGGCAACCTGCGTGTCGTGATAAGGATGAAATGATGGTAAAGACAACACATACACCCAGTCCCCGTGGCTGGGAAATTAACCAATGATGGTTAAAATTCCCGACTCTGTCGGGAATCGAACCCGAGACCCCTGTGAGCAAAGGTCAGCACGCTAACCACTCAGCCATGGGACTGGACAGTTTAAAGATAATTAGGTTCGTTTATTGTCATTAATACTTCAATTGGTCCCCCACCCTGCCCCACCAGGAGAGCATTTGGCTCGAAGCCCGGATCTAACGTTTTTATCATAAGTATATTTCTAGGGACTAGGCTATACGTTCCCTAAATGATACGAAGTAATTCCATGAATGCTGAAATGTAAACCTGAATGTTTGATAAAATGTCCACCTGCTCGGACTGCGAGTTTCTCTATAGGGGTGAAAGGTGACACAATGTTTACTCGGTCCGTGACAGAGCGAGCTGCGCCCTTCGCGTTCTGGCTGCCGGTATTGGCCGGATGGAATGTCACTAATAGGATGAGGAAGGCGATCGAACAGCCACACGACTCTGCTGAATGGGAGATCCGTGGAGACCAGGAGAGTAAAAGAAGAAAAAATTCCCAGCCAGGGAAAAGAAAAGGGAAGAGGTAGTAAGCGAGGGAGGGAGAAAACGCAGGAAACACACGGATAAATCAGGATCGTGTCCGAAGCAAGAACAGCTCGCGACCAACCACGTTCAGATCCATATCTCAACTGCACGGAACCAATAACAGATGGAGTCAATATGATTTTCCTGCTCCGATCTACACAAGCGTAAAGCTAGAGCTGTATATCGCGAAGTGGTGTGGTGTGGTGTGGGGTGGGGTGGGGTGGCGAGAAGTATCTGGTCTGCACCACAAACTATATACATGGAGATATAAAAACAACTGAACTAGAGTGGCATTGATAGAGAAATGATACATTTAACTACTCCCGTATGGGGAACCTAAAGACAATAGTTCGACATAAATTATGTCTTGGGAATGAAATCTAGGCACCAAAATATGTCAATAGGCAACTACGTGTTTAATGAACACTGTTGACAGGATGATAACAGTTCTTTACTTTACTGATGTACTTTGAGGCTCGTATGCAAAACTAAAGACTTCGTGTAAGGGGAGCTCAGTTCATTTGAAGTTTAATGTACACAGTTGAACAATACTTTAAAATTACAGACAGTTAAATCACGCCATTTGTTTCTATTTAAAATTTCGTAGAAAGAGGAGAATTATTTAAGATCCTTACGTAAAAGTGGTTTATGCTCTATTTGTTTGTCGTCTATTAATACCGACTGATTCCCACCTGTTTGTCATGATAATTCCGGCGTCGAGTCTGAATGATCTGGCACCATGGTTAGCCGGTTCGAGTCCCGTCGGTGGAAAAATACACCATCATAATGTAGGCCGGTAGGGTGAAAGTGGTGCCCGTATACAATTTCTAATCTCTAGATTGCGTGTCAGAAGCTTCGATTCCATTACATACCTCTATGCAATGTTCATATGTAGTGAGTGCATATGACGTTATTGATGCTGATTCGTCCGTTAGATGGGGACTTTAATCTTTGTGCAGATCCCTTGGTGTTATTCGACAGGAGTAGACTATGTGCCGTAAACCGACTTCAACCTCTCTCTACCTGAATGATATCATAATCGCACATCCAGAATGGCAGGTTACCCACGGGAGTCAAATATATTATTATTATTATTATTATTATTATTATTATTATTATTATTATTATTATTATTGGCTCACGCAACTGTAATTTGGTGCGACACGAGGCTGACATTTTTGAACTAGTGTTCAGAAGCGGAGCGTGTAAGTTGTTCAGTGTTTCGGGTTGTCTACGCACGCAGCAAAGTGTTGTTATTAGTTGCTATCTTTTGCAAGTCTAACGCAGCGTTGAAGCCGTCGCTGGACTTCATCTGTAGAAAGTGTTTCTTTCTGGATAGGTTGTAAAAAGTTTTCGGCTGACGTGCTCTGTTGGGTGGAGTCCAGAGCAAAAGCAAGTTCAAAATGCTCGGTTGCTACTTGAAAAATATTGTCAATTCCGTTAATAAAACCTCCTATGGTTTGTAGTTTTCAGATGAATTTCTCCTTTACTTCCACCGTTCTCTTTGGCAATGTGGTATAACGACAACTTTTCGTCTTCTTCTAAGGAACGAATACGTGTGCGTGCCTGTACAACCTATATATCGTCGTTGCCGGGACAAAACCTCCTATGTGATAATATTTTTGGAGATATACTGACCCGCAGCACATACATTATGAAGAGCGAGAATGCCTTGACCATATTCACACACAGGGCCTCTCAGGGTGCATGCGCGTGGTGCATGCACTGTGCACGGTGCAAAAGACGACTTGGCTTGGTTGACCAGAGTGCAGACCTCCCACTCCTCGATTTGGAGCATTAGCGCTTACTCTCTCTTTCCTCACGCCTGTCTCGCTCGCTCCGCCTGTCTCCCTCTGCCCCACTTGCGCCGTAGCGCTCCAAATCCGGGCTGACTTGAGCCGAGCTTAGCCGAGTAGCCCAGAGACGAAGCGTTGATCCGAGCCATGCCGAGCGGCAGCGATGCACAGTGCATGAAGCTCTTGCGCCTCTATCTGCACGCGTGAGATTTTGGGCGTTTGAGAGGCCCTGTTCACACAATATTGCACCTTAGATGACGAACCTTTCCGGCCAAAGTTCTAAGCTAAAATGTTTCACATGGGAGGTTTTGTCCCGGCAGCGACGATATCTTCTTCTTTCATTTGACAGAGTACATGTTTAATTTCTGTTCATTTATTCTGTACGTCATGTCCATGCTGTTGCGCACGACTGTAGTCATATAAGGGTTGTTTGCAGAATTTCCGAGTGTGCTTTCGTTCCAGAGATTTATGAAAATACCAATTTCGGAAGAAACACAGTATGCGAGGTTTAGCCGCATGAATCCACCAGAGGAGTTGTGAGGAATAATTTCTTTTCCTGTCGACTATTCGTTCCCACATCGTGTAAAATTCTTCTGTAGCATCTAGAGTCTTTAAAAGTTTATTGTTCAACTTCCAATATCCTCTTCCTATCACTGGGACATACACGTCAACACGTAATTTAAAGAGTACTGTATGGTGGTCAGAGAAAGGGACAGAGATGACGGATACTCTGTGTGTAATTGTGGACATTGAATAAGAGAGGCAAACTCTGTCAAGTCTGAATGCTGAATTATGGCGGAAAAATGTGAATTCAACACAAATCTCGTGTTTCATTTCCCAAGCCTCTCTTAAGCGGAGCTGCTGGACGAGTTCAGAGGGCACTAGCGAGTTCTTAATGTCGGTTCTGGTTTGATCCTTCGGGTGGAGGATTCAGTTGAAACCACCTGCAAGTGTAGTATTCTTTCCCCGTGTGAGACGGATGTTGAGGTCTTCTAGAAAAAATCTTTTCTCGTTTTACGCTCCTGATGGACTGTATATACTAATGAGTACAAAGTGTTCATAGTGAGTGGAGAGCACTTTACCGTTTGGATGTGCAACCAAGTCGTGAATGTCAAGACCAGGTCTATATACAGTACGTGTTCCTCGAGTATCCTCTCCTAAATTAACATAGTATTCGTATGGGCTTAACATATCTAAATTTTAGGTACACACTTCTTGGAGAAATAAAATATCGATGTCATTGTCTCTGAGATAGTTCTTCATGAGTAACCACTTCGTTACACTCAAAATGAGACTGATCTTTGCCGTAGCAAAAGTACGCAAAATCAAGTGTACGAAGTAGGCGTCACATGTGCTCTGTACATGAGTAACGTCAAGATGAAATCGTGAATCAGTCGTGTTGGTATACTAGTGCTTAAACGCCATGGCCAGGAGGCTGAAAAGCGCGAACAAATGGCAGATCCCAAACATAGTGAGACCTTGATGATTTGAAAGGTATTATTCCTACATTTTACAACTATTAACTGTATCCAATTCTTCAAGTACCGATCCTTGCGTGTCCTTGGTCGTAGGGCTTTTGGTGGGACTAGATTTATTTCGAATCGCTGAAGGTGTATTTCCTTTATATAACCGCGGATCTTTAGGATGTTGCGATTGTCATTTACTAGTTTGAGTTGTTATAGTGCACCCTTGCAGAGCTCCTTCGGTGTAGATTAGATGTCAACGTTGCCTCGGCTGCCCTAAAAAAAAAAAAAAATACTTACCGAAGGTGGTGAGGTCCTCTTCTCAGGCGCGATCAGTCCCTGTCGTCGAATCAGGATGCATAGGGATAGCGCATTCGGTAAAACTATTGACTACAATGACTTATGACTCAGACTGACTTGAGTTTAAATATGTATATAAACTTTCATTTATAAATCAAAAGAGAAAAGTAAATAAATTTTATAAATGTAAAATAAGATTGGTTAATGTTACATTATTACCTTATGAGACTGTACAACTAGAATTCACAATAATGACACACATGACTACCTCATTAATCCCTAAAGAATAATATTTATAATTTTCCATAAAATTATGTTTTAAATGATGTTTCCCATATTAATTCATCCAATTATATAATGTCTGTGTAACTGTACATATATACTAGGATAATGTTGTTTATAAACCAGGTGGATCAATTGAATAACAATATAATCATGAGAACTCTTAGTGATAATAATAATAATAATAATAATAATAATAATAATAATAATAATAATAATAATAATAATAATAATAATAATTGAAATAATACGACGATTTTGCGCAGATCAAAATCTAGGAATGTCACTACTAACTTCTCAGATATGTGAAATAAGTTTGCAAACAAACATACCAAAAGTTACCATAATATAATAATTAATTAATTTTACTAATTTGATTGTACTCAAATTTATTAATTACATAATTAATTGCCTAACTGACCACTGGAAATCATTATCTTGTGACTCAAATCCTCCAATATAGTGATATCAGTGAATTTACAATGCATCGAGATGATAATAATAATAATATTGTAATAACAATAATAATAATAATAATAATAATAATTGAAACGATAATAGTAATATCACTTAATGAATGTTATTTCTATGTTGGATATCATAAAAAAAATCCTAAAGAATTTATAATCGCCTACCAAAATCCAATACTGTTGTTAACCAAATCGTAGATAAATTGAATTAAAAAAATATAAAATGTAAATTATTTAATTAATTAATAAATCCACAATTGATTGACACAAGTGATTAATATGGTATTCATCAAGACTCCCTAATTGCTTGTGAATTGCATTGGTAAAATGTTAAATAATAATATTCAATATTAATATTAATAATAATAATAATAATAATAATAATAATAATAATAATAATAATAATAATAATAATAATAATAATAATAATAATAATAATAATAAATAATAATATCTTAACATGACCTGTAATTACGGTACTCTTGATCCACCATCCTGATAAATTGTAGTATGTTTATGTCAGTTATCTTAGAACATTCATTTGCCATGAGTAACACCATTTGAATAGAATCTTTCTTAACAGTGTTTATTGGGTTTTCTTTATCTATAAAACCATATTTGCCATAATTTAATGAAATACCTAATCCACTGTGTAAAGGCATAACCATGAAATTCTCATAATAGAGTTCACCAATATTAATAATAATAATAATATTTCTCTTATCAAAACCGTTACTGAGTTCCCATAATTTCAATATCTTCCTTCTAGGTGCAATAAACAATACTTGCTTTAACCTGAGAATTCAGTAACTTTAACTCACATAATGGACCTTGGTTGTTGTTGCACACAAATCTAAAGCTTTACTTTCGATATATGCGAGTGACCCTTACTTAGATATCGTAAAATTAATCTAGAAAAGACAGACTCTCCTACTTTAAATAAACATACACTAATTTATGCTAATATGTACACCGAGCGAGATAACGCAGCCAGAAATCCTAACCTAATACCTAAAGTTCCACTAATATATACATATATGAACCTTGTCATCAGCACACACCACACTTTTGGCTTATTTCAGCGTCTCAACATATTATAATTCGCTGAAATATAGCCATGACCCATTGCAAATGTTACTGTGGTTTCTTCAGAATAAAATGCATAGACAATGCACAGACAATAAGAGAATGTACCTAAATGATGGCTAATACGAGGCAAATAAAGTAATAAATATATTTAATATTAATAATAATAATAATCATCTTTTAAAACCAATAAAATAGTTCCTACTGGCAAGCATCCACACCAGCCCAGTTGTGTGATCCATATTACCAACCTAACTTTAAATTATCATTCAAATGCGTACTATAACTTTCTCTGAATAAAACGATATTGTGTCACGGCTAAACCATTTACATGTATCATCTGGTCCTTCTAACTTGTATACCTTCTTTAACTGGCTTATTTATTTCCTCACATTTATTCATTTACGACGTCATCATCATTTCTTATTCTGCACGAATTCTATTACCTCTCAGCTATCACGCTGATACTTATATTTCCATTTTTATTGAGAATATGTTCACCATACTCTTTGTTCTCCATAATTATCTTCAGGTAAATAACCTCATGTGTTACCATATACTCTCAACTACGGACCTTCAAACATCTCAAATAAATTACCGTTGCTCAATATCGTTCTCATCATTTGACAACACCTTGTTTTACCTGAGCCAAAATAAATCCTTTTATTTAGCATTGTTCACTCAACTGTCCAACCGCGTTACTTGCCATAGCAACCAATATGTGGATGTATCAGTGTTACTGTCGTCCCAACAGAATTCTCGACAGTAACTATTGAATATATATATATATATATATATATGTTTTATTATCATTAATTGACTTCATCACTCCCCCACCACGATAACTGTGCTTGCGTGAAACAAAAAAATTCCGCCTAAATGCAATACTGACAATGCTACTGATAATAATAATAATAGTGCGGGTATATGCGAAACACCATTATAATTGCCTCAAAAATATAACTTGTTCGATACTAACAGATCAAATTTAGTACACACACGATTAATAACAATAATAATAATAAATATTTACACTACTCATAAACAGAATTATCCTAATTTTCTGGCTGTGTACTCGGGTTTACAGTTACATCATCGTCACTCGCATACCTATCTAAATAAAGATACCATTATCAAAGGAAAGCTTTAGATTTTTAAATCAAACATGAGATTGTGTACTCACATTGATGCCATTTCGGGATCACCAGGACTAAAGGCAGCCATGTTGTCTTACAGATTCATGACCATCATGTTAATATCATTGACCATTCTTGCTGTATCCGGCATTGGCTTATATTACTACTTTCCACTCTCGCTTGACACTTTGCACACGTTTATTTCCTACCCATAATATTAAACACGACAACTTGTTTTAAAACTAGACATTACACTGTAATACATATATACACACATACGCAGTACTCAGATATTTTGGAACTTAGGCCGGATTTTACGTACTCTGCTTTAACACACTGCTGCTTCTCACGAAGCGAAGTCTTGCATGGGTTCAACGGTTTCCTTTGTAAAGCCCCAGCCGCGGGAGAAAGTGTCCACCCCCACTCGACCTAAATACTTATAGAGAGGGAGAGTATTTCCTCCGCTCAAATGTTTCAAACATACTAACAGCTCCGCGGTAGCAGGCTAATTGTTCTCCACCATTTACGGCTTACACATATATTTTAAACTGTTTGGGTTGCTCTGCGGGCTACACACTCTAACTGCGTCACCTAAGATGCAACCACTGCATAATTCAAAGTTTCGTCTTCGCCCTGCATAGACTGAACACTCGTAAAATCTGTCAATTTAATACTCCACTCACTTGGGTGGTTTTAAATACCTTAACAGCCCAACTACTGTTTATAAAGCGTATTTCCACCTCCACTGTAGTAATAAATACACACAATTCTGTACCTTTGTACTTGAATACGGAGCAAAGTTAAGACACGTCTGACCGCCACAGGACTCTTGATGATGACTGACCCGTGAGAAGCCACTACTCGGGGATGTTGGCGCACTAATCGGCGTAGGAACGATAATTCTTGCCACTAAAAATCCCATCCCAAAGGAATGCTGGGTAGCTCCAAAACAAAGTTACCAAAAACATGAAATGCTTTGTACACACAAATTGCATCAATTCTTGTTACTGCCATGATGCATCGTGACTCTAAAATTGTTCGTAATTTCTTTTACAATACAGTAGGCGTTAGTTGGACTATATCTTCTGCCGCGCTGATAAACCACTCTCCACGCTGGCAAGGGGTTCCCACTGCCGGTGATAACAAACATCTGGATACACAATATTCCAATCCATTTGCCACAAACCAATAAGTTAGTTCAGAATTACTATAATAATTACTGACATCTCCTCTTAATATAATCTTCCTTAAATACTGACAGGGATTAATTACAAGCCACATATCATTTGGTCGCGCTAATTTTGAAATTATTTAAATGCAGCAATCTGATTGGAGCACATACTCCGCTGTTCATCTATATGGACGAGTTCATTCCAAAATAAGGGGATTCGGGTATTTAGAACCATGATTCTCCATCTCAGTCACTCCTGCCAGTACTTTTCCATTCTAACTACGCAGTTCCAAAAGATGATGTAATAACAGGTGTCCCAATAATTTATTTTTAGCAGAGAAAGAAGCGTGGGTTCCTATCAAGGCTTCATTCTCACGAGCTTGCTACCATTAATTTCCAATGCTGTCCCTTTGTTTAAGAACGCTGGCTATTACTATTTATTAACAAATACAATTATTAAAATGTTGCCAATCAGACTCATCCGATGGGTGCAATAGAGCTATCGGAATCTTCTGATAGATGAGCTGGTGTATTTACCGTGGCGGTGTTAACTTCCTCCACCAATTTAATTTTCTTGTTTGTGACGTGCTCTTTATTTTATTGGGAAGTATTCTAAGGGTGTTCTTGTATTGCGGAATGATCTACTTTCATTTGTGTACCTGCATGTTCTGTAACTTCCATGTGTTGGTCTGTAGTTTGTTGTGGTACGAGGCTTGAAGCGGACTCTGGTGTGGTGAGCGTGTGAATTTCATCTCTTGACACATTAAGAGGTGTCTCCGCTGTCAGGTGCGAGTTGTTCCCCAGGTTTACTCAGGTTGCGGCTGTGAGTTCAGTGTGGCAAGGCCATCTGTGTAAGACTTGATCACGAGTTGAGGCAACGTTCCATTCATCTGCTCTAAGTCAGATTGGAGAGTGGTTGCTGTTGTTGTGGGTACACAGGGGCGAAATAGTGTGGCAAGTGATACTGGATGTCTCAAAACACTGCCCGCAGGCAGGGACAGTCAATTCTCAGGTGATCCGGGGCGTTGCATATAGCACAGGTTTCTTCGTGTCCTCATATGTAACTTGTCCTCTGTACCTCTCTGTGGTTACGAAGGATGGAATCTGATGTTTTAACTGAATTTTTGTTTGCCGAGTACCATTTGAAACTGGTAGACGGTATAACTGAGACCATGATTCATCATAAATAGCTTTATCATGACCGTATTTCGTGGAATAATTTCGGAATTTTTCATTGGGCTATTCGGGGGGAATATAATACAGAAGAACTCTTGTCGCCTCACTTCCAGCTGCTTCAATAATTACCGGTACTGTCCCCCCACTAAAATGTTTGAGTGTGCAACCTGTTTCAAATTTATGTAATATTGTCTCCATTGTGGTTGATGATATTACCTTGATATACTGTATATAGCATTAGCTGGGGTATCCAGTTGGAGAACTGCTAGCTGGTCGATGTATACTGGTAGTGTTTCAGAAACCCAGGTGTGTATTTCCGCTGCTGTTGAAATGTCGTATGGCTTTTAGTGCCGGGATATCCCAGGACGGGTTCGGCTTGCCAGGTGCAGGTCTTTCTATGTGACTCCCGTAGGTGACCTGCGCGTCATGATGAGGATGAAATGATGATGGACAACACATACACCCAGCCCCCGTGCCATTGGAATCAACCAATTAAGGTTAAAATCCCCGACCAGCCGAGAATCGAACCCGGGACCCTCTGAACAGAAGGCCAATACGCTGACCGTTCAGCCAACGAGTCGGACTCCGCTGCTGTAAATCTTGTGTGACTTCGCCGGAAACTGAATTTCTACGTGATTTTTTAAGTGCTTTTCATGGTTGCATTTAGACTTAACAGTTAACTAAATCAAAACACTAATATCTCAGAGAATATTAGAAAAAGTCCGTAGTAAGTAGTCACTGTTCACTGCTGTGTTCTGAGACAACACTGAGACGTCTAACTCACACCGCTCTCTGTGGACAACTGTACCTCTTGCAACTGGCGCTCGTATTCCTTACCCATGCTGAACATGAAAGTCGTGTCCAGCGTGTAGCAGTGATGCCGTGCTTTCAGCTACGACTTGATAGGGAAGATCATTGCATACTACAGTACAGTGACTTGTGTTCTCAATTTGTATAATCATATGTGGGGGCATAATGTTGATGATAAGGCCGAAACCGTGGATAGTGTGATGTACAATTTACGCGATGATGTTGATTCAATTACAAATATGGGTCAAATGACAAAACGTAACACGTGGAAATTTTCTGACGACGTAATAGATACTTCAAATAAAAAGCGTTAACAATTTTGAAGATATAAACGAACAACTTTATGATTTCAGAAATGATTAAAATGATAGTACATTTGTACTTGAATTCAGGAGAGAGTGAGTTCGTTCCCTATTGTCGGCAGCCATGGAATTGTTGTCCCTATTTTCCTGTTTCCTTACCAGACAACCGCTGGGGCTGTACATTAATTAAGGCCGCGATCTTTTTATTTCAGTCACTGTCGTATCCCGTCGCCACCGTAAGACCTGTCTGTGTGGCTACGATGTAAAACAAGTAGGAAAATCTTCTTCTCCCTTAAAAAAAAATATTGTTAGTGTACGTTCAACGTAAATGAATGTTTTTTTCTTGCTAGTTGCTTTACGTCGCACCGACACAGATAGGTCCTATGGCGACGATGGGGCAGGAAATGGCTAGGAGTGGGAAGGAAGCGGTCGTGGCTTTAATTAAGGTACAGTCCAAGCATTTGCCTTGTGTGAAAATGGGAAACCACGGAAAACCATCTTCAGGGCTGCCGACAGTGGGGCTCGAACCTACTATCTCCCGAATACTGGATACTGGCCGCAATTAAATTAATGTTAAACAATTTAAAACACATGGAACATAATAGCATTTAAAATCAAAACAATTAAATAAAATATCTACACATTTTTCGGTGTCGAGGATGCGAAATCAAAAAGAAGGTGAATAAGTAATATAATATTCAAGGATTAACTCATTGTAATTATTTCCTAATCTCAATTATAAACAAAGATCGTCAGCTAGAACATGTTTACTTATTCAGGGAGTCCACGGGTACACGTGCCGACCATTGTGCTTTTCCCCTCTCCACGCGGTTCAGAACGCATTCTACCTGTGTGGTGAGTGCAATTCCAGCGTAGTATACCTGCACAGGGCGAGAGGCGAGTCGAGACTTCGCGGGTTTTGGGAATGAACAAGTTCGGTGAGACGAGTATTTATCCATCTGGCAAGATTTTGGCGTGTAAAAAGAGCTGGTTTTAATCTCTAATTTTACCGGGCGAGTTGGCCGTGCGCGTAGAGGCGCGCGGCTGTGAGCTTGCATCCGGGAGATAGTAGGTTCGAATCCCACTATCGACAGCCCTGAAAATGGTTTTCCGTGGTTTCCCCATTTTCACACCAGGCAAATGCTGGGGCTGTACCTTAATTAAGGCCACGGCCGCTTCCTTCCAACTCCTAGGCCTTTCCTATCCCATCGTCGCCATAAGACCTTTCTGTGTCGGTGCGACGTAAAGCCCATAGCAAAAAAAAATCTCTAATTTTAACATTTTCAGATAGCACTGTATTTAGTCAGGACTGAGCCTGCCGACTTGTCCTGCGTCCGGACTACACAGTCTGGTATTATTATTATTATTATTATTATTATTATTATTATTATTATTATTATTAGTAGTAGTAGTAGTAGTAGTAGTAGTAGTAGTAGTAGTAGTAGTAGTAGTATCCGACTTTTGTGACGAATGGTTAACATCGAGGCCTTCGGTTCACAGGGTCCCGGTTTCAGTTCCCGGCGGGGTCGGGTATTTTAATCGGTTCGGATTAATCCTTCTGTCTCGGGAACTGGTTGTTCGTGTTTGTCCCAACCCTTTCCTCTTCATATTAAGGCAGCATGCTATGCAACCAACCACCACATAAACGCGCAATAGTTCTTACATCCATCGATATAACGTTGGCGTCAGTAAGGCTATACGACCGTAAAACAATACCAAATCCACATGTGCTACACAGTTCGCATCCGCGACCACATAGATGTGGTAAAAGTGGTAGAAAAGTACCGAAAAATGTATACGTATTTGTAACATCTGACATTCTTGATTTTAGTTGGTATTATATTCTATGTGTTTCAAATTTCATTCATTCATTCATTCATTCATTCGTTCATTCATTCATTCATTCATTCATTCATTCATTCATTCATTATTTATTTACCATATACCTTTACAGTATCTATGGAAGGCCAGGCGAAAAGGACAAGCCCCCTACACGTGGTGCCCCCTGACCTTTGAAATAATTACCTAAATCCTAAAGTAAAACAGTCATATACACTATTTACGGTTAAAGTAACAAAGTATAGCCTAATATATCGTCGTTGCCGGGACGAAACCTCGTATGTGAAATATTTTAGCTTAGAACTTTGGCCGGTAAGGTTCTGTTATCTAAGGTGTAATATCGTGTGACAGTTGTCAAGGCATTCTCGCTCTTCATAATGTATGTGCTGCGGGTCAGTATACCACCAAAATATTAACACATACGAGGTTTCGTCCCGGCAATGACGATATACATATTTCTCATTTATACAACCGTTCACTCCCTCGTTCATTCTTCCACATATTCACATGCATTTTCTCACCGTATGTGCTTCCTAACATAACATTTAACTATATTTACATTTCTACATTTAATGTTATCTTTTATATTATTATTATTATTATTATTATTATTATTATTATTATTATTATTATTATTATTAATAATATTATTACGTATAGATGTTGATCAGTTAAAACACTGATATTTAAGGATATCTGAAACGTTAACATGGAAAAATTAGTTTCTAAGCACCTTCTGTTAATGAACAATAATTTTCTGTATTCATTTCAAACTAATTAATAAAATCTAAAATATTCCTCCTCCTCCTGTGGCATTTATGAATACCATTAAGAGCCTTAAGTTATCACAGCAGGATCGTCTACAGATATCGGAGTCTCAGGTGAGGAATGTATGGACAAACGTAAGCCCTATTGGCTTGGCTTTCTTGATCGAGTGCATTGCCTCTCGTTTCAGACCGTTCCTCAGTTGACCTCAGGAGACTTTGAGTTGCCCATTCGAGCCCTCAGTCTATAATTGCAAACTTTACTTGTAACAAACAAGAATCCAACCAGGGGCATGTGGGTAGAAGGTAAACTAATATAGATATTCTTAATCTAGGGTATATACTGACAACTGAATAAGAATTTATTTATATATACTGTAGTTCCTTAAAACACAGGGCTAGGAAACAGTATCAATAACATTATATACGTCTACATCCGGTCTTGAGTAGCAACCAGTCTGGTTCAAATTTAATTTTCCCTTTAACGAAGAAATTTTGTTTCATAATTTTCCTTTCATCCGGATGTGATTATGGTGATCATGGTGTAAATGAAGTGGGATTAAATGAGCTTGAATATTTTAGAGTACTATGTACGTATGTTGACGTAGTGGTACAAGTGATTTCCAAAAGTAATTTACTTTAACGTGAAGACATGTCTATGGCCACAGGCATCTCCCATTATATTATTGCCAGCTGACCGGGTTGGAAATCGGCCCACAACGTTGAGTACAGTTAGCGATAACGTACCCAACAATCGGGGCTTCTTTTTTAAAAGCAGGCATGCTACCGCTATATCAACTATCTGGCTCTTGTTTTTCACAGGTGTTGGTTTTTATTAACAGAGTTATAATGGACTAGCGTTAATACTACACAGACCTGTAATCGTCCGTATATAGTACACCGATGGCTTGTTGTGAGGGATATAAAACATTTTGTTACGAAAATATGGGTAACAGAAAGGTCATAAGTTATGATTTTCATTTCCTTGTTGACGTATAACTGATATAATATGAATTAATTGAGGGATGTTCCTCCAATGCTAGGACGTTCTGTAAATATTCATGTGTATTACGTCATATAAGCCATGTCAAACATTGCAAATATATTTAAGGGCAGATTTCATATTGATTGTTGTGAAGATGGTTTGATTTATTTATTTACCGTGAACTGATGATGATTCCAAGGGAATCGAAACCGGTTTTCACTTAATAAACATTATGTATTATATATTTTGTTGAATGGTGGAACATCGCTCAATTAATTCCTATTATATAGCAGAAAGAACCATCATATTTATATATTGTTAGACTCATCTTATTATGACTCCTGGAAGGCATTGTGTTATAACGGGATTCTTCGAAATAAACTTTTACTTTATTATGATTGTATTGCATTTTCGACAAACTCAGAAATGTCTGATATTAATTAAGTTTGATCAATTGGTAGTTAATGTTATCAAAAATAAGCTGTTTAAATCATCTTTATATACAGTAGACGCTGAGATATTACACGATATCGAAGCACATAAGGAAAATGAATGAACACCTACAACCTGGTTTCCAGTCAGTGACCGGGTCAGGAATGGAATGAATAAGCCCCACCTTGCGGTGAGGATAGGAATATGTACCGGCTGCCGAAGTCCGTCGCAGTCCTCTGGGGCAATGATTAATGACTGAAGGATGAAATGAAATGATAGTGGAGAGTGTTGCTGGAATGAAAGATGACAGCGAAAACCGGAGCACCCGAAGAGAAACCTGTCCCGCTTCCACTTTGTCCAGCACAAATCTCACATAGAGTGACCGGTATTTGAACCACGGGACCCAGCGGTCAGAGGCCGACGGGCTGCCGTCTGAGCAACGGCGGCTTATATCGAAGCACATAAGCTCCTATTTTAAGTCGGCTCTAACTCCAGGTCCGGTTTTAGGCAACCCACCGCATCATCGATCCCTTTTCAGCACGCATGGTGTGAACTGCTACCCTATGGCGTTAGTTTCCTGCACAACAATTTCATAGTAGACCGAGATAATAATCATTTTGTGGACTCCTATGTCTTTCAGATAATGATCCTCATGAATTGTATTGCTTATAAATATCTCCTGTTCTGAATATTTCTTAAATTTAGATTTAAGTCTACCCGTGCAAGTGGAGCAATTCTGAAAGTATTTAGAAAACGTCTAGAATTCATATCGAGAAACGGAATTAATTCCGTACATCAGCTTGAGATAGTATCTCCCTGCGACGAAAAGAAAAAAGAGACGAAACTTTTCTAGTCAATATTCTGACGACATATCTCACAGATGTGGCGTATTTGACACATTAGTCTAATAACGTAAAAATGAGAAATTAAATACTTTCATGAGAACTTATGACTCCATTCGTAATTGTTTAAATTCAATTTAAATTGTGATCATTTTCACGGGTGCCAAAACCAGCAGAGTTCGTTGTGCTAATTGAAGCGGATTGTCCTCTGTCTACGATGAATATATGACGTAGTTGGTTTTATTTTACAATTACAGTTTTTACAGTTTTAGAATATACATGGCACCGGAATTTCTCCCCGCAGTAATGCTTCAATATTAATGTACAGCCACGAGAAACGTTTTAAAGTATCACCGGTTTTAATCGGTGCCAAACGCGCTAAACTGAGCTGGGAGAAATAGCATTCACCTGCCTAAATCACTCCGACTAAAATTGTCTATACAACCACGCGTTGAAGGTAATGGTGGCCTTTCGAAGGCAAATCGAGTAATTACTTCGTAGTATGAAGATAATTATAAGAAAAAGAGCAGAAAAGATGAAGTGATGAATCAATTTTAATAAATAAGATGTCGCGAAAACAAACAAAATGGCTATAAGAGATGAGGAATGCCTTTCATCGTCCGACTCGTTGGCTGAACGGTCAAAGTACTGGCCTTCGGTTCAGAGGGTCCCGGGTTCGATTCCCGGCCCGGTCCGGGATTTTAACCTTAATTGGTTAATCCAATGGCACGGGGGCTGGGTGTATGTGCTGTCTTCATCATAATTTCATCCTCATCACGACGCGCAGTTCACCTACGGGTGTCGAATAGAAAGACCTGCACCTGGCGAGCCGAACTTGTCTTCGGACACTCCCGGCACTAAAAGACATACGCCATTTTTGTTCATGTCCTTCTACCACTTGGAATTTATTTACATTCTTACAATTTACTTTACGTCGCCGCGACGCAGATAGGTCTTATGGCGATGATGGGTTAGGAAAATGCTAGGAATGGGCAGGAAGTGGCCGGGACCTTGCATAAACTACAGCCCCAGAATTTGCCTGGTTGAAAGAGGGAAACCACGGAAAGTCATCTTGAGGGCTGGCGACAGTGGGGTTCGAACCCACTATCTCCCGAATGCAAGCTCACAGATACATCCCCCTAACCGCACGGAAAACTCCCTCCGTCACTAGGATTAGGAATGTTAGATCAGGCATGAATGACGATGCAAACATACGGAATCAATTTCAGACCGATTTGGTACGCTGTGAATATCTCATACGTCTCAATATACGTGGACCCCTGAAGAACAATTTAGATACATAATAATCGGTTCTTTCCAGCTCAGGTGAGTAAAAATCATAAGATAAGGATGGGCACTGCTGTTATTTGGTGAATCAAACACTTGTTGAAAAGCTTACAAAATAGAACTGTAGTCCAGTATGGGGATGGTAGAGACGTTGACGCAGACACGAGCTAATGATCCTATAGGTCTCTTCATAAATTCCAGAACTAAGATCTCATTCTCCAAGATATCAGTACTCGTTACCCACTCTGATATACAAAGGTGCCGGGCTGAGTGACTCAGACGGATGAGGTGCTGACCTTCTGACTACAACTTGGCAGATTCGATCCCTGCCTCAGTCCGGTGGTATTTGAAGATCCGCATATACGTCAACCTCTTGTTGCTAGATTTACTGGCACGTAACATAACTCATGCGGGGCAAAATCCCGGCACCTCGGCGTCTCCGAAAACCTTCAAAAGTAGTTAGTGGTACGTAAAGAATATAAAATTAATTTATATCAATAGGGAATTCCAAACGAACTACGCAAATATTTAGACCAAATTCTCATCGATCCATTCCGACCTCGAAGAAAGAAACTCCTACCACCCACTCAAACGTTCAAGTGGACTCTATCCGCGAAGAAACATACCTCATATACAACATAAGGGACCATAAACATGTCAGATGCAAAAACAGCATTATTTGTGTGACAACAGTACAGTGAACTAAGCAGAAATGCAGCCTGATACAGGAAGGGGACTGGTAGAAAGGTACCCGTCCTAGGGAGCAAGGCTTACACAGCTGAGGTACGAGAGTAAGACCGCTATGTCACTCTCAGTCAAAGGTAGACATCCGATTAATTTTAGGGGTGCATACATAAAATGATATAATCTGCGAAATTTAAATTAATTTCTTCCGCTACCTGTTTAAATAATACGTCCACCGAAGTAATGAAATTTTGAGGATATTAAGAAAGTATAACTGATTATCTAAATAAAATGGTTTTTAATATGATGACCGGCACTGTATATCATTTGGCCACTTTTGTCAAAATACCTCCTTTTGCCAAATAATTTGTTTTTAAAAGGAATTATTCTTAACCTTTCGGAACTTGGAAATAGAATGGTGTGGTCATCTGATATTAATCTTATATTTAACCTATCGTTCGGCTATTTTTCAAAATAAGATTTTAATACATTTTCATCAAAATCTGGATGAAACGCTCAAGAGCTAATAAAAATAGCTGAATGTTTTGTCGCATGAGTTTCTTGTCTGTGAAGGGTGTTTAAAATACTCTCACCGATCTCGACAGCTGCAGTCGCTTAAGTGCGGCCAAGTATACAGTATTAGGGAGATAGTGGGTTCGAACCCCACTGTTGGCTGCCCTGAAGATGGTTTTCAGCGGTCTCCCATTTTCACACTAGCTAAATGCTGGGGCTGTACATTAAATGAAGGTAAAGCCCTAGCAATCGCCTGGTGTGAAAATGGGAAACAACGGACAACCACATTCAGGGCTGCAGTCGGTGGGATTCGAACCCACTGTTTCCCGAATACATGCTCGTAGTTGCGCGACCCTAACCGCATGACCAGCTCGCTCGGTTAGAAGGATTTCCTTCGCTCATCAAACTCGAAATATTGCCAGGCAACCGAGGAATTTCTCAGCATACCATTTAATATTTCAGTAAAATAAATGCAGGAAATGAAAAGAAAAACGCGAAACTGAAATGCAGAATAAAATCAATGATAACGAAGACAATTAATTCAGAATAAATCGCAGAGTTTTGATTGTGCTGAATTTATGTGTCAACCCAAAGAGGATGGCATACTACATTCCGCGTATATTTTTCGAATGCTGCTGAACCTACGACGAATCTCCGATTGAACATGAGAGATCGGTTGAATATAGGTGTAATTTTAGGTACTATATTTACTACCGGCTCACACATGGCAGCAACAACACCGAATCACAACACTACGCTCAAGGCTAAACTCAACAGATTGCGTTCGCAGCTGATATTCCAGAGCTAATACAACTGTGAGTGGTTACAGGTCCAATATATTTAGCACCGAACACCACCACTCAAAGTGTGAGATACCTGAACAGAAACTTACCTGGGTAAAATACAAAGGTAGCCACGCAGCCTCATTTCCTGGCTATCCCTACATCAAGGTGGTAATTAGGAGGGAAAAGGGGACTACGCATCCCACCACACGAAGTAAATAAAGACATACCCCGTCGGCTGGACATGCTGATCTCTAAATCACCCACAGACAACCATATAGAAACGATGTCACAGGTCCTGAAACTATAGACCAGTCTCATCAAAATGTAGTAGAATCAAACCTGTATCGAGGTGGGTGTAAAACATTTTAAAAAAATCAAAATTAAGGACAAAATAATTGAATTGAAATTATAACCACAGTTAATCAGCACTATATTTTTATGAATGAGTGTGTGTCAGTGTGTCAGCACATTCTGATAAAGCTGTAGCAGGCTCCTGACTTCTCAGACAGAGCAAGGATGCCGCCTGGCTCAGAAAACTGCTAAGATAGTCCCGAAACACCATACAGATATAAGGACTGTGAGCGAGTACCAAACACACGCTTAGAAGTCAGATACTAAAACTAGTAATAAATTCTAAACTTCATAACTCTAATTAAAAGCTGAAAATACGGTTAGTTTGCTGCATTGGGTCACCTCCATTGGAATCTCGGTAAGGCAGAAGTGTTTTCCATTCAGCAAGTTCTTCCCATTGTGGAAACAGGGTGTAGTTAGATGCTTCGAAAGAAAAGTAACCTCAAATTCGGGCAAAACATGGACCGAAATTGGAGCACTTTATTTACCAGCTACAGTGAACAACTTCCAACACCTCTGGGTAGTGCGATTGTTAGGGTTAATGCTATTAATATATGGTGTAACGAAACAAAAATCAACATGATTACCACTTTATGAATTCAAACCGTCAGCTATGTAAACAGAGGTTACTGAAAATATATATATCGAAAGTAAGCCTGTGAAATACAGGGTGTTTAAATAAAGGTGTCCGATATTGCGACAGGGGTAGGAATTGGCCAAAAAGAGAAGAAATGTTCTTGTAAACATATGTCCATAAATTGATCCCCGTTGAGATATGAGCCATTTTATTATTTGTATTGCGTATTTATACTTTAGGCAATGGAACGTCATCCTACCAGATACTTCTAATGAACACATGACGGTCACACACGTTGCACAGAACACGCGTTGTGCAAAGGGCCACGAACACCACCAGCCAGGAGCTGTGATGATGTCAGGCGGTCTGTCCGCGGACACCATCTACACGTTACGGGAGATGCTCCACATGGTTGCCACGCATTTGTACACATGCTTTGGCACTTCTTCGCAAGGAATCCCGAACTCGTCCAGTCACGCCTGGTTGTTCGCGTATGCATTGGTCACACGCTCCTGTAATATCTGGACATTGTGTATGTGTGTGGCATATACCGATATCGTTAAATGTTCCCATAGCCAGAAATCCAATGGATTGAGTTCCCGCCATACTACTGGACCTACTACTGTCCAGGAAAAGTTTGGTTTAAGTATCGTTGCACGATACTTATAAAATGGGGTGGTGCCCCGTCATGCATTAGATTTCTAGAAGCACAACGTGCTCCAACAGTCCGGGTAATTCACCGCGCAGGAATCGATGATAAACAACACCTGTTCGGTAAAATGCATAGCTCTCTTATTTATCACCCACAGTTCCTGCCCGCATATTGAGGCAAAAACGATGCTGATGCTTCGACTCCTTGACATCTCGAGGATTTGTATCCGCCCACACGTGCGTGTTGTGGTAAATTACGATGCCATTTCTGGTGAATCCTGCCTAATCCGTAAATAAAATTCAGGCTGTAAATTGTGGATCTTCTTCCCCCTGGCGTAAAAGCCATTGAAAGAATTGTGTTCTGGCAGGGTGGTAAGGAGGCCGAAGAACTTGCACACGTTGTACATAGTACGGATACAATAAATGCTGATATAGTACAAATTATGAAAGAGCATGGTCGATAACTTCAGCGGCTGCAATTCTTAGTACGAACAATACGTGGTCTACAGCGATCCGTTATCCTGGCGGGAAATGAACCCGTTTCTTCCAGCCGCTGGAATAGCCGAGCGAAAATTTTTTCCGATGGAGTGTTGCGGTTTGGATGTCGTTGTGCAAACATGATACGGGGCTGTCGTCCACTACCGATGGATACTCCATAGCAGATGGCCATGTCTTCCATTTCCCTCGAGGAATACCCCATCGCACATCGTCAACAGAGCACGGGAGTCCGGTTTGGGTACAGCACTGCAATACCAGCACAACCGCATTCTATGACGCAACATCAGAATCGTGCAAAGTTCTTCAATGAAAAGACGCACTGCCAGCACTACCACATACGATGAGTGAACGTCCGACACATACAAAGACCTTCAACCACCGAACACATCGCTCCTCCAAGCGGGTACAATGACGCATATCTCAAAAGGTATCTGTTTTCGGACATATGATAGGAACATTTCTTCTCGTTTTGACCAATTCCAACCCCTGTTGCAATATCGGACGCCTTTATTTAAACACACTGTATGTTTCGTTTCCGAGTCTGTGGTTCTTTTTAAGGACATGTAGTATACAGACTCCTTTAGCATGCAATATGACACAGAAAATCCTTATTGCCAGCCACTTGTTTAGGCGTAACGCGTCTGCCTCATGTCCGGAGGCTCCATTTCCATTCATGGATGGTACAAGAATGTTAATACTAGTTTTATTAATGGGATGGAGTTCACTCACAAGAAAAAGTCACGCTTATGAGATCACCGTTTTCGTTCAAACATTCAGGGATTGATCTACGTCAAAAATAAACAAGCATGTGTCCGAGGATTTGCTCCGTTGTCCACTATTTAAACAAATTAAATGGCCTTCAAATATTACAACATGCATGAATGTGGGCAATTTGGGTGGCAGTATCTATGGCACCGCTGATCCAGAGGTCAGCATCCATGATTTTAATACGGGCTTCTCGGGCTCGGGATCGACCAGTGCCTCATTTCTTGTTCCTTTTCTTCCCATTATATTATATCTGTATTTTTCTTTTTCTATGTGAACTAGGAATTGCGCGGGATAAATGAATGGATGAAAACCATAACGGTATAAGTAGCATTTTGGTCATTCAGAGAAAAAGGCATTTAAACATCTTCAACACTCATATAAAGCATGCTATTTGTAGTTATACCACCCATCACTAGAGCGCAGAATATCACCGCTATCACTTGCATCTGTTTACTGGTGAAAGGATACATCCTCCCGGAGTTATATCCTGCACTTAACTCATTTTTTAAAAAATGTCACTTATACCGTTATGGTTTTCATCCATTCAAATATAAAACTGCATCATAAACTCGTTTGCTTTCACACTATCTTGTCACTCCTGGTTGAAATTAATTTTATAGCCAATACTGACTGGAGTTATGGTAAGAGATGGAGAGGGAGTGAAAGTGTTTACATTTTACGAAATTAATTAAAAAGCGCCTCTGTAGGCTAGTGGTTAGTGTGATTAGCTGCCAACCCCGTAAGCACGGGTTCGATTCCTGGCTGCTCTGCCACGAAATTTAAAAGTGGTACGAGGGCCGAAACAGGGTTCACTCAGCCTCGGTAGGTAATATGAGCAGAGGAGGGTTCGATTATCACTTCAGCAATCCTCGAAGTGGTTTTCTGTGGATTCCCACTTCTCCTCCAGGCAAATGCCGGGGTGGTACCTGACTTAATTCCACGGCCATTTCCTTCCCTATTCCTTGTCTATTCCTTCCGATATTCCTATTTCCCCACAAGATCCCTGTTGAGTACAGTAGGTATGCCACCTCGGAGAGATACTGGTCCTTTTCCCAGCTGTATCACCCGAATCCACTCACGCCCCAGGATACTGCCCTTGAGGCGGTAGAGGTGGGATCCTTCGCTTATTCCGAGGGAAAAACTAACTCTGGAGGGTAAAATGATTAAGAAAGAAGAAGAAGAAAATAAGGAGAAGAAGAATTCAAAGTAGGACGAAAAATACTGTTTTCGCATTTCATGACAATAATTTATTATGGAAAAACGGTCACATATAACTTTAAAGGAAATAAGAAATTAAGAGTGAGGGGTGCCTCGAACACGATGCGTCCATGCGGAAATCAGCGTGCTGCACGCACTCACATACAAAATTGCAGAAATTTATTAACGCTGTTAAATTTAAAGATGTACGGGCTAATAGCACACAACTTAAGACACATTTCCGACGTAGATCAAGCTCCCAAATTTTGAACTAAATAATTGATTCCATAGTTGTCGTTTCCCCGCGTTAGACACGCGAGACCAACTGAGAAGCAGCTGACTCCATTAAAGGATCTAAACAGTGTCGCTGAGCTTGTCATAACTGACCACACAGCATCATAAATCTGCTCATAACCTGCCTGAGAAGCTCTCTTCTTTTCAGGTAAAGTCACAAGCCACAAAACTTTCTTTCGTTTGTTAAACACACAATACTGACTGTGATATTTACTCAGCACACATGTTATAGCCATACAAGGTAACAGTTCTTAATAGTAAATTGGGCCAATGACATTAGATGTTAGGCCTATTTAAACAACGAGCATTGTTACTAATGAAATGCTATTCAACTGCATGGCTGGATCTACTAAAAATTTTGAATGCATGGGTCGATTTCCTGGCGTATTACACCGATACTGACGACTGAAATGTGAAATTAGTGCCACTAATGTGTCTTATGCTCAGTCAGTTTATGACGCAATGGAGCTTCACTACCCGGTAATCACATGAACATTAAGCATTCCACTCAGTCACGGCACAACACTGGACCATGTCACTTCTCGTAATGACATAGAGTGGAATCAGATATACATCACAATCTCACTTCCCATCTGCGCAGGAGTTACATATTCTCCCTGTTTACTCTGTATTACAAGCTATAAATCTAGAATTATGAACAGTGGTAACTTTCTTATCCAAACCTAAAGCTCACTTAGAGTGGGTGTGTTTACTGAGGGTAGAATTTAAGTGCATAATCTGTCTGGTTGTATTCCAGAATCACTGTGAGGAAACAAATCTCAATTGTTGATTCTGTTTGACTATTCAGTCATTTCCCGCTACTTATGTGCAC
Organism: Anabrus simplex; assembly: GCF_040414725.1. Lineage (NCBI taxonomy): Eukaryota > Metazoa > Arthropoda > Insecta > Orthoptera > Tettigoniidae > Anabrus > Anabrus simplex. The sequence goes on along the minus strand of NC_090265.1, from coordinate 1,312,492,117 downwards.
CATATAGATTTCCCCTTAGATTTAGCTTAGACATTTTCATCGCTTCCAGGAATACAATCAGCTACTTATGAATGATTTTCGTTAGAAATTTTCTTAGTTGGAACACACAACAACCGTAATAAGAAAGACAATTTCATCGATGCGTGCCTTGAAGTGTAATATTCACTACATGCGTAAATTGCTCACAAAAGTCTTAATATTCCCAGTTATATACTATGGATTAGCTGTGTAAAATAATTTATCTGAAACATGTAATATTAAATTGCAGAAAGTTCAAACTGTCTGTGTTCATTACCTTCTGGGACTTAGACGTAATGAATACATCGTATTTTATTGTGTACAGCTTCAATGCTTATATTTTCAGGTGGTAGGCAATTCTCAATTATTGAGCAACTTTCATACTAAGATCCTATGATCTCTCTGTAACCTATTCCGAATTATTAACATATCCATGATAGAAATAACGGATATACAAAATCTACACTTCAGATTACCATACATCCTACTGTTAAGTACAATAAATCTTTCCACTACACAGAATCACGGCATTATGATACCATTGACTTTATCCGATTTACGAAATCTACCAAAACCATGTCTCACAAAAACACTTAATGAGCTGTTTTCTGGATCAATACAACAAAATACGATCACTAACGAAGGACAATTTTGCAATATTAGACACTAAATGATCTCATTTTTCATAAGGAACTGACGTTCTTCTTAGTAGCTTCTTTCCCTTTTAAATAGATTCCTTACGTTTTGTCTAACTCTTCATTAGTAATCATCTTAAACCCTCATTGCAAACAAGTTAACCGATTTTAATTGTCTGCAGCACTGTCTATTATTTTGTGTAGTTTATGCTCTAACTCATTTTCTTCATATTTCGAATTTAATTTAATATAATGTATTCTTGTAATTGGTTAATAGATATTTCCAGTTAAGTCTCTCCATAGTACTTTTTCTTGTAATTATAGTGTTCTGTTCGTTGTTTCCTATGTGCATACTACATAGAGGGGCTCGTTAACCTCAATGGTACGCTTGAGAACAAGAAATTCAATTCACTTCAATAAAACTTATATTAAGCAGTAATAAACAGTAGTATCCTTATCTTAGAAATTTAAAGCATTCTTGCTCGTAATAAAGCATAATGTCACTTGGTTCTTAACCACTTCCTACGAACCGAGAGAGATGTTTGCCGGTACATGCTGTTGTAAGATATTAGGGAGGTGATCGATTCAGTCCATGCAAAAGAGGTATCAATCACGATGTTCACGAAATGGATTAGCGCGAAATTTCTATATATATATATATATAGGCCATAAATAAATTTATTTTTCCACGGATAAATTACTTCCGTCGGCACCTTACAAGTTACTTATATGCGGGGGTAAGTTTCCCTGCGCAATGCAAAAGGATCTTCAGTCAGTGACTAAAGCCCTTTCTGTTTGGAAGGATGTTCAATAGAGTCTTATTGAAGTACAGTGCTGATAGAAGCGCACAAACTGAATGAATTATTATAAGACAGAGTGCAGTTTAATTCCGAATGTGTCAAAGTTAGAAGAACGTGTCATTTGCCTTTTGGATATTTACTCCATGCAGTTTGTAGTGAAAGATTCGTATAATTAATTAATAATTTTCCTCTTGCGTTAATGATGGACACGAATGAAAACAGCGAAGCAAAGAAAAGAGATGGTACTCTAAACCAGTGGAAAGGAACTCGATTTAAGTTCGACTTCCAAACAAAGAGCACTTGGGCTATAAAAGTAACGTTGTGTCATCTAAAACAATTGCATCTACTCGCAGGTAATAACTTAAATGAATAACTACTGGTAATGGTAGCAGAAAATACAACTAATATTAGCATTATCCGGATCCTTGACTGAATGATCAGCGCAGTGGTAATCGGTTCATTGAGCCCCACGTTCTGTTCCCGACCAGGTCGTGTATGTTATTCGCGCTTTGGTTAATTTCTCTAACTCGAAGCTGGTTATTTGTGACCGTGTTAATTCATATATTCATTTACATACAAAATGTCACACAAGCAACCACCACAGTAACATGAAATGTCGAATGAATACATCTTTCCATATCAGGCTGGTATCAGTAAGGACATTATTTCGTAAAACTATGCTCAATCTAAGAACGCAGTATTAGCATTGTTATAGTTAGGCAACATTTCCTGCAATCTTGTTACTGAAGAAATGAGGTGCTTCTAGGTAGCAATTTATTGAAAGTGCATATTTCAGCAATTGTTATACTAAATGTAATATTTTAGCTTATCCTCATCTGCCTATTAGAACACACCATTGCATCTCAGCCTCCGGGGAGCTAACCTATCAAGTGAGCCGTGTAACTGCCCTAAGCGAGAGAGATATGACGGTGTAACTGAGCAGCAGGTTCAGGCAGTCGTTCACCGCAAAGAGAAATTGTCTCTCATAACATTATTCAGATAAACACATATATTTAAACATAAAGTGAACTTAAAAGCGTAAATCAAAATATTTCTTCCAAAATCAAAGTAAATTTTCAATATTTACGATTTGAACACATGTATAAACAAATTAATCTTTTTATCCCACAAAATGATTGAAAACTTGTTTTAGAATTTTAAACAAGAGAAATTATTTAAAGAAGTATATGAACGGAACTGATTATATCTCACATATTGAAAAGAAATTCAATATTTAAAATTGAACACAAACAAGGGTAAATATTATTTTTTCTCTCACACACAATCCCGCCAAAATTTGGGTATTTTTGAAGTAAAACTATCTTCTTTATCTATTTGAAGCAAAAAATTAGCACCGCCTGGGCATTACCAGTTTAGTTACGTTGAAACAAAGGTTTACGCTGATTGGATGCGTAATAAAGTGTCCCCGTTTATATAAAATTATAATGTGCACTGGATGAGACCTGACTCCAATTGTTCCCGGTACTAGAATTTCCTTAAATTTGTCGAGGATTCCTACACACGGGAAATATATTTTCGGATAAGGAAAGCCCAGTGGCAGACTAATGTCCAATATGTGCAAGTGTAGCCCGTACTAGAAACTAGATGGACGGATTAGCCTGGTAAAATTTGTGATTTCGCTATTGAATGCATATAGGGCGTAGGATTCTCTCGTTATGTATGTGTTTATTCCAGGAATTACCGATTTGATATTCATTTGATGTTATCAAGGAGTGTCTTTGATGTTTGGCCTGTATTATTGTGGTGCCTTTAGTTGTATTTACTCATCCGAGGAAGATCGATTGTCACAGTGATTATTTCCTACTGCAGTGATTCTATAATTTTGTTTTGTGTTGTGTATGTGGTAGATGATTTAATATTTTGGAAGTGACGTTCGTGATTTATGATTTGAATAAATGATTTGTTGACTTTCTCATAATTACTATGTTGACATTCTTTTTGATATTTTGTTATTCGTGCATACTTTTTGGTGTCGAAAATTAATTGAGGTACGTCAGTGTTAGTTACGTTACAGTCAGGTGATTTAAAATTGTGTTAAGTTCGAATACATCGAAATTTTAGTTTAGATTAGTGGGTTGAAAAATAATTTATGAAGTCCTTCTAGTTACATTTTCTTTGATTTTTAATTATCTTCAAATTCCGAGTGCTTGATAATTTTCCTTCCCTTCCAGAGTCACGGGATGTAATTTGTTTACATTACAGTTGCTCTTTACATCGACTATTGTTCGCTCTGATGCGATTTGGTCTTGGCCAGCATGCATGCAGTAGGTTAAGTCCCATGGGATTTTTCGTTCATTTGTTTCGCTAGTTCCCTTATGGGAGTTGCCATGTACTGGCGGACATGAAAACGTCAGTTCGTTTATTAAAGCTGCCAGCAGTGAAATAAACTGAATGCCAGACACACACGGGCATGCTTATAATGTCATTAGGATCATCTACCTATTGATGCAGTGAATGTGGCTGACTAAATTCTGGTCATTTTTTGCTATAGGATAAAGTTACAGGATATCCCAATTTTACGGGGAGAGCCCATGGATTTTGATTTTTGTTCCAGGGGAAATTCACCCCAGAATTTCTCCGGATTTTGTCGTAAGAAATCCAGGAATTTCCAGTGTACATTATTCGTAAAGTTTTTGTGAGCAATAACTTTCTAGAACTTTTAACCCGTCATGCTTATAAAAATACACGGTGAGCATTTATGGCGTCCCTTCAACGTGTTCTCTGATTGCGCTTTCTTTGTCTATGCCTTGGGATAATGTTTAATGTGTTCTTTCGATGCAAGTGAATATTGGTTCAGCAGCGTGTAACTTTCGTTTAATTCGCAGCAGTTTCTCGTGTCTGTAAGCACATCGTACGGATGCATGGCGATGAATTCTAATATAGTATTTTATGTAGAGAGAACATTTCTAAAAATTGAAAGTATTCAGTAAACATTTCGATGCTGAAGGAGTTTCTCATCATTATCAGCATCATTACCACTGACTTGCGTTTAGTGCTGTCGTTCAGGTTTCACTTCTCCTGTTTAAATATAAATGAATCCGCTGACGTTTCTTCTTTATACAAAACAAACTTTAATGATGGGAAAGGTGGAAAAATCTCCGCTAAAGAGCTAAGTGAGACAGAAAAGCATGAAAGTTAAAGTGATAACATGAAATAAGTAATTAAGGTGTAGTATGTACATATTTTCATCCTTTGAAATGTGAATAAAACAATGTAAGCCCAGCACAATACAATAACATATTTTAATTTCGTTTATATCTTTTCCCAGAAATGGTGAAAAATTTGGTAACCTAACTCTAGGACTTTCAGTATTCATTGAAACCAGAGAGTTAGGAAGTTCAAAGCGCTAGCTTATATTCCAGCCTCAAACAAAATTATGCACCGCTAAACGAAATCTGAAGCTAGTGTCAATATCCATTGAGGGAAGACCGGTTGAGTCACTTTGAAGATGCCAGCCAAGCTAGTTGAGTGAATATGAGCGAATATTAAAGCTATCCATATAACCTATTCTAGTGAATGTGTAGGTGGCCGTCGAAGCCTATATTAAGACATACACTGAAGTTCAACATTCCTTGACCATTCCATGACATCTTTCTTCATATATTCATTTTCTGTGATCAATAAATAACAATACTATAACTACAACTATGGTTTCGGTAGACGTCAGGGAGCCAGAATATTGTCCCACTGAAGTTCTTTTAAGTGTCAGGAAATCGACCCTTTTACGGCTGGCGTACTTGGGCACCTTCAAATGTCATCAGCAACTTGATATCAGAAGACGTGCACTCTTTCGCCTTAGCCATTCATTCCGCCATAAACCATAGCCATGGCTCAATACACTTCACATGGTAAGATGGCATACCTAATTTGCTTGCGAACCTATCATATATTTTATTAACAGAGCATGTGTAGGACCATTAGAGATCGTGGTCTGACAAAACAACTGCTGCTCAGAGAGTTAGCCTGCAGATATTTGAGGTATATGTAAAAGCATGGCGACGTCTTCCACTGCACTACCTAGCTTTCGTGACAAGGTATGCTGACACTTGAATTCAGTCAGTATGCCTCACAAAGCTGACTGAACCCTGTTCGATCCCTCAGTCCAGAATTGTAGACTTTGGATGAGTCAGGTACCGCTCTCGTGGTATTCGGTTAAGAGACAAGAGCCCTGTATAGATGTTTTAAACATACACTTATAAATAGATCTGAATCGACGAGTTTATTACTCATTCTATTTGAAGAAATTAACGAAGTAAAATATTCACTGTGGTTCTTCCATGGGAGTTTCTATTCTTCCTCTGAAAATAATTTAGTACAACATTATATCAATCTATTGCCTTTTACAACATGATTAACAATACTATTCCCAAGAAGTTACAGGGCTACTTCATAGTGCAAGGATCGTTTGTTGTTAATTGTTATTAAAAGGGGCCTAACATATAGGTCGTCGGCTATAATGCAAAGACTTAAGACACGAGACACTATCATAACACGTATTTAATACACAAAATATATGACCAGAGTGTCCATACCTCAGAAAACAAGAACCTATGAAGGAGATGCCGAGCACAATTAAATAATGTTGATGATGATAATAATAATAAGAAGAAGAAGAAGAAGAAGAAGAAGCAGAAGAAGAAGAAGACGAATGTACGTGCGATCACGTCTAGTTCCTTGGTTAAATGGCCACAATACTTTCCTTTGGTTCAGGAGGCCCCGTGTTCGATTCCAGGTAGGGTCGGGGAATTTAACTTTATCTGTTTCATTCCCCTAGCTTGAGGGCTGTGTACTACTGTGTGCATATCTTAATTTGCATTCAGCGTATCATACTACTGTACAAACAACCAGCGAAACACGCAGTAATGAATACTTATCTCCACATCGAGTTGACTTCAAGGAAGGTATCTGGCCGTATGAAATGGATAAATCCATACAAAGTGCCTTCCATGTATTTCAGGAAAATCCAGGAAGAAGAGAAAAAAGAAGAAGAACCTGCTTATGTTCATATCGTCACCTAAGAAACAATACTGAATATCTGTCAATGCTCTTCTTGTCCATTATTCTCCTTAAATCTGGTCACCCCTCCCAACCACATGTCCATCAGAAAAACGTTCATTTTCCTGTTCCATAGTGTAAAGGAAAATGAACCTTACCGTACCGTACGGTGAGTTTTCATGACGAATTTGCGAACTCTTACAGCAGAGTGTATTTACGATTCGTTTCCCTTTATAATTACGCAGAAGAAAATGGCACAACGAAATGTTGTAACTGTGATTCAATCTATAACCCATGATCGTCACTGGACAAATATTTTTCTGCATACATGTTGCAGCAATCCTTGTGTTGGCAGTGCAAATGTAATATTTATTTTGTTGTCGAGAATATTTTCAAGTATATGAATAACATTCAAGTCCCCGATTTAGAAACGAATATGTATCTTTGTTTGTTTCTTGCGAATGATCTGCCAATATTTAATCAATATGGCTTTTCCAGTCGACTGCTAAACTTTCGACATTCTGGTTTGTTCGTATAGGCGCAGTACAAAGTACGTATATTCGACTTCTTTCCCACTCGTGATAAGCAACTGCCACACAAGCCACTCTAAATTTCTGGTATAAACGACCGATGTTACTTTAAGACTGAGAGAAGTGAATAATACATTTCATATTGTCTGGGAAGTAATAACCATATATTCGCTTCATGCAGCTTTCTGTTTGAAATTGAAAACATGAACCGAATGAAATTTAACTAAATTATCGCATGAATATCCCCTTCTAGGAAAATAGAAAATTTAATCAATTTTGTAAGTAAGCAAATTGCAATTTCTTTATGGAACATATAATTTTTTTACTAATGTCGTTGTCTGAATATTCAGTAACTCTGATTCAATCTATAACCCAATGGTTTATTTTTCTGCATACATGTTGCAGCAATCCTTGTGTTGGCAGTGCAAACGTATTATATATTTTGTTACAGAAAACATGTTCAAGTCTATGAATGAAGAAAGTGTTGAATTACTAAACAAGTTAATTATGAAGTTTTACATGCGGGAATAATGCCTTATTTTTAATAGTTATTTATCTTCGTGTTCTAAAATAGCTGCAAATCATATTACCGACAGTACGTAGAAAATATGAATTTGTTTCCTGTAGAATTTACAAGTCCTTAAATATAGTAATACTTTGTTTTCACAACTGATTTCCTTTTGCTGGAGGACGGGATTGAGCCGTCTCTTGTATGACATGTGAACTACGTGAAAAGGGCTGTGTAAATAGGTTTCAATAAGTTCGTGGAGAGAGTAACATTTTGCGCTGATAATCCTTTGTTCACACAACATAAAACGTACAGATTGTGAAGTTTATTAGTTCAAACGTTCAGGGTCCCCCGTAGAGCATGCATTATGTAATGTGCAGTGGAGTGAAGTTGCTCTGAACTGATCGTAAGCTACTGTTTATGCAGTGCATATTGTTAGAACATGAGTTATAGCCTTGTGTGAAGACGATAATCTCCTCTATAACAGCATTAATTAATTATGTTGAATTTGTTTAATTGCCCAAAGGCTTGTACACGTACAATGACACGTGCTAAACAATTAGGTCACTTGATCATGAGGATTACGCGCTTACTATATGCACCTGCAGTGCCCAAACTGCCGATTAAATTACCCTACATGTCAAGTTCTCATATCGCCCCACCAATCATCGTTGCATTGCCAAATTTGAACGTACCCATTTTCCAAGTTCATTATATATTACCTACTTCTAGTGGTGACTTAAATTCTTGATATGAGAAAGACCTTTCAGTGCACTCTGGCATAAAAATACGTTCAAATTGTCTGAATCCGACTACGAACGGAATTATTAAAACAATTAAGTTATTTATGGTAAGAATTGCGATATAAAATAATTTGCTATGCTCTGTAGCTGTTGATGTTATTTTTGAATTTCTATGGTTAGTATATTAATATATCGTCGCTGCCGGGACAAAACCTCCTATGTGAAATAAGTTTAGCTTAGAACTTTGGCTGGTAAGATTCTGTAATCTAAGGTGCAATATCGTGTGCATATTGTCAAGGCATTCTCGCTTTTCACAATGTATGTGCTGCGGGTCAGTATATCTCCAAAACATATTATCACATAGGAGGTTTTGTCCCGGCAACGACGATATCATGAATAACATAAAATTGCCTGTAAACCAAAATTTTTATGCAGTCAATATGTGTGTGTCCTTTAAACTAGGAACTAGGATGTGAGGAAAAAGGCCTGACAGCGAAATTTGAATTCACAGGAAACTAATAACTCTGGTATAGCCTGTGATGGTATAGGAACCTAACTCACTGTAGATGTTTGAAATTTAATCTTAAAGGAAATACAAAAATGATATCCTAGGGATAACCAGCAGCTAATAATGGATTTTTTTTTACTAAATACATTTTACACTTTATCCATAAATTACTAGAGAGAGAGAGAATGTCACTACTAATTTTAGGACAGTTAATCAAATCTCCAGAAAATGTAATTATTTTTATTAATATTACTGTTAATAAAATCAGTAAAAATACTCAATGATTACTTTTGCTATAGGGTAACTCGGTGGAAGACAATATATTGGGGAAATGCAAGCCTCACACAAATACCACTGATTCATGTAATGTGCAAATCCACAACAGACTGCGAGGTAGCACTGTTTACATGTCATTTTGTACAAAAAATTTCATTATCCGATCAATAAAACTGTCCAAATCTCCAACAAGCAGTTTTACAAGTTCATTTTTGTAATCTATCTTACATATGTTCACCACTAAGGAATTGTTAAAAGACGTATTCAAAGAAAGAATTATCTGAATTGTCGTTTTTCCCTTATTCCTTTCTGATGAGAAATCATAATGTTTCATAAAATTGAAATATTTATTGAAATTATTTACTTGGTAGTAATGCCGCGGATGATAATGATGATGATGATGAAGATAATAATTTTTGTTTTAAAGCGTCTAACATTCTGGTTATCGGCTTCATAATAGCAACTGTAGTACAAATTTAATAAAATTGTACCAATATTGAATTACTGTCTGTCATTGTAAGGACATAAATTATTGCTGGGCATACCGTAAGGCTGCGAGCTCGAAGTTGTATTACGTCGCACCGACACAGGTAGGTCTTATAGCGACGATGGAATAGGTCAGGGCTAGGAATGTGAAAGACTACGTCTAACATCGATGCCTTCTCATAATAGGTCTATAAAATGTTAAGAGTCAAATTTCCCTACAATACTTCCAACATATCAAAAATCGAGCCAAAGAATAAGAAAGAATACATTTTGCTATAAGGAATTAAATTAATTAAAAACTTTACCTCATACAGGGACACCGGTGTCCCAAAATTAAAAAACCACATTTACGAGTAAATGAATATTTTGTCTTAAAATTGCAACTCTAATAGTTTTATTTAAGCCTATGATACAAAATATTCGTTTCAGTTAAAACATACAACAGAGTAGTCGGGATACACGTTTCTGAAGGAAGCACTCCAAAAATGTGAAATAAGCGCGCATTCAAGAAAGGCTAGCTATTGGCTTTACGTCGCTCCGACACAGATAGGTCTTACAGCGACGATGGGACAGGAAAGGGCTAATACTGGGAAGGAATCGGCCGTGGCCTTAATTAAGGTACAGCCCCAGCATTAGCCTGCTGTGAAAATGGGAAACCACGGAAAACCATCTTCCGAATACTGGTTACTGACCGCACGTAAGAATATCCTTGTATACATAGTTGACTGCAATAACAACCGCTCATTAACAGCATAGATACTTTAGAACACATGTGCATTGTTTTCAGAGATGTCATAATACGTGCTTGGATAAAAGAACCAAGCAAATTGTTGGGACATATGCGTCAAAGTGTTAAGGTACAGGTCTAGCATTTTCCTGGTGTGAAAATCATAAATGACGGAAAACCATCTTCAGGGCTGACGACTATCTCACGAATGCTGGATACTGGCCGCTCATAAATGACTGCCGCTACCGAGCTCAGTCGGTACAGTCTCTGCTATAATGAATCTATGATCTATTTTCATTTAAGTGTGTTTAAGAACCATAATATGGGACTTAAAGAAATGGAGTTATTCGTGCTACGAATACTGTATAACAGGCCGTATGTTCCATAGTTTCCATAGTTAGTGGTCAGCATTGCGTAGTTGCAGGTAACTAATGAGTCCTTTCACTAGTTTTCTAACGTTGCAGTAACACAAGTAATTTAAGGACAGGCCCTGGATGGAAAATGTTAAGACTCTGAGCGTAATTATCGTGACCTTGATATTTAAGTATGGCTTCGGTATTTATCTGGGATGAAAATCGGATGTCATGCAATCCCATCCTGGTCTTCCAAGGACGAGGTTCCAACTAATCATTCCCAGAATGAAACTGCACTTGTAGTAAAAATGTACTTAAAAACATGTAAAATTAAAATACCTTGCTGAACTTCCGTTGAAATAATGATTTGTACTTTCACTTGCATGAGAAGTTTAAGTGCCAGTAACAGGACATCTCGTCTTCGTGTCAACGGTTTCAGTTAAATCCTATGAGCAATTAAAGGTTTTTGAAACTCTGTTGCAAAACGACATGTTCCTGATTCCCCAAACATGATTTAATTCACCGCTAATTTAATCAGATTACAGAAAAATGTAGAAAAGTTAATATGGTCGACCTGCAGTAAGTAACTGTTCGGTGAGTAGGTACACTTAGCATAGAGCCAGTTAAGATCCAGTTTCATGTACAGGAGGTGGAACTAAATGCAAGGTATTCTGGGTCAGTATGCAATGTAAAGTGGCGACAGAGCTGTTTTGAACGTTCGGAGAAATATGAGGTAATATTATCGAGCAATAAATGCTATTATTAGTACTTGAATGTAAAACAGTGTAAAACTTTGACAACTGTATTTCTCTTCGAAGTTTGCATCCAGTAACATGCACTGTAATACAGAAACCTGTCTTCATACACATCCCGGATGCATCCAATGGATATGAGATTACTGTAAACTGTTGTGTTTGATCATCGTACTCATCTTTGGAAATAGGCAGTAGTCCACAGTGTTTAAAACCACTTCTAATTGCATTTTGATAGTCCGCGTGTGGAATAGATGCGGTCACTCTCCCGTTTTCTGTGAAGCTCGTGCCCCGAATGGTGTTCTTGATACTAGTTGACACTTTGATGTAAAATACGTCTACAGATTCTTTCCAATACTGGTTCCCAAGGTACAAATCCACGTGCTCCAATAGAGTGTACAATAGACTTCCTTCAATAATTTCATGACTATAAAATATAGCAGAAGTATAAAAACTGGCCTGAAAAGATGAAGTTCTGATGGTATAAGATCAACGAGCGCACCCGCCACTTTTTGGAGAAATCACAGCAGCCGGAGTGCGCCAAAATTAGCACAAATCAGGACCACGATGTAATAACACGTAGTATCACGGGATATCATTAGTTCCGTCTATACGGTAACCATCGATGTATGTAATACTATATGTGCGGAAACTTTTCTAGCAGAGTGAAACATTGTGAAGTAAGTCAGAGTTTTGTGAAAATTTTCGAAATTTCCAAATAGTTTAAGGGAAGAAAAAGGTTACTGAAAATGAAAACCAGTAGAAATAATTAATGAGAATAATGCAAGTCCAATATAACCGAGACTGGACGTAAGAATGCCTATGTACAAACAACCGGAGAAAACATGGCCGGCAAAGAAATATTTAATTTTATATATTTCCCAAACGCGACGATATTCGTAATCTGTGGATTGCCGGCGGCCGAAGAGATGATACTTCATGTACAATGTAATCATTATGTTTCAAACAAGACGATTTTTAAGAAAGCAATCTTCTGCGACGGCCAAATGTTATACGTTTGTAGAGCGGCCAAGCGCTACGAGACGGTACTGGGTAGATCTTACCTTACTGCTTCCGTCTAGTCTATGGAGATTAATAAGCCCGAAAACCCTAAAAAGATTCTATCGTTTCGTAGGTGATCAGATATCGAATACACAACATTCGCAAGGGAAGACTAGAGTCTGAAAAATATATGCCCCTAAAGCTCAACTCCACGCATTTCTTTGTATCACACACTTAACACCCACGTGACGTATTTTACGCCCAAAAACCTACGGCCGTAGTTCCAGCACAGCATCCTAACATCTATTCCCCTTTTTTAAATGCTATTTGTTCGTGGCGTCGACCTAGAAAGATCTTTTGCACCTACTTGCACCATATGTTATGAACCTGCATGTATTTTGAAATTGCGGACCTGTAAAGTGTTGAATGTGGGGAGAGGAACGTTAAGGACAACACAAACGTCCAGTATCCAGGCTAGGGATATTAAATATTTACAACTAAAAACCACTGAACCGGCCGGGAATCGAACCGGACTCATTGCCCCCTACGCCGCCGGGCTAGACTCTCTTTCGCTTAGGATACCAAAAGGTGCTCCCTCGCATCTTGCACTGGTATCAGTTGCTGTACACAGACGCGATATGCATGCTCGTAGAGACCACCGAACTGAACTGAACTGTATACGTTTCTTCCCGCTTTATTGTATTTGTCCGTGGTATTACGTAGACATGAAGAATTCTTGAGCATGGTGAGCACATTTCAAGGTAATATTCATACGTATTGGATCATGTCTCCAATGCGTGTCCATGCTAATCTATTAGATGGCAACATCGTCTTATTTTCTCCGAAAATGAACATGAAGCGTCTATACTGCCTTGTCTTCAAATACATTTGATAGGAAATGATTACCCGCAAATTTCAGTGGCCGAAGAAATCCAGATATCCCCTTTCTGTTAGACGGAAGAAGTTGTATGACTTCATGTTATATTTAATATAATCCATTCTATAACAAACACTTTGGCCTCATTTACTAGATACAGAGCTTTTAAGAATTACTAATTTAAAATTAGCTCAATTTTACCATACTTATAATATAAGAATAAAATGGTTGTAGGTTTCATTCATAGACTATGGAAATGAACTAATCACTTTAGGAGCGAGAGAAGCGGTATGGATCGATCTGAAACTCGGGGGGAAGTCCCTGTGAGAGCTGGAGCTCGGCCAGCTGTTCATTACGGGAGCGCAATTATATTTTACAATTGCATAAATCACACATGATAATACGGATAATGATGGAGTAATGATGTCTTATTTGATAGCGGTTTTCTCTCACGGTATTAGCGGACCATCTGCAGCTCATTTCATTAACAGTTCTTTACGACCTTAGCGATAGCACAGCCATCTACTAAATGCATATATCATTTTGTTATAATACAATATCGTTATTAACCTGCTTCTGAAGAGATATTCCGGTTCATAGAGAAATTAACTGAATCATTATGGACAAATACATTAGAGAACTGTATTAACTAAAACTGAGACGTCATTTTCGGGATCAAAATTTCTAGCGTACTCTTATGGTCATAACAGCTCTGCACCTAGCGTCAAGATACTTGGTAAGCGTTGACATTAATACACGTAATACTTGAAATGACAACTTACTCTCACGTTAAATCACCCGTTTGTGTCTAAAATACATCCCCTTTCTCATTATGAGCCACATTTTCAACTATTCTGCGTTTTGTTAAAGTCGTTATCCTTTGTCTTGTTCTCCCAAATAATTTTATTATTATTCTACTTGTCAATCTTACTTTTCTCTATTTATCATACTTATTTTTCCCATTGAAGACGTGATAGCCAAGTGCATTTGTCACTAATTTCTCAACAAGGTGCCCACGGTTCGAATCCCGACAAATGCTTGTGGCATTCTGGTAAACGTGTGGTAATTTTCAATTGAAAATTCATATTATTGTGATTCGTATTCAACGCAAATTTGGAGGTGTCGTTGCTATTATGGCGACACTAACAGTCACCTAAACATAACTACTTGCTTCTGTTCTCTTTTTCTACTTCTTCATCCCTTCTTATTACTCTGCTTCCTCTGTTTCCGCTTCGTATCCTCTTCTCCCCAAATTTCTAATTTTTCTACGGAAGCTTCAAATTCTTTCTCTTCCTCTTATTGCTCCCCTTTCTACTCCTCCTTATGGGCATCTTGAAAACTACAATCATACACTGTTCAAAATTTGAAAGACTCAAATCAAAAGCAATTAACAAAATTATTATGTACCCATGCCGTGATCCACCAACGATTACAGATTGGAGGACACTCAGCAATAAACTGTAGGACAATTGAGTCGTCCACTTTCAAACTGCCGTTCAGCAATTTTTCGAAATTGAGATATTAGTACCAGCGAAAAGACCTTAGCGCGCTGTGGGATTTTTCCACTTGCGAACAATTAGCTTAAAACGGACAAAATTAAGTTCCATTGGCATGCAAAATCTGTTAATACTCAGATGGATGCAGATGCAAAACCTGTTAACCTCACGAACAAACATGTTAATGTTATTAAATCTAGGACAAGAGTATATTCTTTGAGACTGGAGACACTGGTCAGAGAGTGTTTTTAAGGTATCCGGACAGTGGATTTCCAGTTTCTAAAAGCTATGGAACTTATGATAACGAAGGAGTAAAGTAGGACGCTTTGCCTCGTAAAAGTAGAATCTATATGATGGTATATTCTTTTTTGTTTGCTAGGGGCTTTACGTCGCACCGACACAGATAGGTCTTATGGCGACGATGGGATAGGAAAGGCCTAGGAGTTGGAAGGAAGCGGCCGTGGCCTTAATTAAGGTACAGCCCCAGCATTTGCCTGGTGTGAAAATGGGAAACCACGGAAAACCCTCTTCACGGCTGCCGATAGTGGGATTCGAACCTACTATCTCCCGGATGCAAGCTCACAGCCGCGCGCCTCTACGCGCACGGCCAACTCGCCCGGTATAAAATTCTTAATTCTGTCTGTGATTCTCATCGACATCAAGAAAACGAAAAAACTCAACAGATGAAATTGATGCCAGCTATAGATTTCTGTGTATTCTTTACAAGAAAAATGAAATGAACCTCTCGCAACCAATACTTTTATAGTTTTTTGAAGAAAAATACCATTCGATCAGCGAAGTCGTGGCATATTCGCCATGATAGCGTAAGTACACAGCTATATCCATCGGCATGGTGTTGTGGTTAGTGTGATTAGCTCCCATCACCCCCTAGGCCCGAGTTCTATTCACGGCTCTGCCACAAAATCTGAAAATAGTGTGTTACGTGGGCTGGAACGGCGTCCGCTAAGCCGCAGGAAGTCAACTGAGTACAAGAGTTTCGATTCCTACCTCAGCCTTCCTTGAAGTGTTTATCCATGGTTTCCCAAATCTCCTCCACGCAAATGCCGGGGTGGTACCTAATTTACCACCTTGTCTATCCCTTCCGAACTTCCCATCCCTCCACCAGGCCCCTGTTCAGCATAGCAGGTGAGGCCGCCTGGCTGAGGTACTTGCCCTTCCCCCTAGTAGTATCCCCGACCCAAAGTCTCACGCTGCACGACACTGCCCAGGAGGTCGTAGAGGTGGTATCCCTCCCTGTGTCCGAGGAAAAAACCAACCCTAGTGGGTAAACAAAATAAGAATGAAAGAATGATGTCGAAATTCGTATAACCTGGTTTCTGTTATCTTCCGCAGATGTATTCAATGGTACCAGACAAGGATTACAAGAACAATGAAACTGTTTAGTGAAATATAATATCTTTCAGCGAAATGAATGAATCCTTTTTTTAATTCTTTGTTTCTTTCTTTCGTTCCGAAGTTTATCAATAACACTCTGTAGACCATCCCGCCTGATGGCCGTGACCGTTAAGGCGTCAAATCTCTATGGAAGGACACCGTTGCTACAAGTTTCAAGTCCCATCCTTTGAAAACATTGTTATCATCAGAATGTTGGCTGGCCGGGTAGGGGAGGTTGTGTTGTATAATTTAAAATCACTAGGATGCGTGCCAAAAGCCTGGTTTAAATTCCAGACCTTTACGCATTGCTCGTGTGGAGTGAAGTCATATAACGCTGTTAATTGTGATTCATCCGTTGAGTGGAGACGTAAAGGTTTGAACAGACCGCTTGGCGCTATTCGGCAGGAGTAGGCTATGTGACGGGCAGCAGGCTCCACCCTCTCCCTTCCTATCTTGTATCACGTCATGCATTTTATCTCATAAAATCCTCTTATGAGGTTGACGTCAGGAAGAGCATCTGGTCGTAAAAATTTCCTACGAATATTCATCTCACTTCATAGCCGACCACGTAGAGAAACAGGACAAGTATTGAGCACGTACAGAAAGTTTTCCGCTGAGTTTGAGGAATGACATATTAACCCTGGACAGGTGGTGCTCGTTGGTGCAACGTGAGAGCTGGCATGGGGTACATTCTGACCACTATGTTTGAACTAGCTTTAATCACAAAATTACTAATTTTTATTCAACATATAAAAGTATTCATATATTAGATTTATAAACTCCACTAGCTGTAGTACCGGACGATGCTCGGGTAGGTTATGAATGTTTAGGTTTAATACTTGTATTATCATTTACTTATGTATGAAGTGAATTTTTTAACATTCCTTTTTGATTTGCTGATTAATATTTCACGATATATTACGTACTAGCAAATGTACCCGTGCTTCGCTACGGTATTCTACATTGTATTCGAATATCCAAGTAAATACTGTACAAGCAGTAAATAATATTGTTTTAAAATTGCATGTCTCTTAGCGTAATCCGAGAAACAGCATGGGGAGGTCGCCATACGCCGTTTCCAATGTAAAGTGTTTATTACGGATTTGTGATATAGCGGCAGGCTCACTTGCTATCTGCCATTCGCAATCGAGTTGGGAAGTTTACATTATAATTGCAGGCCCCATTGCCTACTGCGCGGTCACAATCGATTTGGGGAGTTTTCGTTACAATATCAGCCTCCCTTTCCAACATACAGACAGATAACAATTGAAGAGTTTCTATTATAATGGCAGGCAACTACCCTACTATCAGTAGAAATTGAGTTGTACAGGTATCACTATAATGTCAGACCTCTTTTCCTACTGCCATCCAGATCACTGCCAGTCACACCAAGTTGGTGAGTTAAAACAAAATAGCAGGCCACTATGCCTAATGCCAGTCACATTTTAGATGAGGACATTTGTTTATAATTGCGGGTACCCTTGCCTACTGCCAAACACAATCGGGTAGGGGAGTTTTAAACAAAACTGCACGCTCCCTTGCCCTCTGCAAGTCAAATCGAGAAGTGAGCTATTCATTACAATGGTAGGCCTTCCTTACTAATGACAGTTACACAGGAGTTGGAGAAGGAACCCTTTCCTACTGTCAGTCAAAGTCGGTGTGGGGAGTACTGATTACAATAGCAGACACACCCTTTCTCGATCCCTAAAAATCGACATCAGTGAACATACATAGATCGACATACGGAAGTATATGCGTGTTTACAATATTGCAGACCTTCATTTACAGATTAACTGCTACTAAACGTACGTCATATCGACAAAGGATTATATCATAAGACACGCCGGATTTAGTGGCCTAAATGGCTGGTCCTATGATATGTCATCTATTCTTGGGTCAGATTGAGTTAGAAACGTGGAACAGGGTAAAGGTTTTGTAAGATTATCTCACATTACATTACTTTTCGGATAATTATATGACAGCTACATACATAGCATTTGGCTCACATATGGCTACTGGGTGGGCTAATTTTCGTGAAGTGTTTGATGATTCTGTATTTCATATAAGTAATTGATAGTATACATTATGCATGTGAAAATTCCAAATGGACTTAACAACGATTAATAGAGAAAAATCAAACGTAAAAGGGATACAGATACGGCAAAAAGTCATAAGACCAAGGTTGTAGATCATTCCAAATTGAACGGAGATTGTGCAATCCGTTATGTGATAGGAATATCCGAAGGTCTGCACCATCATTAAAATTGCCTGCATATTTCGATATTCTTCGGGGATAAAAAGTGAAAAATTTAATGATCTAGGATGTTTTCCGTTCGTTAAAGGCTAAAACGTATAATTTTGTCAAATTTCAATTATCTTCTTTTTCTTCTGGCAGATTATGCCGCAATCTGGATTTTGGGCAAGGCGGGTAAAAATTAGGACTTTGAGGAAACTAAAACAAAAATTATGGAGATGGTCATTATTACCCCTTAAACCGAAAGCTGTTCGAAAATTTCACCAAAATAGTCAGTGTAGAGGCACACAGTCGTTACGATTTGATTTATATAGATAAGGAATCTGCTCCATGTAAGACACCTTTTTGGCTATGTCCTCTTCACTTAACCTGCAAAAGTGACCATTCATGATATCTCCCTTGTTAATCCTCCTGACGAAAAAATGCACATGAAAAAAAATGGTTTAGAGGTGGAATTCCATCACGTTTGGTCGATTTCCAGTCAGGTTGGTCTTGTTCTGTATATATTCTGGAAGAGTAAAATCACCATTTCGGTACCCTATAAACCGTTCCGGAACATGAAATGTTATATACGTTTAAAACCTACATTTGGACTAGTGGATGCTAAATATAAATTTTTGGTTCGAATGTCTTCAGTAGTTTTCAAGTCGTAAGGAATACGCTTTAAACGCACCCGCTCGTGAATTAAGTCCGATGGGACTTGTAGAGAAAACCGGTCAGTTAATGATATATCCCTTGATAATCCTCGTATCCAAATGATGCACATAAGAAAAACGGTTTAGAAATTAATTTCTACCAAGGTAGGTAGATTTCCATTAAGTTTGGTTGTGTATATTTTGTGGAAGTGCCAAATCACTGTTTCGGTTTCGTTTAAACCCCCAGTCAGTTCAGGGATTTAGAAACAATATTTGCCCTAAAACCTATCAAGGAGAGGTGTATCTATATAAATAAAATTGTAGGGGGTCCGCTGTCTGTAATTTCTTTTGTTTTGCCAATTTTTCAGATATTTATCCGTTTTAGGTCAACTCAAGACCGAATCGGTGGTTTTTACGTTCCGTGTCCGTTTGTCTGTCTGTTTGTCTGTTCCACCATCACGTCGAAACGGCTGAATAGATCTCAACCAAACTTCATATTTAGAGTATACTTATCCCGGGGAAGGTTTTGATATGCATATCGTTTTAAAATCTTTGAATACACGGGGGGTTTATAGGAAAACCAGAATGGTTTTTCCACCATCACGTCGAAACGGCTGGATAGATCTCAACCAAACTTCATGTGTAGAGTTTACTAATCCCGGGAAAGGTTTCGATATGCATATCATTTTAAAATCTTTGAATAGACGGGGGTTTATAGGAAACCCAGAAAGGTTTTTCTATCATCACGTCAAAACGGCTGGATAGATCACAACCAAACTTCACATTTAAAGTACACTCATCCCGGGGGAGGTTCTTATATGCATATCATTTTAAAATCTTTGAATAGACAGGGGGTTTAGTGGAAAACCTGAATGGTTTTTCCACCATCACTTCGAAACGGCTAAATAGATCTCAACCAAACTTCATATTTAGAGTACATTCATCATGCGGAAGGTGTCAATATGCATATTGTTTTAAAATCTTTGAATAGACGGGGGGTTTATAGAAAAACCAGAATGGTTTTCCTCCATTTTCTCTTATACTATTGATTTTCTGTAAACATACTTTACCGTACGTGAAACGTCTCTTCATTATAAACAACTTTCGTTATGTTCATAATTTACCTTACTCTTCACATGACGGAGAAATTTACAATTTTCCGCTGGTATCATGCTCTGAATTGAGTGACCGACAGACCGGCAACGAACTTACAGGTTACCATGGCATCGTCTCTGACTGCATGCCAGCAGGGAAGTAACGTATTGCCATTTTCCTCATCATGCTGTTAAATTCGTGGTTGTTCCCTGGGTAGAAGGCAAGAGAGGCGTCAATCGGCCTATCTGCGGGATATTGGAGGAATATTGTTGGATGTTATAACCGCCCTCAAATAGATTAAGTAATGACACCATTAGTCATATTATTATTTGTTTACCTAGGCGGTTTATAGGGAATCGAAATGGTGATTTTACTCTTCCAGAATATATACAGAACAAGACCAACCTGACTGGAAATCGACCAAACGTGATGGAATTCCACCTCTAAACCATTTCCTTATGTGCATTTTTTCGTCAGGAGGATTAACAAGGGAGCTATCATGAATGGTCACTTTTGCAGGTTAAGTCGAGCAGACATAGACCAAAAGGTGTTTTACATGGAGCAGATTCCTTATCTATATAAATCAAATCGTAACGACTGTGTGCCTTTACACTGACTATTTTGGCGAAATTTTCGTACAGCTTTCCGTTCAAGGGGTAATAATGACCATCTCCATAATTTTTGGTTTAGTTTTACTGAAAGTCCCAATTTTTACCCCCCTCGCCTAAAATCCAGATTGCGGCATAATCTGCCAGCTCGTAACGAACGGAAAACATCCTAGATCATTAAATTTTTCACTTTTTATCCCCGAAGAATATCGAAATATGCAGGCAATTTTAATGATGGTGCAGACCTTCGGATATTCCTATCACATAACGGATTGCACAATCTCCGTTCAATTTGGAATGATCTACAACCTTGGTCTTGTGACATTTTGCCGTATCTGTATCCCTTTTACGTTTGATTTTTCTCTATTAATCGATGCTAAGACCATTTGGAATTTTCACATGCATAATGCATAGTATCAATTACTTATATGAAATACAGAATCATCAAACACTTCACGAAAATTGGCCCACCCAGTAGCCATATGTGAGCCAAATGCTATGTATGCAGCTATCACATAATTATCCGAAAAGTAATGTAATGTGAGATAATCTTACAAAACCTTTACCCTGTTCCACGTTTCTATCTCAATCTGAGCCAAGAATAGATGAAATATCATAGGACCAGCCATTTAGGCCACTAAATCCGGCGTGTCTTATGGTATAATCCTTTGTCGATATGACGTACGTTTAGTAGCAGTTAATCTGTAAATGGAGGTCTGCAATATTTTAAACACGCATATACTTTCGTATGTCGATCTATATATGTTCACTGATGTCGATTTTTAGCGATCGAGAAAGGGTGGGTCTGCTATTGTAATCAGTACTCCCCACACCGACTTTGACTCGCAGTATGAAAGGGTTCCTTCTCCAACTCCTGTGTAACTGTCATTAGTAAGGAAGGCCTACAATTGTAATGAATAGTTCCCTTCTCGATTTGACTTGCAGAAGGCAAGTGAGCATGCAGTTTTTTTTAAAACTCCCCTACCCGATTGTGTTTGGCAGTAGGCAAGTGTGCCCGCTATGATAAAGAAATGTCCTCATCTAAAATGTTACTGGCATTGGGCATAGTGGCCTGCTATTTTGATGGAAACCCACCAACTTGGTGTGACTGGCAGTAAGCTAGCTGGCAGTAGGAAAATGGGCCTGGCATTATAATGATAACTGCACAACTCAATTTCGAGTGATAGTAGGGTAATTGCCTGCCATTATAATAGAAACTCCTCAACTGTAATCTGTCTGGAAGTAGGAAAGGGGGCTGCCATTTTAACGAAAACTCCCCAAATCGATTCTGTCCGCGTAGTAGGCAATGGGGCCTGCAATTATAATGTAAACTTCCCAAAGCGATTGTGAATGGCAGTAGGCAAGTGAGCCTGCCGTTATATCACAAATCCGTAACAAACACTTTACATTGGAAACAACGTACGGGGACCTCCCCATGCTCTTTCTCGGATAACGCTAAGAGACATGCAATTTTAAAACAATCGTATTTACTGCATGTACACTATTTACTTCGATATTCTAATACAATGTAGAATACCGTAGCGAAGCACGGGTACATTCGCTAGTTCTAAATATGAGTCTTGGTGGAAATACATCCAGTAGTCTGTAGCACTCACGTACACTGACTGACAGAGCAAATGCAACACCAAGAAGGAGTGGTTCGAAAGGGATGAAAGTTGGGGAAAAAACAGAGACGGCACGGACGAATAATTGATGTTTAATTCAAACCGATATGCAGGTTACACAATGCGCACGGCATCGACCTAGTAGGATGTAGGACCACCGCGAGCGGCGATGCACGCAGAAACACGTCGAGGTGCAGAGTCAATAAGAGTGCGGTTGGTGTCCTGAGGGATGGTTCTCCATTCTCTGTCAACCATTTGCCACAGTTGGTCGTCCGTACGAGGCTGGGGCAGAGTTTGCAAACGGCGTCCAATGAGATCCCACACGTGTTCGATTGGTGAGATATCCGGAGAGTACGCTCGCCACGGAAGCATCTGTACACCTCGTAGAGCCTGTTGGGAGATGCGAGCAGTGAGTGTGCTGAAACAGAGCATTGGGCATCCCCTGAAGGTACGGGAGTGCCACCGGCCACAGCACATGCTGCACGTAGAGGTGGGCATTTAACTTGCCTTGAATACGCACTAGAGGTGACGTGGAATCATATGCAATAGCGCCCCAAACCATGATGCCGCGTTGTCTAGCGGAAGGGCGCTCCACAGTTACTGCCGGATTTGACCTTTCTCCACGCCGACGCCACACTCGTCTGCGGTGACTATCACTGACAGAACAGAAGCGTGACTCATCAGAGAACACGACGTTCCGCCATTCCCACATCCAAGTCGCTCTAGCCCGGCACCATGCCAGGCGTGCACGTCTATGCTGTGGAGTCAATGGTAGTCTTCTGAGCGGACGCCGGGAGTGCAGGCCTCCTTCAACAAATCGACGGGAAATTGTTCTGGTCGATATTGGAACAGCCAGGGTGTCTTGCACATGCTGAAGAATGGCGGTTGACGTGGCGTGCGGGGCTACCACCGCTTGGCGGCGGATGCGCCGATCCTCGCGTGCTGACGTCACTCGGGCTGCGCCTGGACCCGTCGCACGTGCCACATGTCCCTGCGCCAACCATCTTCGCCACAGGCGCTGCACCGTGGACACATCCCTATGGGTATCGGCTGCGATTTGACGAAGCGACCAACCTGCCCTTCTCAGCCCGATCACCATACCCTTCGTAAAGTCGTCTGTCTGCTGGAAATGCCTCCGTTGACGGCGGCCTGGCATTCTTAGATATACACGTGTCCTGTGGCACACGACAACACGTTCTACAATGACTGTCGGCTGAGAAATCATGGTACGAAGTGGGCCATTCGCCAACGCCGTGTCCCATTTATCGTTCGCTACGTGCGCAGCACAGCGGCGCATTTCACATCATGAGCATACCTCAGTGACGTCAGTCTACCCTGCAATTGGCATAAAGTTCTGACCACTCCTTCTTGGTGTTGCATTTGCTCTGTCAGTCAGTGTACATACGGCGTAATTAAGGAAGAAAGTAATACAGTTAAGATAGTTGAAAGTAATAGAAAATGGATTATAAATGAGGACAGCCGGATAACGACAAATATGTAAATGCCAATTGAATGTATTGGAAAATCAAATGCCCCTCAATAAATTATGCTAGTGTGAGTTATGGATATAATAAAGCGGTAACAGAGGAGAAATTTAGGTCCAGTGGTTCTTAGGTAAACAAATAATAAGAAGATGACTAATGGTGTTATTACTTATTCTATTCGAGGGCGGTTATAACATCCAACGATATTCCGCCAATATTCCGCAGATAGGCCGAGTGACGCCTCTCTTGCCTTCTACCCAAGGAACAACCACGAATTTAAAAGCATGATGAGGAAAATGGCAATACGTTACTTCGCTGCTGGCATGCAGTCAGAGACGTTGCCATGGTAACCTGTAGGTTCGTTGTCGGTCTGTCGGTCACTCAATGAAGAGCATGATACCAGCGGAAAATTGTAAATTTCTCGGTCATGTGAGGAGTAAGCTAAATTATGAACATAACGAAAGTTGTTTATAATGAAGAGACGTTTCACGTACGGTAAAATAAGTTTACAGGAAATCAATAGTATAAGAGAAAATGGAGGAAAACCTTTCTGGTTTTCCTATAAACCCCCCGTCTGTTCAACGATTTTAAAATAATATGCATATCAGAACCTTTCCAGAGATGAGTGTACTATAAATATGAAGTTTGGTTGAGATCTGTCCAGCCGTTTCGACGTGATGGTGGAAAAACCATTCTGGGTTTCCTATAAACCCCCCGCCTATTCAAAGATTTTAAAATGATATGCATATCGAAACCTTTCCCGGGATTAGTAAACTCTACACATGAAGTTTGGTTGAGATCTATCCAGCCGTTTCGACGTGATGGTGGAAAAACCATTCTGGTTTTCCTATAAACCCCCCGTGTATTCAAAGATTTTAAAACGATATGCATATCAAAACCTTCCCCGGGATAAGTATACTCTAAATATGAAGTTTGGTTGAGATCTATTCAGCCGTTTCGACGTGATGGTGGAACAGACAAACAGACAGACAAACGGACACGGAACGTAAAAACCACCGATTCGGTCTTGAGTTGACCTAAAACGGATAAATATCTGAAAAATTGGCAAAACAAAAGAAATTACATACAGCGGATCCCCTACAATTTTATTTATATAGATTAGGTAAGGATTCTGCTCCACATAAAACACATCTATATAAATAAAATTGTAGGGGGTCCGCCGTCTGTAATTTCTTTCTTTTGCCTATTTTTCAGATATTTGTCCTTTTTAGGTCAACTCAAGACCGAATCGGTGGTTTTTACTTTTCGTGTCTGTTTGTCTGTTTGTCTGTCTGTCTGTTCCACCATCACGTCGAAACGGCTGGATAGATCTCAACCAAACTTCGTATTTACAGTATACTCATCCCGGGGAAGGTTTCTATATGCATATGATTTTAAAACCTTTGAATAGACGGGCGGTTTATAGGAAAACCAGAATGGTTTTTCCACCATCACGTCGAAACGGCTGGATAGATCTCAACCAAACTTCATATTTAGAGTATACTCATCCCGAGGAAGGTTTCGATATGCATATAATTTTAAAATCCTTGAATAGACTGGGTTTATAGGAAAATCAGAATGGCTTTTCCACCATCACGTCGAAATGGCTGGATAGATCTCAACCAAACTTCATATTTGGAGTATACTCATACCGGAGAAGGTTTCAATATGCATATCATTTTAAAATCGTTGAATAGACGGGGGTTTATAGAAAAACCAGAATGGTTTTCCTCCATTTTCTCTTATACTATTGATTTTCTGTAAACTTACTTTACCGTAAGTGAAACGTCTCTTCATTATAAAAAACTTTCGTTATGTTCATAATTTACCTTACTCTTCACATGACGGAGAAATTTACAATTTTCCGCTGGTATCATGCTCTGCATTGAGTGACCGACAGACCGACAACGAACTTACAGGTTACCATGGCAACGTCTCTGACTGCATGCCAGCAGGGAAGTAACGTATTGCCATTTTCCTCATCATGCTGTTAAATTCGTGGTTGTTCCTTGGGTAGAAGGCAAGAGAGGCGTCAATCGGACTATCTGCGGGATATTGGCGGAATATTGTTGGATGTTATAACCGCCCTCGAATAGATTAAGTAATAACACCATTAGTCATCTTCTTATTATTTGTTTACCTAGGAATCACTGGACCTAAATTTCTCCTCTTTTACCGCTTTATTATATCCATAACTCACACTAGCATAATTTATTGAGGGGCATTTGATTTTCCAATACATTAACATGGCATTTACATATTTGTTGTTATCCGGCTGTCCTCAGTTATAATCCATTTTCTATTACTTTCAACTTTCTTAACTGTATAATTTTCTTCCTTAATTACGCCGTATGTACGCGAGTGCTACGAACTACTGGATGTATTTCCACTAAGACTCATATTTAGAATACACCTGTCCTTGATAGGTTTTAGGGCAAATATTGTTTCTAAATCCCTGAACTGACTGGGGGTTTATACGAAACCGAAACAGTGATTTTGCATTTCCACGAAATATACACAACCAACGTTAATTTAAATCTACCTGCCTTCGTAGAAAATAATTTATAAACCTTTTTTCTCGTGTGCATCATTTCGATACGAAGATTAATAAGGGAGATATCATTAACGGACCGTTTTTCTGTACAACTCCCATCGGACTTAACTCACGAGCGGGTGCGTGTGAAGCGTATTCCTAACAACTTGAAAACTACTGAAGACATTCGAACCAAAATTTATATTTAGCATCCACCTGTCCAAAGGTAGGTTTTAAACGTAAATAACATTTCATGTTCCGGAATGGACTGGCGGTTTATAGGGAACCGAAATGGTGATTTTACTCGTCCACAATATATACAGAACAAGACCAACCTGACTGGAAATCGAACAAACATGATGGAATTCCACATCTAAACCTTTTTTCATGTGCATTTTTTCGTCAGGAGGATTATTAAGGGAGATATCATGAATGGTCAGTTTTGCAGGTTAAGTCCAGCGGACATAGCCCAAAATGTGTTTTACATGGAGCAGATTCCTTATCTATATAAATCAAATCGTAACGACTGTGTGCCTCTACACTGACTATTTTGGCGAAATTTTCGTACAGCTTTCCGTTTAAGGGGTAATAATGACCATCTCCATAATTTTTGGTTTAGTTTCCTGAAAGTCCTAACTTTTACCCGCCTCTCCCAAAATCCAGATTGCGGCATAATCTGCCCGAAGAAAAAGAAGATAATTGAAATTTGACAAAATTATACGTTTTAGCCTTTAACGAACAGAAAATATCCTAGATCATTAAATTTTTCACTTTTTATCCCCGAAGAATATCGAAATATGCAGGCAATTTTAATGATGGTGCAGACCTTCGGAAATTCCTATCACATAACAGATTGCACAATCTCCGTTCAATTTGGAATGATCTACGACCTTGGTCTTATGACTTTTTGCCGTATCTGTATTCCTTTTACGTTTGATTTTTCTCTATTAATCGATGTTAAGTCAATTTGGAATTTTTACATGCATAATTCATACTTTCGATTACTTATATGAAATACAGAATCATCAAACTCTTCACGAAAATTGGCCCACCCAGTAGCCATATGTGAGCCAAATGCTATGTATTTAGGTGTCACATAATTATCCGAAAAGTAAGAATGTGAGATAATCTTACAAAAACGTTACCCTGTTCCACGTTTCTAACTCAATCTGACCCAAGAATAGATGACATATCATAGGACCAGCCATTTAGGCCACTAAATCCGGCGTGTCTTATGGTATAATCCTTTGTCGATATGACGTACGTTTAGTAGCAGTTAATCTGTAAATGAAGGTCTTCAATATTGTAAACACGCATATACTTTCGTATGTCGATCTATATATATTCACTGATGTCGATTTGTAGCGATCGAGAAAGGGTGGGTCTGCTATTGTAATCAGTACTCCCCACACCGACTTTGACTGGCAGTATGAAAGGGTTCCTTCTCCAACTCCTGTGTAACTGTCATTAGTAAGGAAGGCCTACAATTGTAATGAATAGTTCACTTCTCGATTTGACTTGCAGAAGGCAAGTGAGCATGCAGTTTTGTTTAAAACTCCCCTACCCGATTGTGTTTGGCAGTAGGCAAGGGTGCCCGCCATGATAAAGAAATGTCCTCATCTAAAATGTGACTGGCATTAGGCATAGTGGCCTGCTATTTTGATGGAAACTCACCAACTTGGTGTGACTGGCAGTAAGCTGGCTGGAAGTAGGAAAATGGGCCTGGGATTATAATGATAACTGCACAACTCAATTTCGAGTGAGAGTAGGGTAATTGCCTGCCATTATAATTGAAACTCCTCAACTGTAATCTGTCTGGAAGTAGGAAAGGGGGCTGCCATTTTAACGAAAACTCCCTAAATCGATTCTGTCCGCGTAGTAGGCAATGGGGCCTGCAATTATAATGTAAACTTCCCAACTTGATTGTGAATGGCAGTAGGCAAGTGAGCCTGCCGTTATATCACAAATCCATAACAAACTCTTTACATTGGAAACAACGTACGGGGACCTCCCCATGCTCTTTCTCGGATAACGCTAAGAGACATGCAATTTTAAAATAATCTTATTTACTGCATGTACACTATTTACTTCGATATTCGAATACAATGTAGAATACCGTAGCGAAGCACGGGTACATTCGCTAGTTCTGGGCTATGACTGCTGGACTTAACCTGCAAAAGTGACCATTCATGCTATCTCCCTTATTCATCCTCCTGACGAAAAAATGCGCATGAAATAAAAGTTTTAGAGATGGAATTCCATCACGTTTGCTCGATTTTTAGTCAGGTTGGTCTTGTACTGTATATATTGTGGAAGAGTAAAATCACCATTTCGGTTCCCTATAAGCACCGGTCCATTCCGGGAACATGAAAAGTTATTGACTTTTAGAACCTACCTTTGGACGGTTGGATGCTAAATACAAAGTTTGGTTCGATTATCTTCAGTAGTTTTCAAGTTGTAAGGAATACGCTTTACACGCACCCTCTCTTGAGTTAAGTCCGATGGGACTTGTACGGAAAAACTGTCCGTAAATGATATCTCCCTTATTCATCCTCGTATCGAAATGATGCACATGAGAAAAAAGTTTTGGAAATTAATTTACATTAAGGCAGGTAGATTTCCATTAAGTTTGGTTTTGTATGTTGTGTGGGAGTGCAAAATCACGGTTTCGGTTTCGTATAAACTCCCAGTCAGTTCAGGGGTTTAGAAAAAATATTTGCCCTAAAAGCTACCCAAGGACAGGCGGATTCTAAATATTATGTTTGGTGGATATCCAGTAGATTCTAGCACTCGCGTACATACGGGGTAATTAAGGAAGAAAATAATACAGTTATGAATGTTGAAAATAATAGAAAATGGATTATAACTGAGGACAGCTGGATAACGACAAATATGTAAATGCCAAGTGAATGTATTTAAAAATCAAATGCCCCTCAATAAATTATGCTAGTAGTAAAAGGGAAACGAGCATAGTTGACGATAGCAAAGACTAAACCGCTTCGAGCATCTGTATATCGCAGTACGTTTTGTGACAATATTTCATGCTTATTTTGTAACCTTGAAACCTATTGTTGTATCCCATTATATGGCCATCTGGCTGCAATAAATTCATATTAATAAAACGATAACAGAGGAGAAATTTAGGCGCAGTGATTCATAGGTAAACAGATAAGATGACTAATGATGTTATTACTTAATCTACAGTATATGAGCGCGGTAATAACCTCCACCGGTATTCCGCCAATATCCCGCAGATAGGCCGATTGACGCCTCTCTTCCCTTCTACCCAAGGGACAACCACGAAATTAAAAGCATGATGAGGAAAATGGCAATACGTTACTTCCCTGTTGGCAAGCAGTCAGAGACGTTGCCATGGTAACCTGTAGGCTCACTGTCGCTCTGTCGGTCACTCAATGCAGAGCATGATACCCGCAGAAAATAGTGAATTTCTCCTTCATGTAAAGAGTAAGTTAAATTATGAACATAACGAATGTTGTTTATAATGAAGAGTTGTTTCACGTACGGTCCACGGAGTTTACAGAAAATCAATAATATAAGCGAAAATGGAGGAATACCGTTCTGGTTTTCCTATTAACACCCCATCTATTCAAAGAGTTTAAAGTGATATGCATATCTAAACCTTCCCTAGGATGGGTATACTCTAAATATGAAGTTTAGTTGGCATCCATCCAGCCGTTTAAATGTGATGGTAGAACAGACAAACTGACAAACAGACAGACACGAAAAGTAAAAGCCACCGATTCGGTCTTGACCTAAAACGGATAAATATCTGAAAAATTGGCAAAACAAAAGAAATTACAGACAGCGGACCCCCTACAACTTTATTTATATAGATTTTTAGAGTTATTTAGATTTGACTTCAAGTTTTATATTATTTCATTTTCAAGTAAAAACATTGTCGTTGTGGAAGCAAGAATTGACTGAGTAGTATTTGATCCTTTCAAAAAAGAATAAGTGATAACTGTATATATTTACCTATCGCGGTTTGGATATAATGTGCACGATTTCAACTGTTATTGAGACTGTCACCAATCAGCCTTGCGATTCCAAAATCAGTGGATTCAACACTACTAATTTCTTTCATTTTAGACTGTTTACTTTTAAGCCCCTCTCAGCCTACATTATTTTTTTCAGATAGTAATACATATGTGTAACAATTTTTTATGAGGGCTATGCTGGAAGAAATACACATCTTCTTCTTCTTAATCTGTTTACCTTCCAGGGTCGGTTTTTCCCTCGGACTCAGCGAGGGATCCCATCTCAAGGGCAGTGTCCTGGAGCTTCAGACTTTGGGTCGGGTGATACAACTGGGGAGAATGACCAGTACCTCGTCCAGGCGGTCTCACCTGCTATGCTGAACAGGGGCCTTGTGGAGGGATGGGAAGATTGCATGGGACAGGCAAGGAAGAGGGAAGGAATTGGCCGTGGCCTTAAGTTAGGTACCATCCTGGCATTTGCCTGGAGGAGAAGTGGGAAACCACGGAAAACCAATTCCAGGATGGCTGAGGTGGTGGCAGCTAATCACGCTAACCACTACAGCACAGAGGCGGACAGAAACACACATACATCGGCAATTTCTATCATTTTGAACATTTTATTTTCCACCACTTCTCATCTGCATGCCGACGGGTGCTGAACAACGACATCTGGTGTATCATTATTCGCCTCAGCGACTCCACAAGCTATGAACTGTACATTAATATTTGTCGTTGTCTACTATTTTATATTTCACCCATCTTTCTGTGTTCTTTCATAATCCATCCCCGCCGCTGTGGGTGCAAAGTGTATCTTACCCCATAGGTATGCTACAATACACACGTACGTCCTTAAACCCCGTCACTTTGGACAGTTTCTTTTCTTCATCCGTTCTCATCCCCCTGCCGATTGCGACTGAATTTTATTTTAAACGGCTACCAGAGTATCACAGTTCGTCTCAGCGGCCCCGAAAACTATGGATTAGACACATATATCGGTCGTTTTCGGTTAAATTATACATTTCGCCCCTACTTTAGTTTCTGGGGGTCTCTTACCAGGAAGGTATTTTTTTTAAGATAGTAAGTCCAATTTTGTTTGAGCGATGTGCTGGAACGTGCGCACATACGTCCATTATCCATGTCATTTTCGAAATTTTTATTTTCACTTTTTCTCTCCCCTACGTGAAAGGAGGCTGATTTGGACTTCTGTAGGCCTACAAGATTACTTGTACAATCAGTACCATCCAATTAAGATGTATAGAAGCGCGTTCAGTGGGTCTACAGCACGATGCAAAGAGGTAAGAGGAGTGAATACTAGGCACACAGAGATATACTATTTCCAGTACAAATACTCACAAATGAGAATAAATACTTTTCAACATGAATATAAATCGATTTCGAGTAAACTAAGAATTTTATTGGTTTAGTTCTAAAAGCTTATTACCGGGCGAGTTGACCGTGCGGTTAGGGGCGCGCTGCTGTGAGCTTGCATCCAAGAGATAGTGGATCCGAATCCCACTGTCGGCAGCCCTGAAGACGGTTTTCTGTGGTTTTCAATTTTCACACCAGGCAAATGCTGGGGCTGTACGTTACTTAAGGCCACGGTCGCTTCCTTCCAATTCCTAGGCCTTTCATAACCCATGGTCGCCATAAGAATTATCTGTGTCGGTGCGACGTAAGGTCACTAGCAAAAAAAACCGCTTATTCTTATAACTTCATTGACTATTAGTATTCTGTAATCGATCCGTGTCCCGTTAACTAGGGGCGTGAGAGTCTGACGCCTGGAATACAGAGTGCCGAATCCATCGACTAGGAACACCGGAGTCATTTTGCACGAAGCTTCGCGACTCCTAGCTGGACAGACGCATACCGTGGAGCCGGGCGGAAATATTACTCGAATAATACAAGGAATGTTTTTGCTTATTTTCACTATGGGATTCAAAGAGTGTTGTAGAACAAACTATTGTTAAAAAAGGCGACGAACATAATGTTTAAATACAACGAGTCATGTCAGAAAGTCGGCCTTTTTATACCGAGATCTGGAAAAGGGTAAATAGATATCGATGCTAAATCATCAAGAATTTAACATGGTTGCAACGACTAGAGATGAAAGTAAATCTAACCTGGCTAAATCCATGAAAAATAAACAAAATTCTAATACAGACAAAACCATCAAAATTAAACACAGCGGTTGAAGTCTTAACCAAGCACGCCATTGTTGACTCTCATACATGCTGGTGACTACACACTGTCCAATAAATAAAATTGCGCCGAGTAAGTGGCTGCGCGGTTTGAGGCCATGCAGCTATCAGCTTGCATTCGAGAGATAAGGGGTTCTAACCCCCTATAATAATAATAATAATAATAATAATAATAATAATAATAATAATAATAATAATAATAATAATAATAATATAGAGAAGTGGATGCGCGGTTTCAGTCACGTAGCTAATAGCTTGCATTCGGGAGATAGTGGGTTTGAACCACACTGCCTTGAAGATGATTTTGTGATATTTCTCATTTTCACACCAGACATAAGATGGGATATACCTTAAATAGAGCCACGCTTCCTTCTTTCCCACTCCTAGCCATTTCCACCTTTGACATAATAGCTGTGTCGCTTCTACGTAAAGCATGTCGTAAAGTAATAATAATAATAATAATAATAATAATAATAATAATAATAATAATAATAATAGACTATATTAATTTGCCTTGTTTCAAATGGTGAAGTTAGGGCGTCTGGTCCTTTCTTACACTTAATGTTATTGGCTTTACGTCCCACTAACTACCTTTACTGTTTTCGTAGGCGCCGAAGTGCAGGAGTTTTGATGTTTTTCCATGGTTTTCCATTTTCACACCAGGCAAATGCTTCGGCTCTACCTTAATTAAGACCACTGTCACTTCCCCCGCACTCGTAGCCCTTCCCTGCACCATCGTCGTCGTAGCACTTATCTCTGTTGGTACGACATTGCAAAAAGTAAATAAATGTATTAATAAACGAATTGCAACAACGAACACCATTAATTTTCTCCCCATAAGAGAAAATACGCGAATGATCAATATGAATGACACCCAAATTATCATTTGTGCATGTTCCACATTTGATAGTAAAGCACTTCCAGGCTATGAAAGTTACCGGGTTCATCTTCTTCTTCCTCTTCTTCTTCTGATTATTATTAACAATAACTGATACACAGTTATTGTAATACTATAATTTATGCACTCGCCAGATTTTCCGTTTTTGAGAAATTGAAGTTCATATTTGCCATTACTTAATGTGATTATTTAATATAAAAAGCCTCATTCAAGTCAGTCGACTGGGTCATAAATGAAATGAATGAAGCCGCCATGCAGCGGCAAAGATAGGAATGGTGCCGGTTGTCGTAGTCTGACGCACTTCTCTAGGGCAAAGATTAATGACTGGCAGGTGAAATGAAATTGTATTGGAGAGTCTTGTGAGAATGAAAGATGACAGGGAAAACCAGAGTAAGCGGAGAAGAACATGTGCCGCCTCCGCTTTGCCCATCACAAATCTCACGTGGAGTGACCGGGATTTGAACCAAGAAACCCAACGGTGAGATGTAGGCCCGTTTCCGCCTGAGCCGCGGAATGTTATTAACTACAATTTGTCAAACATTTGTCGAGATATTATATTTAATGCAATCACCGATTTTTGTCCAGCTCCATGGCTGAATGTTTAGCGTCCTGGCCTTAGGCCACACGGGTCCCGGGTTTGATTCCCGACAGGGTCGGGAATTTTAACCTTAACTGGTTAATTTCCCTGGCACGGGGACTGGGTGTGTGTGTCGCCTTCATCATCATTTCATCGTCATCAAGACGCGCATGTCGCCTATGGGTGTCAAATAAAAAGACCTGCACCTGGCGAGCCGAACATGTCCTCCGACACTCCCGCCACTAAAAGCCATACGCCATTTCATTTTATTACCAATTGTTTGTTTTACGTTCACATTAGCGCTAATTTATGATTTTTCTGTAAGAATATATTATTATTGTTATTATTAATGAGCGAGTTGGCCATGCGGTTAAGGGCGCGCCGCTGTGATCTTGCATTCGGGAGACAGTGGGTTTGAATCCCGCTGTCGGCATACATGAAGATGGTTTACCGTGGTTTCCCTTTTCTAAGTACACGGCCACTTCCTTCCCACTCCTAGCCCTTTCCTATCCCATCGTAGCCGTGTGACCTCTCCGTATTTGTGCGATGTAAAACCAATTGCAGAATTGTTTCTATTATTAATATAATGTATATATGAAATAACATGTCCTGACTGACTGACTGACTGACTGACTGACTGACTGACTAACTGACTGACTGACTGAGCCAAAATTACTGGACATAAAGAAATGAAATTTCAGGGATACATTTATATAAGGGTGTAGGTGCTCACTAAGGGAGGATTTTTGGATATTCCGGCCCTAAGCGGGTGCAATGAGGGGTGAAATTTTAAAATTAAGACGTTTATCCAATACAACTCATGGACAAGATACACATCTAACGATATATTAATAATAATGCCATTTAACCCTTCCATACCAAAGCCACAAACATGCGATGGTCGGGGATGCATTTAGTTCCGGCTTCATATTTCTCGCTAGCCAGTTCAAACCTGTACTGCAAGTTTCTGTAGGCTTTGCAATCTCGTTTTCAACTGGCCAATATTCCAGTAATTGCCAAGGAGATGAAAACATTGATTGTGAAATGTTGAGATAATAATAGTGTTATTTGCTTTACGTCCCAATAACTAATTTTTTACGGGTTTTGGAGACGTTGGGATGCCGGAATATAGTGCCGCAGGAGATCTTTTACGTGCCACAAAATTTTCCGACACGAGGCTGACGTATTTCAGAACCTTCAAATACCACCGGATTAAGCAAGGATCAATCCTGCCAACTTGGGGTCTGTAGACCAGCGCCTTAACCATCTGAGCCACTCAACTCGTCATGAAAAGTTGATGTGTATTGGTCCCTATCAAGTGGTGAAGAATGTTTCAGAATATTTCAATGAAGCACGGTATTCAAGATGTCATTTAACTGTCAAAATATACATTAGTGTGTATTTTAACTTTCAAACACATGCATACAGATATTAAAAAATCTCATGTAGTGAATTAAATTGTGTGTCACACTTTAAACTGATTGACTTACATAATATGCGCCATAAAATTGTGAAAATATTGCTTAATCGAAATTAAAATGAACCTATTTTAAAAACATGAGACATATTATGGTTATGATCCACATGACAATACCAATGATTTACAATCAAAGTTGGCAAACATATCGTCGCTTAAGAAACAATACAGCATGTGTGACGATGCCCTTCCTGTCTATTACGTGCCCTAAGAATGGTCACGCCTCCCAGCCACGCATAGAAATGCAGTCTATCAAAACTCTTTTCGTTGTGTGTATTCTCCTCTGCCTACTTGTAAAGGAAGATGATCTTTACCGTATCATACTCTAGGAATGTACGTTCGCATGATGTATTTATGCACCCCTACGGTATATTGTATTTAAGTTTTGTTTTGCTTTACACACACGCGTAGGAAATTGAACACAACGAAAAATTGTTCTGATTAACGTCTGTATGTGGCTGGAAAGCGAAGAAATCTTTGAGAAAAATAGTGGATAGGAAGAGCATTATCACACAGGTGGTGCTGTTGCTTAACATATGATATTGTATTAAATTAGTAAAATATTTTTCCTCTCTGATTTTTTCGAACATGAAAATACAGGGTGTCCCAAATACACCGAGTATGCTTAGTATGTTGTGCTAGAAATCAAACAGATCTGTTTTCATGAAGGAACCCATATCCAGAAACGCACGGCTCGTTCGCTGTAGCGCAATCGAAATGTGAGATGGGTGTGCGTTCCGCATGTCGTCAATAAACCTAACATGAGTAGCAAATAGGGCTCATTACAAACGAGGTTCGAACTGTGTACATCCTACGTCATTGCATAGCCTAAATCAGCGGTGCTGAACCTCACGCACATGACCTAATACGTGCGTTTTTCTTTGAAAAGTCCAATCGTTCCGTGAACTCGAGCAATAAGGTCCTCCGCTGACATTACAGGAGTGTCATACACCATACTCTTCATACTCCTACGTGGAACTGTCCGGCATCTCTTAGTCGTCTGTTTGTAAAACGTTCCACATACAGTCTAGCAACAGCTGTACCACTGCAATCCGCTTTGCCGTATGCAAGCACCATGCCGGTCATTTCCGCAACTGTGTATGGTACATGTCGCACGTTACTGCACTGGCAGACTACAGTACACAAGTAAGGCAGTAGGATGAGCATCTAGGACTCTGCGGAGAAATGTAGCGCATGCGCAGGAATGTTATTAGGCTGAAGTCGTCCATCCGCAGTACACAGATGGCTAAGGGATTGTATACCTTTTGTATTAAGACACCAAATCGGAACTCATTTTCACAACCGTCCTCAGACTTCGACGCTCTCCAGCGCCCAAACCGTGCATTTCCGGACAGGGGTGAAAACCGATCAGTCCGCCATCCCGCACAACATACTAAGCCTTGTCTGTGTATTTTGGGGACACCCTGTGTGTAACTCATACTTTTTGTAAGAAGTGTTCACTCGATTCTTAAGTGATTAAAATGTTCAAATCTATATTTGTGTGTTTTTATCTGTGGGTGCTCACATTGAACGTAAGAACACACGCTACTTTTCTATACATAAGTTAGTCGTTTGCATTATCTTACTATACTCTCACTTCTCTACGCTCAGGACTTTAATCTTAAACCATGTCACTCTGTAGAAAGAAACCTCCTCGAACCCCACTTCCATAATTCTCTTGGAAATATTGACATCATACGTGGCAGTTTCATTATCAAAATGGTGAACTTCTCTTCACGCAACTTTATAAATATTTCAACATTTTCTTTGCAAAAAAAACAAAAAACAAAGTAAGATGGTAGCAAAAGCTCCGCTATTGTTCTTTCCAGACGAATGCTCTCTTTGTGAGCCTTGTGAAAGGAAAAGAAGATCCTTTCTTGTCAGCAGAATAAGACGAATGTCCATATGGGAGATTGAGGCTAGAGAGAAATGAATGTCAGGGACAATGGTTTGGGTAGCTGCGATTAAATCCAATAAAACCTTACGCTTCCCTAAACTCTTCCCTCTCTAGTGCAACGAATCGTAAAATAAAATGCTCTTTTCAGAATCTGTGAGGCAGCCAGTCATTTTTATCTGTTACCTCACTAAATTCTACTTCTCCAATATCGAACAAGGAAATGTCATAATACGGAACAGTTATTGCAAAAGGTAATGTTACCTTACCCTTTATATTAGGAAGCAAAACCCTTCTTACTCGCTAGAGGCCAAGTACGACGATTCCTGAGGATGATGTTGGTCTAATCTGCATAACGTTCTGGCTCAGACTCCTTTGACCGTACACTAGGCGTGGCGATTCTCTTGATACATATACTTTTTATAGTAGGTAAGTGTGTTCCTCATGTAATGAGGCGTTGTACTATTATTACTCAATGAACATCAAACCCTGAATGTAAGGTATGCATATGTATTGGTACCATATTGCGGAAATGGTATTGATATACAGCCTAGGTTGCTAGAAGTTATTCATAAATCTAGTTAAAAGTAATTAATTTTGTGTTGTCCGTGTGGTCATCAGCATGGAAGATGAATATGTTCAAATTCACTTGACATTAGCACCCATCTGAAAATAATAACTTTTTTCGAACTCAGAATATCGTACACTGTTTGAGAAACAGTGATATTTGAATATATCGTCGATGTACCTAGAGATACGGCTATGTGATAATATTTCAGCTTAGAACCCTGACCAAGAAAAGGTTCTTTCCTCTAAGGTTCAGAATTGCATGATTTAAATCAAAGAATTTCCGTTGTGATACGTGTGCTGCAGGGCAGTATTTCTCCGCTTAACATTGTCACCTAAGGGTATTTTGTGACGCAATGATGATATCCCCTAACAGGGACACTGAAATCAGAAGCACAGAATCAGAAGTGGAGTTTTAAAAAAGTAGCACCATAAGAAGTGTCAGAAAATACTTCGTGTCATAGGTAAGGAAGCATAATTGAGAGTGGCTGACTGCTGCTAAAGTTTTATGGGTGTATTAATTGCCTTGCAATACTGGCTTTGTTGAGATGGTTTTGTTGGTAGTATTATGACGCTAATAATATGCGTAGCCAATAATCAGTTCATAATATTAAGGGTATTAAGTTACTTATTGAAAATGGAACGTATGTTGCCTATCATTACGAACACCAGCTGAGAGTTAAGGCAGGCCATCACTGCATCGTCTCCAAGGGGGTTTAGTTGATATGCAATGAATGAATGATTTTTCGATAATAATTGTTAAATCTATGTCGTATGTTGTTCAAATACTCTTCAAAATAAGTGAAGAAATTAAAAACTTTGTAAAATTGAAACCTTGCTTGCTCCCTTTCATATTTTCAATCCACAAGATAATGGCAAATAATAGCAATGAGTCCACCAAGGGTGATGTACCTTTTCAGTTCGTTTCAATAATATGTGATTCTCATACGCAAGTTATATTTCTAATTTATTATGATAATATTTAATGGTAATTTGCAGTTTGTTTACCTTGTTTCTCCTTCTGGACAGTCTTTCAGACAAATTAGTATGCCTGGATTAGGTCATATTTAGTCTAGTGAAGAGATTCCTTGAAGATAATCCCCTCGTTCAAAAATTCTCCAGAAATTCGTGCCGCTTCATAACTTGATTTGCAACTAATTATCTCCTAGTTGAAGGAATAAAGGCATTTCACTTTTTATTCCAATAAATAGAAAATAATTATTTGACTCACGGGGTTTAGGCCTAAGTTATTAACAGGTGTATGCATACGTCTTTTCCAGTTACAATAAGAGATGGCGCCAGCGAATCGTACGCAGCGTATGAATTTTACATATCGATGGCCTAGAATGAATACCTCGTATCTCACAAAGTGCTTCCAATCCATTATTGCACTTAAGACTGGTCACGCCTTCCAGCCACATCCGGGTATGCAGTCCATTAGAACAATGTTCGTTGGGTTTATTTTCCTATGCTAGCTAGTAATGGAAAATGAACCTTATAAAAATTATACTCTAAGAGTTAGTAAATAAGTCACACAAACATACTTTCCTATAGTACGGTAGAGTCAGGTTCATTTTCCTTCAGACACCGGCATAGGAAACAAGAACTCAACGTACATTGTTCTGATGGGCTGCATATCTATGTGTGGCTGGGAGGCGTGGCGAGTCTTAAGGGAAAAATTGGATAGGAAGAACTTTGTGAGGTACGAGGTATTCATTCTAGGCCGTCGATATATGTCAGTTTGCTCGTCTGACATCATCCTATCAACGCACACAAGTTGAGTCCGCCAAACACTATCGTCTGTGTTGTATCGTTCAATTATCACGTTGACGTTTGTGCCTGAAAACGATCATTTGCGGCAAGCATTACTTTTCTTATTTAACCCAAAGAGAAAGGCTGTGTAAAGTCATCGTTTGCTGGTAGAAAAATATGGTGAACACGCTCGTCTATTAGAACATGTGAGACTTGGTTTCGACAATTTAGAAGTGGTGACCGAGACGAGTAGTGCGAAGACGAGAAATTGTAGGCGTTACTGGATGATGATCAAATTCAAACTAAACAGCCACTGGCACAAGCATTAATTGTGTCACTAAAACAATTGTCAGACGTTTACGAGCAATGGGGAAGAACAATAAACACTGTAAATACGTCCCACGAGATTTGAATGAACGGCAAAAGGAAAATTGCAGTCACTTGTGAAATACTGCTTCAACACCGCGAAAGAAAATAATTTCTGTACTGAATTGTGACGGGTGACGAAAATTGGATTTACTTTGAAAACTCGAAGTGGAGAAAATCATGGCTGTCTGGGCAAAGCCGGTCCTTCAACACCAACGCCAAATCGCTTCGGTGGAACCAGAGCAGTATTTTGTATTATGAAATCATGAAGTCCGGAAAAACCGTTAATGCACTACTCTTTCGCCAAAAAATTATTCATTTAAATCACGCATTGATTGAAAGACAACCGGAAGAGCCATAAGAAAAAACAAAGTGATTTTGTTACACGAAAATGCACCATCTCTCACAGCAAAACCAATGAAACGCACCTTGAAATCACTTGGATGTGACATCCTCCGCACGCGCCGTACTGCCCCGACCTGGCGCCAGCTATCACCTCTTCGCATCAATGGGACAGGCTCTCACAGAGCAGCACTTCAGCAATTTCGAGGAAGTTGGAAAATGGCTCGAAGAATGGTTTGCAGCAAAAGATAAGCAGTTTTCCTGGCATGATATTCATAACATACCTGAAAGATGGGCGAAGTTTGTGGAAGAAGAAACCAAGATTTTGAATAAACAAGAAACGAATATCCCTTCAACATTACGTGTTTTCCTTGCCACAAAACTGGCGAAAACTTATGCATACACCTGGTATCTATTCTTCCCAACAAGAGAAGCAAACAAACGAGCCCATGGCATTTAGATAATAATACAAGCGTTTGCCTGCCAAGACGAGCGCTGGTTACAAATATTGGAACGTCACGTGGTCAACGTGCAACGGATGCTGAGCACAGGCTAACCGGGAATTCACTTGCTGCATCCCATACGAAATTTGGTGACTCCTTCGATGTTTGGCTGTGGCGTGTAACTGCTGTGTGATTCGCAATGAAAGGCTCATACTGCACCCATCAGATGACTCTGCAAGGGTGCAATACACCGAACCAGGCAGACCACTCGTTTTACTGCTGAGTATGTATCGAAAGCACCTGGTACACGACACATAATATCAAATACTCGTAGCCTTCGAAATGTTTCAACGGTATCATCAATATGAAGTATTATTATTTGTATTAAAATTCCAATCCACGCGTGATGAATGTTAATTAGTTTGATTTGAAATATCGTGTGCAGTAAACAGGAAAATAATTATATATTTGATTATGCTGTATAAGTACAGGATTGATCCGTATGGATGTCTGATTGAATGCGTAAATTAATGAATAAGTGATAGGATGGTAGTAATCTTCAATAATGAAATAAATAATAATTGATCATGGAAGGAAACTCTGTCCGATATTGATAGAGCGTAATTTAATAAAGAGCTTTTTTTAAATTAAAAAAGAGTTATAGGTATTAGTAGGTAAATAAATAAGTACAGAAACGTAAATTGAAAGTATAAATTATAACCCTATAATCCGATCTCTATTGAAAATTGCTGCAGTGAATTAAATTTTAATCGTAGAGAGCACTTACATAGAATTAACGCCAGGATTTTTAATACGTAAAAGAGAAAGAGATTTCAATGGCATCAAATTCGTCGTTTCCAATGAACATAACCCTTTTTTGTAGCGTATAAAGAGACACCTAATTTCAAGCTTTCTTATTTCTTGGCATCATTTAAAGAAGTTAGTAATTTCATATTCTAGACGTCAATATTTGGAACGAGTTCCGTGGAATAAAACTAGTTACTAATGATTCTGAAGTGTATATCATTATAGGACCGTTTGGAATCTGAAGCGAAATGGGCACAGGATCAGACTAAGACTGAATTGTGTTTTTCAAGTTCACAGAGCCCAAGTTGCTTGTTTTGCACAAGACTTAATATGACAGAGTGGTCCTGGTACATATCGTCACTGCGGAGCCAAAACCAAGAATGTGACAATGCTCTTCCTATCCATTCTTTTGCCTAAGACTATTGACACCTCTCAGCCACATATTAATACGCACTCCATTAGAAAATAAAATCGTTGTGTTAATTTACCTGTGCTAATGTGTAAAAGAAAGTGAACCACAAACATGTTTTAATTGGTGATGGTATTGGGTGTAAACTCAGATAATGGTTTGTGACATAACTTGATTCAAATAGCCCGAATTCTGATATATTACTAAGTACCAAAACAACTAAACCCCATGGCGCAACAGCCTCGAAGGACCAGGGCCTACCAAGCGACCGCTGCTCAGCCCGAAGGCTTACAGGTTACGAGGTTTCGTGCGGTCAGCACGACGGATCCTCTCGACCGTTATTCTTTGCTTTAAAGACCGGGGCCGCTATCTCACCATCAGATAGCTCCTCATTTGTAATCACGTAGACTGAGTGAACCTCGAACCAGCCCTCAGATGCAGGTAAAAATCCCTCACCTGGCAGGCACGCGATCCCTTCACCGCGGGGCCGGCATTAACTTAGTACCATATTTTAGAGTAGTGAGAAATTAAGCAATAATAATAAGAAGAATCAATAAGCAGATTTCGAGAAGCGTGTAAAAATCTAAATTAATAGCCCGTATACAAAGTATATTGACCCACAACTGAATACCAGCATGCTACCTGACATACGAAGATCCAGTGCTCTTATTCGAGAGTAAAACAAGATCTGCAAGAATTCTCTGCTACCCGTTCTAAATAACATAACAGATCTTAGTCTCCAAAGACTGAAATCACGACATCCACCCCTTTGTGATGCTGCTTTGTAGGCGTCCACTAACTTCAATGCTTTGGAGGAGTGGAAAGGCCGCTGGAATAACTCTCCTGACTTGCCTCTGGATAACATCTACAGAGGGGGGAAAATGCAAATGGATCCCAACTGCCACGTGCAACTTGGTCCAAACTGAACAGAATCAGAACAGGTCATGGAAGGTGCAGGAATTTTGTGCCATCTCCAGAATGTGACTGTGGAGTCCCTCGCCAGACTATTCCCCACATTGTAAGCGGGTGTCAACTACGGTAGATTGGAAGACTTCCTATTTCCAACAGCGGAAGCACTGCAGTGGATTGCAAAGTTGGACATTCAGATATAACAGATAATACTAATGCCTGAAGTGAATCAATGTTTTTGTTATTGTGTATATATTGTATATTATGTATATATTTTCCTTGCCATATGCTATTAATAATAATAATAATACCTAACTTGACCTACATCTCTTGTTTCCAAGTACCTTCCTGCCATTGTCTCTTTTTCTTTGTACTTGCAGTCATTCTTGGCACTTTCATGCACGTTACTAAATTGTGGATAATGTAAACTTTTACTCCCATGCACCAAAGTTGGTCTGAGAACAGACTGCTGTAGAGAGTGTTTAATTAGGGAGCTGACTTCTTTCTTACAGAATAGGGGTGATTACTGTTGCGAGCTCACAGCTTTAGCATTGACACACCTTGATACAACTTCACATAGTATTCTATAACCCTAGAAGAATATAGGCTACATCCTAAGTACTTGAAGTGATTAATCATTTTAAGTTTAATCTCCAACCTGACATTTAATCATCGTAGCTGTCTCCCATGCTGATACCATTTTAGTCTTAGAAATTCTAATTTCCATCATACTCCACTTATTTTCAAGTTCCAAAATATCGGATTGCAGTAATACTGTACAGTCTACCAATAAGATCAAATCGTCGGCATTGACTAAGCAGCTTTAAATTTCCACATAACTGGATCCCTCCCGGTCATCATTTCGGTGAATTATCCATGCATCACCACTCGGCCAGGATGGCAACATCGTTATAAACAGCCTATCGTGTAGGTCAGATAAGCTCCTAGGAAGCAATATATATGAGATAGACCAAGAGGCACTATTACGAGAAATAGTGGGTTTGCTGGTGATTCGTGTGCACAGATAATAATTATAATATATATGATTTTTGTCATTCCTCTTTTAGAGGAAATTCAAATTATC
This sequence comes from Anabrus simplex, assembly GCF_040414725.1. NCBI lineage: Eukaryota > Metazoa > Arthropoda > Insecta > Orthoptera > Tettigoniidae > Anabrus > Anabrus simplex. The sequence continues at coordinate 1,312,448,040 of NC_090265.1, read as the reverse complement.
CTAAGTACTAAAAGCAAAGCAGAGTCACCTCCGTACAGGCCATGAAGGCCCTTGGAGGAGTGGAAGGTAAAGGCTTCCACCATTGTTAACCTCGGCTCGTGAAGTGGTAGAGTGGTTAGCTCTACGCCCGGCCGCCTTTGCCCCCAGGAATTAACCTGGTACTAATTTTTGGTGTAGGCTGAGTGAACCTCAGGGCCATACGCACCTCCGGAAGTTTCTTAAATTTCTTTCGTGTCTTAAATTTTACGACTTCCTGACGGGGATTCGAAGCCACGTCCTTCCGGGCGAACCGAGCACGCCCTTACCGCCTCAGCCCGGCAGCCCCTTATCCTAAGTACCAGACAAGGGATTAAGCCCGGACGTTATTGCTGCATTAATATTTCACAATGTGTTATTAATTTATACAACAATTTTATCGTAATGGACAATCGTTATTTACCCTAACAGATTATACAATTCTCAAACTTGTAAACAAAAACAATTATAATATATACAGCAAAAAGGGTTATGAATTACACTCTGACGTTATATGTAATAAAATGTTAATTATGGCCATGGTAGAGTTCATGCATGTTATAACACTGTCCGTGTGTCTTTTTAACGAAATAGGTCCTCCCAAACACAGCATTTTAAAAAGGATTTGATCTGATTGCAAAGGGATTAATGTACGCGTAACTTTCTGTCCATATGTCCAGTGACCAACATGTGAAGGTGATCGTTCCTTAAGGCATCCAAGTGTGCAATATGATAGACGCTGTACTAGTTCAGACTGGTAGCGTTTCCCTACCGCCACGTATCTTGTGTAATCTGTCACACGGGGATATTTATGGCCTGGACCGTAACACAATTAACAATATATCTGTGTTGCATGGTGGACTCACTTGGCCACGGACATGTGTTGGGTGAGATATATAGAGGGAGTGAGTGGCGGGAGTATAATGAAAATAATATGATGACAAAATGTTGTTAGCTTCGTTACAAGCTTCCTTCACTCATAATATATTGACAAAATTGAGCGGCAATATACCGGCCTTCATGATTCCGCTAAAGCCTGGCTTACAATGGTGATCATAATAACGGTGAGGGTAATGATGACCAACACATGGTAAGGTAATACGCTGCTGTTCGAGGGCACCTGGATTCGATCCATTGATATGTCACTTGTTTTGTCATATAAAGTAACAACGCTCTTTTAGAAAAATTATATAAAACTGCGCGGCATTCCACACTGCATCAAGGCATGATCATCTTCTTTCTTTCTTTCTTTCTTTCTTTCTTTCTTTCTTTCTTTCTTTCTTTGCATAGCTTACTGTAATTACAGACGAATACAGCTTTTGTATGGAACGCGATTTGTTTTCATATCTGTGTCTGGTAACGACATGAAAAGGTGAGTGTGTTTCTCCCTTTTCCTTTTGTTATACACCGTCAAACAGGTCTGCCAGCATTCCCGATAATTAGCCAGCGTCATATCTCTGAATGACTGGAAAATGTTTCTGTGTCGTGTGGTTAATTCTTGAGTGGATTCAAGAGCAATACGCGAATTGATGTGGCACACGTTTCTAGACGGCAACCATAGTACTCTTCTTCATTTGCCCGTATTTTGCGCACAATGCTTGTAGTAGTATCTAGAGTTGACGACCATTAGTAACGTGTAGAAATTGCACCAACTAACAAACCCGGGACACAAAATATGCCCCTCCCCTTTAAATCAAGATTTAAGAGGCTGAGATGGTAGAACGCCAGAGTTTTGGGACAAGGTTTATAGGTTACAATGATATTTGATTGTGCATAAATATGCTGATCTCGTGACGGTAAATTCACTGGCATGTAAAACATCTCTTGGCCAACTTCCAGCATATCAGTATCTCTAAGAAATAAAGTAAAGGATAGTAGCACGAGTAACGAATTACAACAGAATTATTGTCTTTAATGACTGTACTATATAAAAATACATTGCAAGCTAAAAGCTGATGAACATTATCTATTTGAACAAGTTGTTAACGAATATATCTTCCCTTCTAGTCTGTGTTGGAACATACGCTCTACGATAATGTAAGCATTTTACTGTCAGAGCTACACGTTTTGTGGCAGAATTCGTTACCATGCGTGAACGACATCCAGTCGAGTTTACAGTGCTTCGTTATCACACGTAAATAAAATGCATTTAAGCTGTGCTATTTATTAGACACTGTTACACCATCTCAGCGGGGTTCTCTCTTGACAGTGGGTTGCAATACTATAATTGGATTGTAATGCAGGTTTAGATTTCGGGAACAAATTAGAAAAATATTTAATTTGAGGTTAATGGTTTCTGCACTATCTGACGAGAGAAGTAAAATTATTCTACATGGGTTAGGTAAGTATCCTTCACTTATAGGAGAGTTATTTAAACATACGATTCCTCAAGGGTGGTGATGATTGTTGTTTAATTGTTCCTAACATCTAACGAAACCATCCTTTCTTTACATCAAACAGACGAAGAATGGACGAGATCCGACCTCTAAAAGAAGAACGGTACTGGCAAAAGTGGGGGACGAATAACAATGGACGTTATAAAGTGAGGGACCCTTTGAGGCTTTTGAATTTAATATCGTAAAAATATGAAGAAAACGAGAGTTTACCAAAGGAGATCGTTTTGCAGAAGTAAGTGAAGGACATGCCACCAATATGTGCACGTAATATCAGACAAAGCTACAGTAATTACCCCGTGGTTGCCAACCTACACTTCCAACGTAAAGCCCTCAGGAATTTTCCTTTGACACCTATCTTCTGACAGGCAGGGGATATCTTGAATTTACTCTGCCACCCCTACCCACAAGGAAAAAAGGAGATCTTATCGTTGGGTTATAGTACAGGACAACGGATGCTTGCAAACGGGCCTGTAAATGACTTTATAATGTTTAATAAAAGCGTGAATTTATTGTTATGGACTTCAACCTATTCCATCTGAGATATATTTGTTCTGTTCGTCTCTGAACTAGTCCTCCTAAATGAACAAATAGCTATTCTTGATTTCACTCCGTAATTCTACTCTGAAAGTTGTGCTTCATTGAACTCACCTGTAGAGCACTGTCCAACTTTTCTGGGGCAGACCATATTAAGCAGCCGGCGACAAAACTACAGTTCCGAGTTCATACTCTGGAGCCTCACCTGTTGCCTTCAAACTCCCAACAGCCATTACAGCACTTCCTTGTTCTCTTCTCGAAGTTTACATCTCTCCTAATATAACAGTAAAGAAAACGTTGTGAAATGAATCTCAAACTAGTGTAATGGCTGCTAGTAAGAGTTGGAGGAAGTTGGTACGAAAATAACTTTTGTAGGAGGACATTAAATCGGAACATCTAAAACAACTCTTCTCTTTTCGATGATAATGTCAAGCACCGGTTCAACAGCAAGAATGTTGGTATTTCTATAGAAATATGAGCATAAATATCTCAGGATTTCTTTATTGCATTAAGTGTCGATAAGTAATCCAGTCTGTAGATAATTTTCGACGGAAGAAAATGATTTCAAAAAGCTTTTACAGGGAAAGACATGAACTTAGTGAGCTAATTGTGCAACTTCATTTCACTACCGGCCCCACGGCTTAATGGTTAGCGTGCTGTCCTTTGGTCACAGGGTTCTTGGGTTCATTTCCCGGCAGGATCGGGAATTTTAACTAGCATTGGTTAATTTCTCTGGCACCAGGGCTGGGTGTTTGTGTAGTCTTCATCATCATTTCATTCTCATCACGACGCGCAGGTCGCTTACTGGAGTCAAATCGAAAGACCTGCACCTGGCGAGCCGAACATGTCCTCGGACACTCCAGGCACTAAAATCCATACGCCATTTCAATTCATTTACTACCACTTTATTCATCAAATGCAATTCCGGTTTTAGGTCGTGTCAAGGAAATATAATCAAGGGTATGGAATGTTGCCGATATAGAATCGGTTGTCTATATTGGTAAAGAAATGCTACAACACCTCTGCCCAAAGCAGTGACAATCCCTTCTGTGATACTAGCAGTTCTCTTTTGTTGATTGGTAGCCTACCACATTCTCCGTTCGCGTTCTGCAGATACAAGTTTCAATGACTATCGAGGAGAAGAGAGCTAAAAGATCAAGTTATGACAACTTGATAGGCTGGAATATTTAACCAATTTATGAAATCGTATATTTTCTTTTAATTACATTGCGGGTTGTTTGCTAGAAAAGGAGTTGAAAGCGAATATATCAATCCGTTTCACTCAGTGAGAAATGCTTTTTTGTCAGCTTTCCATTGAGGAGTTTAGACCACAAATACAAGTAATATACACAAACAACATTAATCTAAATCAATTCAGGTATATACAAACATTGGCATAAACTAAAGAAACTAAAAGTAATGAAACTGAAGTCGTAACACGAAGAGCAGGTGTTTAGGTATCCCGTTCCGCAGGTCTAACGTGGCCAATTTACAATGCAGGGCATTTCTACATCTCAGGCTAACTTGTATTTTACTCCTTCGCTTTCACTTCTTACTTATAGCTGACCCGTTTTCATAGAATGGTGTTTATCTGCCAAAATTTACTTTAAGCAATAAGAGTCAGGCCATTAATGAGTTCGTGTGGTCGACAAGTGATAAACAGCATGTGAGTGAGAATGCCGGAAACTATAAGAGATGCATCCATGATTCTTACTAAACATGCTTAAGTACTGAGCAAATACGACCTTCCGAAGGTCGGAGGGACAAGACCTCGCAGGCACCACCAAACTACTGAAAGACTGTTTGAAGAAACGTGGTTGTATAAGCTGTATATCCTACTATAATCGTCACACAGGGCGATCGGAGCGCTGTAATTTTTTTCTAATGTTAGTACGAGACATAAAGCTAAGGTAAGATCCTAACACAGGAGAAATGGCGTAGCTCACTTGGTATGGCATCATACATAAAAGCCTATGGCTGTAATTTTGGGTTCCACTGGTCTCTACTTGGCTACTTTGTTCGCTAATTAACATTCCTGAAAAGTAATACCCCGTATGTTACAAAGCTCTTCCTGTCCATGATTTTCCTGAAGACAGGTCACTCCTCCCAACCCCGTATTGAACCCATAATTCTACGATGATTCTTGTTTTTTTCAATATATATTTCAAATAAAAGTTACTTGTTTGAGAGCGGCCATGTTTGCATTTCATGAGTCTGGCTGTCTAGTGGGAACGAGTTCACCGTGTCGAGCCGGCCGCAAGCTCGTAAAACGCCGGGACACTTCGGTGGACTTCGAATATTCAACAATTTTTCAAATTCAAGTAATTCTTCGTAACTAGAGATTTTGGCAACACAGTAAATCCAGAAATAAAGAATCTAAATTATTCTTAAACCCTACGTGAATACAGAACCCACGGGGTAAATATAAATGCAGTTAAGCCTAGAGACGAATCCGCGTCCGACCCGCGAACTAGCGACACGTACCAAGGTCGAGGGATGAACAAAACCCGCGAAACGCCCGGGGAGAAATAATTAATTTCGCCTGTTGTGAGTATGGGAAAATGAAGAAATTAACACCAAAATAAATCGTACGTCTGTCCGAAGTTATGGAACAAATTTCTGGAAAATCGGTCTATTGGATGCTGAATTAGCATATTACATAACCAAGCTTCATGGTGTGAGTAGCGTCATCCCATGGAGTATAAAAGAAATATCCCTCCGTATATTTGACAGTCTCTGTTTGGTTACTGCAGCGGCGGAGCCCGCGTCATTCGTCAGCAGAAAAGTGTGAAAATTTGGTCTCCAAATAACTTATTACATGTTCGTGGCTATGGTTCAAATATACTGTTAGAAGCGGAAGATGATAGAAATTTTCTGAGCTGCTGCTAATGGAAACTTTGAAGGTTTAGAAGTAATTGAATTTCTCTCGGTATTCAGTGTGTGTCTGTTAAAGAGGATTTTGAAGTTAGACACTGTGTCTGGTTTCTTATCTGTTGGAACACCTGGCCGTAGTCGGGCGAGAAGGGGACAGTCTTGCGAACGCAATGGACGTGATCATTTGAGAAGAATGCTCGTCGCCTGGTAAACGTTTGAAAGTGCGTTGTAGAGTGTTGTGTAATTTACGTTATCTGTGTAAATATAAGAAGAAATCCCAGATAGCCATGGGAGGCTAAAATAAACGAGGTTTGCTGGCTAGATGCAGCCAGAATCCAGGACGATGGCTACGATCGCAGGTCTGTGAATATTTTGTATCAATGTTATAGTTAGATTATTGTTTGTCCCTACCATTTTTCATTGCGTGTGTTGGGTTGATATTTTGTGATGATCAGCAAAACGTATTATATTTCTGGTCAGCGTGTGAAAATCTTTAGGGTTGTAAAATTCACATAAAGAAACTATAAAATGCGACGTTTAAATATTGTGTTAATATTATTTGAGATATTGTCCGAAGTGAGGAAAATTATGAAGGTGATAATGATAACGTAGTCGTGGAGAATGTCTTAATTTCGAACATCGTTTGAATTCATAAAATGTTTGTCGAAATAATAATAATAATAATAATAATAATAATAATAATAATAATAATAATAATAATAATAATAATAATAATAATAATAATAATAATGTCTACCGCGGGATAAAATTTTCCTAGGTTAAAAAGTGGATTTAACAAGTATGTTCTACAAGGTTTGTAGGTGTCTAGAAAATTCCAGTGTAATCAGATAAAGTTATGTTTTGTTCACGGGAAGTAAAAAGTTTGTGACGTCGTGTATGTCGATGATATAGGAAATCACGGTGTGTTGTTGTATTCTCGAGGTCCGAAAGTTGTAGTAACAGTAAAATAAAAAAGTATATTTTTATAAAAGTTGTTTGTCACGAGAGGATCTTGAAATATAAGAAATGGATTGAGAGCGAAGAATTTATATATGTGGAGATAAGAGTTGTAGAAATGTTGAAGGCAAAGGGAGTCTGGATTTTACGTAATACCGCCATGAGAAGGCGCTGAGAATGAACTTTTGAGACAGGCTATATTTGTAGAGGAAGAATTTTTGAGATAGGCTGTATATTAAATATGAGATTTATGTGGCAGGCTGTAGTATATTCCGCTAACAATCCGAAAGCTGGGACCTGGAGAAGATTGGTTCGAGAATTATTGTGTGAGGCACAGTAAATTTCAAGTAAGATCCCAAGTGAAACACGATTCTAGTGAAGATTGTAAATCTTAGTAGTAAAAATCAAATGACTAGTTACGTAAAGTCAGTATAATTAAAGCTAGAATAATATGACGTCGAGGATAGAATAGCATTTTGAATACACGGTTGGTGTTATTTGACTGTAATGACAAGTTTCCAATGAGTAAAATTCATAAATTACAAGGCGGTAATTTATCATTAAATCGGAAACATTGTGGGATGAGATATTGGACGTTATTAAAGCGAGATGTTTGTCTGTGTAAATTTATTGAATTTCGTTTCACTGGATAGTCATGGATACGAATATTTGGAAAATGACGGTAGGCGATTAGAGGGCTTCACCCTAAAACTGCAGTATGGATTTTTGCGATTGTGATGATTATTTTTGGGCGATAGTCAAGTAGTGTCAGACGTGTGTTGGAAGACATTATTCTTTTCTAAACTCATTGGGCATGCTGAGATCGTGCTTGAGTTGTGGATTGTTCGCCAAGCGATATTTATATTTCAATTTCACGTTTTAGTAACAAGATAGGGGCTCGTTGCATTTTCCCGACTTGCGTTCTTTCTGTGGCAAGATTTGTTTCGTTGTGTGCTATTAGTTTCGACCAGATTTACAGCGTAAAATATCAGAGTGTGTTTGAAATTACGATTTTGCCTGATATGCTACAGGAAGCGTATACGACCCAGTTTCCGCTCGACAATAGATTTAGGACGTCACATGTTATCCTAGGAGTATACTGATGATGAGACGTCCTAGTTCACGCTCAACGATAGAATTAGGAAGGTATGTGTACATAGAAGTTATTGTTAGGGTGTACAGACGTTAAGTAGGCCCGACGATAGGTCTGGGATGTCAGCTGTACATACTCAAGTCTTAGATTAGATGTTTTTACGAAGTGCCCTTATCGAAGGTAATGTCTGCAGTAGTATACGCAATGTGAAGAGGGTTAGCTCGGTAATAACGAGGCCAAGCTTGTGTGCAGCCCTCAACAGCTGGAAGGTGTTTACGTAAGTTTATGGAACCACTATCGGCATATGAGTGTTGTCCAATATTGGATACTGAGCTAGCGGTGATTTAATACTTGTTGCAGTTTGCCATGCGTATTTGAGTTTAATTAATTTCAGTATTTTATTTTACGGACCTAATATTTTTGTCGTTCTGATGTCCGTTTTTGCTTTGGCAGCATGCGTGTTGACACTCATCGTATGTGTGTGAGACTTGAGTTACGAATGCGGATTCGATTCGTCAGCCGGTAATATATTTAATTTCAATCTTTTTCGTTCTTTCCTTTTGTATACGGAGTTGAGTTCGATCAATTGATAACTTTGTAGGTAATGTGTTGGGACAAATAATAAGTAGATGGGTCTGTGATGGTAGTCATTGTTAAGTAGGAAAGAATTCTGTAATTTTGTTTTATTTTACCATGTCGACTTGTAATTTTATTAAGCGTAACGTAACCATTTATAACCTGAAAATCGGTTTGATAATAATATTTTTCAAGTGATTTACCACTTTTTAATTAACTTCAGTGTTTGGCATTTCTTATAAATGCGTAATGAATAAGTGTTTCCTGCATTTCGCAGTTTTGTTCCATCAGAACGACGTAACGTAAGATCCTCGCGGATCGTGTTGTTGTTGGTTCCTTCTGAACAGCTGTTTGGGGTGATCACGTTTAGCATCGGGATTATTTTATAACTTAAGGGTGTCATGAAATGACAAATACATGGTGGAATTTTGTTTCAATTGAGAATGCTGCTGTCAACACTTAGTGAACACCATGCTTTGCAAAAATATTTCGCAACCTATCCAAAGCAACTGATAGTCAATTTGGTTCGATTAAGGGCCATTCGGCGGGTGTTCCGTATCCGAAAGTGTATTCGACTGGTGGATAACCTTAATTAAGCGTAAACCACGCGTTCGACTAGCTGAAGGTCAGATTTTCCACGGATCGTGTGGATTAATTCTCAGTTATCGTTTGGATTAATAGGTGCCTGATTTTTCAGGTTTTCCTTTCTTTCTTTTTCAGTTTCGCTGTCCACTAATTTATGAGATACCTATGTTCTCCGAAGAAAATTCTTCGATATTATGATAAATGAATTAACGCTATGCAATGTGACTGCGTTTGAAACATTTAATAATTAACAATTAACTTTTTTATATAAATAAACTTTTTCTTGTGCCATTTAGAATTTAATAAAAGTTAGTAAGCACATATTTGCTCCTCATTTCAAGTAGTTAGACTCTCTTCTGAACCCCATCGTTTGGTTAAGATCGTGACCGAAACATTCCCGCAACGACCCCAAGATTTAAGAGTTCAATATTTCTCTGCTGTAGCAGCTGTGGCCGACCAACGATGGAATGGTAAGTCAAGGGTTCAGTATGGATATGCAGTCAAGCAGAACAATTTTCGTTATGTTCATTTTGGTATGCCTGTGTATAACCGAAAATCAAGATTACTTGCAGTGTACTGTAGGAGTGCGTAAATACGTCATGCAAACATACATCACTAGGCCTCGAATTCTCTAATACCGTCGGCGTCCGAAAGGAACAGGTGTTGACCATCAGAGGTCGGATAGGATTGATGAAAATGAGGAGCCTGTAGCAAGTGGAAGCAATGGCAGGACTCAGCTAAGGTTCCCGTGGTCATCACCGCACGCTCTCAAGTGATTTGATTATATGCACTTGATAAGATCAAATTCCTGAAATAATTTTTGAACAGTATGCGGCCAATATTTTACTCTGTTCCGATCTTGGGTTGGTAGAAAGAAGAAATTATTTTTTTTTACTTAAATATCGGTAGATCTGTTGATAGAGTGCTTACTAAGACATGATATCGTTGCTGAGGGAACCAAACCTCGTATGTCACAATGCTCTTCCTATCCATTATGTTCATAAAATGTGGTAACGCCTCCCAGCCACATGTGGATATGCAGTCCATGATAACAATGTTCGTCGTGTCATTTTCGCATGCGAAAGAGTAAAGGAACTGAACCCTAAATGTAGTACAAGTTAGTAAATGCGTAGCGCAAACTTGTATTCCTACAGCACGGTACGGTAAGGTTAATTTCTTTTTACCCATAAGCGTAGGAATATGAACACAACGAAAATTGTTCCGATGGACTGCATATCCATACGTGATTGAGTGACGCGACCAATCTTAAGGAAAATAATGGATAAGAAGAGCATTGTGACGTACGGGGTTTGTTTTCTTGAAGGACTGTACTAAAAGGTGTTGTGACTTCCGCAGAGTTTACATTCATACAGGAAATACACCGCGTATCTCCAAAATAAATTCGCCGGCTCCACCTATCACGAAGGAGTAATTTCTGAATATAATACGATATCCTTGTAAATTGTATTTGAATAATGAAAGTCAACTGAATTTATAGTATTTCATTGGCGAAATAGTTTACAGTCGTTGTATCGTTATCGTCTATTGTCGCTTTTCGTATTTTAATATTGCATTGTTAGGTACATATGGTTGAGGACACAGGATATAGTGTAGTCAAGAAAACAAAAATAATAATCAACTGGTTCCTGTATTCCGATAATTTAATTGTTGTTCTGAGTAGGTAGTTTAAGTCTCTGGCGTAGTGTATACTTGCGCTCTCCATTTTTCGGCATTTAAGAGCAGTTTCCATTTCTGTTAGCTTGTAGAAATAAAACGAAAATGCTTTCTAATAAGGATTCAGTATTAATAACATTTCTGTCGTTTCAATTAACCAATTTTATTTAGGATACGTCTAAACGCAGTTTAGAATCCTTGAAGTGCAGTTATACTTTTATAACTCACCATGCTTACTGTACCATTGCGTAATATTTGTCTAGTAGGATGAAAATCTCTCTTCTGTTAGTGCGTAGGTTGAAGAATAACCGGACTAAGTACAAATTGCTTTAGTATTAAATCCTGTACGATTGTTTCATTTAACCAGTTATAAATAGGATACGCCTAAGTGATGTTGAGAATTGTTGTGTAGTCATTTTACTTTGCCTTCTATATTCCTGCGTTGTCCCTGTGTACGGTAGCGCTTGCGATATTTCAGTATTTAAGTACACGGCAGATTTCATTTCTTTCACAGCAGAGTAAGGTAAAATAATAATAATAATAATAATAATAATAATAATAATAATAATAATAATAATAATAATAATTCATTCGGAATTCTGAAATTGTCTGCTACGGAAGTAGACAGCATACAAAGAAAACCGAGAACATTGCTCATCACCTATAGATTACATCATCCAAATTCATGCATGGAAAGGGTCACTCTTCCATGAAAATTAGGAGGCTGAGGAGCACTGGATCTTCAAGTCATGCTCCTGAATCAGATAATGAACCTAAGGAGATATTTCCATAAAAAGCAAGAAAGCAGCATTCTCCATAAAGCTGTAGTACATGCTGACAAGTACTCTGTTCTGTATCCATACAATGCCTATGAACCTTATACAAATCACCAAGTACCCCTGCAGGATAAGAAAGGACCTGGTGAGAGAAGACCTTCCACGGAAAATACTACAGCAAACAAAAACAACAGAGCATAGACAAGAATGCGTCGTGCATGTGGTTACAAAGTGGGCGTTTATTTGGTGATATAGAGGGATTTGCAGTTGCTATAGAAGACCAAGTAATAGTTGCAAACAATTACAAAAAGTACATCATCAAATATACCAGCGTACTCTCCGACAAATGCAGACGATGCCCCGTTCATCTCGAGACCATCGACCAAATCACTGCGGGCTGCCCAGTACTTGTCCCCGTGGAATACACGTGACGACACAATCATGTCTCGGGAATTATACACCAGGCACTTGCTCAGGGAAAACCAACTAATTTAGGAGCGTATCCCTTATTACAAGTACCATCCGACACCACTCGTGGAGAACTAGTCGATTAAGCTTTATTGGGACACTGCTGTAGTGACTGACAAAACAGTAAACCATAATAGACCACACATCATACTGGTAAACAAGATAACTGGGACAACTTTCGTTATTGACATGGTTATCCACAATGACACCAACATTGACAGGAAGTACCAGAAAAAATATACAAGTACCAAGAACTTGCAGAAGAGATCAAGAGGATCTGGAAGATGAAACTGGTACGGATAGTTCCTGTGATTCTGTCAGTCAAAGGCCTCATTCCACACACACTTCACAAGAATCTGCAAGAACTGGGCCTTCCACCGAACATCTACAAAATTATGCAACATTCTGTCCTCCTGTCAACATGCAACATTTTGCGATCGTTCCTCTCGCAAGAATGAAGATCCCGTGATCTATAATTTTGTACATCAATATTTGTACTATAATGTGTAAATACTTAAATTATTTTAAGGCAATTGGTGCATCCCGTGCCCCGTTACTACCCATATTTCCTGTGGAGAAGTGTATGAATAATAATAATAATAATAATAATAATAATAATAATAATAATAATAATAATAATAATAATAATAATAATAATAATAATAATAATAATAATAATAATAATCTGTCTATAAATTTAGATTTGATGTGTAATCCTTGAGTAGTTCTTACGAATTTCAAATTTCAATCGCAATTTTCGTTTCTGTTTGCACCTAATGATAACGAACTAGGCCACATTTTAATTAAGGTCCGTTTGAACGCAGTTCAAAGTTCTTGTAGTGCAGTTATTTTATTACAAATTATCGTGGTCATTTTATTATTACGAAATATTTGTGTAGCAGGAGAAATCTCTGTCCAGAAACTTTGATCTTTCTAGAATCCTATAGTTGTAATTAGGATACGTTTAACTGCAGTTTAGAGTTGTGTAATTCTTGTGTTTTCCTTTATACGAATAAGGAATATTGTAGTATAGATAGTATATTAATTACGTTATTTTCATTTGATCTATGTGTACTATCCTAGATATTATTTCTTTTTTTGATATTTTTTTCCACAGAATAAGTTATTTTACCGGGCGAGTTGGCCGTGCGCGTTGAGGCGCGTGGCTGTGAGCTTGCATCCGGGAGATAGTAGGTTCGAATCCCACTATCGGCAGCCCTGAAGATGGTTTTCCGTGGTTTCCCATTTTCACACCAGGCAAATGATGTGGCTGTACCTTAATTAAGGCCACGGCCGCTTCCTTCCAACTCCTAGGCCTTTCCTATCCCATCGTCGCCATAAGACCTATCTGTGTCGGAGCGACGTAAAGCCCCTAGCAAAAAAAAAGTTATTTTATCCTTGCCATTCTTCGATTATTCCATAAAGAAGAATAAGTACTATTTAATTTAATTTCCGGGTTGAACCGTGTTGTAATGTACGCACAGTACAGTTTGCCGACGTTTCGAATACATTTCAGTATTCTTTGTCAAGGCGACTGAAATACCCCTACTCGATCCGAGGTAATCAGTCTCCCAGGCAGAAATTACACCAAAGAGGATAGAATAGAATAGAGATGAAACTCAATGATAAATTTCGGTTCCAAGTCACTTGGCGCTAGTAGTTTTAGTCTCTTTTCCGAGATAGCGCCACAGTGTGCATTCTGCTGCAATACCTTAGTATTACTATCAACAGATAGCGCGGAGAATTAACATCCGGCGCAGTGACGCACATCCGGGTATGCTTACGGGTCCTCCCCCCTCCTTTCCCTGCCCCTCGCCTACCCCGCAAACGGAGATAATAATGCAGTTCTACTACTTCCATGCCCAATACATTGTAATTCATATATTTTTATTTCCAAGTACTTACTACGTTGTAAATAATGATCTGATACCCCTAGTTCGTATGGCATACTATGTTACTGAGAACATAACCACACACCTCAAAGCAGCTTTAACTTCAAATGAATGATTGACACATTAACACAAAGCTGATATTATAACAAATTAGAAATCCCTTCGAAAGCAAGACAACAGAGCACACCATATGCAAGACAATGGGGTATCACATCAATATCCAAGTACCACATGAAAATAAAAGTAACAATTAAATGCACTGAGACAGGAAATATATAGAACTACATTAATAGAACCATTCAGCTTTCAGCCCCTGATGTGTACTCAAACAGGAAATACAGGATTTCAGGAGGACTGGCGAAGATATATTTCAAATAAACAAGCACAAGGAACTAAGATTTACATCACAAGCACATGAGCACTTGGAATTCAAACAACACAAGTACTGTAGCATCATGGGAACTATCGATTAAAATCGATATAAGTTCGAACAAGGTTAATCGATTGGGTAAAGTCGAATTCGATGCAATTCAGCAATATTATCTCCACAATGCTTGACGTTTTATGACTAATTAATTTGTGAGAAGTGCCCACTGATTGAGGTTAGACTTGAAATACTTTAAATACTTCACTTCGAGACAAACTGCCTTTAATTATTAACAACGCCCATTTCATGCTTACTTGCGTGCCATCTACAGAACGTGTATATAACTATTTACACGTTATGAATGACCTCCAGCGCCATCTAGAAAAAGAGACTGAAACTACCTGAAGCTAGCTACAGATTGGAACCAAAAGCCCTATTAGAGTTTCACCCCCCTGAATTACACTACTAGAGTGGCCTTGATCTTGGCCTTTTATATCCTTGCCTTTCTGGCTGACGTAAGTCCAGACTGTCTCGTGAGAATTCTGGAAAGTATGTGTCACAGGCAGGTAGTGGGGTCTTGCCCGCGCTGTTATGTAATAGGGTTGCGGCCCGTGTTTTTATGTTGTGGTCTGTATGTCTTAAAATATGAATGATAGGCATCCAAGAATTACTGATTTTATATCCTTCTTCTAAATTTATGTTGTTCGGATGTTTCTTGATTTCGATAGCCTCGCGAATTTTCCTTTCCAGATTCCAAGGGATAGCTGCTAGGATCTTGGTCTTGTCAAATGATATTCCGTGCCTAGTTTCGTAGGAATGCTTGGCTACTGCTGAAATATATGTGGTTTGGTTCTTGGTGTGACGGATATGTTCTTTTAGGCGGGTGGAGATCAGACGTTTTGTCTCACCTACATCACAAGCTCCGCAGCTACATTCAATGTGATACACTCCAGGGGCCTGTAATTCTATTGTGTCTTTTACTGGTGGTAGATAACGGGCTAGCTTCCGGTGAGGTTTATAGATAGTTTTTATGTTGTATTTGTCCAGTATCTTGCCGATCCTGTCTGTAGGGTTTTTAATGTATGGCAGTATCGCTGTTTTCTGGCGGGTCAGTTCTTCTTTCCCGTTGTTTTCTCCTGCGGTGGTCTTTTCTTTGTTCTCTTCTGATTTTTTAAGGACTCGTCGGATGTTATTGAATGAGTAGCTATTTTTCCTAAGGGTTTTCGTGAGGTGTTCTGTCTCTTCCTCGAGGTGTTCTGCGTCAGATATCGCTATGGCCCTGTTCACCATTGATGTTAGGACAGCCTGTTTTTGTGATGGGTGATGATGAGACGAGGCGTGTAGGTACCTGTCTGTGTGAGTGGGTTTCCTGTATACTGCGCGACTCAGCGTCCCATTGGAGTTGCGTATTACTAGCACATCCAGGAACGGTAGTTTTCCGTCTACTTCTATTTCCATGGTGAACTGAATATTTACGTGTATGGAGATGAGATGGTCGAGAAATAGCTGTAGGTTATTGCTCCCGGAAATACTTCTGTTAGCGGCACCTTGGTGAAAAGTGACGTGACGTCAAAGCTTACTAATAGGTCCGTACTTTCAATTGATTGGTCCTTAAGGAGCTGGATGAAATGTCGGGAGTCCTTCACGTATTAGACCAGAAACTTCCAGAATACCTGTCAACACTAGCTAAAGAATGCCTTAGCGCCACTTATTTCTATTTCAACGGGGAGTTCTACGAAGAGACAGAAGGGGCCGCGATGGGGTCGCCACTCTATCCTATAATAGCAAACATGTACATGGAACACTTCGAACGGAAAGCCTTAGCTACATCTGCCCTGAAACCGAAATGTTTTCTCCGCTTTGTGGACGACAGTTTTGTAATCTGGCCTCACGGGAGCAATAACCTACAGCTATTTCTCGACCATCTCAACTCCATACACGTAAATATTCAGTTCACCATGGAAATAGAAGTAGACGGAAAACTATCATTCCTGGATGTGCTAGTAATACGCAACTCCAATGGGACGCTGAGTCACGCAGTATACAGGAAACCCACTCACACAGACAGGTACCTACACGCCTCGTCTCATCATCACCCATCACAAAAACAGGCTGTCCTAACATCAATGGTGAACAGGGCCATAGCGATATCTGACGCAGAACACCTCGAGGAAGATAAAGAACACCTCACTAAAACCCTTGGGAAAAATAGCTACTCATTCAATAACATCCGACGAGTCCTTAAAAAATCAGAAGAGAACAAAGAAAAGGCCGCCGCAGGAGAAAACAACGGGAAAGAAGAACTGACCCGCCAGAAAACAGCGATACTGCCATACATTAAAAACCCTACAGACAGGATCGGCAAGATACTGGACAAATACAACATAAAAACTATCTATAAACCTCACCGGAAGCTAGCCCGTTATCTACCACCAGTAAAAGACACAATAGAATTACAGGCCCCTGGAGTGTATCACATTGAATGTAGCTGCGGAGCTTGTTATGTAGGTGAGACAAAACGTCTGATCTCCATCCGCCTGAAAAAACATATCCGTCACACCAAGAACCAAAACACAGATATTTCAGCAGTAGCCAAGCATTCCTACGAAACTAGGCACGGAATATCATTTGACAAGACCAAGATCCTAGCAGCTATACCTTGGAATCTGGAAAGGAAAATCCGCGAGGCTATCGAAATCAAGAAATATCCGAACAACATAAATTTAGAAGAAGGATATAAAATCAGTAATCCTTGGATGCCTATCATTCATAGTTTAAGACATACAGACCACAACATAAACACATGGGCCGCAACCCCATTACATAACAGCGCGGGCAAGCCCCCCACTACCTGGCTGTGACACATACTTTTCAGAATTCTCACGAGACAGCCTGGACTTACGTCAGCCAGAAAGGCTAGGATATAAAAGGCCAAGATCAAGGCCACTCTATTAGTGCAATTTCTGCCTGGGAGACTGATTACCTCGGATCGAGTAGGGGTATTTCAGTCGCCTTGACAAAGAATACTGCAATGTATTCGAAACGTCGGCAAACTGTACGTGATGTGCGTACAAGTACAACACGGCTCAACCCGGAAATTAAATTAAATAATTCTTCACGCCGTGGAAGCTTCACTTCTAAAATAAGAAGAATAAGTAATGGCTAAGGAATGCAAGTGTAGGAATTGTGGACATGTCCACGCATTACGGAGGATGAGCGAGGAGTTGGAGAGCTTGAGGGAGTTAATTACTATTCTCACGGAAGAAGGAAGGAAGGAAGGAAGGAAGGAAGGAAGGAAGGAAGGAAGGCCACCTTCAAATTATGTACGGGATATAGTAGGAGTCCAGGTGGAAGGGGGAGGGGAGGGGGTTGTGAAAGGTAGGTGGTCTATTGTTTTCAGGCGAAGGAATTTGGAGAATAAACGCTGTGTTCAGGAGCAGAATTCAGTGAAAACTCGGTACGAGTCACTGCAGTAATATGCAGCCGTACATTATTGTTACTTCCTGTAGCCTCTATCCCACAAAGGCCGTATACACAATACACTGAGCCTGTATTTCTTCTTTATATACATCCGTTTGTCGTCGTCCTGTTCTACACTCACTTATTTGCCACACATTCTGACTAACCTATCCTCCTCCATTCACCTCACTTGACCCCAGCAACAAAGCCAGTTTATGCGTGCAGCTTCTACCATCGAGTTCATTCTTAACTTAGCCTTCATTTCCCTATTCCGAGTACCCTCTTGACATTGTTCCCATCTGTTTGTACAGGCAATCATCCTCTCTACATAACTAACTATAATTTATGAATAATATATTAGAGGTCCACCCAGCTTTCACTCCCATAAAGCAAAGTTGGTCTGAAAACAGACCGATGTAAAGATAGTTTAGTCCACGTGCTGACATCTTGTTCAATAGTTATTAATAAAAATTAATATCATACAAACTTTACAAAGGACAAAAATATACAACTCTTTTTCATATTTACAGTGCACAGATAATAGGATATGCAAAGGAAAGTTCACTCAAATACAAGAGAAGATAGAGAAGTGGAAAAATTAAGAACCTGAAAGAGAAAATGAAGTTAAGGATACGATAGCAAGATATCTGGGTTCCTGTTGAGAGATAAGGTATTAAAAATTCCTGGAATAGAATTCGTTAGAGATTTACCTTTGGATGATATAAAGTTAGGAGTAGGAATATGGAAAAGGGTCTTCATTCTGTTACTGTGGGAAGGGACGTGGATGCGGAAGAAGGTAAATATTTCAGGTCACCTAAATAGACCATTAACTGCTTTGTATTATAGTATCTTTAATTCCGCTATTTTTCTCCGAGATGAACGTGTTCTGAGGTTTAATTTCCCAAGCACTTGAATAGTGCTCAAGTTACGACAGACAGGGACTCTGGCTCTGACGGTTGCAAAGAACAAAGATTGCATACGGTCAAGGTGGCTGAGATTTAAAGAAAAAGAATGAGAAGAAGATGCAGAATTGGACTGGACTGGAGAAACGTATTTGACAACCGGTAAGACACATGAAACTTACAATGCCTTGAGAGCATTTACAGTATGCTTGTGACGACAGAAAACCTGTATAGTAAATTAAGGAGTGAAATCGCAGGTCAGGTAGGGTAATTCCGGGAGAGTTGCCGCACTTTTTATGTCTTTTGTTATATCTCGGTATATTTAGTTTAAAAATTGTTGCAAATTCATCGAGCATAATTTGAAAACATGTACATTTGATCAGGGATGAACAAAATATTGCCAATTGAAAGTAAATGGGAGAAAGGAGTGAACATAGGAATTGTTGCATCTGCGGCGTCTCTCCCTGGATCCCGGTATAGATGCCGACTTTGCTCGGGCGAGATGCCGCGAGTAAAATAATTAATGACAAAATCAAATTTAAGCCAATTTCTTCAACGTTAATATAACCGAACACTAGAACGTACTATAAGACAATTATATCCACATAATATAATCATTCAATGGAAAAAATCTATCTGATAATTTACAACATTAAAATCATATTTTAATTTCGATTTACTATAAATGTGCATGTGCAATGGATTCTTCACTGTGTTATATAAAACCCCATGGCACTTAACACCCTTGAAATGGCTTTGGCCTGCACAGCGACCGCTGCTCAGCCCGAAGGCCAACTATCAGGGAGAGACGCCGCACCCTCTTGTTTTCATACCTCAAGGCTATCATGGCCCAAAATTAGCTTACTCTCAACTACAGTTATGTTTCTGACGTCTACTGTACTAAAAACGTCTGATTTAAGCATTTGAAGCCAACTTAATATACAATAAATTAACACACGCAAAAACTTTGTCAGGAGGAAACATGTACTCACCTCATGATATCGGCTATAATTGGCGTAATATACGAGCAAATTTCGTCACACTCGCAGACAGTAGTTCTTCCTTAGAAACTGAAAAACCACACATATTGCCATCTAGCTGTAACGATGGGAACCTTTAGCTACAGTGTATGCGGCATCTCTACCGGGGCGGCATCTGTCCCGGATTTACCTTCACCCAGTTTATATGGAAAACAGACAAAAAATTACTATTAAAATGCACTCCCAAGTCTGTTTTGGTTTTCAACATTCGAAATCAGTTGGTTCATCGAAATAAGTGGAATTCAGAGGACTTGAAGTATGAACGAACAGTTGGAATAAATGGAGGGCTTGGGATTATGACGCCATGTAGAACACCAATGTGACAGTGAATCAGATGCATTTTTCATATAGATCGTATCTGTAAGAGAATCGGTCTTCCTGAATATTTTACAATCATCTGCAAAGAGAAGAATTTCACATGAATTGTGGTAAACAGTACCTATAAAGTCATCTATAAACAAGGGAAGAAAAAGAGGACCAAGGGCACTGCGCTGCGGAACACCAAAGAGGCTGTGGTGGAAGAACTAAATCCATCAAGGACCACGTGCTCTAATCATTCACTTAGAGGCTTCCCATAAACGATGAAACCTTCAGAAAGTTTGTGTGAGCGAAGTGCGTGATCCACTGTATCGAATACAATTCAGTATTGCATACATGAAGAAGAGAGCCCGCGTGGATGGCAGACGTGGTATGATGAAGTAGGACAATCAAGTTAGTTACGGAAGAGCTTCCAGGGAGAAAACAATGCTTCTGGGGGGATGTGTATGAAATGGTAAACGGAGGTAAAACGCTGAAGGAAGATCCTTTCACGAATAACTGATAAAGCAGGCAATAGCGTGATCCGGCGATAATTTGTGATATTCGACCTCTTTCCACTTTTATGTACTGATGTGATATTTTTCAAGTTTGCAAGACCTCTGAAAGTAGCCGACTGCGAAGCATCGATTGCACATCACACTAATGGCGTATAGATTCCTAATGAATATAGTACTGACACCATCCGAACAGGTGGGCTTATTTTCTAACAGAGGCGTAAGTATAGAGGAGTAGAAAATGTTACTGAGGCTACACTAGAACAATATTCCCATTAAACTTCACATAAGGCTGATGTTATGCTAGGATGTTTCACTTTAATATGACGTGCAAGACTATCCCGTCTTGTGAACGTAGCCTCACACTGACCGCAGGGGGATATAGTGTGACTGTATTCAGCACCATTATGTCTGGAAATACTGTCACTCCTTACAAAGGATTAGTCCAGAGATCACACCTAAACATATTTGATACTAATGAGTACTTTAGCTAACTGCCACAGCTTGTTGAACCCCTGCAAAATAAATAAATAAATAAATAAATAAATAAATAAATAAATAAATAAATAAATAAATAAAATGATTGTTCGAAGGCTTCCTTACGGATGAGACTCCTAATAATACACTTTATATTCTTTTTCATACCTAGCAAAGTAGAAGCACTCTTACAGAAAACGATGGACGAGGATGTGCCGCTGTCAACTTGAAATAATTTCAGCTAACTGCTACGATACAGTTGGAAACTCCGCTCTTGAATGTCCTTCAGTCGAGGTGCAAGTTTAAACTAGAGGAAACCAAAAGTCGATCAATAAGATTCAGACACAGTTTCATTTTGAAGTTAGAAGAGTACAGCAATTAATCAATAGAGATTAGACGTGCGAGTAAGGAGTCAGATAATTGCAAACTCAAAATTAGGAGAAAAACAAAACTAGATAAATAAATGTAGGAAGTTGTTGCGAGTTTGAAGTTAGTGGATAACAACAATTCATCAATAGGGATTAAACCTAAGAGGCAAGAGTCAAACATAGTTGCAAGGTTAAGACTATGGTCGGACATAGTTGCGAATTTGAAGGACAACAGTTCATCAATGGAGTTGAAATGAAACAGTAAATATCCCAAACATAGTTGCAAAGTTAAAATAGTAAGTCACCAAAAGTTGAACAATATAGGTCGGACTCAGTTGCAAGTTTTTAAGTTAAAAAAAGAACAACAGTTCACTAATATAGGTTAAACGTAAGAGTAAATATTAAAACTAGTTGCAAAGTTAAACGAGGAAGAAACCAGGAGTTGACCAGTAAAGTTCGGACATAGTTGCGAATTTGAAGTTACAAAAGTACAAGAATTCATCAACTGAGATTAACGTACGAGTAAATAATCAAAAGAGTTGCAATGATAAAATAGGAAGAAATCAAGAATTGGCCAATAAAGGTCGGACATGCTTGCAAGATTGAAGTAACAAAAGAACATTAATTTATCAGTAGAAGTTAAGCGTAATAGTAAATAATGAAAATTGTTGCAAACTACAAATAAGAAGAAAGCAAGAGTTGACGATAAAGGTCGGACATACTTGCGAGTTTAAATTTACAAAAGAAAGCAATTCGTCAATAGAGATTAAAGTAAGAGTAAATAATAACAAATGGTTGAAAAAGTAAAATACGACAAAGCCAAGAGTTGACCAATAAAGTTCGGACATAGTTATGAGTATGAAGTAACAAAAAGGAACAATTCATCAATATAGCTTAAACCTAATAATAAAAATTGTTGCTAAGCAAAAATAGGAAGTAAGTAAAGAGTTAACCTGTAAAGGTCGAAGATAGTTGCGAGTTTGAAGTTACAAAAGTACAATAGTTCATCAACTGAGATTAAACGTACGAGTAAATAATAAAAATTAGTGCAAAGTTAAAATAGGTGGAAACTGTGAGTTGACCAGTAGAGGCCGGACATTGTTGCACGTTTCATGTTACAGCGGGACAACAATTCGTCGATAGAGATTAAACCTAACAATATATAAATTCAAAACAGTTGCAAATTTAAAATATGGAGAACCAAGATTTGATCAATAAAATTCGGACATAGATGCAAGGTTTAAGTCACAACTAGCAGTACAATTTATGCCTCGAGATTAGTCGTAAGAGTAACGAGTCCATGTTAGTCGCAATGTTAAAAGCGTATAGTATGATTCAGTAATAATAATAAGAAGAAGACGAAGCAGAAGAAGAACGTTCCTCATCAATTATTCACGACGAACTTCCTGGTGAGTAACAACAGACACACAGTAGATAGCCGCCGTCTTTATATACCAACTCAATGTTCAAACGTATGCATATTTTGTCACACGCAGACCGTGGCGATGTCATGTACGAACACCTGGCTAAATATTTAAAAAGCTACAGTCGCAATTTTTTTCTAACAGTTCTAATGATTTCTGCGCACATCTAGCTTGTGAGGTACGAAGAAAGACGTAACACGAAACTTCCTCTTTGGTTGTCAGCATTACGTTTGCGAGCCTAGTAGTTAGAAATAGAGTTATCCCCTTCGTCTCTGACTATGGAGTATATAAAAACGTATTTGGTTCAGAACTAGCACTTGGCTTGGTAACGATTGAATATAACAGAAATGACGTGCGCGCGAGCGTGTGTGTGTAGGTGTATAATCTAGACTGATTTAAATACTCTAGATTTTGTCATTCCCTGCTGGGTTCGGGATTTTGTTCTTTATTTGGTAATTCTGATAATACGCGAACTCCTGCGGAACTAAAATCCGGTGCCACATATTTTCTTATTGGTACGCATTTTGTGCATTCAGTACGAATTGTGCATTACTGTTATCGATATTATTATTATTCTTATTATTCTTATTCTTATTCTTATTCTTATTCTTATTCTTATTCTTATTCTTATTCTTATTCTTATTCTTATTCTTATTCTTATTCTTATTCTTATTCTTATTATTATTATTATTATTATTATTATTATTATTATTATTATTATTATTATTATTATTATTATTATTATTATTATTATTATTTTATTACGCGAATTCCTGCGTAGCTAAATTCCATCATCAAATTATTTTTCCTTATTTGTTACGCACGTTTAGTATTCGCTATACGCAAATGCTTCCAAGTCTAATCATCTTGCTCGTGCATACAATTTTTTAGCTGAAATGCACACACTGTCTAGACCTTACTTCAGCCGCATTCTCACTTCGTATCCTGCAATTATTGTTATGAATTCTAACTTTTGTGATTCCCAGCTGGGTCGGGGATTTTTATTTATTCGGTAATTCGAACTCCTGAGGGACTAAATTCAGGCACTGGATAATTTTTGTTATTGGGTACGAATGATGAGTATTCAGTAGGACGATAGGTTGGATCCTGCAGTTTATTATTACTGTTACTATGCGAACTCCTGTGGAACTAAATTCCGGCGCCACATTATTTTCTTATTGGGACGTATGTTGATTATTCAGTACCAAGGTGGGTTGGATCCTGCTATTTATTATTATTGTTGTGTATGTGTGTGTTCGGCACTTAATAGTTCAATTTTGGGGCTGGGTACCTTAGTTGGTTAAGTCCCTGGCCTTTTTACCCCTACTTTGCGGTTATAAACTAATTCATGGAAACAAGTGAAAACTACGTTGAGGATGGCGCGCAGCCCATCTTAGTAGATTTACTACCACGTAAAATAACTCCTGCAGAACTGAATTCCCGCACTTCGGCGCGGTGGACTTACTATCACGTAAAAGAACACATGCAGGGCTAAATTCTGACACCTCGTCGCCATAAGACCTATTTGTGTCGGTGCGACGTAAAGCCCCTAGCAAAAAAAAAAAAAAAAAAAAAAAAAAAATTCTGACACTTCATGTCGGTAGATTTATTGTCACGTTAAAGATCACTTGCGAATCTCACCACGTGAGCGTCATCGAAAACTGTTTGAAGCGGGGATTGCAATTTCAGCACTTAGCAAATTAATTGCTGAGCTGAGTAGCTCAGACGGTTAATGTGCTGGCTTTATATTTTTTACTGGGCATGTGTGTTGAGTATTCAGACTGAAGGCACGTTGGATCTACAAAATTATTATTATTATTATTATTATTATTATTATTATTATTATTATTATTATTATTATTATTATTATTATTATTATTATTATTATTATTATTAGCGGCTGCCTGGCCGAGACGGTAAAGGCGTGCTCGGTTCACCCTGAAGGTTATGGGTTCAAATCCCCGTCAGAAAGTCGTAAAATTTAAGAAACGTGATGTCCACTTCCGGAGGTGTACATGGCCTTGAGGTTCACTAAGAGAACACCAAAAAATAAGTACCAGGTTATTTCCTGGGAGCAAGGGACGGCCAGGCGTAGAGCCAACTACTCTACCTCATCAAGTGCCGAGGTTACGGACAGTGGAATCCTTTACTTTCCACCTATCCAAGGGCCTTCATGTTCTGTACAGATATGACTTTGCTTATTATTATTATTATTATTATTATTATTATTATTATTATTATTATTATTATAATAACCCCACCTCGAACGTAATTTGAAATTAAGGTGTTTCAATTAAACATAAAAGATTTTAGTGTATGTCATGGTGGTTTGCTGTTCAACTAAAGGAGCCACCGGTTCGATTGCTACTCGGGTCTGCGTCTCGCGCAGTCAAGATTTTGCTGATATGTGCATACTATTGGTATTTCATGTCTACACAAATACTTTCAAGTCTAGTGAACTTGCTCGTGTATACATTTTATGCCGATGGGCACATACTGTCACGACTTCACATTAGCTGCATTCACACTCCGTATTCAGTTAGGCCCTATCGTACTTTGAACTAACACTTCACACTTAGCCTTCAGTGAAAGAAAAGCTCGCCAACGAAACGTTGAGTGTTTTTGAATTAAACAATAGCACTTCAGTTTTGTGTCCAAGTAATCTCCAGGTTCGAATCCCAATTCTGTCGGTGATTTTTAATTTTGTAGTGCAAGAATGTGTTGTTCCAATTAAGCACACAACCGTTTAACGTACACTCATGCCGGTTTGCTGCCCAAGTACAGGAGCCACGGGTTCGATTACTAGTCGGGCCTGCAAATTTTTAAATTTCTTGCAGTTCGAATGTTGGCTGTTTTGAATTTAGCGCACAATTATTTCGTTAGTATGATAGTGGCTGTCAAAAGGAAAGAGTGCAAATTTCGATTCCCCGTCGGGATGGATATTTTTTATTTCAAGAAACTCAAACATTACTTGTTTTGAATTGAACGCACGCTTTCAAAGCTCAGTTATTTACTTAGCATGATACTCAGCATTCCAAAGGTAAGATCCCGGGGTTCCATTCCCCGTTATATGTAACGGGAAATTTTTTTCAGTTCTGAACACAAAATTTAATCTCTAAGTGTTGTAAACAATATTTCAAGCTAGTATAAATCTCTGAGGTTCAAATGTATAAGCTAGAAATGTTAAAAATAAAAATTAAGTGTTCCAAACACTGAAGACCAATAGCGCGTTACGCATCATTTCTCACTCCAGCGTATTGAACTCCGCAGTCCCTTAGCTTCGAGCCTCAAAATGCTTCCCAATATTACGTATATAGGATTAAAGCATATGTATTACGCCTTAGGCCATCTCCTTAGTCCAATTAATACAATGTTTATAGCCGCAAACTTGTGCCAAGCTCAGCTCCTAAAGCAACTGGACCATGTCTTATCTTGTCTAGTTAGGTTAAGCCTGGGATCGAATCTCAAACATGAGACTGTAACGCCCTTGTAAGGTTAAGCCTGGCGTCAAATTCGTGCATGTTAGTTTAAGCTAGCACTCTTGTCTATAATCACGCTTTCAGTTAGGCTAAGCTAGCATTCTTGGGTAGCAAACTAGGGTCTGTAAGGCTAACATCCTCGTAAGATTAAGCCTAGGGTCTAATCCAGGGCCTGTGAGGTTAAGCTGGGAGTCGAAACCATGCCTGTTAGATTAAGCTTGCACTCTTGACCACAATCGCGTTGGTAGCTTAGTCCAGCTTGCACATTTTTGACACCAAACTTGGGTCTGTAAGGTTAACGCCCTTAAGCCTAGGGTCGAACCCGGTGTCTGTGAGGTAAAGTTTGAACACGTAGCCATTTGAGGTTAATGGTGCACTCTTAGCCAACTGCCTTACATTTTAAAACGCCCGCCAAGTAAAATCGTGTGAGGTTAAGGATGCACTCTTTATCAGCACATTCCATGTGGAGGAGGCCTCTGTCAAGGGCGTGTTGAGGTGGTGACCGCGGAACCATCCAATTTTATCTACTCGTGTCAACTCTTGGTGTGCGAACAGTTGAGGTACACTGGAAAAAATCATTACTGCTGAATACATCAAGCTGAGTGCTGACACCTGCAAAGTGTCCGCAATGGCATAATGAAGATTCAGATTGAAATATCTGAATCCATAGCGGTTTTTAAAACAATTTAAAAGTATAATTGCTTATAGATATCGTAGGCCATATATATTTTTTTGTCTAGAGTTACTTGAAGTCTAGTTGCCCTTGTGGAAGTAAAATACGTAGGTAACATTACCATTCAAAGGGTGTGAAATAATGTTCCTTTATGGGGATGGTTCATCCCATACGCCCCCCCCCACCACCACCACCACCCCCCACACACCCCTATTTCAAATCGCACTCTGTTCAAACTTTATGCTGTACTTCAATCAGTCTCATGAATAAAGGTGTTAGAAAGCACTGCAGTTCATCTAGAGAACTCCACGTCTGAAAAGGAATTGACGGTCGAGTGCTAAGAGCATCATGAATGTATCTATTAGAGGACAGAACAGCTTATCTGATCTTAGCCATTATCAAATAATTAATTACCTTCCATTTGGGGAGTTATTCGGTACAAAGTGCTTCTTTTCCCCGCATCCCTCGATGCATTAATAGTCGTCAAGTGTGATAGTAACCTGAGTGACGTATAAATGAGCTAAAGTTCGTAATAACTCGATCACTGTATATAAAACCAGGGGAAATTAGAAATTAATACGTTATTTCTTCTGTTTTGAGAGTAAGGAGAATAACATTCATGCTTCTTTCTACGTTTAAAATAATTTACCTCTACTAAGTTGACTATTGATAGAAAACAGAAGCTACCAGGTATTGACCTAGAGAGTATGTTACGAACTGAATTAAGGTATAACTGTTTCGAGCATGTGGCCATGAGGTTAGGGGCGTACAGCTGTGTGCTTGCATTCGGGTGATAGTGGGTCCGAACCCAACTGTCGGGAGCACTGAATATGATTTCCCGTTGTTTCCCATTTTCACACCACTAAAATTCTGGGGATATACTTTAATTAAGATCACGGCCGCTTCCTTCCCACTCCTAGCCCTTTTCTCTTCTATGGCACAAGACCTGTCTGTGTCAGTGTGGTGTAAAGCGAAAAATAAAATCAAAAACCTGTAAGCAATCTTGCAGTTTTATTTCACTACCGTTGATATCGATATCACAACGTCGCGGCCTCCACTTTTACGTGGAATTCCACCGCGAATCCTTGATTTTCCCCGTGAAATAAAAACGAATTCAAGCTTTATACCTAATAATTCCTCTCAGTTCTAGGCCCTGTCTCACGCCATACTTCATCTGCACGCTTCTTCCAACATATTTGGGCTGATGACCTAGATGTTCGGCCCCTTTGAACAACAACTATCATCGAAAAAATTTGCGAATACTACGCTTGTGGAGCTTTTCAATCATCAACCATAAATGATACGCATTGGTGCTGTTACCTAGGTGGCTAATTCCTATCCATTGTTTACCTAGACTTTCCTGAAATGCTTTCAATGAACTTGGAAATTTATATCATGGTGTCCAGACTTCCATACAGTAAACTACAACAACAACTACTACTACTACTACTGCTGGTGCTACAACAAAAAATGAACTTTAAAATAGGTGTATTGCAAAGGTAATCTCAAACAATAAATTTTAAATAAATGGCATTAATTGTTGTGACTCTCAATATTTGAGGACCTAAGGTTAGAATTTCCATTTGAAGTATTAACAGTACATGACATCAGGAAGGACATTCAGCCGTATACACTATATTAGCTGATGACGAACTAGGTTTGTTCCAACGAACTCATAGTTACGTAGGATAAGCTGAATGTAATAATAACAATGTTATTGACTTTATGTTCCATTAAATATTTTTATAATTTAAGGGTATGTTGAGATGTCACAATTTCGTCTTACTGGGGTTGTTTTAAGAGCCAAAAATTATCGAGCAACTTCATATACTATCTCATCGAGCCGGGATCGAATCCGGCAATTTGAGGTCCGAAGGCCAGCGCTATAGTGTATGAGTTACTCATCCCAGCCCTTATAATATAATATAATATAATATAATATAATATAATATAATATAATATAATATAATATAATATAATATAATATAATATAATGTAATGTAATGTAATGTAATGTAATATAATATAATATAATATAATATAATATAATATAATATAATATAATATAATATAATATAATATAATGTAATGTAATGTAATGTAATGTAATGTAATGTAATGTAATATAATATAATATATAATATAATATAATATAATATAATATAATATAATATAATATAATATAATATAATGTAAGTACATCTAAATATATAATGTATATGTATTTTGTTTGTTTGTTTGTTTGTTTGTTTGTTTGTTTGTTTGTATATCTGTCTGACCAAGCTCGATAGCTGCAGTAGCTTAATTGCGGACAGTATTCAGAAGATAGTGGGTTCGAACCCCATTGCCCGCGGCCCTGAAGATGGCTTTCCGTGGTTTCCAGTTTTCACGCTATCCATTTAATCTCCCATCATCGCCAGAAGACCTAAGTTATATGTGTCTTCTCTAGGCTCATTAGTTCCCCCCAAGATTTAGACCATAAGCTATCATGTAAAATCTAAATTTTACTGAGGAGTTATTCTAGAGAAAGCTAGCATAAGATCGCATTCGTTACTTTTCCCATTGATCCTATTTTTCTATTATCTATCAGTACGCTACTCTTACTGAAACCTGTGTTATAAACAACACCAGAAGTGACACCTTCGTACTTTTTACCATGATGTGATGCTTGTTGTTTCAAGGGGCCTAACATCGAAGGTCATCGGCCCCTTTTTACCATTTGACTGGCTCCATAACGGACTGCCGTAATGGTACCCATCATACCTCATCCATTGTCTTAATATCGAAACAAAATATAAAACTAAAACTAGTTATTTAAAGTGACACACTTGTCCTTTATCACACAAATAGACGTACGGCATTGCTAACATTGTTTTTCACCAGATATGGGTCAGATCTTCATTCATATTTGATTTGTTGTAATGCTGTGTTATCTAATGTTATGTGATGATGATTTGCATAAGATGACAGATCACCAACGCTTCTCCAACGGTTCGATGGTATCCTGTCCCAACGTAATATAAAAATGAAATAAATGTAATAAATGAAATAAGGTCCACATGGAATATATCCGTACGAACAACAGGAGATCTTGTGGGCCAGGCACTAACATATACAGTATGTACCTATTCTATTCGTACGGTCTGTTTACTTTAGTACCTCAACGCACTGCCGGAAAATAATAAACTGTACAGGATTTTATTCACTGAACATATATTCAACAAAGCCTTCAAAAAACATATACCCTCTATATCTGTTTGCAACCACGTCAACAAAACATACAGCTTCTAATAAAGAAATGCGCGCCCATAAACTGGTATCTTTCCTATTCGTACAAGAAAACTGAATACTTGAAGTAAACAAAAAGTAAAGGGTTCCTGGAACATGTTAGTATCTAGTGGAACGGCCCCTAGCCTTTGTAACTGCCTTACACGGTCGCCTCATAGAACACGCTAATTTCTTGAACAGAACTGAACTGATATTCTGCCATTCCTGAAGAATCACACATTAATGTTCCTCCTTTGTACGCACACTTTGGGCTAATCGCACGGTCCTCGTACTGACAACGCATCTTTCGAATGTCTGCCTTATCAACTGTCGATGGTAGGTTCTGCACCTACCATGGTTGTAACGGGTAACGGGAATCAGGGTTCGATTCCGGAGAAGAAGCCTGAGAATCGGCTACCACATCCAAAGAAGGCTGCAGGTGTGCAAATTACCCACTCCCGGCACGGGGAGGTAGTAACGAAAAATAACGAACGACATGAAGATCTTGGGGAAAAGCCACTAACATATACAGCAACACACTGTACACCACCGTATTTTACAGTTGGGAGTATTTTTTCTGGCACTCTGCTTCACGTTTGCCCTGGGATTGCATTACAGTCCTCCTTGTTCATTATACCGTCAATGAAATACATCGTCCCAGTTCTGCCAAAACGGCGAATGTTACAATGCTCTTCCTATCCATTATTTCCCTTAAGACTGGTCACGCCTTCCAGCCACATATGGATATTCGGTCCATCAGAACAATTTCCGTTGAGTTCATTTTCCTATGTGCGTGTGTAAATGAAAATGAATCTTACTGTACCATACTGAAGGAATGTATGTTTGCATGATATTTACCCACTCCTAGAGTGTGTTGTATTTAAGGTTCATTTTCCTTTACACACGCGCATAGGAAAATGAACTCAACGAAAATTGTTCTAAAGGACCGCATATCAACATGTGGCTGGAAGGCGTGACCAGTCTTAAGGGAAATAATGGATAGGAAGAGCATTGTTACATTCGCCGTTTTGGCAGAACAGGGACGATATGATACCCACACCTCTGGCTAACATACAGCCCCAAATCATTACAGACCCACCACCGTAGTTTACAGTTGGGAGTGTAGCCATGCCGATACAGGATCCAAAATCTTCGATGGGATTTAAATCAGGAAACTTGGGAGGCGTTCCTAGCTGCTTAGGAATGTTCCATATCATGTTTTGGGTCATTATCATGTTGGAACATATAAACAGGTGGCATCCCCATTTTTGGAAGTGTATTTGCTACATCAGTGTCCGTACCAATTTTTCTCCATATTCTGTGGATGCCATCTGACCCGAAAAAGGTTCATTTTTGTCTCATGCCAGATAACGTCATTTCAGAGTTCGTTCTGCTTATTTATATGCTCCTTATCGAATGTCAGTCTAAGCCGTCTTTTTTTTAATACTTACGTATGGCCTTTTTCCGTGGGATTCTTCCACAATACCCATGCCGATACAGGATCCGACGGATGGTGGAGTTGCTGGTTTTCTTTCCAGGTCGTTCTTCCGTGAGTTGCATCAATACTGGTGCACTTAGTTTTGAGTCTGATTTTAGCAGCCGAACAAAAAATGTTCATCCCTTTCAGTTAAACACTTTCTACTGGGTTTCCTTGGAGTGTTCTTAATAGTGTCTATTTAAATCTATCAACCACATATTGCACCGTGGAGTGTATTCTATTGACCAGCTGTCCAATTTTTCATTATGAAAATCAATTGAAGTGGCAGTTGATGTATAGTGTTCTTAAGGTCGGTACTTAACTCTTCGTTCCTACCCATGTCCACCACAGATACACTAGGAAGGAGACTAACACACTTGACTGGTCGTACGCCGTCACTGAAACTTTTCCGTGCATCGCAAACAAATGGTGCGCATCATCCTGTCCATGTTTACGAATACAACTGGTACACATGTTTGTCGATTCCGGCATATTCATGTAAAATCTTACTGCCTGTATGTAGACAAGTATGGTTTTGACTAACGAATTATCATTGACAAATCATGTTTTTACCCATAATGTACGTTTTATTTCAGTTTTTCAATCGTTAATGTGAATATACGAGACTTGATAAGAAATGAAGCCTGTACGAATAACACAGCCACATACTGTATAAAATAACAATGGAATAACGCACTGTAATGAGACAAAATGATTACCACCGCTGATAGCGGCTTATCGTAAACCATTGGGTAATTAAACTACATTAGTACGTAAACACTGACGAGGGGCAATTGTTATGCGGAGATGCTATCGAAATAAGAATGTCTTGTAAGTCACAAAAAAAAATACTAGGCAGAAGCTGATTATTTAAAAGATACTGAACTTGTTGCAGACACAGTCTACTGATAACTTACCGCAATTTCTTAAGTAGATTGTGAGAACGATTACATCTTAATTGTTTGTGCTATTGAATTTCATTACAGTAACTTCGTCGTAATTTTTGTGTCATTCGTTTATCTTGACATGAAGGAATGGGCTCATGACAGACACATTGGGTTCTCTATCAAAACCTGTTTACGAAATATCTCAAGTCCCCTAGATGGGCCTCAAATTTACATTGTCTTTCCTAATGCGAATATCGAATGCTTTCATCACATACTGATGTTAAATGCCACAGCAAAGTATTATGACTCTGTAATTCCCTCATCGGACCTTGGTGCATCATTTCACCTTGATATTTTCATATGAATGTTTAAACGTAGCTTATCTTATTCATGTTAAAAGTCACAGCTGTTTAAGATATCAACAGACCGCATATTGGACGTTGACGTAATATTTGGCCTACTGTACTTTCAGGACGAATGAGCAAGATTGCGTCAAACAGCACAGTAGTTCGTAACGAAGTGTCGGAATTTCTCACGTTAGGCGATGATGTTAGATTGAACCTGTTCTCGATTGAGAATCAGCCGATTTCTACTATGATAATGGATATGGGCACGGTAGTTTCTATATGAGAGGAAATATCTACATATCCCATATTATTGTGAAGTGAAATAGTTTTCCTCGCACTGGTGGGGTCACTGGTTTGTACTGTGCTACACACATATGTGGATTTGACCCGATGTTACGGCCAGATATCCTTCCTGGCACCGACACTTTGTGAAGCGGTGTATTGATTAATGGGTGATTCTTTGGCGGTTGCTAGTGTGATGTCCTCAGTCAATATGAAGAGAAATGTGTTGGGACAAGCAAAAAAGTGCAGCCCCCGAGCAATGGAAATGAACGATACGTGGTTATAATATCCGGCCAGGCTGGAAATCGTACCCAGAGCCCTGAACGTTCAGCCAAAGAGCCAGACTCCAAGGACTAAGAGTATAAAGGTTAAAATGACTAGGGACAGCAAATTAAGGAGGGAAGAGACACGTATCCGATTGCCTATGTCTGGAAGCTTTGCTAGTAATATGAGAGTTACTAGCAATTTCTATTATTAGAAATCACAACCATAAAATCGTAATTCTATTTTATTATAAAAATCGTGGATGTTCCTAATTGGTGTTTACTAGCTTGAATAAATAATCGTATTGTAAAAATATGAGTCGCCCGCCTCTGTGGTGTAGTGGTTAGAGTAATTAGCTGCTATTCCCGGAGGTCCAGTATGGTTTGCTGCACTGCTAAGAAATTTAAAAAGTAGTACGAGGACTGGAACGGATTCACTTACCCTCGGGAGGTCAACTGAGTAGATCGGGGGTTCGATTCCCGCCTCACCCATCTTCGAAGTGGTTTTCTGTGGTTTCCCGTTTTTTCTCCGCACAAATGCCGGAATAATACTTAACTTAAGGCCACGCCTCCTTCCTTCCATCCTCCTTGCCTATCCCTTCAATTTTCCTATCCTCCCACAGGAACCCTGTTCAGCATAGCAGACGAGGCCACCTGGGCGAGTTACCCATCCTCCTCCCCAGTTGTATCCCCGACCCAAAGTCTCACGCTCCAAGACACTGCCCTTGAGGTGGTAGAGCTGAGATACCTCACTGTGTCCCGGGGAAAATCCAGCCCTGGAGGGTAAACGGATTAAGAAAGAAAGCAAGAAAAGAAAAAAAATTGAGTTCCTTCATGGGATGTATAAAATTAAAACTTAATTTATCATTCTATAATAATAATAATAATAATAATAATAATAATAATAATAATAATAATAATAATAATAATAATAATAATAATAATAACAATAATAATAATATAATTATATATTATTAGATTAGATTAATATACTATATTATTTATTATTATTATTATTATTATTATTATTATTATTATTATTATTATTATTATTATTATTATTATTATTATTATTATTATTATTATTATTATTATTTAACGTTCCACTAACTACTTTTACGATTCTAGCAGACACCGAGTTGCCGGATCTTTGTCCCGCAGGAGTTACTTCATATGTCGATAATTCTACCGATATACAGGAGACATATTAGAGCACTTTCAGATACCATCGAACTGAGCTAGGACTATAAAATTATGTGTTCAAAATTGACTTCATTACACAGTTACAGATATTCGATATTTCCAATATCCCGCCTGTTAGGCCTACTATATGAATCTGAATATAAACCTCGTTTTACTATTTTCAAAACTATATATCAAATCGTTACGGTCGTACTTCTGTACATTGATTCTTATGACGACATTTTGTTATAGTTATGTAACAATGACCATATAGAGATGTTTTACTAATTGTGACTACTTGTTTGTTTGTCTTTTTTGTTTTTGTTTCCGTATTTGAGTACTTATAACTGTGGTTCATCGTGTACGTTACTGTAGTCACGTGCTAGTTCATGAACCAGGGGCAACGGCTGAGTGGCCCATTAAGTGGTCCTAAGAGTCGGGATACCAGTTGCTATGGAATGGGAGTGGGCATCTCGGACATATTCTGAGTCATGTGCTCAGGCGGTTAGGGCAATAAAATCCACCGGTGATACCTAACCCGTTAGAGGAGAGATCTTCAATTGGACTATATGCAAGTAGGGTAGCATCCTGCTTCATGATCTTACCGAGTTCAGAAAATTTAACCAAGCCTCGGACTTATGGGAGTAACGGACTCCCACTCCCATTTGACAGGCGAGGGACTCCTTGGAAACAACTTGGCGAACGAAATCGAATTTGATGGGGAGTTATTAATATTATTGGGTCTTATGGAAGAAAGAATGTAAAATTCGGTGAGTCAGCAAAGAGAATGCATCTGGATGTGCTAGGAGTAAATGATATTCGGGTAAGGGGAGATAACGAAGAACAGATTATAAAGTGTACTTGACGGGTGTTAAAAAGGGAAGGGCATAATCTGGGTTAGGGCTGTTCATCAGAAATACTATTGTACGCGACATAGTTTATTTGGCACGTAAACGAGCGAATGATTTGGGTAGATTTGGCAGTTGGAGGAATTAGGACGAGAATTATCTTCATGTATTCACCATATGAAGGTGGAGATGAGGATGGATTTCACAGGTTTTATGAAGCATTGAGTGGCATCGTAATCAGGGTCAACAGCAAGGATAGGATATTTCAATGGGCGATTTCAATGAAGGAGTTGCAAATAGAAATGAACGATACGAAAGGGTGATTGGTAAATGTGGGGAGGATATGGAAGCTAAAGGGAATGGGAAGCGTCTGCTGGACTTCTGTGCTAGTATGGGATTAGCAGTTACGAATGCATTCTCCAAGCATAAGGCTATTCATCGCTACACATGGGACGGTAGGCGTACCACATCCATAGTAGACTATATCATAACCGACTTCGAATTCAGGAAATCTGTTAGGAATATACGGGTTTGTCGGGGATTCTTCGATAAAACAGACCACTATCTGATCTGTAGTGAACTAAGTATCTCTGGGCATAGGATAGAGAAGGTGAAATCTGTCTGAAAACGAATAAGGATGGAAAACCTTCAGAAGGAGGAAATTATCAGAAATACATGTATATAATTAGTTAGAAGATCCGAACAGTTGACAGTAAGTAGGTTCACGGGAGAGAAAGAGAATGGGTGGCATAAAGAGATGCTGTAGTAGCAACAGCAACGGAATGCCTAGGAACAACAATGTCTAAAGATGGGAAAAAGAGAAAATCTTGGTGGAATAATGAAGTGAGAGCACCTTGTAAAAGTAAAAGGAAGGCTAATCAGAAATGGCTCCAAACAAGTGTTGATTCAGAGGGAAGTGTACATAGTGAAAGGAAGAGAGCGAAACAGTTGTTGAATCCAGAAATGAGTCGTGGGTTGATTTCGGTAATAACCTGGAAAGGCTAAGTCAAGCAGCAGGGAGACCTTCCTGGACAGTAATAAATAATCTTAGGAAGGGAGGGAAAAAGGAAATGAACAGTGTTTTGGGTAATTCAGGTAAACTAATAATACCTTCCCAGGGAATCACTGGACAGGTGGAGGGAATATTTTGAAAATCTTCGCAACGTAAAAGGAAATATTCATGGTGTGTCACGAACAACGGGGCTCATGGGGAGGAGGAAAATTATGTTGGTGAAATTACGCTTGAGGAAGTGGGAAGGGTGGTAAATAAACTCCGTTGTCATAAAGCAGCAAATATAGATGACATTAGACCTGAAATGGTGAAGTATAGTGGGAAGGAAGGGATGAAATGGTTTCATAGAGTAGCAAGGTTAGCATGGAGTGTCGGGAAGCTACCCTCAGATTGGAAAAAATCAGTAATTGCACCTATCTATAAGCAAGGGAACAGGAAGGATTGCAACAATTATCGAGGTATCTCTTTGATTAGTATACCAGACAAAGTATTCACTATCATCTTGGAAGGGGGAGGGATGCTATCATTGGTTGAGAGGAAGATGGATGAAAACGAATGTGATTTCAGACCACAGAGGGGCTGTCAATTTCAGATTTTCAGTATGCGCCAGGTAATTGAAAAATGCTACGAGAGGAATAGACATTAGTTCTGTTTTTATGTTTCCTGGATATAGAGAAATCATATGATATGGTACCGAGGCAAAAGATGTTCGCCATGCTGAGCAACTATTGAATAAAGGGTAGATTATCAAAATCAATCACAGGCATTTATGTTGACAATTGGGCTGCAGTGATAATTGATGGTAGGATGTTTTCCTGGCTCAGGTTTCTTACAGCGGTTAGACAAGGTTGTAATCTTTAATCTTTGTTGTTCGTAGTTTATATGGATCATCTGCCGAAAGGAATAAAGTGGCAGGAAGGGATTCCGTTAGGAGGAAATGTAGTAAGCAGTTGGTCTATGCTGACGACTTGGTCTTAATGACAGATTGTGCCGAAAGCCTACAGTCTAATATATCGCAAGTTGAAAATAGGTGCAATGAGTGTGATATGAAAATTAGCCTTTCGAAGACTAAATTGATGTCAGTAGGTAAGAAATTCAACAGAATTGATTGTCAGATTGGTGATACAAAGCTGAAACAGGTAGATAATTTCAAGTATTTAGGATGTGTGTTCTCCCAGTATGGTGTTATAGTAAATGAGATTGAATCAAGTTGCAATAAAGCAAATGCAGTGAGCTCGCAGGTGCGATCAACAGTATTCTGTAAGAAGAATGCCAGAGACCGGACGAAACTATCTTTACATTGGTCTTTTTTCCGACCAACTTTGCTTTACGGGAGCGAAACCTGGGTGGACTCAGGATATGTCATTCATAAGTTAGACGTAAACAGACATGAAAGTAGCAAGAATGATTGCTGGTACAAACAGGTGCTAACAATGGCAGGAGGGTACTCGGAATGAGGAGATTAAGGCTAGGAATTAACTCGATGGATGAAGCTGTACGCATTAACCGACTTCGGTGGATGGGTCATGTGAGGCGAATGGAGGAGTATAGGTAGCCTAGGATAATAACGGACTCTGTTATGAAGTGTAAGAGAAGTAGACCAAGACGTCGATGGTTAGACTCAGTTTTTAACGATTTAAAAATAAGAGGTATAGAACTAAATGAGGCCAGAGCAATGGTTGCAAATAGAGGATTGGGGCAACATTTCGTAAATTCACAGAGGGTTGCACAATGAATGCTGAAAGGCATGTATGATGTATGTATGTGTGTATTTCTTATAACTGAAAAATAAATAACTGAATATATTTGAACCAAACTTCGTATTTATATCCACCGATCCAAAGGTAGCTTTTCAGGTTCACATTATTTTAAAATTCCTGAAGGGCTGGGGCTTATGGGAAGAACGAAACAGCGACTTTACTTTTCCACATTGTATATGTGACCAACCTCAAGTAAATCAACGAATCCAAACTTCATTGTCATGTTCTGTTTTTCGATAGGAGGATTAATAAGGGAGAAATGATTAGCGGAATGTTTTACAATACAATGTAAGTGTTAGTGGACCTAGCCCAATAGCGGATGCGCGTGGATTTGATTTCATATAACTGGAAAAATATAGCGCACATTTCAGCTACCGTCGTACTGTGTGTGGAAGGGGCTGCCTTGCCGAGACAGTAAAGGGGTGCTCCGTTCACTCGGAAGGACGTGGGTTCGATTCCCTTTCACAACGTAGAAAAATTTGAGGAACTAGATTTGCACTTCCGCAGGTGGTTATTGCCTTGAGGTTCGCTCATTCTACACCGAAGATGAGTGCTATGTTAATTCCTGTGGGCAAAGTAGGCCGGGCATCAAGCTGACCACTCTACCCCACCAGGTGCCTAAGTTACGGATAGTGGAAGCCTTTGCCTTCCACCACTCCAAGGGCCTTCATGGCCTGCACGGAGATGACCTTGCTATTCTCATATTTGGAGTCCAATTATCCAGAGGTAGGTTTAAGCGTCTATATCATTTCATAATTCCTGAATGGAGAGCCTCTGTGGCTCAGACGGCAGCGCGCCGGCCTCTCACCGCTGGATACCGTGGTTCAAATCCCGGTCGTTCCATGTGAGATTTGTGCTGGACAAAGCGCAGGCGGGACAGGTTTTTCTCCGGGTACTCCGGTTTTCCCTGTCATCTTTCATTCCAGCAACACTCTCCATTCTCATTTCATAGCATCTATCAGTCATTAATAAATCACTTTGGGAGTGGCGACCCCATCGTACTAATAGCCTATATCTGCTTCATTCGTCCATCCCTGACCCGGTCAATGACTGGAAAAGGTTGTAGGTTTTCATTTTTCAATTCCAGAATGGACTGGGTGTTTACTGGATGACCGAAACATCCTATTTTACTCTCTCACAAAATTTGCATGATCAGCAATAATGGACATCTGTTACTAAAACATTTCAATTACTCTTTTTCGATAGGGAGATTAATAAGGGAGATATTATTGCCGGTATGTTTTACAATCAAAGTCCTAGAAGATATAGCCCAAATGCGGTTGCGCGTTCAGCTGATTCCTTATAACTTAAATATAAATCTATTCGATACACAATATTTCAACGAAAGTTAAAATTTAGAATCCACCTACTCCAAAGGTAGCTTTTAGGTTTTATAGGATTGCGATTTATAAATTGATTGTATAGACTGGAGCTTTATAGGAAGACCAAAACCGTAAATTTCCTCCCCCACAAAATATCC
The DNA here is from genome assembly GCF_040414725.1 of Anabrus simplex. NCBI lineage: Eukaryota > Metazoa > Arthropoda > Insecta > Orthoptera > Tettigoniidae > Anabrus > Anabrus simplex. Next base: position 1,312,408,394 of record NC_090265.1, on the reverse strand, counting down.
AAAGCCAACTTTAATGGAAATCCAACAACCATAATAAATTGAAATCTATTTCTAAAACTTTTGCCTGATGCACACTTTTTTCGATAGGCTGGAATCAACCAACAGAAGGAACTCCACTACGTGCTTCGCAATCTTGGCTTGTCTGGAAGACCCTGAATAGGATAAGAATTGGAATGGCTAGAACCAAATCTACACTCAAAAGACGGTGTTATACACCTTTAGACTCTACAGTAGACAACAGAAAACTAACTGACATTATTTCTACGCACTTTTTTTTACTGTAACTGTACTTTCATTCTGATTAACCCTTCATACGGGTAGGTGCAGTTAGTTTCATGATAAACTTAATTATTTTCATCATCCACAGCCAATTAAATCATTATACTTCAGTTCTAACTTGATCTCCAAATCCGGGTAATTTAAACAATAATGCACAACAATATTACGGTCTAATAACGTACCATTCAATGATATAGGAATGGATTTTCTTAACCCAGAATGCTATTACATAATATTTTGAATAAGAGAAGTTCTCCCTTCTAAATATATCTACCATGTTTGACCTTACCCCTTAACGACAAGCAGGCCATCGGAGTTATTTCTCCAATCGTTCATTCATTACTTGATTTCTTTTGCCAAATTGTTTCTCATATAAGGCAAATTTCCATAAAATTTTGGATATGAATTTCCTTTTTTGATAGATGTTTAATTATGATATACAGTACTTGCAAAGTTTGTTTGCTTTTCTCACAGAAGATTGCACTCTGATTTATTTGTGGGCTAAAAATAATACCTATAATGTCTGTTGACAATTATGACAATGTTGATTTTTAAGGTCCTATGAAATACAAAACATAGGACTATTTCGTTACAATGAACAGTAGCAAGAAAACTAATATATAAAACCTTCATAATTATGCATAGCTCCTTTTGCAATTGAAAATGAGTGTCCCAGTTTCGATTAACGATAATCATAAGATTTCTTTGTTTGAACAACGTATATATTTTGTGTTTTTCTGACAAACTGCAGGTATATTGCAACTTCTTGTGAATTAATTGATTGCCTTACAATTTATTGGTGATTTCTTTAGAAACTTCGGAGATCTCTGGTGAATAATCGTGCACATTCCTGTGATGATTTTGAAGGGAAAAAACAACGACGTTGTCAGCTAGAGCTATCCTTTGTGGAATGGTGAATATGAAGATGTCCGACACCACGAAGAATAAAGGCATAATTTAATGCAAGAAAAAGTGTCATAAATTTCTACCTCGCAAATCTTATGCTACCAGGCTTGAATAGGAAAAAAACATTGAACAAGGGAGGCCAAATAGGAACCCTAAAGTGAAACGCCTAGCAGACATCAGCGTAATAAATACTAATCTTAGCTGCAAACTCGTGGTCGACAAACATGTACGGTTTAGTGTTTTTAGTGATTTCTTTACATGTTGCTCTATGTCGCATCGACACAGATAGGTCTCTCGGCGACGGAGGGATAGGAAATGTCTAGGAGTGGGAAGAAAGCGACCGTGGTCTTAACTAAATAACGAAATAACTTACTATGAAAATAGGAAAACATGGATAGCCATCTTAAGGGCAGCCGAATGTTTGGCTCTAACTCAATATATCCCGAATGCAAGCTCACAGCTGTGTGCTCATAACCATACGGCCAACTCGCTCGGTTTTTAGTGATACAAACTTTATCAGTATATATACTGAGCTTTTGGGGGCGAGTAATAAGAAAGGATATGAAAGATCTGAATGAATCACGAAGATACTTGCAACAGAGATAAACTCAGCAAAAGGAAGAGAACTGCGGGCCCGGTCGGATGAGAAACAACGCTAGAACACACACACAGCATTGGGAAGTTCCTAGTGACAGTGGTAGCGGAGTGTGAATTGGAAACCTAGAAAAGGCATCTCCTAGGCTGTCAACGGTGAAGTTCGAAGCCAGCCTCTTCCGAATCGAAGATAACAACTCCAGTATACTTAGTACGTAGTGAGACCGCTTGGTAGGCTCTAACTAACGAGGACTGATGCAGTGTTGGTCTCTGTTTACCAGCATTACGACTTCATTTTTTTACAAGTAGCTTTACGTCGCACCGACACAGATAGGTCTTATGGCGACGATGGGATAGAAAAAGAGTGGGAAGGAAGCGGCCGTGGCCTTAATTAATGTACAGACCCAGCTTTTACCTGGTGTGAAAGTGGGAAACCACGTAAATCCATCTTCAGGGCGGCCGACAGTGGAGTTCGAACACACTATCTCCCGGATGCAAGCTCACCGCCGACCAGATTACGGTTTTAAACCCGGAAAATTTAACCTGGTTCGTGAAGGAGAGAAGAAATGCCATTGAACATGCTATGCCGTACCAAGTTGTAATGTGAAAGAGCTGTGCTGATACCTCTGGTGTTTACGGAGATTAAGCCACGAGTCTCCCAAGAGAGTTCCGCTTTTACTGCTAACTGGTAAAATAAAACGGAACGTTTGAAACAAAGACGACCTAAATGGTATCGAAACTAAATACTTGCACTCGGTAGATAAGTTAATTATAATAATATAATCTTTGAATTCTTCAGGAAGAAAAAGACAGAGCTGAAGTGAGGTTGGACTTGATGAAGTTGACGGTTTTGGAAAATTATAACATGGACAGAAATCAGTTTAGACAGCTCGTCAAAACGATCCGTGGTTTCCTGGACACCGGAGAAAAGCTAGTGTCAAAAGGGAGGTCCTGTAGAGAATGGCATAGACTAAGAAGGAAGTAGGAGAAATGATGAAAAGATACTGGCAGCGAGTGAAGGCAGAGAAAGCTACAAAATACTGCAAAAAATGTCAAACGTTGTTCATAGACGGCTGAAACGTAAATTAATAATAATAATAATAATAATAATAATAATAATAATAATATACTATGAGCTGTCTCCAAAATAATGTTTACAATTGTGAACGTATGTGTATGTGTGTATTTGAAGTCTATGTTTAGTGTACGTAGCTATAATTACTTCGTCCTCAAATTGAGAATGATATCTGATGTCTTGAAACAAATTTATGTTGGATATATAGACTAGATAAAACCAACCACAGAGAAAATGCTCTCAATACTGCGAGTGAAACATCGAGTCTTCAAATTGTCTTATTGTGGCTCAACATGCTCTCCAAAGGGTTAGTGAATGTGAAGCTAACTCCCCTGATTTAGTCACAATTAGCAATGACACTCATGTATGGAATTTTCTGCAATACTCTTTTCTATTCGAATTAAGGAAATGCTTTACAGGGCTTTTTCTTCCATAATGTCTGCAAGAGTTTTCGTTGGAGATGTTAGCGTGCGGCAGGGACACCTTGCTGCCAACACTTTTCGCGATGTATGGCTGGTAGGCACGCGGCCTCTTAACGTCGATACGGCTGCACCCAAATAAAATATGATTTATTGCGACGCCCTTATCTCGCTGCTGCCTGCATACATTTACACGCCGCATTGACCGCAACATTCCCAGCTTTCTACATCGCGTATAGTCTTGCTCTCTTCTGTCTATAGTGACCTGAAGCAATTGCGAGTAAATTTCAAACGGAACTGAAACGTATTCACCAAGTATACAGAGCGCATTAGAGTGTGGTTGCATAGCTGTACTCTGTCCAAACGCGACAATCACCATAACCGTACAGTACATTAAAACAACGTCTATTCGGACTTCTGAACTATGTGAATCATTTCTCAGTTTTCTGCCCCACAAACAAAACAAAGCAAGACCGCTACTGCCCAGTTAGATCGCCTTCAGTATTCGAGTTCGAGCTGGTCAGTGTGGCTTATCAGCCTAATTGCTTAGACAACTTAGCCAAAGGCACATGGTGTTCGCAAGTGGTCTCCGTTTTAGGTACTGGTCATGCCCTACGGTACTGCTGATAAGATGAGAATCAGTATATTGAACAAGTTATGCCTGCTGGCATCCTGTTCCACAGAAAGCCATACTACCATCCAGCTACACTTTACTGCAGCTATTGGGAGTACATTTCGGACAGAAATTGGTAGGCCTATAGTGTGAGCTACAAAGTGTACATAATATCAATATTTGACCGATTATCTTATACTTATGGTGGTGTTGTTAGTAATATTGTTAGAAGAGGAATAAACCACTTTCATAGAGGTTCCGGAAGGCCCTCTAGGGAGAGGAAGATAATAATCTCCACCTCTCATATCCTCCGCACTATGTGGGATAGGGTGGTTAAACTCTATGCCCGGCCCAGGAATTAACCTGCTTCTAATTTTTGGTGTGGGTTGACTGAACCCCAGGGAATGGTGTATCTCCAGAAATTGATATCTCGCATCTAAATTAATGACGTACCTGACGGAAATGCCTTTGCCGGCGAGATGTAGTGTTTACAAGTGCACTGTATCTTCTGACATGGGCTGGAATAAATTTGTTACTTTCATTGACCTGTCTCAGTCTCCTCCTTGGCTTTGACAATATGAAAGTGACTGAGGTACGAGCGTTGCTAGTAATACTATTCCTTATGCAGCAAGTCCCTGTCATGAATGGTGTGAAAATATCGCGACATCGGTTGGTGCATTCATTTCAATGGGCTTGGCAGGCTGATATGGAATAGCAACTTCTGGCTCAGTGAGGAAAGAAACGGGAAACTTACCTCGCTCCTCATTTTCCTGGTATGCCTCTTCACTGACACCTAGGCTATCTATGACAGCTTTTGGTGAAGCTGTGGAGGATCAAACCAGCCTTCGGGCTGAATACCCAACATGCACAGCTGACGGAGAAGCGAAACCACGTCATTCCGGGTGAACCGAGCAGATCATTATTGCCTTGGTTCGGCAGACCCCTGTTTTAATTACTTATTAACACCTGTCATAGGAGAAAGGCGAAGATGAATAATCCTTCAAAGAATGAAGAAAACTGAAGGAATGGGTACGAAAGGGGTGTGATTGCAAACCTTCCAAGGCATCCCAAACGTAAGTACCGTTGTATCAGGTCAGAACAAGGGAAATGCAAAAGTCATATTCGAAAGATGAAAGTAAATAAGGCAGCACGCGAAGATTTATGCTCCGTGAGGAGGTTTTTCTCAATATTTTCACGTGATAGTAGTTTCTACAAAAAATAATTGATTCAATCAAATACAGCCGACGTGGCTTAGATGTCCACTGTTCACATCATGTAAAATTCACACGAGATCAGCGAAATACAACTTCACGTTCCTCTTGCTGAAAAGTAGCTGTGAAATGCTTATGTGATGGTGTTTTAAATGTCAATAATAATGAATGATGAAGAAATGACTTGCCATTTTGAAAACTGGTTTGACCGGGCGAGTTGGCCGTTCGGTTAGGGATGCCCGGCTGTGAGCTTGCATCCGGGAGATAGTGGGTTCGAATCCCAATGTCGGCAGCCCTGAATATGGTTTTCCGTGGTTTCCCATTTTCACACCAGGCAAATGCTGGGGCTGTACCTTAATTAAGGCCGCGGCCGCTTCCTTCCAACTCCTAGGCCTTTCCTATCCCATCGTCGCTATAAAACCTATCTGTGTCGGTGCGACGTAAAGCCACTAGCAAAGAAATGAAACTAGTTTGTTATTATCTATGACACCTCGTTTGCACTTCAGCTACTAAATATTGATCCATTTCTATCCTTGCTGTCCTGGTGCTTGCAGAGTTTGTTGATTTAAAGGACGAATTCGCGAGATTATGTTCACCAACTTGGCTCCCGATTGGATATCAGTCTTTCCTCATTTGGTAATATGAGTTTTGCTATAGATGAAAGTACTCAGAACTTCTGGAGGTCAGTGCAGTTCACTGCACGCACGTATAGGCTAACACTCAGTTGGTTTACTCTCTTGTGAAGACATCCGATGTAGAGCAAGATGAACGCACGATATGTAAAATATGTCTATTTCAATATTTTCAACTTTGTTTTAATACATGGATCTTCCTTCGAAGGAGGTGAGTAATGATCTAGTAAAGTTTGCCCGTCATTTTTTTCTGTGTATGGTGTATGTGCTAGGGCGTATGGCCTCCGAAGAGGCCTGGTGCAGGTCTTTTTCTAGTAGACGGCCTATTAGGCGACGTGCATGTCTGTGAAAATGAAGATGAGGGCCCTACATAGGATGATTTCTAATGTTGAATACGCCACACTCACCCAGCCCCCGAGCCATGGGAATTAACCAAGTAATGTTAAAATCCCCGACCCGGCCGGGAATCGAACCCGGGACCCTCTGAACCGAAGGCCAGTACGCTAACCATTCAGCCAACGAGTCGGACAGAGAATTCGGTAATATTTGTTGTTTGATCATACCTTTATCAAGTTTTTACTGTATGTCGCATCTCATTCTCATCTGGGAGGGTCATGCATACCTCATATCAGAAGTTCGAGGAGTCGGATTATGGTTAATAATAATAATAATAATAATAATAATAATAATAATAATAATAATAATAATAATAATAATAATAATAATAATAATAATAATAATAATAACGTGGCTGGCTGGCTGGCTGGAGCAGAGATACAACACGATGTAATGTTTGTGCTTTGTGCTTTGTTAATGATCATAACAATAGCATGATGAACATGGAATTGCGCAGGAATTCTTAGGTTATGCCATGTATATCATATTATTATTATTATTATTATTATTATTATTATTATTATTATTATTATTATTATTATTATTATTATTATTATTATTATTATTGACCCTCATCAGGCTTCATGAACTTTTGGCATGAGGTTTACATAAACATTTTTAATACCTATCTATGCAGTCTTCATGCGATATACGTGGCATATGCCTGCGTTACAATTTGGGCGCTCCACTTTGCTCCACCAGATAGCAGAGAAACAGATCTTTGTTGAAAGATCTACGACTGAATACTTTCTATGTAACTAATCAAAGGGTCAACGAAGATCTTCCACAAGCGGATATCGTACGGCATGGAGGGTCGAATAGCCACGTTCTGGCGTTTTAAAGTATAACTATATCTGCTAGGTTTATACCAGCGACCTTAATATCTGAGGGCTGGCATTGTGCCACTGATCAAGAGAAGGGGCTGCTATTTGTATAGACTACTAAACAATTGTAGCTATAAACAGATAATAATAAAATATTAAATAATAATAATGTTATTAGCTTCAAGTTCAAATAACTACATTTCAGGAGACGCCGAGGTGCCGGAATTTAGTCCCGCGGGAGTTCTTTCACGTGCCAGTAAATCTACCGACACGAATCTGCGTATTTCGGAACCTTCAAATACCACCCGACTGAGCCAGGATCGAACCTGCCAAGCTGGTGTCAGAAGGCTAGCGTTTCAACAGTCTGAGCCACTCAGTCCGGCTTATATATTAAATGTTGGCTCTGTATCCTAATAGAAATTTCGTGTAAGTCACGCGCCAAGAAGTACATTGTTTTTTATTCGTATTTTCGGTTCACTACTGGAAACTATAGGCATATTTGGCCTACTTAATCCTGATGTCACAGTTCTATATTGTGCAAAACACATTTTAACCCGTGTAATAATTAACTTTTAAAACCTCAACTAGTATATGGTATGACGGAAACATTCCACTTCGCAAATTATGTACTGTTGCAGTGGGGACTGGCTTCTACATACAATATATGTTATACAGCGCATTTTCAAGACATTAATACCCTTTCGGTATCAGCGATATTTTTTATTACATGATGCCGCTTTATTCACATATCGTCGGGACGAAACCCCCTATGTGATAATATTTTTGGAGATATACTGACCCGTAGCACATACATTATGAAGAGCGAGAATGCCTTGACAATTGCCACACAATATTACACCTTAGATGACAGAACATTGCCGGCCAAAATTCTAAGCTAAAATATTTCAGACCGGGCGAGTTGGCCGTGAGCGTAGAGGCGCGCGGCTGTGAGCTTGCATCCGGGAGATAGTAGGTTCGAATCCCACTATCGGCAGCCCTGAAGATGGTTTTCCGTGGTTTCCCATTTTCACACAAGGCAAATGCTGGGGCTTTACCTTAATTAAGGGCACGGCCGCTTCCTTCCAACTCCTAGGCCTTTCCCATCCCATCGTCACCATAAGATCTATCTGTGTCGGTGCGACGTAAAGCCCCTAGCAAAAAAAAAAAAAAAAAAAATCACATAGGAGGCTTTCTCCCGGCAGCGACGATATGTTAGATTTCAAACTAACAATGCGATGTTTTAGAATTGAGAAGGATGGCCGTTGTTGAAAATTTAGCCTAGTTCTCTTCTTCCTGTTCTCAAGAGCTGAATACAACGCATACCAAACCATGAAACCTGATTTAAAATTGTGACATTTAGGATCGAATTCCAATCAATCAAATCAACCGAATGGCAGTCGTAATTACATTGGTTGGCGTGATATAGTCATTCCTTCACATCGTATTCAATGTTTACTCATGTGAAACTACTAATTTTACAGTAGGCTATGACTTTAATGACCGGCTCCTTGACAGAATGGTTGGCCTCGGAGCCCTTCGGTTCAGAGGTTCCCAGGTTCGATTCTTACCCATATCTGGGATTATAACCACGTCTGTACCCTCCAGAGGCGGTAAAGGCGTGCTCGGTTCGACCGGGGAGGACGTGAGTTTGATTCTCTGTTTGGGAGTGGAAAATTTCAAAAAACGAGATATCCATTCCTTGAGGTGGACAATGCACTGAGGTTCATTCAGCCTACACCAAAACATGAGTATCAGTTCAATTCCTCGGCCAAGGGCGGTCAGGAATAGAGCTAACCATCCTATGCCGCTTAGTGCCGAGGTTACGGATAGTGGAAATCATTACCTTACATTCCGGCAAAGGCCTTCATGACTTGTACGGTGATTACAATTTTCTGGCTGGTTAATTGCTCCTCTTCGAGGACTGGGTATTTGTATTTGACTCAATATACACCACGTAATTTACGCACAACATATACTAATCACCACAGGTATTAGCTAAGGGAATTTTTCAATTGGCTTTACGCCCCACCGACACAGCTTGGTCTTATGGCGACGGGAAAGGCAAGGAGTGGGAAGGAAGTGGCCGTGCCCTTAATTAGCCCGGTGTGAAACCGGAAAACACCGAAAACCATCGTCGGCTTTGCCGACAGTGGGATTTGAATCCATTATCTCCTGAATGCAAGCGCAAGGCCAACTCGCTCGGTGAGATCAAACACCATGAAAAGTGTGTAAATGAAAGACTCACTAGAACTCTTACATCTAATAACGTCGGAAATGAAGCTTGTTTTCCAAGGGAACTCACATTATGATTACGATTGAAGCCATGGGCATTTATAACCTAACATTTATGAATACCGTCCTGTTAAGTATTGTGATTTATTACAGCAAGTCATTATTGCCTTACTGTTTCGAATCCATTATTTTTTAAATAACTGAGCTCGAGGTTATGGGCAGAGGAAATCCAGATTAGAAAGAAAGGACAAATACGTGGATTTTGACTGACTTCATTGAATTAAAATGAATTGAGAACAGATTTTGGATTTTGTCTAATGTCATTAGATTGAAACGGATTGAGAACTCTCTTAGACTATGATCTCCGAATAAAAAGATCAGCTCTTGGATCTCATTACTTTATCAATCTGTAATTTTTAAGGAATTGTCTTTGACTGAGTTCTGAGACCATATTAACAAGGAGTTTCCAACTTTGAACGAAAAAGCATGGATGTTCATGATTAATTTCACAAAATATTATTAGCACGAATAAGGCTTTCCTGTTTTGGAAGTAATTAAGTGAAACTGTCGTTCAAAATTAAATATTACAATATTTGTTCTCAAAAGGAGTCCCTCCCTTTAAGCTGAATTTTGGTAATTTAATATTATTTTTCCCAACAGACGGAAATACATACTACTTTGAATCAATTTGAGTAGGTTTATGTTGGGCAAGGACAAATGTTAAAACGGATTATATATTTCAGTTATAATATTCGATTACATAACCGATATCTGTAAAAAAAGAAAGCAAATTAGTTCTGTTTCCGGACTGACTTTGTTGTACGGGAGTGGTATCTGAGTGGACTTGGAATTTCTTAACTGTAAGTTTAAAATAACAGACCTAAACACATCGGAAATTATTGCTAGTACAGCCAGGTGAGATCATAGGCTGTAAAAGGCAAATTAGGAATAAACGTAATGGATGAAGCTGTACGTGTATACCGTCCTCTATGCTGGAGTCCCGTGAAACGAATAGGAGAATAATGGACTCGGCCGTGGAAGGGAGGAGAATTAGAGAAAGGCCAGGTTGTCGATTGCTAGACCCAGTTTTACATGATTTGTTGTAAAAAGTTGTGGAACTAAGCGAGGGCACAGCGCTAGATGAAGATTGAGAATTTTGTAGGTGTTTTATTAATTCACAGTGGCTAGCAAAACTGTGCGCTGAAGACATGTCACTCTATAACGAATATATATATATGTATGTGTGTATGGATATATGTATGTTGAATCTTGAAGAAAAGTGAATAAAGTGTAAAACTACGACTTCCGTTCCGACTAGAAATTAGGCTGACGAGAGGAACCGTGACAGAAATTTTCGAGCCAGGGTCGAGTGATGTAAGGACAAATGTGTAAGATCTATTGTCCTATACGAAAAACCTGTGTTGTCATTGCCTGGATGTTATTACATTAACTACTCACCCACTTCAGACATGGGTAACTTAAAATAAGTCTTGAAATGGCATGTGCCCAAATTCTGGATTAAAACCATAAAGACACATAGATTCGAATCCCAGTCTTGGTTATCCGTTGAGTGATTTCCGGCAGTAACACCCTTAGATTCCCGTGGAATGCTGATATAACTCTTAGAATACAGACCAAAGCTTTCAAAATCACGCACGCACATTCCATTCCAAATGTTATAAGGTGAACTTCACATGCACTACAAATTACGGAATTCTCTCTCTGTATTATATTGTCCTGAAATACCTCTCTGTATTCATATATTTATGTATGAGGAAGACAAGTATAAAATGAGGGAGACAGAAACAATGAGATAGAGAAATTAAAATAAAGGAAGGAAAATAAGCATAGAGGGAAGACTGATGTAATAGCTGAAGCAAGGATGGAAGTGCCCCTTTCCCCAATCTGATGGCACTGAGTACGGATTTCACTGCAGGCTCAGATCACTAACGAGTGCGCTCAGCAACGGTAACAAAGGCACTTACCGTTTTTCTTGGAACACCCACTGCATTGATATGGAACGAGCTATCGATTTACATCAGGGAGAGCACGCTCATTTTAATATTTTAAAATTTTCAAAAGGATGTTGCAGCATATTAAGTTGGGCCCCTGTTTGTTAGTATCCATTAATTATTAGACTCCCTGCGGCACCCAAGTAGTCTTTGTGCCGAGAGCAGACGCGTCGGCTTGAGCGTTGTGTGGCCACTGAGTGACGTTCGTTTTGACATACATTCATTAGTATCTAGTACACGTGGTGCTGTCAAAGACTCCTTATCCTCCATAGGTCCTCCATGATTCACGGGAAATGTACAGGGTTGTCGGATACATGAGCGTTAGAGTGTTGGTCATACTGATCGGAAACTTGAAAAAAAAATAGATCGATACCTCGCATCATTGTCATTTTATCAGCAGCTGAATTAGCCAATCAGACTGATCCGCGGGCACGGGCTTTACAAGGCTGTGTTGCTAAGTTTGCACATGGCTTGGTTGAACTTGAGAGCCATGCCGATGAATGAACATCAAACACCAACAGACTGTGTGTTCCACCCAATGCCACCGTAAGGTAAGGATACCAGTTTATGACAGGGTCACCATTTGTTGATACTTAAGCAATTTATTAAGTGTAATAAGCCAAATGACGGCATAGAGGTCTCTAAAACTTTCTGAGGAGCTACAGCAGAACGCCAGAGTGGCAGTAACCAGGGGCCCAAGGCACTATGGGTTGATTTACGAGGCAGTTTTGTAATGGCTTTCATTGTTTACTGCAGGAATTTGTTGTTTTCTTTATCCAGTTTGATAAGAAGGTATGATTCAAATAAATACAAGTGTTCCCTACTGTAAGTCATTTTGACACAGCCAGTGTTGTATATTAGATGTTAGATAAGTATGTCAGATATACTTTATTCATTTTTTGGTAAATGCATGCATTTTGGTAGGTTACTTGGGATGTTGAAAACTGGTTCACCAAACTTTTTGTTCCACCAGATATTGACAACCCTGTCAAAAACTGGTGTTTTACTAAATAGCTTATATTTATGGCCAGGCGACATCTTTCTTTCATATGCTGCAGTTTGGTAGCGATTTCGTTAAAATCAGATGACTACTACCAGTTGTCGACCGTGGTTGTCAAGAACTGGTGTGTCTAGATGTCAATAAATGGTGAAGGATTCATGCCCCAATTTAAATTATTTTCATTATTCGTTTAGGTTACTACCAATTAATTACACACCATTAGCGTATACCTTTTGTGATTAGTGTTATTTTTTATTGCTTAGTAGGTGGTAGAAACTGGGACCAAAGTTGAACAGAATACTTAGTTATTCTCCTGAACAGATGGTACAAACACTTGAAGATGTCTGTTGCTTCAGCTGCTAAACGACATGGCATTCCGAGAATTAGTCTCTTATATCCAAAAGGTCTTAGCAACTAAAGGTGACATGGAAGTGTGCCCGAAAGATAATCCTGATGAGGAGTGCCTAACTGTTTTGACCACAGCTAATGCAGATAGTCTCTTAGCCCCTCTTCTATTTGTATTTAAGTGTGAGGGTATTCCCAATGATATAGTTACCAAGCCTTCCTGAAGACAGGGGAATTGGAAGATCTGAGAAGGGTTGGATGACAGGGGCTCTGTTTTACGAGTTCATAACAAACATTTTTACCACTAAATCTTGAGAAACAAAATCATATTACCAGTAAACTTATTCTTGGATTGGAACTGCTCTTATCTTACTGTGTACACTAGCAAGTTCTGTGCAATGAAAGGAATAATACTGATAGCACTTGTTCCCTATGACACATTTTGCAACCCATGGACGTTTCAGTATTTCGATCATTAATGGGTCGTTGGAAAGATGAAATTCGTAAATGGAGGCTGTAAAATATTGAAAACCCAGTGTTGGAAAAGAAAAAATTTGCCCCCATTATGAAAGAAGCCGTTCAAGATGGTTTTTTGAAATGTGGCCTATAACCGTGGGATTCCGATGCCATTCCTGTTGGCTCTACACCCATAGACCAAAGTACAAATGAAAATAACACGAAGGAGGATCACACGAAGGAAAATGACGTGCGTGAGATCCAGATAGGGCTGACGGTAGTGGAAGACATTACCGGAAAGGAAAAAGTAGAAATATTTGAAAAGGGTGCTGTTTAGAGTGGAGAATTTGAAGATACTTCTTTATTCAAGATGTGGAAAAATGAGAGGCATGTGCAGGGAATTTGGATTTGATGGGAGTCAAAATCGTTCATTAGAGTCTTAAGCTGCTTTAGTGAGACCGCTCAATGGCAACTTCAGTACGGAAAACCCCGGATATGAAGGGAATTTCCAAGAGAACGATATGCCTTCTACAAGCGGAGCAAACACGTCTATGAATATTCGTGGAATTATACCGATCCCCTTTAGGAAAACCTTCTTTTGGCCGAAAGATTATAATGCCAAAAAGAAACAAGAAAACGAAACTCTTCCTTCGGTTGTGACATCGAAATCGTGGAAAGATTACTATAAAAGTAAAGCAAATAAGAAACTTGAATTAGCAGAAAGCAAATAACAAACAGCTGCAGAGAGACAGATAATGAAAGATCTTAAGGAAGAACTAGAGTTAATGAAAGAGAAAGAGGGAAAGAAAAGGAAAGCAGGAAAATAAAGGAATGCGGAAATATTTTCTTCTGAGGAAGATGAAAATTGGGTACCTTCATGCAATAACATGGACAATGTTGTCAAGCGATTCAGATAACGTAAATTTCGATGTTGCAGCTGAAATGAACGGAAACACTAGGACTAAAGTTCCTGATTCAGATAACAGCAACAAATACCAGGAAGACAATAACCGTATTCGCCTGGTTCAAAACAGGATTCGCATTCATGAAGAAGACACTGAACAACTTAAGTCAGATGACTCATACAAGCATTTGGAAAGTTCAACAACCTGTCAAGAAGAAAAAGATTCCAGGGTAGTTCTAAAGAAATCTGAACATTTTAAAGAAGGAGATGTTGCGTTGTGTGGTGTGAAAAAGCTGAATCGTAAACGGGCAATAAAACATGCTGTACATGTAACCGGAGTGCACAAGCCAGATCGTGTTCTCGCCGTTACACGAAATTTTCTAAGTTGCTACACTATATCTTTCAAGTCACTTAAGAAACTTTTTAATAAAACACGAGAATGACATCAGGATAACTTTGGTGACTGAAATCATTGAATTTTTTACCATCACCACTGATTTTTGCTTCAAATTCAGGAAGGTGGTGCCAGTTGCCTTGCTCACTAGATATTAATTGGTAATTTCAAAGTCTCATTAAAACTCCTATTAAAACACAACTCAACCACACCATCAAGAATGCCTCTTATATACCTATATGTTGCCCGGCCAGGCATCTAGAAGAATATGTGACAACATATCTTCTCGTAAATTCTAGAGTACCTAATAGCATATTTATAATGTAAAGAACTCTGTACAACTATCTAGTGTCAAAGATACGTTATTCCGGATATGACAGTACGTTATACAATGTTACTTTGGATTATACGTGATATACAGAGGTAATAATAAATTATATACTGTTAATTACGTGTTCCTACATTAACTAAAGTCATATTAATATATATAGCATATGTCTCATGACATCACCTCACAAATAATACGATCGTCCGACTACGTAAATGATAATAACACTAATACTAATAAATGAATGTAAAAACTTCATAGCCATACATCAATAATAATAATAAGAAGAATAATAATAATAATAATAGTAATAATAATAATAATAATAATAATAATAATAATAATAATAATGGTTTTGAATCACTATTGCTATTTTTAGCAACCGCTCAAAGGTCAAATTTTTCTGCACATAAGTTATTTTACATGCCGACAAATGAACAGTCACGAGAGTACCGTACATGATTACCTTCAAATATCACTGTACCGAGTAGGGATCAAATTCGCCAACATGGGTTCAGAAATTTACCGCTAGACCGTCTAAAACAACAATCACTACCATCATCACTATTTTTTTAAAACTTGAGTTTGGTCGCACTTATATTCGCGATATAGTGAAGTGATGGTAACAAGGAAAGCGACTTTCCTGGAACTTCGTTGACGGTATGGATAGGAACACTTTGTACCAAAAATCATCTGGAAGTTTATAACGGGAAATCGCGGAACCGAGGCGGTAAATATCGAGTGATACCGTGGCTTGTGAGCAGCTTGGAGACTAGAGGTCGCTTGGCAGAAGTATTGCAGACAGGTGAGGTCAGGTCTTCGATTTACATCGTTTATTCGGGCATGAGAAACTGAACAGGTAACAAATATACTGACTGACAGAGCAAATGCAACACCAAGAAGGAGTGGTTCAAAACGGATGAAAGTTGGGGAAAAACAGAGACGGCACGGACGAATAATTGATGTTTATTTCAAACCGATATGCGGGTTACACAATGCGCACGGCATCGACTCAGTAGGATGTAGGACCACGGCGAGCGCCGATGCACGCAGAAACACGTCGAGGTACAGAGTCAATAAGAGTGCGGATGGTGTCCTGAGGGATGGTTCTCCATTCTCTGTCAACCATTTGCCACAGTTGGTCGTCCGTACGAGGCTGGGGCAGAGTTTGCAAACGGCGTCCAATGAGATTCCACACGTGTTCGATTGGTGAGAGATCCGGAGAGTACGCTGGCCACGGAAGCATCTGTACACCTCGTAGAGCCTGTTGGGAGATGCGAGCAGTGTGTGGGCGGGCATTATCCTGCTGAAACAGAGCATTGGGCAGCCCCTGAAGGTACGGGAGTGCCACCGGCCGCAGCACATGCTGCACGTAGCGGTGGGCATTTAACGTGCCTTGAATATGCACTAGAGGTGACGTGGAATCATACGCAATAGCGCCCCAAACCATGATGCCGCGTTGTCTAGCGGTAGGGCGCTCCACAGTTACTGCCGGATTTGACCTTTCTCCACGCCGACGCCACACTCGTCTGCGGTGACTATCACTGACAGAACAGAAGCGTGACTCATCGGAGAACACGACGTTCCGCCATTCCCTCATCCAAGTCGCTCTAGCCCGGCACCATGCCAGGCGTGCACGTCTATGATGTGGAGTCAATTGTAGTCTTCTGAGCGGACGCCGGGAGTGCAGGCCTCCTTCAACCAATCGACGGGAAATTGTTCTGGTCGATATTGGAACAGCCAGGGTGTCTTGCACATGCTGAAGAAAGGCGGTTGACGTGGCGTGCGGGGCTGCCACCGCTTGGCGGCGGATGCGCCGATCCTCGCGTGCTGACGTCACTCGGGCTGCGCCTGGACCCCTCGCACGTGCCACATGTCCCTGCGCCAACCATCTTCGCCACAGGCGCTGCACCGTGGACACATCCCTATGGGTATCGGCTGCGATTTGACGAGGCGACCAACCTGCCCTTCTCAGCCCGATCACCATACCCCTCGTAAAGTCGTCTGTCTGCTGGAAATGCCTCAGTTGACGGCGGCCTGGCATTCTTAGCTATACACGTGTCCTGTGGTACACGACAACACGTTCTACAATGACTGTCGGCTGAGAAATCACGGTACGAAGTGGGCCATTCGCCAACGCCGTGTCCCATTTATCGTTCGCTACGTGCGCAGCACAGCGGCGCATTTCACATCATGAGCATACCTCAGTGACGTCAGTCTACCCTGCAATTGGCATAAAGTTCTGACCACTCCTTCTTCGTGTTGCTTTTGCTCTGTCAGTCAGTGTACAATGATTCACCCAGCTTGTCTGTCGGGTGTGCACGATCTATTGTACACAGTCCGGACTTTACTTGGACTAATCAAGCCGGCTGATACAACTGTCACTTCTTATCTTGCATTTTTCCACATATTTCGATGTCAATTTCGAAAAATTCCAGTTAAAATTTGCTACTAACTTTAAGTAGATATCCGTTTCATGGTACGTAGATATTATGTGTAATATTTCAGGTAAAGGTTGTTGTGATCTCTCTGAAGCTGCACTTGCAAGATTTTAATTTAAGTGACATATTAAACAAGTTCATGGTTTAGCTCGACGAAAGCATGACCGTGTCAATGAGTCCCTGTTGAAATCATTACACATCCTGACATCAAAATTGGTAATTTAACAGTTTACGTACGAATATCTTCATCATATGTTTGATGGATTGAAAGCGGTTCATGTGTAGAATTAACCCAGTTGAGACTAACTTTCTGAGTTCGAACCTGTTTGATAATTACTGAATTTTGTTTGCCGAGGAGTCACGGGAAATTTATAATGCCGGCGATAATGTATGCCGGACAGCAGCGAGCAATACAGTACTGCTGATGAATTATTTAGAGTTGTAATAAGGAAGCTCATAAAAGAAGCTAAAAGGTGAATAACAGTAGAGCAGGCTTTCAAAGTGATCTGAAAGTGGAATATACTTGGATCTCCCATTGACGAATGTTAGGACTGGAACAAATGAGTGTCAGTCAGTTTTGAGTGAGTCAGCGCGAATGAGTGCATGCAGTCACGAGTAGATATAGAATCCGTGACGAGTCATTCAGTGAGTTCAGTGTAGCTTGTTGGAATGTGAACTGCTTTAAGTACAACTGTGCTCTGGGAGAGACCGGTTGGAGAACATGAGTTCAATGCTCCAGAATGCTATGGGTTTGAGTGTGTGTGAGAAAAGAATATTGCTGAGTGTAAAACTCAGATGTGAGTTAACTTGCAAATAACTGCAAATAGTAAATTACATCTTCTTTGACTCGTTGGCTGAATAGTCAGCGTTGAGGCCTTCGGTTCAGAATATCCTGCGTTAAATTCTCGACTGGGTCGAAGATCATAATTATCTACGATTAATTCTTCTTACTTGGGGACCTTATGTTTGTCCCAACACTCTCCTATTCATGTTCAGACAACACATCACACTACCAACCACCACAAAAGCACGCGATAGTGATTACATCCCTCCACACACAGTTGGAGTCAGGAAGGGCATCTGGCCAAAAGATAGTACCAAATCCACTTGTGTAACGCAGTTGGCAGCTCCCCCTAGTAGCCCATCAGAATATATTTAAGCGGTGTTATTCTTCTGAAGCATTTGGAATTATTTCATTTTATTATTTTGACCTATTGAAAATCTCTCCTGCAGTCTCCTATGTTTTGTTCTCTATCTTCAGGATCATACTCTTAGGAGATGTGTTGTTTTAGTAACATCGTTAACAAGGTGGCTGCGGTTCGACTCGTGTCAATGTACGGGGGTCAATTCATAAGTGTTCCACATCCGATAACGTTACAGCACGGGAAATACACTATGCGTGTTGGAAGGTCAAGGCTTGTACGCTTGAATCAAACAAGGGACAGGAGCTCTCAACACGATGACAATCGAATGATAAGCGCGTGGAAAGTAGTGTGATGAAATGTCGTATGGCTTTTAGTGCCGGGATATCCCAGGACGGGTTCGGCTCACCAGGTGCAGGTCTTTCTGTTCGACACCCGTAGGTGACCTGCGCGTCGGGATGAGGATGAAGATGATGATGAAGACAACACATACAACCAGCCCCCGTGCCATTGGAATTTACCAATTAAGGTTAAAATTCCCGACCCGGCCGGGAATCGAACGCGGGTTGCTCTGAGCCGAAGGCCAGTACGCTGACCGTTCAGCCAACGAGTCGGACAGTAGTGTGATAATGTTTTATTACGCACAAAATTAACACAAATTTGGACTACAAACTACTAACATCCTCCGAAATAGACTTAGGACGTCAGAATTTCGTATCGAGCGATGGAGATGACAGCGAATTCCACCGGCGATGATGGTTGCAACAATGTGTGCCAGCTGTCTCCGATTTGCCGTTAAGACGGCTAACTTGTCTGCAAAGTGCATCTCACGTAACAGCTTACCGAGTGGGTTCGAACACCACTGCAGGCAGCTCTCAAGGTGGTTTACTGTGGTTTTCCATTTTTTACACCAGGCAAATGATGAGGCTGTTCCTTAGTTAAGGTCATGATCCATTCCTTCCAACTTTTAACCTTTTCCTATCCTATCGTCGCCATAAGACCTACCTGCGTCGGTGCGCCGTAAAGAAAATTGTTAAAAAAAAGTAACTGGTTCCTTCGTTCGATCATATAGAGTGAGATCTGGTGAATACGGAGGGTGTTGGTGGCCTTCGGCAGTGTCTAACACATAGTCTTCCTGATTTACTGCTACATGTCATGACGATATTAGAAAGCTTCCATGACCTATGCAGTAAAATACGTATGATTGCAGTATTTACAACATAGGATATCAGGTCTTTACGATTCAAATTTTTCCGAAAACCATAAAAGTAGTCAGTGGGACGTAAGGCAAATAACACTATTTTTCGTGATTCAAATTAAGGACAAAGTTAATTCGTACCCTCGTCCTCAGGTGGTGCAGCTCTTTTCAGGAGCTTCCCCAAAGGAGGTGAGTTGCGTGTACCATTTTAAGCACATGATACACCTCCTGCCATTTTGAAATTTCTGGCAGTACCAGGAATCAAACACGGGCCACCGAGAGGACGGGAGCTAATGGTGATAATCATTGCGCTACGGAGGCAGACAAATTCCAGGTAAGTTTGGATGTTACATGAACAGTCAACTCAAACTACATCTTGCTTCTTTGCTTGTTTACTTGCTGGATACTCACATTACCATATCACTCAGTAACCGAGCTTGTACTTTTATATGAAAAACCGTTGTTTCTACATAAATGTACTTTTATATCTATACGCCTTTTGGAACTTTCATCAAATAGCAATAATTACTAAGAATCATGCGTATGGAGAATTTAAATTAGCTATAGAATTAAAGCCCAGATTCGTCCGGCTCATTGGCTGAATGGTCAGCGTCGAGGTTTTGGGATCAGAAGGTTCCGAGTTCGAATCCAGTATGTTCGGGATATTTTAATACACTCTAGTTAATTCTTCAGGTGGGGGCTAGGTCTTTGTGCTTGTCCCAGCACATTCTAACACACCACACGACAAATCATTACAGAAAGCGCAATAGTGTGAGACGGACCAACTACCGGATAATAATATCCATCAATTCACACAATTAAGCAGAAGAAGTGATCACAGGCACAACAGAAGAAGTAGACTAAGGCACTGTCAGAATTTGAACTCAGTTATCCCTAGTAAATAAAAACATACATACATATATATATCTAGGGGAAGTCAAGCTACTACTATATGAAAGAGGAAGATTTAAGCATGAAGTTTATTAAAAATCAAAGAGGAGCAGGTTATATCAGTCCCATAAATTAAGTAAACAAAGTGGATAGGTCTCAGACAACTCGTAAAGAAGTATACAGAGTTACTCACAGCAAAAACAGTTTGTTCCGTAAGATGGTGGAGACACAAACGCACATCCGTATTATCGATGTAAATTTAGGTCTACGTGCAGTACCCTCAGACGCCAGCAATTTCCCAAATTGGTTCGATTCTAACAACAATCACGTAATCTGATGAATCCAGAGAGGATCTAAAAATGTATAAAAATTCGGATGTTGTACAAATTTCACACTATTCCGTGCAACACCCACACTGGAAAGTGAATAAGGCCTCCGCCAACAATTAATTTCCCTCGGAATGTTAAAATAACATTATAAGACAAACGAAAATGGAACATGATGCAAAAACAGGGCAAATTGAGGACAAAAAATTTCGGCCTGCGCTGATGAAAGTCATAAAATTGGGGTCACGTGAACATAATAAAGGAAGTTAACTAAACGAAGTTCCATGGTGTCCAGCATAAGGAAATAACGAGAATAATGTAATACAGAGCTAGAGGAAAAGACTAAAATATAATTATAATATGTCCGCCTCTATGGTGTAGCGTGAATAGCTGCCACCCTCACAGGCCCAGGTTCAATTCCCACCTCAGCCATCCTCGAAGTGGTTTCCCGTGGTTCCCACTTCTCCTCCAGGCAAATGTCGGGATGGTACCTAACTTAAAGTCACGTCCGCTTCCTTTCCTCTTCCTTGCCTGTCCCTTCCAGTCTTGCAACCCTCCACGAGGCCCTTGTTCAGTACAGCAGAAGACGCCACCTCGGCGAGGTACTGGCTCTCCTCGCCAGTTGTATTCCTGACCCAATGTCTCGCGCTCCAGGACACTGCCCTTGAGCCGGTAGAGTTGGGATCTCTCGTTGAGTCCGAGGGAAGAACCGACCCTGGAAATTAAACAGGTTAAGTAAGAAAGAATAATTCTAATATGAGAAAAAGTGAGAAAGACAGCAAACAATTCTCACCGGAGGGCGAAAAGGCATAATATGATTTTAATATCAATAAAAATCCACTCACAACTAAGGAATTGCTGTCATCTGGTGGGAAAGATGTGACGCAGGCCTACATAAGGAAAGGAGCGTAGCAATGCAAAATAAGAAAGTTACTTAGAATTGAAACTAACAAAGCAATTTTCAAATCGAG
The DNA here is from genome assembly GCF_040414725.1 of Anabrus simplex. Lineage (NCBI taxonomy): Eukaryota > Metazoa > Arthropoda > Insecta > Orthoptera > Tettigoniidae > Anabrus > Anabrus simplex. The sequence goes on along the minus strand of NC_090265.1, from coordinate 1,312,386,805 downwards.
ACCGCAGAACACAAAACACTGAGTCAGTTGAATCCATTCAAACAGAATTACCATCAGGAAGGACATTTAGCCACAAAGCATGGTCAATATCCTATGTTTGAGACAGTTTGCACGCGCAACCCCACCATGATGTGGGACAAGTGATAGAAGAAACAGAAGAAGGGCCAGACCTGCACCTGTTGTGACTGTAGTGTTTACCATGCATTGCACCTCATGAATAGCATGGTCCAGGGCAAGTTTGTTGCTTTAATACATCGGTTACAGTCTCAATTTAGCTTTGATGATGTGAAAGTGACTGAGTAAATGACATGAATAGTGCGAATATGACACTTACAGGGAGATTCTGTTGGTGTAGGCTTTTTACTGCATTTCACCATATAGATATGTAATAGTGACTCGCTACTATTTCCGTAGTAGACCCCTTCAATTACGTCTAGGATAGATATGATAGCTAACGTTCAAGCAGTCTTTGGGTGTGCATACTTGACCCATATGCAGTATAAAGCTCTTTTTTATGGACAAAGTTCACAACAATTTTACATTCTCTTGTCGAACGTTTTACCATGTCTTTCCCTTGCAGCAGCAATCACTATTATCACTATATTCTATTTAGCTGTTTATTAAGGGAGTAGACATAAGGTGAGCTCGATATGTTGAAACACTTACAGTCCAATCTCCCTTCCGTGAGAGGAATCACTCTGGGAAACACGCTATCGTACATGACTGCAAGATTACAGCGTGCTCTTAGACAATGAAGAATAGCACACTGTAGAACATACACATTAATGCATAGAAGATCAATACTTAAATGTCTAACGGAATTTTAAGTAACTATTCATAACGTGCTAATTTATTCAAGTAGGTCCAAAATGTTCAGTAAGATACCACAACCTAAAAGAAGATATGTTTTCCAAGTTGTTTTACGTCGCACCGACTCAGATATGTCTTATAGCGACTATGGGACAGGAAAGGGCTAGAGGTCTGAAGGAAACGGCCGTGCTGTGAAAATGTGGAACCACGGAAAACCATCTTCAGGGGTGCTTACAGAAGGATTCGAACCCATTGTCTCACCAATACTGATTACTGGCCGCACTTAAGAAGTGCTACTTAGCGTCCCTTCATTGAACAGTGGTATGCCTAGCAAGTGCTGAACTCTGATTACGGTACCAACTTTAAACACAATCTGTTAACATGAATATCTAAATGGAATTTGAAGTTATCTTCCGAAACACTTTAATTTACACCAATTCTGTCCAAGATGTTTAAGAATACATTCACAGAATAAACGAAATCCTTGTAAGCATTCCTAAATTCAATTGGCATGTGATGCTCTCTCAGCTTCAATATCAATCTGAAAAGTCTCTTGTGTACTTTTCATCGAACGAACATGTCTACAATACAGCAACATGAATATGACGATATTTCTTTATAACAGAGAACTTAAGAATTCATTAAAATTGACAATAAACCTTCAGTGAATGAAATAATATCAGTAAGCTGCAAACGTTCGCAATAAATTCTAAATTTTCGGACACAAAGTACGGAACATGTGAAGAGAATTGGGATCACTAGAAATACAAGTCACTTACTAACAAGAGTGTGTTGGGAGGAGGATGCAGGGCGACGTCGCAGCTATGGGGTTATCGATTTAGTTTTCAATTTGGTAGATTATTCTAGGTCCAAAAGTAAACAGTTACATTTCCTAGAATTTGTGCCGTTGGTTCCTATTTAGTCCAAATATGGCCCATTAAATTTAAAAGCCTTCATGCCTATTGGTATTTGGTGAATTAGTTTCAGTAACATCACTGGCCTTGTGGTCAACTTCCAGGTTATCACTTGGCCGTCAGGGATTCAAGATTTATCTCTTATCTATGATATCCTTCTCCATGCAGTATAGAAAATACACAGAAATATACAATATATACCATTACAAGCACTTTTATTTTTATCCTAAATTGCGGCATCATTTTTAATTCCCTACCCCCAACCCACTACTTTCTCTACTTTTTGAACAATAATATAAAAGGCAAAATATCTCTTTTAAAATTCTGCATTCTTCACTCCACTAGTCAGCTCATTCTCTCTGCAGTTTGCGAATCGCTGACTTACATACAGAGAATCAACTCATATTAAATCAATCAATCAATCAATCAATCAATCAATCAATCAATCAATCAATCAATCAATCAATCAATCAATCAATCAATCAATCAATCAATCAATCAATCAATCAATCAATCAATCAATCAATCAATCAATCAATCAATCAATCAATCAATCAATCAATCAATCAATCAACTTTACAGCGTGCTGAGTAGCATTAGTCTTCTTAACTCAAGTTCGTGCGCTCGATCTCAGCTCGAAAAGAAATGGAATTTGAAGGTGCTCAAATACGTCAGCCTGTCCGGCCCCGCGGTGTAGGGGGCAACGCGTCCGCCTGTCACCCGGCGGCCCTGGTTCGATTCCCGGCCGGGACATGGGTTTTTAATTGTAAATTATTAATATACCTGGCCTGGTACCTACGTGTTTGTGTCGTCCTTAATGTTCCTTTCCTCACATTCAACACTTTACACTTCCGCCATTTCCAAATACACGCAGGTTCACAACATAGGGTGAAAAGTAGGGGCAAAAGACCTTCTTAGGTCGACGCCCCGAATAAATAGCATTTAATCTACGTCAGCCTTCTATGGTGCGGTCTTTAGAGGGCACTTTATAGCTGACGCCTATCGGCGACCTACACGTATGTGATGTGTACTGTATGTGTGTGTGTGTATGTGGTAAAAACGAGGCAGGGAGAGGGTGGTACCCGGTGTCGGTACATAACCTACTCCTGTCGAAGAACACCAAGATGTCTGCGCCTTCCGACAAAAGAATCGTGATCACCACTATGTCCGAATCGTTGGGTGAATGGTCAGCGTACTGGCCTTAGGTTCAGACGGTCCCGGTTTCCATTCCAGGCCGGTTCGGGGATTTTACCCTTCATTAGTTGATTCCATTGGCCGGGGTGCTGTGATTTGTGCTGTCCCTAACATCCATGCAACTCGCACGCCAAGCATAACGCTACCCTCCAAAACAATAGCACGCAATTACCTACATATTGCAGATGCGGCCCATCCTCATCGGAGGGTCTGCATTACAAGGGCTGCACTCGGCTAGAAATAGCCACACGAAATTATTATCACCAGTATCATACACATTCACTCCATATGAACACTGCAGACTATTTAATTTTCACCCCATATCAGCTCCTGTCCCAGTGGTGGCTGAACGTGGCTTAAACAGTATCTGGAGAGCCGCAATTAATCTCACATAAACAACGGATTCGAAAAAATATAGGTTACCTCACATCCATAGTACTTTTTCTCTTTTTCCTGCGTTTAAGTCATATGTGTACCACGTTTAGTTGAGAACTATGCCGGAACATACATTTTGATCATTTTGGATGTTTTCAGTCTCATCACCTCTCACTTCCCATCGGGATTGTACTTGGAGTTAGACGGCATCCGGAATGTCACTGTTCATCACAAAGACTACGAAGACAACGGGAACGAAAACAATATTGTTCATTTTCGATTATTCTTATATGTCATCCCCTTACAATCCCCACCCCTAGGGGTGCTAGGAATATCTCACACCCACATAAATTTTTTTGTAGATAGTAAGTCAAATGTGTGCCAAGTTAGGTTGAGAGCTATGCTAGAACACACTCACACAAACATCCATAATCTTGGCCATTCGGGACGTTCTATTTCTTCTCAAACCCCATGCCTATGGGGATAATCCTTTACTTAAGCGGTAACTCGAGTGTCACTATTCAGCACCCGCGAGAACTATGAATTTGGCACCAATGTAGTTCGTTTTCGATTATCTTTACATTTTTTAAATGTTCATTACGTCTCATGGATACAGACAGGGACTACCCCCTAAACTATGGATTCTACACTGATATCGGTCATTTCCGGAAAGGCCTTGGAGGGGGAGGGAAGCGGCCGTGCCCTAATCCAAGGTAGCCTACAGCTATGTTGGAACATACACATGTCCATAATCTTTATAATTTTTGGTGTTTTCCTGATGTGAAAATGGAAAACCACGGGAAACCATCTTCAGAGCTGCCGACAGCAGGATTCGAACTCATCTCCCGGATGCATGCTGACAGCTGCGCGCCCCTAACCGCACGGCCAACTCGCCCCGTGACTATATTTTACATTTTACTCCCTCCCCCAGGGTCGCTAAGGGTATTTAACCCCCACAGTATTTATTTCCATATAAGAAGTGATATGTGAACCAAGTTTGGTTAAGAGGTATACCGGAACATACACCGATAATCCCGGTTAATTTGACATTCATTTTTACCCCTTCCCAACGTCCATTCCCACTGCGGCTGAAGTATAACTTAACCGGCCTCCAGAGTGTTACAGTTCAACTCAACCATCTGGAAAACTACGGATTCTATATATATATTTCTTTTTTTTTTTTTGCGAGGGACTTTACGTCGCACCGACACAGATAGGTCTTATGGCGACGATGGGATAGGAATGACCTAGGAGTTGGAAGGAAGCGGCCGTGGCCTTAATTAAGGTACAGCCCCAGCATTTGCCTGGTATGAAAATGGGAAACCACGGAAAACCATCTTCAGGGCTGCCGATAGTGTGATTCGAACCTACTATCTCCCGGATGCAAGCTCACAGCCGCGCGCCTCTACGCACACGGCCAACTCGCCCGGTAGGATTCTATATTAATCTAAGTCGCTTTCGATTAATTTTATATATCCCCCCCCCCCCCCTCCCTATGGATGCTTAGTGTATTTTACCCCCACAGTAGTTTTTACCAAGTTTAGTTCAGAGCTAGTCTGGAACATACACACATACAGACTTAATCTAGATAATTTTGGATATTTTCTCTTTCGCTCCTCCTCAACCCCCATGTCAATGGGGACTGAACTTGTAGTTAAGCGATATCCGGATTGGTAGTATTCATCTCAGTGGCTCCGGAAACTGTGGATTCTACATTAATATGAGTCGATTACTATTATTTTTTTTATATTTTATCCCCTTTCCACTCCCGCCCATACGAGTGTCTTACCCACAGTTTTCTTTCCCGAAAAATAAGTCATGTTTGGTTATGAGCTTAGCTGGTACATACTCAAGTACATCTATAATCTCGGTCTTTTTCGAATATTCTTTTTCACCCCATCTAATCTTCATCCCGATAGGGAGTTAATTTTGACTTAAACGGCATCCGAAGTGTCACAATTCATCTCAACTACCTCCAAAACTATGGATTCTACACTAATATCGGTCATTTCCGGAAATTTTTAAATTTCACCCCAATCCCTTAGGAGTGCTAGGAAGGCTCCTACAGTAATTTCGCCATATAGTAAAATATATGTGTATCAAGTCTGGTTGAGAGATATACTGGAACATACAAACATTCATCCGTAAACTATGTAATTTTCGACATTTTCTTTTTTCATCCTTTCTCACCCCCTATATCGATGGGGACTGAACTTGGACTTAACGACATCCGGAGTGTCACTGTTCATCTCAGCAACAATGAAAACTATAGATTCGATTATTTTTATATGCCACCCCTACCTATCCCCATCCCTAGGGTTGTTAGGGGTGGCTTACCCGCACCGTGTTTTTCTCCAGGCATTAGTGTACGATGTTTGGTTGTAATTACTCCAGTTGTTTAGAAAGAGATGTGTAATTTATACTCATAGCCTCCATACTTCCATTTTTATATTGAATCGCTCTTTGTGATGGGGGCTTCGCCCCAAACCCCCAGTTGCTCTTCGTTAGGAGCGGCTGGTAACTCAACATTCCACTGACGATATTCTACATTTTTCACAGTTTCTCTAATATTTTCTCACATGTAATGCACAGATTTATTCTTCAAACTTGGCAGACCAATCAAATTTGGTCCTATGACATGAAAGTACATAAATATCACGGCATTTCGATTGTTATTTCCAAATAACAAGCATTACCATGAATATCGTATGAAGAAAGGTACTTCTTAAAACATGACGGCGTGTTCCATCCTCCTATATACAGCGTTTCTCACTGGACTATCATGATACAATCCGTCCATCAAGTCGACTCAATTTTGGTGTGGCTTCGCAATTAAATTCAATGCATAAAATACTACCCTTCGGATTTAGAACAAACGACTTCCTAAACAGTCTCAGCAGTAATAAGGAGAAAAGTGAAAATTTCTGCGAAATCGGTCCTTGCGAGACAAACACACAGTATCATTTTTAATATGTAGTTACTTAAGTAGTAGAGTTACCAACTGCAGCATCTCAAAATGTGGTCTTCCTGCCACAAAAAAGGAAATTTCCAATAAGAAAATCACCTATTTTTAATTCACTCCCTCTCTTTTACACCAATAGGGCTTGAATTGTCTTGAAAGTTGAAGGTTTCCTAGATGTTACTTACAACATAAGAGAAAATCTCTCTCAAATTACACTGTGATTGGTTTGCTGGTACAGAGAAATCGTCGTGCTTGAGCGGTAATTTGCAAATTAGTACTGCACTATTATGTGCGTCATTGCCGGTAAAATCACTTATCATGCGGGTAATTACATTTTTCACGACCCCTCGAGTTGATTCTCAAACTCGGAGGTACATATATGGACATGGTTCTCCCTTCACCGGCTTTTGACTTAATCCAATCCTGTTTCTCTCTGTCCTTTTGCTGCTGATAATTTTTTGGAGTAATTCTGCTCTTTTATTTGATCTGTTTCTTTCTATGGATTCATGGATAAGTGGTTAGCTTACTGGTCTTTGGTCACAGGGGTCCCGGATTCGAATCTTGGCAGGGTCGGGAATTATAACCATAATTGATTAATTCCCCTGTCACGGGTACTGGGTGTATGTGTCGTCTTCATCATCATTTTTCCCTCGTTACGACGCGAAGGTTGCCGGTGGGCGTCAAATCAAAAGAGCAGCACGTGGTGAGACGATGTCCTCGGACATATCCCGGCACTGAAGGCTACTATGGCTTTACGTCGCAAGAACACAGACAGGTCTTACAGCGACGATGGGACAGGAAACGCCTGGGAGTTGGAAGGAAGCGGCCTTGGCCTTAATTAAGGTACAGCCCGTTGTGAAAATGAGAAACCACAGAAAACCATCTTCAGGGGTGCTGACAGTGGGATTCGAACCCAATATCTCCCGGATGCAAGCTAACAGGCACTCGCCCTCAACCACACGGCCAACTCGCCCGGTGGCATTAAAAGCCATACGTCATTTCATTTCATTTTCATCTCTTCCTTTCAGTATAAAAACCAAGTATCAGGTTAATATTGAAAAAGTAGACAACAGACGGATTGTAGAAAATCTTCACAGCGATGATCGCCATAGCGAATCTCCATGAAGGTAGTTATCGGCTCTGATATTGCCCTTATGTTTTACTTTACATCGAAAAGTGTTAAAGTAATTATCTAAATACAATTTGACGTGAGTTATTTTCCTCTAACACCAACCATGAAGAAGATAAACTGAGTTGAAAGTTTAAGGACCCACGCACACACACACACACACACACACGCGCGCGCGTATAAAGGGAGAGATAGAGACATACACAGGCAGGCAGACAGAACCTTACATAGGCTGTTATTATCTCTGTCTGGTATATAAACCAAATATCAGGTTAATTTCCAAAATGTACAGCTGGAAATATAAATAACTACTGTGTTTTTAATGTTGAAAATGTAATAAGATCATTTTTAACCATGATGCAAATACTTAAATTAGCATAACGTCTGTGATCAATATTATTGTAAAAGTTTTTTTTAGAAATTATTTAAAACTGAGGGTCAAAACGACAATTGTTAGAACCATAAATAATATTCCTACATTGAAATGGAAATGGCGTATGGCTTTTACTGCCGGGAGTGTCCGAGGACATGTTAGGCTCGCCAAATACAGGTCTTCTGATTTGACACTCGTAGGTGACCTGGGCGTCGTGATGAGAATGAAATGATGATGAAGACGATACATATTCTACACCCAGTCTCCGTGCCAGCGAAATTAACTAATGGTGGTTAAAATTCCCGACCCTGCTGGAAATCGAACCCGGGACTCCTGTAACCAAAGACCAACACGCTAACCATTTAGCCATGTAGCCGGACATATTCCTACATTAACTGATACTGAAAGGCGATATTCAACACTGTCACGCACCTTCTCCAAGTAAGACCTAAAGGAGCGTAAACAACACTCTCGACACTCATTCAATTATCTTGTAAGATATTGATGTTGTGGAAGAGAAATTGCAGTAGAGTGACGGATAATTTCAGATCGGGTAGTAGAAGTGCCGTCGTGATTGATAGCGTGGCGATGCCGCTGCGGCGCTCTCAACTCCATTAGCTCTCACTTCATCTGTGTGATGAGATAATAGGCTGGCCCCGCAACAACATCTTACATTCAACACGCATAAAGAAACCTTCATTAGTTCCATATGCAACCCTCGGTCTCCGACAGTCTGCCTCGTAAGTACTATTATGCCTAGTACTCCCTTGTAAATAAAGTTCAAGGTATCCTCCATTGAACTTGAGCCTCATTGTCCGTCCCACTCTAGACGGCTACGAAAAGAGTATAATCTACTGTTTATTATAATTTGGGTCAAATGAATACAGACGCTGCTGCAAATATGACTATATTAATCATACTCTGTTTTGCTTAACCCTCATGTGTATGAGTGTATTTTCTCTATTAATCAAGAGTCTTTTCAGGAACTGACGTAATTAATATCTTTCGTGCCGACTAAAATGATGTCACTGTCATACCAATAGGCTGCTTCACGGAATAATAATAATAATAATAATAATAATAATAATAATAATAATAATAATAATAATAATAATAATAATAATAATGGTGTTCTCCCGCTATTTGATTTACGTCGCAGAGACACACACAGGTCTTATGGCGACGATGGGAGAGGAAAGGCCTAGGAATGGGAAGGAGGCGGCCGTGGCCTTAATTAGTGGTGTTCTTCTTACCAATAATTCTCTCACGATTTTGGAGGACAGAGAGGTGTTGAAAATTGTCCAGCAGGAGTTCAGTTACGTGTTAGTAAATTTAGAGTCAGTAAATTGCCTCTGGACTGAGGCAGGATCGAACCCGCCAACAGAGTAAAGAACGTTTTCCTTTCTTGGTATTTATTTTACATCGCACCGACACAGACATTACTTATGGTGACGAAGGGATAGGAAATGGTTAGGACTGGTAAGGATACGATCATGGTCTTAATTAAGGTACAACACCAGCATTTGCCTGGTGTAAAACCACGGGAAACGATGGGAATCCATTTCAGAGTCTCCGAAATTAGCGTTTAAACCCACTTTTTCCTGAAGCTGACTGCCACGGGACCCAATTTCTGTTTTTTTTTTTAAATTTCGTGTGGCTATTTCTAGCCGAGTGCAGCCCTTGTAAGGCAGACCCTCCGTTGAGGGTGGGCGGCATCTGACATGTGTAGGTAACTGCGTGTTATTGTAGTGGAGGATAGTATTATGTGTGGTGTGTGAGTTGCAGGAATGTTGGGGACAGCACAAACGCCCAGCCCCCGAGCCACTGGAATTAACCAATTAAGGTTAAAATCCCCGACCCGGCCGGGAATCGAACCCGGGACCCTCTGAACCGAAGGCCAGTACGCTGACCATTCAGCCAACGAGTCGGACATCTCTGTAGTAAACGGATGCGATGATCTCAGAAGCCCAGTACTTCAGGGTTTGAGCTATTCAGCCCAGCGATTCTATGTATTCTAGCATGTTATTTACAGTATGTACTTATTTCTTGTTTTAACGTAAGTGATTTTAAAAGGGCCAGTAGCAAGTAACTTGGTGACTACAAGCTTACATACCCTACAGACATGAACCTTGCTCTATGCTGATATAATGCTTGCCAAAAACTCCAGCCACAATATTGAGGAAGCGTTAAAGTAATAGAAATGGTGGCTTGAAAAATTATGCCTACTGCTTAATTTTGCAGACAATGAATACGTACAGTGTGATGATGAAACAGACAGCGTGATCGAAATCGACGGAACCGGACTTAGGAAATCCTAAGGCTCGTGTCCGTTGACGGATTTTGATGGACCTACCTCCTGTTATAATAGGACATCGGCTACAAATGACTGGTACAAGCCATTGTGCTCAGGATGTTATATCATTTAGTTTCTCTTCCTCTATGAGGCATTCCTAACGAGTACACGGTGCAGAACATTAATCGTAATTATTTAATTTTATGCACATTTTAATTGAAATACTATTTGCAGATTGTCACTTGTACTCTGCCATAATGTTTCACCGCCGTGTCCTATTACATTTTATATATCTAAATCTCACACCGAGCTCGATAGCTGCAGTCGCTTAAGTGCGGCCAGTATCCAGTATTCGGGAGATAGTAGGTTGGAACCCCACTGTCGGCAGCCCTGAAAAAGGTTTTCCGTGGTTTCCCAATTTAACACCAGGCAAATGCTGGTGTTGTACCTTAATTAAGGCCACGGCTGCTTCCTTCCCACTTCTAGCCCTTTCCTGTTCCATCGTCACCATAAGACCTATCTGTGTCGGTGCGACGTAAAGCAACTAGCAAAAAAATAAAAATCTCACACCATGAAAACGCCTTTTAAATGACACTTTAATTAAACAAAAAATCCCCTATGCCAATTGAAATTTCTTGACCTTCTGCTGATGAGTTGAAAGGACATACACATTTTGTATTCACGTTATGTCGAAACAGTTATAATAACTACCAATGATTCCATATTTTTACCTTAATACTCACTAAATCATTAAGTAGTAGTTGTTTTCCTTTTGAAAATATTTTGCGAAATGACATATACTTTCAGCATTTTTCATGGTATGGATAAGGTGCAGATTAATCAATTATGATACCCATACGTCCATCTCCATTATTTTATGCTTTATCTTCTGCAAAGGACCGTAGGTGAGCTCCAGCAGGCTGAGAGAGGGAAGGCTAAATGCTTCCGGATTCACTCGGTGGAAAGTGATGAATTTTGTATGATGCTGCCAAGTGCTGCTTTCCATTTTTGCACTATTATTATCATAGTTATGATTAATTTTATATTAACGGATTTCTCGGATAACGGTACACATTACATATACCTCACACCTTCATCTGATAACATACATTTGGAATTATTTGAGATTTGACGAAGGAATCGAGAAGATATATTATTAAGAAAATATTGATATGTTGAGAATATGGTTATGGCCAGAACGAGATCTTTTTGTTTCTAAACTATATGAACTTCCGCATAATGAATACACTTCACATGAATTTCTTCCCTGGTGTACTGATTCTTTAATATTAGCGTCTTCTTACTACAGGCATTGAATTGTACTAAAATACATATATTTCATTCATCTTCGTGTTTTTCTTCAAAATCGCCGCACAGTTTGTTTGTGAGGTACTCGTTATGTAGCTGTAAGCTTTATATCTGGAGACAATGGTTTCGAAACCCACCATCAGCATCCTTGCATACACGTATATCTCGCCCCTCCTTCAAACTCTTCTTGATATTCTGCTTCTATAAATCACATATCAAATCTTTTACTGAACTGTTAATGATTATACGTCCTGGTAACTCATCTCATATTGTTTAGAGATGATGAGGTCCCTGGCCTTTTGTCCCACTTAAGTTATGTGCTGGTATATCTCTGACACGAGCCCGGCGTATTTGAGCAACTGCATATACTGCCGGAATGCCAAGCAATAATTTTGAAAGGGTCACATAAAGAAGTTAGTTGTTTATATGTAATCAATAAGCTTCGGATAATTATACATTTGCATATGCGTATTTGGAACACTTTTGCCTTTACAGTGCATATTTTGGGGTTTTCTCCTGTTCAAAACTATTTTTCGTCTTGAAAGCAGACATCACATCCTGCAGGACACCACTGGAAAATTTTACATGTATGTGAGATAACTGAAGGTCAGCAGCGTGTTTAAATTGAGCAGCACCACCTCTACATCCGGTCAGCGATTTGTGTACCTGCAATGCAATTAGGTGGGTACTGATTCTTGGAATTTTCCTTAGAGCACGTCTATCTTTCCCTCATTTCGTACTAGAAAATTTCATGCACTATTGGTTCTTGTCAGTCTTGCTTTGGTTGAGTTGAAACAACTACTATTTAATGGAACATAATTAAAATAATTATTCCCTACTTGTTCAGTTTGAAAAGATGTGAAATTCATGATATTCTCTATCTCATCGTCCATCTCCATGGCTAAATTGTTAGCGTGCTGGCCTTTGGTCACAGGGGTCATGGGTTCGATTCCCGGAAGGGAATATTAACCATAATTTGTTTATTTCGCTGGTACGGGGGCTGGGTGGATATGAAGTCTTCATCATCATTTCATTCTCATCACGACGCGCAGTTCGCCTACGGGCGTCAAATCAAAGGACCTGCACCCGGCGAGCCGAACATGTCTTCGGACACTCTCGGCACTAAAAGCCATACGCCATTCCATTCCATCTCATCGTCAGATAATTCATATATTTTTCTTATTTTAGCTGAGAGGACCATGGATCAGCCTTCAGATCCTTGTAAAATTTAATGACCTGGTTGAGAATCGAACTCGGTGGCTCTGGGTAAGAGGCATACTTGATTCCCCTTAAACAGTGGGGTCTGTATAATATACAGAAAAATCGTTAGCTCAGAGGACCTCAGGCCAGCCTTCAAATCCAGGTAAAATTTTCTGACCTGACCGAGAATCTAACCCGGTGTCTTCGATTAAGCCGCAGACTCCATAACCATGGACGGCAGGGTGAGTATAATGCTCAGACACAATGTAAATTATATATGCAGATACGGCTTATTAACTGCGCACCAGAAATATAATCTAAAAATTATTTTTCTGATTTCGAAATGGTTGTGGCTGTTATGTTTACATTAACTAATGCTGAAACAAGGGATATATGGAATTAACTTTGAAATATATATTCTATTTACACTGTTACTTTTCTTGTCTGCAGACCTGTTCGTAGATAACGAATCCAATGATTCTAGAAAGGAAACAACGAACTAAATCATTATTGAGTCTCATAGAAGAGGCCATTTTTCTACTATGAGTACTAACAACATGCGGATAATCGCCCACAACTTCACATTTGTTCGCATCAAATTACATAGCGGCCCTCGCTCGATAATCGAATATAGAATTCCCGCCGTAATGGCATTGACGGCACACAAACATCTGCGTCCATAAATACGTAATAAGTTGTAATTAATTAATAATTCATTGTAATTACCCTCATGCAAATGGGTAATGGAGTTACACCATGAATATCATGAAGACTGTTTGGAGCTAGTGTGATATTCATACTTGCAAACAGCCACAGCAGTTCCATGTTCAGTTCTAACAATATCGCCAAATTACTTCCTATTGCTTGGTATTCTTATCGAGATTATAAGCCTACTCAGTTTCCTTAGTAAACACACTAACAATTGATTGATATTTTCCCAGAGTTTATTGTAATTCAAGGGGTTTGTCATTTACATTAGACAGACAAAAATAATTTGAACTTGAACAATACCAGAAATACAGTAACTCTTCATAGTACGCAACATAAATCTTCAACGAGAAGAATTATTCTTCAAGCTACCGTTACAGATCTAAATATGGTTCTCTGTGATTTTCCACTTTCATATCCGCAAAATACTAGGGATGTGCCTTAATTATGGCCACGTCCCTTACCATCGACGAGTTAGTGTGACGTTGAACTCTAATATCAAGTATCTGCCTGTCAAATTCATATCGTCAGCTTACTTCTAAAACCTCGTATGTCCCGATGCACTTTCTACGCATTATTTTCCTTAAGACTGGCCACGCCTCCCAGCCATATATAGAGTTGCAGTCCATCAGAGCAATTTTCATTGTGATCAATTTTCTATGCTGTTGTATAAAGGAAAATGGACCTTGCGATACGGTATAGTAGAGATGTTGTTTTCATCACGTATTTACTCACTCCAAATCATAATGCATTTAAGGTTCAATTTCCTTTACACATTAGCACAGGAAAGTGAACACAACGAAAATTGTTATGATGGTCTGCATATCAATATGTGGCTGGGAGGCGTGACCAGTCTTAAGGAAAATAATGGGTAGAAAAAGCATTGCGAAATACGAGGTTTTAGAAGTAAGCAGTCGATATGTCAGTTTTCGATTTACGTTCTCTTTCAGTTATTTTCTGTTTCCGACATGAACAATTTCATTATGCAGGTAGAATTTCAGTTCCATTATGAAGCAATATACTTACCACTGTAAATTGTACACTTAAAGGCTTGGCATAGTTGTTTAATGTGAAAAATTATATATCTTTTAGGTATTTTGACCGAAACATTATCATTTTAGCTCTATTTCCTTTGAGGAATTTGAAGATTTACATTTCCTTGTGAGAGGTACACGTGCAATCAAAGGAAGGTCAGATCTAAATTGCTCGAATATACGAGTTACCTTCCCCTTAAATTTCTCGATTTACAGCCTACTTCTAACACAAGTAACACGATCATCCGCGGTCGTTTAGTAATCTCTGGTATTTCACCTAGGTGTTGTGAATGTCACTTGCAGGCGATAGTAGGCGCTAGTGCTAGATTGCTTTATAACAACAAGACCATTGTCAAAATGTGCATTGCTTCAGTAAGTTACATAATACATTGGTCTGTCAAAAGAAAAGGGTAAGACGTCGTGCAAAATCAACTCGTATATGTAGTGGGATATAAAGGTAATGTTTAATACGTTGATAGATAACCATAATTTGGTGGGATTGCTGCAACCCTTGTAAAGTGGACATTGTGACGAGCGTGGGTGACATCTGCCGTGTTTAGGAAACTGCATGTTTGTGTGGCGGAGGATAGTGTAGTATATGGGATGAGTTTCAGGAATGTCGGAGACAACATGAATATCCATCCCCAAGTCAAGTGAATTAACGTTATAAGTTTTAAATCCCTCGACAATCGAATCCGATCTGGGTCCTCAAGGACCGAAAACTAAGACTCTGATCGCTCAGCCATGGTGCCAAACTGAAGTCATGTACTCGGATTCATCGAGGAGGTGCAACTATTTTCGGGCTCATTCTCAATAGAGGTAAGCTTTGTATTCCGTTTTTAAACATACGACAGCTTTTCTGACAATCTTAAATCTCTTGAAGTACCAGAAATCGAACCATTACACTACGGAGGTGGACGGTATAATGATGTGAAGCTGAAGTGACTTGACGAAACAGTGGCAGATGTATTTTAGCAGGAAAAATTCGTGTGATGAACACTCAAATGCTGGAAGTTTTACGGTCCACTGGAGGTCGGAATTCAATCAGAGAGTAATAATAATTATATCCACATTCGGAGCTACGATGAACAAACGCATTACTGTTTGTGCCATATTTATCCGGTATGATGTCTTTGTATTGGGATAAGTAAATTTACCGCCTCACCCAATCGGTGTATGGCCTTAGCGGTGATTTTTCCATTCCTTCACCATGTACTTAACAAACGAGTACTTTGAAATGCTCTTCATTTACAGTGAATTAGGAATCTTTACCAAGGAATTTTTTTACACACACACGTCAACAGATCGAAAATATACTTACAACTGTTTAACGACAGTTACTTTAATAGCGTCATTTGCCCAAATACCTCTTGTTAGGGAGTCTCAATTGACTTCTGCTGCTGTTGCAAGACGCTAGTTACGCTATCTGGGATGATCCTCACATGAGCATACGTCAGGGCACAACAGACTAATCGATTCAGCCGTTCTTAGCACGAATCTTGCAGTTCATGCTTATTGCTTGCACCCTTAGTACAAGGATCTCTGTGGGGGTGCGTATTTCGAAGCCCGAGTAGATTTATTTTAATAGATAGAGGCAAGAGAAAAATGATAGGGAGATCACAATTGAAAAAAAAAATGGCGCCGTGAATCACCGTAATATGAACTGCAATGGGTGAGAGAGGCAGAATTTTACATACGACGGGGAGTTAATGTATCGTAACTACCGAATTGGCCAAACTTTCCTTGAGGTCCAGGTAACACGTGCTCACTTGCTAAATTTTCCCCTTAATCTACCACCACTGTTGTTAGAGAATTTGTACCTGGGATAGCGTGCCAACCGAGCGAGTTGTCTGGAATCGAATTCAAACATCGACAGCCCATAAATCTGTAACGATTGTGAAAAACCGGGTAAGTACTAATGCATTTCCCAGCCATTATTTTCCTTAAGACTGGTCACGCCTCTCAGCCACGTACGGACATGCAGTCCATCAGAACAATTGTCTTTGTGTTAATTTTCATAATTCTTACGTGTACAGGAAAATTAACCGTACGTACCTGGTAGCATAGGTCTGCTGCGGAAATGTATGCATGATTCCCTCCTACAGTATAATTCCTGTAAGGTTCATTTTCCTGTACACGTTGGCATAGGATTATGAACACAAGGACAATTGTTCTGATGGACTGCATATCGGTACCTGGCTGAGAGGAGTGACTAGTCTTAAAGAAAATAATGGTTAAGAAGTACATTGTTAGTTATCCGGTTTTTCACAATCGTTACAGAAATATGACTTTAATTATTTTCCCATTTCCACACTAACCAAAGACCACGGTCACTTCCTTCTCAACCCGCGATCACTCGCGCATCGTCAAGTCATGCGATCACTCGCGTTGTTAGGTGGAACCCAATATCTGTATTTCTGTTATAAAATCATTAATTCCGCATGTCTCTTTTCGCTCTTATTTTATGTTAATGCTTTATTTGCATACTGATAATTTTAACATGTTTTATTATTTATTATTGAATACGACAGACAGTTAAATATTACATTTATTTCTAATGAAATAGCACCAACTGATAAAAGTAGCCTATAAACGTATCGGCTTACTTACTAAATCACAAGTACAATTTCGAATATTAATGACGTCTACAGTATATTGGTTTACGGTCTAAAAGGTAGGTTACATTATCCTATGGTATTAATGTCATTTTCAGCATTTTCACACAAGCAACACATATTTATTCCCAGGAAAACTCATGTGATCAACGTAATTTTCATCTAACAACTAGCTAATAATTTGCTGTCTTTGACTTACACTGATATTGCCTGTTATAACAACAAATATCAATCAAATTTTTGAAAATCAGACACACATTATCACTCACGCTGTTAGGTCTCCCCTAACGCTACTCACTGGTTACACAAACACGACCTCTCGCGCTGTGAGATAGCAACTAACACAACGCATGACGCGCTCTTTCTCCCACTCTTTCCTCTTGTCCAAAATAACACAGCTACTACACAGATACATCACGGCGTGCTCAAAGGACCGAATGAGGCATTTTCAAGTTGTCATCGATTCAAAGCTGAAGGACAAACGAGTTGTAGCAAAATTTGTATAAATGTTAGATATAGCGCGAGTGATAGCGGGTTAATCTCAGGCCTTTCTATTTCTATCGTCAGCCGTCGTCCACAACGACCTGAATGAAAGGAGTAAAACTAATTTAAGAGCATCATTACGATATATGTTACAGTTACAATGCTCCAACTCACCAGCGTGCCCATCCTGCTACGTACCCTGACTGGCATTAATCGAGTGTGTCATCAGTCCGATCCCTTACATCGGCATTGAACTCGTGATCACATACCTGTGTTCCCTTAAATTGTCTATTCTGTCCTTTCCAGCCCTGATTATCGAAAGAAAGTTATGAAGATGATATATAACATTCAGCCTATTTGCGACTCTTGTGAAATAAAGGGAGATAAGTAAATGCATAAAACTGCCTCATCGGGGAATCGAACTTGAACCCAATTGCCCTAGTCGTTCACTATCCATAATCCCGTTCCAATGGAGGCAGCTATGGACCTGTGGGCTATTGACTGATTAAAGATCCAATACTCTACGCGTCGACCCAATATATAGGCCTAATTCCCCTTATACAAGCCTTTCATCCGTGGTCTCGATAAGTTAACATGTGCAATTATTCCAAAATTCACAGCATGAAGCCTCCCGACACCTAGATCCCTGAAGATAGTAAGTACTTACAAACTAGCAGAACTCTATGTTTGTAGGATTTATATACATTGTATGGCCCTGAAACTGGGATATATGGGTCAGTAGACTCATGGGATATAAATACTGTTCTTTGTCAGTGCTCAATATAGAGGTAGCCACCAAATTTTACGCCTTCATCCATTGAGTAACAATGCGACATTTAAAACTTCGTTTCCCAATTGTAATGAGAAACGTTTTTAAACAGGGAACCTTGGGAATCAAACAGCCGATGTGGTCATTTATTTCACCAGTAGAAACGTGTACCCTCACGTTGAACATTAGGTTTATATCGTCCCCGCAGGAGCAACGTCGGTTATCTCACAATAACCTTACTATTCGTTGCTGTACATAACATTGTTCACGCCTCCCAGCCACATATGGATTTCAGTCCATCAGACAAATTTTCATTTTTTTTACTTTCATATGCCGGTGTGAAAAGGAAAATGAACCTTACCGAATCGCACTGTAGGAATGTATATTTACATGACTTATTTATGCAATTCTACAATATAATGTACTTACGATTCATTTGCCTTTACAATCCAACATAGGAAAATGAACACAACGAACAGTTTTCAAATGGACTGTATATCCATATGTGGCTGGGAGGCGTGACCAGTCTTAAGGAAAATAACTGGTAGGAAGAGCATTGCCACATTCGTGGTATTAGAACTAGGTCATCGGTGTGTATTTAATTTGCGCGTGTGTGTGTGTTTATGTGTGTTTGTTTGAGCTATATAAATGTACGGTACACGATTTTAGTTACTTTTTGCAAGTCATAAATACATTGTGTTAGCATAAGGGAACTCTGATAAATTATATGTTATTGTATCAGCAGAAAGTGTTGTAAATATGGTTAAGTGCAATAGCGGAGCGGGTGCCCTAACTTCACATCTTGAAATTAGTTAAATAAATAAATAAATAAATAAATAAATAAATAAATAAATAAATAAATAAATAAATAAATAAATAAATGATGCGAAAGGCCATGTACTGACCTTTGGACACTGGATCTGAATGAGCTGACGTGAAAGATATTTGAAACACAGTTTTGATAACATCTAGCCACAGTATGCTAATAAGACACAATTGAGAATTTCTAGGAATATCAAATAAGAGCATCAGACTGTTATATTGAATATTGGTTGAAATGAATTACTGTTATAGATTCGAAAGAGTGCAGTGATTTGTCCTGTTTTGCTGTAAACAACGTACTGTGACTAGCGTGACGCACGGTATAAATCTGTGAGGAGCAAGAGAATGACTTCTCCCTTCTTTGTGCAGCGGAAAGACAAGCCTTAATCTTATCACAGACGGAATATTTCATTGGGGATGCATGGTGTCTTCTCTCCTTCCTTAGCGACCATCTATACTGTAGTAGCAGATGCTACCCCAAACTTGGACTTAGCAAGCAGAGAATCTGTCCTGGATACTGCAGAATACACTTCTTAGGCATTTTAAATGCAGATGGCTAGAATTTTACGTAACTACCTTCATGATAGACTGTTATGCCTTTCAGCGTTGAGGGGGCAAACCTATGTGAATAAACTACGCAACTCGATAATCCTCTATTTTCAGCTTACTATGTGGTCTCGTTTATCTCTATACCTCTTACCGTTAATTCTCCGAAAACTGAGTTCGACCATGGTCATGTTCGTTTCCCTCTGTTTCTCATAGCACCATAGCCGAGTCCATTTTTCTCCAGGTAATGTGTCTTCCTCCAGTTCGCTCACACGAACCAAACACCCACAACATTTTATAAGAACTGGTTCATAATATGAGTTTTTCAGTAACTTAGTTTCTATCTCCTCATTTCGATTTCCCTCTTGCTGTTGTTTCAACCTGTTTGCCCAGCAGTCATTACCGCTGCTATCCTTACTGTACCGTACTGTAGGAATGTATGTTTGCATGATACAGTTACCACTCCTAGAGTATGATGTATTTAAGGTTCATTTCCCTTTACACACATGCGTAGCAAAATTAACTCAGCGAAAAAAAAATCTGATGGGCTGGAAGATGTGACCAGTCGTAAGAGAAATAAGGATAGGAACACGACTGTCATATTCGTGATCTTGGCACAGCAGAGACGATATGTGAGTGTATCATCTTGTCTGTATGGTGATACATTTCGATGCCGTGCAGTTTGGCGGTGGTGGTGGTGGTGGTGCCGGAGAAGAAGGAGAAATACAACCTGATTACAATCTTCTCTTAACACCAATCAAAACCAAAAAGTAAGCTGTTCAAACGTTCGATGAATGAAATCATCGGCGAAATTAAGCGAATAGCCACATGAAGCGTGAAAATAAGTCTTGGCCTCACGAACGTAATAGAATCGGCGCCTCCGAGCGAGTCGGATGCACGATTCGGACCGTGCACTTGTTTTTACTCGGATTATTGTGGGTTCGAACAGCGCCGTCCGCTGCACTGAAGATGAATTTCCGTGGTTCCCCATCTTCACAGCAAGCAAATGTTGGGGATGTACGTTAATTAAAAAATTCTCTTGAATTCCACTCCCAGCCGTGTTGTATCCCATCGTTCTCACATGTCAACAGCAAAGAGAAGCAATCTAAGTAGCAAAAACAAAAAAACAAAAAAAAAACTAAAAACACAAGAGCCCAAAGATGAAAGTGATGAGTCTTGCACAAGTAAGAGGATGAATACATGCCAGACTAGGATAGTGACCTCACGATTGTTGCCCCACGCTCTCAAATAGAAAGTTCCTGGAGGGTTACAACGTTTAATGTCCTCCTGCAAGAGAGCGGGATATCGTGACTCTGTACTATTCCCCATCACAGAAGTATTACGTAGGTTCCATTGAAGTGTACTAGTCTACATCTCCGTGTATCTGTTGTCTGTGTTAATTCTATATAATTTTATGGTTTTGTTTATTTCTTGGTTTCATTTCAAGAGTCTCTTTCTATTTTATTGGAGCCACAATAGAAAAACTGGAACATTTACTCTCCATCGTGCTTGAAACGCTGACTGCCTTACCTAGAGGATATTTTCAATTCTTCATTAGTGCATATTATGACGGTTCACAGAGCCATTGTTTTGAAATCGTGCCTCGACCGAAAATTAAATGTGATAAAAACGCGGGATCATTTGCCACTTGCCTCAGTATCCACGCACAGAAATGAACACGAGTTTCGAAATCTCGTCCGCGGAGTTCTTGATGTATTTGCAGGTGATACGGACGATGAAACCTGAAATGCAATATTCTTACAACAGACGATTGGCTGATGTTGTCCTGTTGTGCTACTGCCCGGATACTCGTGTGAGGATTCTCCCGGAAAGTGTCCAAAACCATCTCAGCAGTTTCAGACGTAACTGGTGCCTCTCTAACAGAACCTGTTCGCCATCAGTTTGCCACTTAGATTTATAGGGAAACTGCAAAAACCAATGGCAGAGCTCAAATGAGGCGTACTAGGCAAGATGAGGAGTGAGGTTGTTTGCCATTGCTTTCCTCACTGCACCAGAAGGTGCTACTACAGCACGACTGACCCTATGAGCAACACATTTCATAACACTCAGACATACTGGTCGTGTTCTGACTGTCATTAATCAGCACCACTCATACCCCAGCAGCTGCCATATTTTCACAACCATGGATGAGACTGGGACTTCGGTGGAAGCTACATTTTGCTCCGGCCTGTCTCAAGAGACGGATACAAAAATACTGCATCCATCAAGATAAGGCAACAGGCGGATGGGCTGCTTATGTGGATGTTTTATAAGCAGCGCTGGACGAGGAGAGAGTGGTTGGGGAGTTTGAATCCGCTTGACTGAACAACAGCTGTTAGTGCAGTATGTGTACGAAAAGATGGCCTTCTGCAGTAATGCACGTTTCAGCACGCCGTTGAACTGTCTCGGGCTCATTGCAGCATTGCACGTGTTACGGATTCACAGGCTTCCGCAATAAGTTTTCGAAGGCTTTGTGGATTTTCCGGCTATTGATCGTACACTACATCCTTCAAATAGCTCCAAGGGAATAAGTCCAGTGGCGTCAAATCAGGCGATCTAGTAAGCCAGGAGACAGGTCCTCCCCTTCCTATCCATTGATTGGGATGTGTAACATTCAGGTGGTTGCGAAAATCCACTAACATGTGTGGGGAAGCCCCGTCGTGTTGATTCCACATGGTTAGACCCTCATACAGGAGTACATACTCTAGCAGCAATGATAGTTGGTCTTGAAGAAACTGTAGGTACCGGGATCATGTCAAATGATCCTCAAAGAAATGTGGTCCAATTAGGTGAACACCGAATATACCACACCAGGCATTTACTCTCCACCGTGCTTGAAACGCTGACTGCCTTACCTACAGGATATTTTCAATTCTTCAATAGTGCATATTATGACGGTTCACAGAGACATTGTTTTGAAATCGTGCCTCGACCGAAAATTAAATGTGATACAAACGCGGGATCGTTTGCCACTTGCCTCAGTATACCCGAACAGAAATCAACACCAGTTTCTAAAACCTCGTCCGCGGAGTTCTTGATGTAGTTGCAGGTGATACGGACGAATAAAACTGGAATGCAATATCCTTACAACAGACGACTGGCTGATGTTGTCCTGTTGTGCTACTGCCCGGATACTCGTGTGAGGATTCTCCCGGAAAGTGTCCAAAACCATCTAAGCAGTTTCAGACGTAACTGGTACCTCTCTAACAGGACCCGTTCGCGAAAGTGACGAAGTTATACGGAAACGTCGCTCCACCCTCCTAAACGTATTTACGTTTGGTTGTTGTCTGTGTCGACATCTTTCCTGATACAGGCGCTGTGCTTCCTGTGCGTTCTGTCTTGCTTCGCCGTAGACGAGGAGCATGTCAATATGCTCATCTGATGAATTCATAGTGAAGAAATACCCAGGACTACTGAGCTACACCAGGTGTCCGGCCACCACATGTTCAACATGCATGTTATTGGTCGAATGTGGCACGAATGGCCTCTTATTTGATCCTCAAAAATTTAAAATACGAGTAAGTTATGTAGCGCTCGTAGGATTCAACTCACCTACCAACGCCACATGTGTTAACATGTCTATGGCTAGTCCACTACACCACGGTGACTTTTGCCTCCAGTTTATCAGAAAGCTCACTTGGTGTAAAACTACGTCCCGCTTCACAAACTCACACACGTTTTCTATCAGTATGCCATCGCTTTTAGCGATAATTTCGTAACCAATCGAAAGTTTATAACTGGCACGTACATTTTACATAATCATATAACAGTTTGATGTATTGTGTAAATACCTATCGCACAAATGTTTTTGCAAAAGTCGTGCAGTGATGACGCAGTAAGTGTTTTAAAGCGACTGTAGCTTGGTATACGGCAAAGACAAATCGACCATCACCCCATTGCCATTCGTTGGGATGCCTAAAAGCAGGAACGTCAGGCGTGGCTGGCTCACCCGGTATATGAAATCATTTCATGAAACCTTTCCACTATAATTCATCATTTGAGGTCAAATTTCAACTATTCCTACAGATTTATGACAGTTGTATTTATTTACCACCCTTTACACTTCCTACAGCGTAATTTCAACACCATCGTCCGCATGAGCTCGTACGTTCGTGACGTCACCGGGAAGATTTTCTTTTACGTTGAGAAGATTTTCAAACAAATTCCCTGTATCCGTCCACTAATTCCCTGGGGTCTATCGTGAGTTCACCTGATTACCCAAATCTGTGTTCATTTTCTTTTTCCCTTCCGTTTCTGTTTCCGTTTTCCTATCAATTACTGTCTAAAAATATTTCCTTGCCGCTAGACCACACCTTTCCAGGTTATTACCGAATAATATTCCCATGGCTTCTTCTTGGATTCAACAATTATTTGTTTTATTCCGTTCCTCCCTTCTGCGTACAGTTCTCTGTATACATCAGCCCTTGTTTGAAGCCATTTAATACCCCTTATTTTCATATTTACAAACTGCTGTCACTTCACCATTCCACCATGATGTTCGTTTTCACCAGTTTTACACACAGTTGTTAACAGGCCTTCCTTGCAGTTTCTACTGCAGCATCCCTGTATGCCACTCATTCTCTTTTCTATATCCTGAATCTGATTTCTGTGTAAGGTTTGGAAATTTTCACGTATCATATCGTTGTACTTCTGTGAAATTAGCTCGTCTTAGAGATTTTTTACGCTTGTTCATCTGCACGCATCTTTCATTTTTTCTGTCATAAGCCTAGAGACACTTAACTCCCTACTGATCAGATAGGTCTGTATCCTCAAATAATACCCGAAATATCCGCAATTTTCTAATAGATTCCTTGAGTTCAAAGTAGGTTATGATATGGTATATTATGTGCCTGGTACCCCTACCCTCCCATGTATAGCTTTGAATAGTCTTACGCTTGAAGAATGTGTAATTAACTGATAATTCCATATTAGCACCGACGTCCAGTAAACACTTATCATTCCTGTTAGCTTCCATATATTTCTCACATTTAATAATCATTTCTACTTCTACTTCTACTTCTACTTCTACTTCTACTTCTACTTCCAACTCCAGCATTTAAATCGGCTGCTTGCACTATCCTGACCTTCGTGTTGACTCTGACTACGATATCATTCAATGTTTCAACACAAGTGTGAACTTCATCCTCATCTGCACCCTCACATGGTGAGTAGACTGAGACAATTCTCGTTCCATTTCCTCCAACAGCTTAATCTAACACATCAATTGCTTATTTGCGTGCCTAACAGAAACTCTGTTCGTTGCAATAATATACCTGAAGAACAGTCCTATACCACAATATGCTCTTCACTATTTTAATAACTGTTTAAAAAATTTGTAATCTGCAACCTCTTCCAGACGCCTATTATTTGCTTACACAGTCAGTTCTTAATTTTTTTCCTTAAGCCCCAATCACATCGAATTCCGTTTGATTCGCTAATTTTATTTCCAAGGAGTCCCTTGCCAGTGGAATGGAAGTGGGACGCCATTACTCCCATAGGTACGAGGGTTGCTTAAAATGTTCTAAGCGTGCTCGGTAAAAATTATGTGAAACAGGATGATACCCTGCTTTCACATTTTCCCTGTCAGGATTTCTAACGGTTTAAGCACCACTAGTACTAGCCACCTGAGCACAAGGAGTGCCAGGTCTCAGAATATGTCTGTGATGACCACTCCCATTCCATAGCAACTGGTATCTTGACAGTCAGGACCGTATTCTAGGTCACTCAGCCATTGGCCATGGTTCACAAAGCTATGACGTAACTACAGTAACCCACACCGGGAAGGAACCTCCATACTTACTAATATATAAAGAGACACTGTGAGCTCGTGGCTATGTAAAGGGTAACTACTGGACAGATTTACAAATTTATTTCAACCTTTTGAAATATAATTGCAGTTCTCAGAAAAATGTTTCTAAACATTCCTTAGTAATTCTAACAATATTCCAGAAAAGGGTACTTTTCTGTGTTTTACTATCACCCTGCACTGAGTAGCCAAAAGTCACAGGAAGAGGTCTTCCATGAGAAAATGTGCCGCGTACGACCCCTGAGCGTTGCAGCTAGCAACGGCTGAGCTGTGCAGTCTGCCACAGTCACCAGTGTCGTGAAGAAGGCAACACGTCACGAGTTAACCGACTTTGATGGAGGGATGATCATCGGCACACGGTGCACGGGAGATAGCATTGCGGAGATTACACATGAATTAGGGTTTCCGAGGTCAACAGTGTCGAGGGTGGATCTTCAATATCGCAGAGAGAATGTTACCACCCGCGTAAACCACCGCATAGGAAGACCACAGGTGTTTAACGAACGGATATCACGTCGCCTCCACAGAACCATACAACTGGGCGCACGACGTGCTACTATAAGTCAGATCACCACCCAGTTGAATGTTGGAAGTCAGGAACCCATTTTTACCAGGATTGTAGGGAGGCAAGTGCACCGCTTAGGTTTCACCGCCGACGACCAACTCGTGTCCCTTTGCTGACACATCACCGCTGAGCTCAACGAGTTGAATGGGACCGGGTACATCGGCAATGGACCATGGAACATTGGCGGCGTGTATGCTATGGCCCGATGAATCCCGCTTCTACTTCTATGAAGCTGATAGGCGCCTGAGGGTGTGGCGTATGCCCCATGAAGTTATTGATCATGCGTGTTAATAAGGTTGTATCCAGGAGGGAGGTGGCTAAGTTCCGGTCTGCGCGGCGTTCTCATGGTCGCAATTAGGCCCAATTGTCCGGCTGCAGGGATCGCTCCAATCGTGCATTTATGGAATGCTGTCGAAGTTGGTGTACGCTCCATGTACCAACTACACAAGACCAATGTTGGGTAGCAGTGCAAGATGCGTAGGTCCAGATTCCTCCAAGATGTCTCGAACACCTTGTAGAGTCGATACCTCACCATATTGCTGCCGATTTGAGGGCTCTCGGAGCAGCTACTCATTACTAACAGTGTCATTCCATGACGTTTGGCCACTCGGTGCATTAACTAAGTGGGTCATGCAGCGAAAGAAACTCATTGAAGCAAGTCAGATAAGAAAATAAGCCTGGATACTTAAATGTGAATAATTTACCTGAACTTTTTTTCCAATTAAACACGTTAACAGACCAGGTGTACTTAAGATTCGATTTCCCAGAAGAAATGTGTATACATTTTTTTCATGATTCAGATGTTCAAAGAAAACCAGTGGTTTAATACACTACTTGTTGGCACGACTGATATTATAGGAGAATTGTGTGCTGATAGGGTGGATACTGTAGATATTCAGTGTTTTCTGAAGATATCAATCATTATAATTGATATACTTTTATAGTTAGGCCTACTCCATTCGTGCCACTTTTGACATTAGACAGAGTGGCCCACAATTTGATACAAATATCCTGGGAACATGGGAATCTAGAACTAGGGAGTCTTAACATGTTTTGGCGCACACTTTTCACGATTCGAGTGTGATTTCCTTACTTTGAACGAATAAAATAAGCCAGAGATTAGCAGAAACTGTACGAGTTATTTCTATGATTGTTACACGCAGTCGTGTGTAATTCACGGCGCTCACTCATCCTCTCGCCTTTTCTTTATTTTTCGCAGTAACTAACTACAAGCAATACACAGTCCAACTGACTTTGCTTCAATTTGAAGACAATACATTAGCATCACGTGCGAATCAATCTTATTTTGAATGTCTGTGATTTACAAGAAACGTGAATAGATGAAACAAATGGCTAAACTAAAACAGAAACACAATCGGTCAGCTGTCACGGCATGGATGTTCACTGCAAGGTACAGCACTAATATAATACAACAGAAATTGTTTTGTTTCTCGCTCAGTTGCAGCCTTCCTTAGTCTTAATATTTTCCAGGTTGTTACGGCAAATTTTAGCGACCTGTCTTGGAAAAATACTGGTCTTTAACCCAGGAGAACTCGCACTGATATTTTTTCGCCAGAACTCGCGCGCGGTCTTTTCGACCGAACAGAATCCATGGGCCATTATTTAATGCACAAATTACTTTTTCGAAAACAATACATCGAAATGTCATATAATAGCTTTATTACGCAAATGTATGTCTAATCAGCTGAGAAAATATTCTACAAGACATTTCAATTGACTACTTTGAACATCTGTCCGTCAGAACTTATGGCTGCCGATGTTCAAAAATTGAACTCTGGAAATGTAAAATGTAAACAATAATAAACATTAAAGAATGAAAACTCACTCAAGTCCCAATGCACCAGTCATTAGTAATTTTTATCACCTATGGCTGCTTCAAAACAAATCTCGGAACTTTACACTGAGTTACAGCCACTATTCTCAGAGGTCCCGGGGGACCAATGAGTGATTATAGCCCTTCGACCGTTATTTCAGGCCTTGAGTGCTATTTCGTAAGCCAAAGGTAGTAGTAACATAACGGAAAACCGTTCAGAACTTGCCAGATCTCACAAATGCTGAAGAATTTAGTCATCATCCCCCTCCTCCTGTACGATTTCAACACTTTTCTCCGCGCACTGGACATGATGGCCATGTGTGCTCTTTACATATGAAACGTGAACGTGAACATGAAACGCATTTAGTAATGGTTTTCCGATTCTTCTTTCTGTCACAATAAGCACAGCGACCATTGTCTGTCTGATTTACAGTTTGGTGATGTTGGTCCTCTTTTTCAATACCCAAAATGCTACGCAAACGTATCTTTACGGAACACAAACAAAAGAACAACGACAAACGCAAGGCCTCGCGCGCGGTGGAAAAGACCGCAACTTCCGTCGAGGTAAGAGTTTGTTCCTCCCTGTAACAATGGACAACAAATTTAGATCAACTGTTACTGCACTAGCGTTGTCAACTCTCCAGCGAAGGATAACAGAAGCAAGAGCAAGACGAGATGTAAGTTCATTGCAGATTACAAGTGAATAAATGAATGTGCGGTCGAAAAGACCGCGCGGCGAGACCTCGCGGGTTATAGAAATTTTTTACACGATAGCTATTTGCAGGCCAATTATCCTATCTATGTATTCCAATGATAAATTAATATAAATTATTCATATTTTCTTTGAATTTGTGCTTACGAATACGCGCATTAAAATGCGCTTTTTGTGTTAATATTGCTGTTCGTTTTCTGTCCGTTGGCAAGTCCTTTCAGACATTGAAGAAAGCACAGGGAGAGCTTTTATGGGAATGGGAAAAGAAGGCAGGTGTAAAGTGAGTGTTTACCATTATAGGATTAAAGTGCCCGATTCAGTTGTGACTGGCAATAGATATGTGGGCCTACCATCATAAAGGAAACTCTCCAGCTCGATTGTGACTGGCAGTAGGCAAGGGAAATTGACAATAAAATAAAAAATCCCCAAACCCGGTTTTCGCATGAGAAACGACCGGACAAGTAGGCCGTGCGTTTAGGGGCGCGAAGCTGCGAGCTTTCATTCTGGAGATAGTGGGTTCGAACCCCACTCTCTGCAGTTCTGAAGATAGTTTTACGTAGTTTCCCATTTTCACACCAGATAAATGATGGGATTCTACCTTAATTAAGATCACGACCACTTCCTTTCCTCTCCTAGGCTTTCCCAATCCCATCATCGCCATAAGATCTAAATGTGTCGGTGCGACATAAAGCAAATTGTAACAGCAAACAACATGAGAAAAGACGTATGGCGACCTCTCCATCATGTTTCTCGGGCAACGCCAAGAACTATGCAATTTAATAAAATCTTAGTCAAAACGTGTAAGTCTACACTATTTCACCTACAATTCTGTATACAGTGTAGAATTCCGTAGTGAAGAACGGGTACATCGGATGGTATGTTAATGTAAGTGAATAAAACAGATCAAATACAGATTTGTTTGATTATTTTATGTCAAGGCCAGGCTGTTACCTGTTCAGAGAACTTACGGCCACATTCTGTCAATATGTCGGCTAACGTCTTCATCACAATGACAGGGTTACGTCCCTTAGATTGTGCACTCCGTGGTAAAATGTATGATCGAAGACAAGTTATGCCCAGGTCAAAGAAGCTGTAAAGGAATCTCAGTATGGTCCTGACAAATGTATATAAAATAAGGACAGATAAGTGCTATAAATGAAAGTGATAAAAAAATATGTGTCAAAATACAGGCAACTGTGATCGGTTGAAATTCTCTACATTTTCATATCGGATTGTTTCATGATAAGTAGTCCGTCAAAAACCACAATGAGCGGCTACTATATCTATTCACTTTATTTACGATAGGTTTTATTGCTGGGAATGCCAGAGGCTAGCTTTGTACAGGCCTGCGCGTCTGGTGTAATATAATTATGATAATGAGCTGAAACGTTATGTTGGCACATAGCGTGCTCCTGTCAAGAGACAGCAAGGGGTCTGCTCGAGCCTTATGGTTTCCGTTTGACAGATGAAACACTATAATTCCAGCAACAATGTCATATGCCCTCATTACAGATGAATAGCTCATAGATTTTTGGAATTGAATGTAAGCTTTTTAACGCAAGCTAGTGGTTATAAATTGTATACCAGCACCTCTCCTACCCTGCGAGGCAACATTCTGATGTTAATTCCTTTCTTCCACAAGCAGCACTCGAACCGGTGAACCACTTGATCATGTCCTACAGATTTCATGCCTTAATGCTCATAGCACCAGGTGAGCAGGGGCTATTATTATATGAAATCATTGATTTGTTTTAATGACTTCCAGTGCAAGTAGGTCTAAGAATTTAAAGCAGATACCAGCATGTTGAAAAACAGAAGTAATTTCTGACGAAGTTTTCATTAGCTGTTGCCTAACATGCAGAAGCAATTGTAGTTTTTTTGCTACTGGTTCGTAATGACATTGTGTTAATGAGTAAGGCTATCGATCTTGTCTTCATTACGTTTTTGTGCTCTTCTATCCTACCCTTCGCCTCAGGCCATTACATAAACGACAACAGCACTATCACTGGAAATCTTAAATTCTATTACGACTTTGTGGAGAAATTTAGTTTAAGATTAGTAGACAAGCAAGCAACTTCATCTATATAAAGCCTCCATTTCGTTTACTGCAATGGCTTGGTCTCGTTGGTGGAGACAACAACCGCAGACCCGTTAAGAAGCTTAGCTTCCGGTATCTTCACAATACTTAAAAAGAAAGAGAATCTATGAATAAAGAAGGAACCTTAATCTTGTATACTTTAATTTTATCTTTCTTTTGTATTCCCTTCCTTAAACTATGTAATCCACGATTTTAAATGAAGAGACTGCGTAAATTTACTCTCCATAAAACTCAGTCTGCTAATGAAATTAAAAGGAAAATGCAGCCAATTCACTGCGAGAAAGTACTTTTCGAGATTAAATCCTCCTTCCAACTTTACTCTTGTATGATATATCTAACGAGGTATCATTTTCTATGAGAAGGTCGTTCTTTATCATATTCCATAGAAATGTCTGCTCATTACTTTAAGTACGCCATATATCATACTACCAGTATTCAAAATCTAAATTCTGTTAGTGATTCTACTCTACACCTTGAGTGATTTTCCTGATCAGTTCTCTCGTCATATACGAGTACGTTCCTCATAATTCTCTAAAGAAGGTATTAAATAAAATTTTCTATATAATAACACAAGATGTAACACAAAAAATGTTTACTGTCTGTCACAAAGCAATTTCAATATAAATTATAAAACTATAAACATATCTTTAAAAATACACACTATTATACAAAGAATGACATGTTTTGATCCACAAGAACGTCCTCAGATTCTAAAAAAATCACTTAAAACATGAATTTATATGTATAGTATTGTCTCGTTACGTACGTCTTAAGTGATTTGATAGAATCTGAGGATGTTCTTGTACGAACGTCATTCGTGTACCTTTTACAGATATGTTTATAGTGTTATAATTAAAATTGAAATTGCTATGTGTTTGACAGACTGGAAAGTGTGTACGTTACATTTTACTATGTTGACACTGGATAGTATGGCTTCCTTCTTAAAAAATCATTACAGAATAAGCAATATATTTTCCTATCATACCTGCATTGACATTCCACTGCGTTAAGTATCATACGATGGATAGTCTCGTTGAAGGATAATAATGATATATCATTCACGTGACGTATAAACAACCACAAATGATATTGACCATTGAATTTTCATGTACTGAGTTGTTCTCACGAACCATTTATACAGTGTCCTTAGAGCAAGAAGTGTAGGAATTACGTCCTGCAGGAGATATATGACTGTCGATATCATTATCATAGCCATATGACTTACAGATTTACGTGTAATCCATCCGAACCATTCAATCAACACAGTAATGTGACATTCGATTACAAGAACGCCACTTGCATTAGCCAGTAATTCGAACCATGGATGCCTTGGTGAGTCACTGTCACTTTGCCATCTGAAATACCACTTGACATAGCCGGAGAGAACCTGCCAACATGGGCTTAGGACACCAGTGTTCAACTGCCTGCGTCACTCAGCCCTGCTTTCAATGTGCATAAAAATACACTCGTAAAATGCAGTACACAATATGTATATAGGACACAATTGTTTCAATTGGTCGTATTCCTGCACACTAGGTTGCTAGGTTAGGCTGGTTTGGAAACAGAGTTTATCCCGTGTGGTGAGTTCTCCATGATTTGAAAACACATATGGTTTTTGTATTTCGAAACACCGTTATGCGACAATATTGAGGGGATAAATGCCGATCCGCAGCACACGTATCACTTATAACGTTAATTCGTTTATATCTAATGTTGGCATTGATGCTTTCAAGGCCCACGCGTAGCGAAATTCTCTGCGAGACGTCAAGTTTTTCATCTTGTTTCCTTGACACGGCATACGCGCAAAAGCATATAACATGTATATTCGTTTATAAGTTTAATGCATTTATGTATCTTAGATGACAGAACCTTTTTGGTCAGAGTACTAAGCTGAAATATCACCCCATAGCGTTTTTTCTAGGCAAACGACGATTTCGTCGGTTAAGAATAATTACCTCAAATGCCACAATGCTATTCCTATCCATGATATTTCTCATAGGACTAGTTACGCCTCCTAGCTACAAATGGAAATGGTGCTCTTCAGAAAAACTCAGTCTTAAGGAAAACAGTGCACAGGAAGAGCATACGAGATTTTGCTACTTCAACGACGATGTATACCTGATACATCATATTCTTGCTTTAACACTGCGAATTGAGACTGTGAAATATGGACAAAAAGTAAATGCAAAGTAATAAAGACTTACGCCATAGACGTACATGCTCTCGAACACATCTTAAGCGAACACAAGGTAGAGATACAATTCGTTACTTAGAAACTGACTAGGTAGCAAATATAATAATAATAATAATAATAATAATAATAATAATAATAATAATAATAATAATAATAATAATAATAATAATAATAATAATAGAATTTCCTGAATACTGTGACCCCTGGTAGAGACTTACTTCAATTTCTGTTAAAACAATAGGCAATGACGGCGATAAAATAAGTAACGTTATTTCATAAAAGTCAGATGTTAACAAGAATAATGATTGAAAGTCGTAGAAAATTATTAGTGTTAGCAATAATAATATCGAGCTGCCATGTGTCAAAGTCCGCCGATCTCTCCATGGACCAAACACATTATCTTGAAACAGAAGGGAAGCGACCAACATACTGCGACGCTAATGTCACTAGAAGTTATATCTCATCCAACTGTCTAACACCAGTCTATGAATGAGAGGGAATATAATAGGTAAGCTACGACATAGGAATGGACAGCAGTAATGTTAAAGAAAACAGCTAACATTAATATGTGCCCTATGCTATGAAAACATAGTTTGAACTAACCATCCTTATACACATTGCAAGAAACCTGTGTGCGTTGATTGCTCTCTAATGTTGAAGAACATGTTTGTCCTTAAAGCACCAGGTATTTTATCACCTTGCACTTCATACCTCTTCCTCTTTTCTAGTAATTTATTAGTATCGGTGCGTTCCTTGTTTGTTAATTATCTTAAAAGACTTCTGTATTTCAGTTACTAGTCAATACAAGTATTTTACAGAGGAAATGAATCTCGTACATTAAGTTAATTACTGTCTTCTGGCACTATACAGAAAAAAAGTGGTGAAGTTATGAATGATATGCAACATTCCTTCGATTTAATGAAGGGAAGTCTGTAGCGTGAGACGTCTGTCAGAAGAACTGGTTCTGCGACGATAAGTCAAAAAGTAAGCTCTCCTGTTTTATTGCTCACCAGCTGCATAATACGGCGCTGGCCATATACTTTACTGAATGTTTAATTTTAGGAATTGTGTTGCCGGGCAATTATTGGGGAAGCGAGATTTTGTAAATTTCTTTATTGTGACGTTGATTGACATTTGATGAACTATTTTATAGCTTTAGGGTTATTGTTAAGTGTTTCATTTCAAGTTTTAGTTTTTCGTTGTTTCGTTTTATGTTTGTTTTTGCTGCAGCCCAGTTTGTCTGGGAAGTGGATTGCTGTATATATTTACGCGTCGCGCTAAGGATGGGATGTACACGATTCCAACTGTCACTGTGTCTGTTAATAATCAGCTTAGTGACCACGGAAATATTAGATTTAACACCAATATCGGTCAGTTTGGACATTTCCTTCTTCACCACTTCTTACCCCGATGCCGGCGGGGCTGAACTTGTAACTGAGACGACATCCAGAGCATCGCACTTATCTCAACGATACCAAAATATATGGATTCGTTACTAATATTGGTCATTTTCGGTAATATTTATGTCATCCCCTCCGCTAATGTTGCTTGGGATGTCTTGTTCCTCAGTGCTTGTTTCGAAAAGTAAGTCATACGTGTACCAAGTTTGACTGAGTGCAACTTTGGAAACTACACCCACACATGCATAATCTCCACCATTTTGGACATTTCCTTTCTCACCACATCTCACGCCCCCATGTGGATTGGGGATGAACTTCGACTTCAGCGGAGTGCGAGTTATCCCGAAAGCTTTGGTTTCGACATTATTATTATTATTATTATTATTATTATTATTATTATTATTATTATTATTATTATTATTATTATTATTATTATTATTATTGAATTTCCCATTACAAACACTATTTTACAAGTAGTATGTTAGGGCTATAGATAGTGAGACTAATACATAACAATTGAATTAAAATAGAGATGACTTAAAAATGAGATGGCGAAATTTAACAAACACTTTAAAACAGCATCTTCTCTGAAATACCATAGTAAGAGGTGCTTGGTATTCTATATTACACATGTTTAAATGCATTAATAATTCATATCCACTCCTGTTAAAAATCTGACACTCAAATAAAAGATGAGGAACAGTTTGTTGCATCACAGGTAAAGCAATAGGGCTTGTGAATACTGGTTCCATACCTCTCGAAGTATGATCCAAACGTTCCATGTCCTGTCAGAAACTGAGTTATAATATGTTCATGCTGCAAAAACCTACTTTGTAGTCTGTCTTGAATATTTGGAAAGAACAGCTCCCTTGTTAGCCGGCCATTAGAGCTCGTGATCCATTGGTTGTTCCACATACCTTGTGTATACTCCCTCAGTTCTTTTTGTACATGAGACATAGGGGACTTTTCATATATCAACAAGGCGTCAGAAGAAGTAGTAGCTTCATCAGCTCTCTCATTTCCTTCTACTCCGTCATTACCTCGGACCCATTTCATGCAGATATGGTTACTGTAACCCAATATGTGTGATCTTTTAACAGATACCGGATGAAAGTTATATTTTTCTTGGATATTGGTCGTTTTCATTTACTTTTACATGTCATCACAAGCCGTAGGAGTGCTGAAGGTGTTGTACGCCTACAGTATTTTTCCTGGTAGTAAGTTATATTTGTACATAGTTTGGTTGAGAGAAGTTCTGGAACACACATCTGTAATTTAGAACAATTTGGACGTTTTATTTTTCATCGCATTCTCACTCCATGCCACTGTGGTCTGAACTTGGACTTACATGACATCCGGAGTGTCACTATTCAACTTAACGACTCCTAAGGCTACTGATTCCACACAATTATTGGTCATTTTTGATTATTTCGATTTCGCATCCCCACTCCTAGACGTGTTAGAAAAACTGTTCTTGATTAGATATGTGAATAATCTGTCTAAATACCACGTTCTAAATCCCTACCAATCTGGCTTCAATAAGGGCCATAGTACTACTACTGCTCTGCTGAATGTTTCAGATGATATACGCGCGGCCACCGATAAGAGGCACCTTACTATCTTATGCCTCTTTGATTTCTCTAATGCATCCTATTCCGTTAATCATGAGTTGTTTCTTGCTAAGCTGAAGTCGATTGGCTTCTCTCAGGGTGCTGTGTCTTGGTTTGAGTCCTATCTGTCAAATAGATCTCAAAGAGTCACGTTTGTTGACGGGCGATCCTCTAGCTGGGAATCAATACACTGTCGCGTACCATATGGATCAGTCCTCGGTCCTTTAGGATTTTCTTTTTATATTAATGACATATCTGAGTCTTTAAAAGCAGTACCATTCACATGTATGCTGATGACTTACAAGCTTACTTTCACTTTAGTCCCACTAACGCACCTTCTTGTGAGTTACAATGCTTTTAAACATGACATCTCTCGATTGATCGCATGGAGCGCAAATCTTAACCTTCAATTGAATGTGGCAAAAACCCTCTTTATTTGCATAGGTTACACAAAACTCCTGAAAACTGTTGATTTCAAATTCTAGATACAGGTATCCATTATAGTGATACCGTCAACGATCTAGGTCTAATATTCGGCAGAACCCTATCCTGGTCTGATCATACGTCAAATGTGATCCGAAAAGTTGTGTCATCCATGCATATTTTGAAACGTAACGTGTCATTCACACCACCTTTCATGCAAAAACTACTTATTCAAAGTCTTGTATTCCCAACAATTGACTATTGTTTAGTCGTATACAAGGACATATTGAACATAAAGCTATAGAGGGTACAAAACGCATGTGTTCGTTACATGACAAGTGCCAGACGTGACGAACACATAACACTCTATTGCGTACAGCTGCAGTCGTTGAAACACCATGAACGTCGAGATATTTCAGTAGCTGTTGCTACGCACAAAATTCTCAAACTGAAAACCTCATCCTACCGTTATTTTGTGTAAACCTAAGATCGAAAGGGGCGCAAATATTAACCTTCTATTAAATGTGGCTAAAACCCAGTATATAACATACCAGAGATAATAGGATTTAAAAAACCACTCTTCAAATTCCTCTTCAAATTTAACAAATCGCAAATGACACGAAATATACCCAACTAAAGCAGTCCTTAACATCTATCTTCTTGGAGGAGTACGCAAGGGACTGAGATCAGTCATTCATTTGTCTAACATTCAGAAATATACAGATATATTTACCCAATAAGAAAATTTTTTCTTCGTTTTAGCTTTATAATCTTTAGATTCTTCTAGTCTAAAATAATACATAGGTTTAATGATTTACTTTCTTATTTTTGATATAATGTATGTTTTAATTTTACTGGATTTGGTATCTGTATTTTAAATGTTTAAGTTTAATGTTTAATCTGATATTTTAATATTATAAATATGTAGCTAGTGTGTTAATAAACCTCTATTGTATCATGGGAAGAGGCTACATAAAGCGGCATCCCGATCGTCACTTTTCATCTGTGAGACCCAGACAGCTGTGGTTCGACACTAATATTGGTCGGTTTTATTACGATTTACATATGAAATTCCCCTCGTTAGATTTTTAAGTCGATGTTTTGCCCCATCGGCATGGGAGCGTGAGAAGGGCTGAAAATGAGGATGTCAACAGTGAGGGATATTATACACACAAATTTGTAAGTTCCAGAACAGCTCTCAATCCTACTTAGTACGAATATGACCTGCGAAGTACCAAGGTGCAAAATATCCCAAACAACCCTAGTGGAGGGGATGACATAAACATATTCGAAAACAATCAATACTAGTACCGAATCCATAGTTTTTGTGATCTCTGAGATCTAAACCTCCACTAGAATGTCACCCGGAGTGTAACTATCTACATCAGCGACACCGAACATTATGGAATTTTTACTAATATTGGTCGGTTTCTATTATTTGTGTATGCCCCCCTTTATACTAGTGTTGCTACGGGTGTCTTACCCCAGAGTATTTCTTCCAGATACTAAATATGAACAAAGTTTGATTGAGAGCTCATCTAGCACATACACACACATCCATAATCTCGTTCATTTTGGAGATTTTGTTTTACACCCCTTCTCATCCCCCGTGCTGGTGGGGGCTGATATTCGACTTTACGGCACCTGGAGTGTCACTTTTCATCTCAGCGGTCACGATAACTACGGTTTTATCATTAATATTGGTCGCCATCGATTTTATTTGTATATTTCACTCTTCCATATAGTCAGTTATATGTGTAGCACGTTTTCTGGAAATTACACGCATATATCCATAATCTAGGTCATTTTGGACAATTTCTTGTTTACCTCTTTTCATCCCGCATGGAGGTGGAGCTGATCTTAGAATTAAATGACATCCGGAGAGTCAGTGTTCTTCTCAGCTGCCCCGAATGGCCGTTTTCATTCAATTCATATACACATCCTCTCCTAGGAGCGTTAGGGATGTCTTACCACCACAGTATATTATCTAGATTGTAAGCCGTAAGAATACCATGTTTGGTTGGGAACAGTTCTGAAACACAGAGACAAGCATCGGTATGTCATAAAATTATCGTTCAAGACATATTATTTTTCCAGAACTTCTGATCAACCATGACAATAGAGACTGAAAGTCTTATGAAACGGCATCTGGAGTGTCGCTATTCATTTCAGCAATCTCTAAAACTACTGATTCCACAGTGATACTGGTGTTTTCAGTTATTTTATATGACATCTCTTCTCCACCCCCACCTATGTTAATGCTAGCGGAGTCGGGGGCTGAACTTCGAAATAAGCGGCATCAGCTATTTTTAAATTGTGGAATCCACGCTAACATTGTTCGTTTTCATTTAATTTTATATGTCATTACCTCTCCACCCTTTTTCCTAGGAGTGCTGGGGGTGCCTTCTATCCGCAGTAAATTTTCAGTTAGTAAGTTATTCATGTGTCAAGATTGGTTGAAAGCTATGCTGGAATATACAAAATACATTCATAAAGGGAGTGATTTGGACTTCTTTTTCACCCCTTCTCACATCTCCCCCATGCCAATGGAGGTGGAACCTATACTCAACCGACATCCGTTATGTCACTATTCATCTCAACGACCCCGAGAGCTATGACTTCAACGTTATTTTTGATTATTGTTATATGTCACACCCACCCAACCCAGAACTCCAGAGATGTGAGGGTGTCTAAACCCAACAGAGTCCGGATCTATGGCTAAATAGTTAGCGTGCTGGCCTTTGGTCACAGGGATCCCTGGTTCGATTCCCGGCAGGGTTGTGAACTTTAACCATAATTGGTTAATTCCTCTGGCGCGGGGGCTGGGTGTGTGTGTGTGTGTCGTCTTCATCATAATTTCCACACTCATCACGACGCGCAGGTCGTCTACGGGAGTCAAGTAAAAAGACCTGCATCTGGCGAGCCGAACTTGTCCTCGGACACTCCCGGCACTAAAACCCATGCGCCATTTCATTTTTTAACCCAAACATAATTTTTTCAGATAGTAAATAATATGAGTACTAAGCTATATTGAAATCGGTCCAGTGTTTTAGGAGAAGATGTGAAACAAACCCTCATACATACCCACCCACGATGACTTATAAACAAATCGACGGCGCTCGCTCGACATATAGGTTTATCCGATAGTTTGTAGTCCCACTGATAGATTGCGCATAAATGCACACGCCGGTAAACCAGAACCTTGGCACAGTGACAGTTTCTAAATGGTGAAATTATTGAGTGCATGGTCATAGGCGGATGACCGTAGAATGATCGGTGAGAAAATAAATGGACAATTGAACATTCACTGAAGGCCTGTGTCCGTATGCCAAGTGAAGGTGATGGCTGCCCAACTGGTGTTGAAGTGGTTCCGGGAATTTGCAGAGGATGGGATGGCTGAGAAATAAGAAGGGTGGCGTGACCGTCAATTAACAACAGACTCATTCGTTAATGCCGTTGATGAAATGGTACGGGGTAACAGTCGTGTAACGCTGAGTGCTCTGCGAACAGAACACTATTTTCTATCGCCTGGTAAACGAGTTGGCTACGCGGTCTGAGCCGGTAACCTATTAGCTTGCATTCGGGGTATGGTTGGTTCTAATAACAATTTATTCGCTTTACGTCCCACTAACAACTTATACGGTTTTCGGAGACGCCGAGGTGCCAGAATTTCCCGTGCGAGTTCTTTTACGTGCCATTAAATCTACGGACAAAGAGGCTGACGTACACGAACCTGCCAAGTTGGGGTCAGAAGGCCAGCGCCTCAAGCGTCTCAGCCTGGCATGGTTGATTCTGCCTCCACTATCGGTAACCTAGAAGATGGTTTTCTATGGCTTCCCATTTCCACACCTTTTAAATACTGGGCTTTGTCTGAGTTAAGGCCACGTTCACTTCATTTACAGTCCTAACCCTATACCAACTCATCGCCACCGTAAGACCTGTCTGAGTCAGTGCGACGTAAAATGGACAGTAGAAATAAAGACATGCTAATTTTACGCTGTGACAATTGCTTAAATAACTTCAGTGAATACGTTGAAAAATTGAGGAGAGATGGAGAAATAAGGGCGGTATTCTTCACAGCGAACTATCTTTAGTTGTCCATCTATAAATCATAGGGAAAATTATGTTACTACTTACCCTCGTAATATGGCAAAAAATCTACCTTGAGCTACACTACTAAAATCTCTTAGCTGAAAAAGTGGCTAATCCTACGAAATCGGTTAACAACGCCGGACTTAGGGGCATTTTGATTTCTAACACTTATCTTTCTAATTGTACTGGTTTTATATTCTTATAACTTTACCCAGGCGTGACAAGCAGGAATACATTTTCAGCCATATTTAAGTTCTAGCAAGTATTCTTCTCCTCGATAAACCTTCACTATGCGTAATCAGTATGTCTTGTAAAGAGTTGCAGAAAACTTTGATGTGCCGTTGCCTCACTCCACCCCCAGGCACTTGCGGAACTCACGTCTCCTTCAGCCTGATTGCCGACAACTTTCTACCACACGACCTGAGCTAGCTGGGACACAACTCTTGAATATAAATTAAGTCAGGGTTTAAATAAAATTGAACCTGAAAGAAGCAGTCCTTTTCTCCATTCGATGTCTGACAACTTGCCTCTCCTTTCCTTTATTTCCCCTTCACTGTGCGGGAAGATTTTGTTCCTTAATTGCTTAATGGATATCAAGTTTAGGAGCTGCCTTAACACTAACGATTATGTGTTTCAGTTTAATGAATAACTCAAGATCCAAACCAAATCAATTCCCATTCGAATTTTTTTGCCAGTGGCTTCATGTCGCACCGACACAGACAGGCCTTATGGCGACGATGGGATAAGAATGGGCTAGGAGTGGGAAGGAAGCAGCCGTGGCCTTAATTAAGGTACATCCCCAGCATTTTCCTGGTATGAAAATGGAAAACCACGGAAAACCGTCTTTAGGACTGTCGACAGTGGGATTCGAACCCACTATCTTCCGGATGCAAGCTCACAGCTTCGCACCCCTAACCTCACGGCCAACTTGGCCGGTAAATTTTTTTAGAAAAGTTTTTATTCTACTTCCTCTTCGCATTCGTATTATTATTATTATTATTATTAGTAGTAGTAGTAGTATAGGAAAAATACATGATATACACTGATCAGCCAGAACATTATGACCACCCACCTAATAGCCGGTATGTCCACGTTTGTCACGGATAACTGCGGAGAAACATTTTTGTATGGAAGCAATGAGGCCTTGGTAGGGCGCTGGAGGGAGTTAGCACCATGTCTGTACACTCGAATGACCTAATTACAGTAAATTCCGAGGAGGGGGCGATGAGATATGACACCGCGTTCAATCACATCCCAGATGTGTTCGATCGGGTTAAGATTTGGCGATCTGGGGGTTCAGCAGATCAATTGCAACTCGCCAATTTGTTCCTCGAAACACTCCATCACACTTCTGGCCTTGTGATATGGCGAATTATCTTGCTAAAAAATGCCACTACTGTTGAGAAACATGATCTTCATGAAGGGGTTTACGTGGTCTGCAACAGGTGTACGGTATATCTCGGCCGTCATGGTGCCTTGCACGAGCTCCACTGGACACATGGATGCCCACGTGGATGTTCCCCAGAGCATGATTGAGCCGCCGCCAGCTTGTCCCCGTCCCGAAGTACTGGTGTCACGGAGCTGTTCCCCTAGAAGACGATGGATTCGCACCCTCCCATCTGCATGATGAAGAAGGTATCGTGATTCATCAGAGCATGCAACGCCCTGACACTGCCCTAATGTCCAGTGTCGATGGTCACGAGTCCATTTCAGTCGTAGTTGCCGATGTGTGGTGTTAACATTGGAACATGCATGGGTCTTCGCCTGAGGAGGTTCATCCTTAGGAGTGTTCGGTGCACTGTGTGTACAGACACGCTTGTACTCTGCCCACTAATAAAGTCTCATGTTAGTTCCGCCACAGTTCGTCGCCTGTCCTGTTTTACCAATCTGCCCAGCCTACAACGTCCGACATCTGTAATGAACCACCCAATCTCTCGACGTTTGGACGTGGTTTCTCCTTGGTTTCCCCACTTATTGAAGTCACTCACCACAGCACTCCCCGAACACCCGACAAGTTTCCGCAATGATCGTGCCGAGCCTCCGGGGTATCACAATATGTCCTCGGTCAAACTCAGATAGATCGCGCTCCTTCCCCATTCTACACACGGACAGCACGCTCACTGATACTACATGCACCGTGCATTTATTCTGACTAGCAGTCATTCCTAGTCAGGTGACGCCGCTATCGACTGGATAGCAGGTACGTGGTCTTAATGTTCTGGCTGATCAGTGTTCAATTTTTGAGGTAACACACTGTTATTTAACTACTACTATGGGAATTAAACAGACTGACTGACTGACTAAGTAATATGTTATGTAGGCTAAAGAAGGATAAATTGAACATAATGGAAGTTGTACAAAATACATGGTAAGTGAACTCGCTGCTACTTCAAGAACAGAATGACTTATCGAAATCATTTTTCTGAAATAAGGTAATGCAGAGATATGGACAATAGATACGGGGCTAATTGAGGAGTACTAATTTGAATATATTTATATTCTTTCCTCCTACCTATGAACCTATGAGTACTTTTTAAACCCAAGTACTAAAATTCTGCTCTAGTTATCGATAAGAAATGATCAATAATGTTTAAATACTGGATATCCTTTAACTGGAATATTTTAAAATATATATGTGGACGATATATAACAAATAAAATAATTTTTAAAAACCTTATAGCAACGTGTTTCAAAGGTTGACTTGCAATAATAAACTGAACGTTCCAGTTCCTTCAATATAATAATTTAATAATTGAGTAAGTATTTTCATTTTTATATATTCCTAAACTAATTCGTTCAACTTTGTCTTTTGGAATCCATACAAGTTTCATATTCCACAACCTATTTCTCACATTTTAGCTCTAAGCTGTTTGGACGTATCTCCCCTGGTTAAAGTAAATGAAATAAAATTAAAACACGACACACAGGTGACGACTTGCCTTGGCCTAGACACTCGAGGTTGTTCAAAGCCGACCGGCTGGACAGGTTTCTCTCACGCGGCGGAGAAAACTACATTCTCACTGGTCCACACCGCCACTGTAATTCACGTACTTAGTTAATGTGACGGCGACAATACTGTACATACATACATACATACATACATACATACATTGGTGGCGGAAGTAATAAGAACGTAGTCAATTCTCGCACTTATAGTTTAATTGGAGTTATGAATATAAGATCAATTTATTTGGATCTGACGGGAAAGCGTACATCAGAAGGCCTAAAAATGCCAAGTACCACCCCAAATATACAAAGAAGGCCGTTAAATTTGGAGGAGGAAACATCTTGGTTTGAGGTTGCATTTTCTGTAATGGAATAGGTCCCATACCTTAAATTCAAGACGTGATAACAAAAGAGATTTTCGGAGACATTTTAAACGATACCATGCTATCATATGCGAGGGAAAATATGTCAACTTTTTTTTTGCAGGATGGCAATCCGAAGCACTCACTGAAGTCGGTAAAGATATGGTTTGAATAAAACCGGTGTACATTATACCTTGTTTAGCACAGATGCCTGAAATTTCCTTTAAGTTTTTACTATAATTCTTTTTCAATGACTGATGCTTTTCATGTTTTTATCATTCTTTCATTTTTTGTTAATTTTTACTTAAGGACGACACATCACACCCAGTTCCCGAGCCAGTGGAAGTAACTGATTAAGGTTAAAGTCCCCGACCCGACCGGGAATAAAACCCGGGGCCCCTTGAACTAAACGCCGGCAAGCTAACAATTTAGCCAAGGAGACAGTAAATCTTAAACCCCATTAAAATGTATGGGGGTAGTGAAAAATCTCTACCGATTGCTAAAGTTACTAGTCAAAGTCAGTTGTGGCAAGACCAGAACACTTGGAACATTGATGCAAAGGAAATTATGCGAGTGTTAGGTAGATTCCATGAATCAGAGGTGCAAGGAAGTGGTATAAAACAGGGAAAGTGCTACCAGCTTTTGACTTGAAATAAATGAAAATATTGTAGTCAAATTTATTTTTCGCTCTTCATCATGTTTGTGTCAGTGTTCTTACTTTTTCAGGCTGGCACTTGTAAAAATCCATGATTTTT
Organism: Anabrus simplex; assembly: GCF_040414725.1. Lineage (NCBI taxonomy): Eukaryota > Metazoa > Arthropoda > Insecta > Orthoptera > Tettigoniidae > Anabrus > Anabrus simplex. The sequence continues at coordinate 1,312,342,473 of NC_090265.1, read as the reverse complement.
TAGTTGCGAAATATGTTGAACAAGGTATACCTATTTTCAATGAATCATAGTAGTCGCTTTATCAACCTGCAAGTTGAATCGCTGAGAATGTTCCCCAATTTCTTGCATCGTTTAAAAAATTGTCTATATGTCGTCGTTTTTATTATATATTATGCCAACACTATATAGCTCCATTTTGTGGTTTTATGATTTCAGCGTTATGTCTACAAGCCTCTATAATTAACGATTTGCCTCCACATACCTAAATTTACAACGAGCTTCATGGCCTCGCCTAGTTCTACACATCGTTCACTCATTAAAATCAGAGTCTATTCATCGTCCTCTTCTAAATACCCTAAACACCAGCATTTGCCTTACAAAATAACACCACTTTTCTCACACCTGTGGGGTTCGCGGGTATGAGCTGCGTCACACATGTGAATTTTTCCTGTTTCACGGCTGGATGCCCTTCCTGTCGCCAATCCTATGTGGAGGGATATAATCACTCTTGCGTGTTTCTGTGGTGGTTGGTAGTATGGTGTGTTTTCTGAATGTGGAGGGGATAGTGTTAGCACGGACACAAACACGCAGTTTCCGAGCCAAAATAATAAATCAGAAGTGATTAAAATTCCCGACCCTCTGAACCGAAGGGCAGTACGCTGATCGTTCATCCAAGGAGTCAAACCAAATTAAACTTTCAGTACATTTAGCACAATTCAGTGAGATGTTAATACAGAACAAATATGACCCACTGGAAACAAGTGGGATCCGAACTCACAACCTTCTCTTCGATAATATGTTCTTTACGTACTGAACACGATCTAATACAATGAAAGTTTATTTCCAGTATCGGTCGTGAAATCTAAGAATTTAACCTATTGAATAAGGCCAAAAACGGGAGACTTGTGCCCACTGGATAGTTGTGATGTTAGCTGTGCCTGACTCGTAGCTTACATCATTTCCTACAGAAAGAAAAATGACGTAGGCCACCATACCTCAGTTATAAAAAGCACCCGATGCGAAACCGGAAATTTGTCAATTTGGGTTACACTGGTGTTTGATTGGTCAGTTTTTGTCTACTTAACATATATTTAATATGTCTTGTATGTTTCCAGCACGAACTAATTCATTGAAAGTTTATTTTGAGGATAAGGCGGTCGCGAAAATTAAGAAACTAAAGACACATGTATGAGAAGGATATGGATACTTGGGATTCTTTTGAGCCTATGCATATAACAATGATCTCTAAGGACAGACTTTCCCACTGGATGAGAAATGCTTACGGTTGCATACTTACGCTGTTTCACTTCTGAGCTCCAACCACCAACACAGTTCAATCATTTGGGTACTTTCTGTTATCTATTATCTATTTCTCTGGAACATATTACACATTCCGTATGCCAGGGAGAACCTCGTTAACTTTTGTCTATTTTCAGTTGTATACCAGCATCAGTAAACTCTAATTTCCATTTATATATATATATACATTTTTTTTTACTATTGGTTTCACGTCGCACCGACACCGATAGGTCTTATGGCGACGATGGCATAGTAAAGGGCTAGGAGTTGGTAGGAAGCGACTGTTGACTTAATTAACACACAGCCCCAGCATATGCCTTGTATGAAAATGGTAAACCACGGAAAACCATCTGCAGGGCTGCCGACAGTGGGGCTCGAACTCCAGTTATTAACTGAGGCATGCAATCTCGATAAACTTCAAATATTCCTCTTGTTCTCAAACAGTTTCTTATACACGGGACTGTTGAACATAAAGTTCGAAACGTCGTACATCAAGCAACATCAAGTACAGCAACCACCTATGATGAAATATCGTTACATGAAAACACTTATTTCTTAAATTTGACTGGTGAATGAAATTCAGTATCACGTATAAGCGAATATAGTGCATTTCTTACGGTATACTCACGATCCAGGACATTCAAAGTAATCTTCTTTGCTTTATTCTTAGCATAACAGAAAGCTTTTGTTCAGAATGTATCCTTTGTTTAGCTTTTCCCACATTGTTTTCCGTATCAGTTACATATATCCACAACTACTCTTCCCAGCTCCAACGGAATGCTGATATACACAATCCTTTATCTCAGTTGGTTTCTCAGGATCTAATGTTTTCCACGCTTATCATAGTTTCAAGTTTCTCTTCCTAACTTTTGTGTAAATCAGCTTGCGTGATAGACCTTTGAAAGCGAGTGGTTAGATACGCACCGCAAGTTACAATGTTTATGGATAGGAATTTCAATTTCCATTTTAGATGTCACCTATATTGTGTTTACTTTCTTTGCGTTAAGTTATACCACATCTTTTTCAAGCAGATTCCTTCACATTGTCTCATTGTGAATATTGGAGTTTCCGTATTGAACCTGTGTCTAATGATACAATTAGGTCAGGTACTAGAGCTCTAAAAGGAAATCTACCAATGGACTAAAAAGATTTATCCTCGCAATGCGCTGACGACCAAAGGTGTGGCCATTTTTTGGAAATGAAGTAGGTCAACAAATTAACTACAATAAAATTAGCAACCGAATTTTTTGGCGTTACTTATTTTAATCAATTTTTAATACTTTAATATCACCGTTGTTATTTCCTTTACATTATAGTTAAGAACAGTATATCGGCGGCTTACTTCTAAAACCTCGTATCTCGCAATACTTTTTCTACCCATTATTTTCCTTAAGACTGGTCACGCCTCCGAGCCACATATTGATATGCAGCCCATCAAAACAATTTTTTTTTGTGTTCATTTTCCTATGTTAATGTGTAAAGGAAATTGAACCTTAAATGCATTATAGTGTCGGAGTGCGTAAACACGTGATGAAAACAACATCCCTACTGTACAGCATGATAAGGTCCATTTTCCTTTACATTTCAGCATAGGAAATTGATCACAATGAAAATTGTTCTGATGGACTCCATATCCATATGTGGCCGGGAGGCGTGGCCAGCCTTAAGGAAAATAATACGTAGGAAGTGCATCGGGACATACGAGGTTTTAGAAGTAAGCCGACGATATACAAAGTTGTGTACCTACTTCAAGTAACTGTCCACCTCTTACATAACGATTAAGTTAAAAACATCATTTAGTTCCAATACTGATACCAAACTAAAATACAAGTAGAATAATGTTAGAGGTTATAAAATACATAGTGCATATTGAAGAGGTGTATAGTACAGAACAAATATGCCCAATCGGACAACATGAGGTTCCGAATTCACAATCTTCTATTCTTTGTGTATGGCTACTATAGCAATGAGTTATCACTTATCTAAAAAAGGCACGGATTAAAAGCAGGACGATGTTAGTAAACTGTTGTCTGTGAACTAACATTCTCAGTAAAAAAAATCATTATTTATTTTACGTGGTATTTTTAAAATAGTGTCTAATAAGCAATTAGTTATCTCTGACCTCATTCATAACTCACAGTGACATTGTAAGCAAAACGTCGTAAAGGGCGGAAATAACACTACAATTATTGGTCATCATCATCATTCCTTGTCCGGTCAGCATTTCCAAAATGTAGCGACTCCGATGGCCTTGTTGTTCGCCTCGATCAGGTCCTGTGTAGTGCAGGGATGTTCTAGTAGGGGACAGATGAGCAGGTGGTTCGGATTTTGTGTTACACCACACTCGCAGGATGCGTCTCCATCAGCTGGAAGTATGGCCCATTTTTGCATGTTGGTCTTGCAAAGAGGTACGCCCACCCTAAGACGATTAAGTGATCTCCAAATAGGGTAGGGCAGGTCATTTCCTGGAGCTAGCTCTTCCTTTGCAGGAGTATCAGGCGGCAGCACGCTCTTCCACCTGGTGATGCGGTTAGACTCAGGTGTTCCTACCAGTGGTTGAGTCCTGGTGATGAAGCTCTTTCTCGACTTCAGTCGACAGACTACAGCCTGGTGATCATGCAGTGGGTGGCGAGAATCATTAGTCTGTTTTGTCCTCTCCGCATCAGCAGCAACAACCCTTCTGATAGCGGGGGGAGCTATTCCAACAATCGGGTAGAATTTGTCAACTGGGGTTGGCTTCAGACATCCCGACAAGATACGTACAGTCTCGTTGATTGCAATGTCAACCTCCTTGGTGTGAGTGGATGCACTCCACACAGGTGAAGCGAACTCTGCAGCGAACACACACAAAGCAAGAGCAGAGGTTCTCAGGACGTGAGGGCTTGCTCCCCAGGTGGTGGCTGTGAGCTTTCTCAAAATATTGTTGCGTGAACTAACTTTCAGCCTGGTGTTGTGGCAATGTTTCTTGAAAGACAGTGTTCGGTCAAGAGTAACACCTAGATACACAGGTGTTGGACAATGTTCTAGTCGTTTGCCTTGCCATATAATGTCCAGTTCCCGCCGAACTTCTCTATTCCTTAAGTGAAATGCGCACACCTGAGTCTTGTTGGGATTTGGCTTTAGATGACTGTCTTCATAGTAAGAGCCAAGAGTATCTAGTGCAGAAGTCAACTTTTCCTCCACCTCTTCAAATGTCTTTCCTTGGGCAGCCACTGCAGTATCGTCGGCATAGATGAAAAGCCTGGTGTGTTCCATTATGGGCTGATCATTAGTGTAAATGTTAAAGAGCACAGGGGCTAGCACACTGCCTTGAGGTAAACCGTTCTTTTGTACGCGCCATCTGCTCTTCTTACCATGGAAAGAGACTTGGAATCTTCTATTCTGCAGGAGAATGCCAATAAGAGATGTTAGTTCATAATCATTAGTGAGGTGGTAAATTTTCCTCATTAACTTCCTGTGGTTGATGGTGTCATAGGCAGCTGTTAAGTCAACAAAGGCAACTCCAGTTACCTTACGCTGTTCGAAACCATCCTCGATGTGTTGAGTAAGGTTCAGGATTTTACTGCAGCATGACTTTCCAGGTAGAAAACCAGCTTGTTGAGGAATGAACTTTCCTTCGAAGATGCCACTAATTCGGTTAAGGATAAGGCGCTCGAAGATCTTGAAACAATGACATAACAATGATACTGGGCGAAAGTTTTTAGGATCGTTTGGCTCCTTACCAGGCTTAGGTAGTGCAACCACTCGAGCTTTCCTCCAGAGCTTGGGAATATAAAGCTTATATACACACTCATTAATCATTGTAAGCAGCCATTGCAGAGTAGTCCTGCCGAAGTTCTTGATCTGTTCTACTCTGATATCATCGATGCCAGCAGCCTTATTTAATTTCAAGGTGGAGATGACAGACTCTAGTTCATTCAAGGTGAAGGGTTCTTGGAGATTATGGTTCTCACTTCCTGGGGTTCGTTCCAGTTGCTCCCGTGTACTCCGACCTTTAATCTTCCCGTTCATGAGTAACCGGGTTGCAATCTGGTCTGCTGTAATTGTGGTGAAGTTTCTAGGTTTTGTTGGGTCACCGCTGAGGTTTTTCAGGAGATTCCAGGCTCGCCTACTATTCAACTTCATGTCCAGATTCTCTACCAGTGAGGTCCACTTTGAGATTTGCTGAGATAGTTTGCAGCAATTCCTCACCAACCTGGATAGTTTCATCAGCAAATGGGTCAGCCTCAAAAAGATCTTTGTAATGGTTCATCAGCTGTTTGCTGTCATCAGTCATTCCTGGTATGTAATTTGTTCTACAACCTCTTGGAATGGTCCTTCTAGAGGCTGTCTGGACGCATTTGACAAATGCCTCGTACATCTCAGGTTTCGGTGGGATCTTGGCAACTTCTATATCAAGCTCGTTTGTGAATCTCTCCCAATTGGCCTTCTGAAAATTAAACCTTCGCTTGAAAGGTACCTCCTCTGGCACTACCATGGCATTCACTTTGCAGATTACAGGTCTATGTTGGGTAGATGGGATGGGCTTACCCATCATCTTCACACAACTCCCAGCAACTTTTGATGACACGAAAATATTGTCAGGGTTATAGCCTCTCTTCCACCGACCGCTATTGAAGGATGCTGGTAGCTTTGGATCATGAATTAGATGAAGATCATGATTCTCTGCCCAGGTTTCCAGTTTATCTCCATTGGTATCTGAATCTGGGTATCCCCAAGATGTGCTTCGACAGTTGTAATCACCAAGGATGAAATTTACGCCCTGGTACTTAAAGTTAGTAGGTTCTTCAAACGTGAAGTCAACGTTAGGAGGCTTGTATACAGAAGTAACACTAAAGTGTGGCGTACATACAGAAAGAATCTCGAAGTCATCCCTTTCAGTTAGTGAGGTTGATGTGATATTTAGGTTTGGTCTGGTGAAAATGGCACTACCATATTTATCATGGGGCCTTTCCAGAACAAGCTCCATGCCTGCGATTTTGGGTTGATGGCTGTTGTAGCCCCGGTGAGTCTCTTGCACTAGAAGAATGTCACATTTACATTCCTTACACAAGTCAGCCAATAAGGTCTCTTTGGCACACGAAATACCCTCAATGTTTATCGAGACTATAACAAGTGGTCTTAAAAAAGACCCTTTAGGAGGATTACTACTTCTGTGTTGACCGGTAGTGGAAGAATCCGCCGCTGCTAATTTGCAACGTTGCCCAGGGTGCGCCGGATTGTACTGATTTTTCATAGCGTTATTTATACAATCTTCGGGGAGGCTTCTTCCGTGCACCCCACAATTATTGGTAGAAAAATATGTTCATTCCGAAAGTCGAAGATGGATGGTATCGATAATGTATTTTGTAGTTTTAATCATTCAAAGAGAACAGGGTCGTGTCACAAGCCAGCTGCGCAAGAAGTCTTCCACATTCTCGTCATCTTCAAGTCGTTGCTGTCCTAGAGATTTTTTAAGCGGTCCTAACAAATGGAAATCGTAGGGAGATAAGTCCCAGCTCTAAGGAGGGTGATCAGGAGTAGTCCAGTGCATTTCCTGTAGCTTAAGGACAGAGTTGCAGTATGAAGCCGCGCATTGTCGTGGAGGAGGATGACCTTTCGATTCGGTTGGTGTCCTCTTTTGCGGCGATATGCAACCCTCGCCTGGTTCAACAGCTCGCAGTAGTAAGCAGCATTGATTGTGCGTCCCTCACGCAAAAAATCTGTCAGCTATAATGTCCTCCGCACGAATGTTTTCGTCTGTAATGCTGGTCTGAGGACGGCGATCGTGTTGGCGGTTTTCCACACATTCTCGTCTTTCCCTGAAATTTTATGCCAGGCAAACAAATGCGTCCTTGAAAATGTTCGATCATCGAACTGAGCAGTCAATCTCTGGCAAATTTCCTCCGCTGTAACTGCTTTACGAGCAAGAAATTTTATAATACTGTGTTGCACAGTGGAGGGATGCACCTGTTGCCCCGATATCGTGAGCGTTGCTGAAGAAACGTCGAGAAATATCTAACAGAACGTTCTCCACTTTCCTAACGGTCCCGCCTAAGCATAGGAGGAGAGCGGGGCCAGTCCTACCAACTGTTGATGTTCAGGAACAAAAATCCCGTTTACATTTTATCGAACCTCGTAAAAATCAACAATTACCAACTCCCTAGGTGGATACTTGCTTTCACGCTTCGTATCCTGAAGTAAATATATACGTAGCCTCGTTGCATATAGCTTCTGCCAGTATACACTGACTGACAAGCAAATACAACACCAAGAAGGAGTGGTCAGAACTTTATGCCAATTGCAGGGTAGACTGACGTCACTGAGGTATGCTCATGATGTGAAATGCGCCGCTGTGCTCCGCACGTAGCGAACGATAAATGGGACACGGCGTTGGCGAGTGGCCCACTTCGTACCGTGATTTCTCAGCCGACAGTCATTGTAGAACGTGTTGTCGTGTGCCACAGGACACGTGTATAGCTAAGAATGCCAGGCCGCCGTCAACGGAGGCATTTCCAGCAGACAGACGACTTTACGAGGGGTATGGTGATCGGGCTGAGAAGGGCAGGTTGGTCGCTTCGTCAAATCGCAGCCGATACCCATAGGGATGTGCCCACGGTGCAGCGCCTGTGGCGAAGATGGTTGGCGCAGGGACATGTGGCACGTGCGAGGGGTCCAGGCGCAGCCCGAGTGAAGTCAGCACGCGAGGATCGGCGTATCCGCCGCCGAGCGGTGGCAGCCCCGCACGCCACGTCAACCGCCATTCTTCAGCATGTGCAAGACACCCTGGCTGTTCCAATATCGACCAGAACAATTTCCCGTCGATTGGTTGAAGGAGGCCTGCACTCCCGGCGTCCGCTCAGAAGACTACCATTGACTCCACAGCATAGACGTGCACGCCTGGCATGGTGCCGGGCTAGAGCGACTTGGATGAGGGAATGGCGGAACGTCGTGTTCTCCGATGAGTCACGCTTCTGTTCTGTCAGTGATAGTCACCGCAGACGAGTGTGGCGTCGGCGTGGAGAAAGGTCAAATCCGGCAGTAACTGCGGAGCGCCCTACCGCTAGACAACGCGGCATCATGGTTTGGGGCGCTATTGCGTATGATTCCACGTCACCTCTAGTGCGTATTCAAGGCACGTTAAATGCTCACCGCTACGTGCAGCATGTTCTGCGGCCGGTGACACTCCCGTACCTTCAGGGGCTGCCCAATGCTCTGTTTCAGCAGGATAATGCCCGCCCACACACTGCTCGCATCTCCCAACAGGCTCTACGAGGTGTACAGATGCTTCCGTGGTCAGCGTACTCTCCGGATCTCTCACCAATCGAACACGTGTGGGATCTCATTGGACGCCGTTTGCAAACTCTGCCCCAGCCTCGTACGGACGACCAACTGTGGCAAATGGTTGACAGAGAATGGAGAACCATCCCTCAGGACACCATCCGCACTCTTATTGACTCTGTACCTCGACGTGTTTCTGCGTGCATCGCCGCTCGCGGTGGTCCTACATCCTACTGAGTCGATGCCGTGCGCATTGTGTAACCTGCATATCGGTTTGAAATAAACATCAATTATTCGTCCGTGCCGTCTCTGTTTTTCCCCAACTTTCATCCCTTTCGAACCACTCCTCCTTGGTGTTGCATTTGCTCTGTCAGTCAGTGTATATACGTAGCCTCCTTGCATATAGCTTCTGCCAGTATATATCTTCATAAATTATCCCTTACTACTTCATTATTGATACCTCCCTGCTATAGCTAGAACCAATTTGTACCATTCATGCTGGTTACATGTGTTTTATAACTATTTTGTAAGTGCAGTTGGTATTGGTAATGCTAAAAAGCAGACCAGTGTAAACGAAATTTTGCCTGGGAAATCATGTTCTTCAGCGCATTTGTAACCTACTTAGCAAAATGGCTACGAGGTTTGGCCGCGTAGTTGCGAGCTTACATCAGGGAGATGGTGGGTTTGAATGAAACTGTCGGAAGCGTTGAAAATACGATTCCCGCTTCCAAAGAATGCAAATGCTGCGGCTGTACCTTGGTTAATAACTTAGTCGTTTCATTCCCACATCTATCCCCTTCCTATTCCATCGTCATAATAAGACCTATCTGTATCAGTGTTATGCAAACAAATAGCAACTGGATTATTGATATCTCTGCGTAGGCTTTCTATTTCTCGATTAGGTCTCTTCTCTTATAGTTACGGATGGCATTCCGGCCGCGATGAAATCTTTGTTTGGTCACTTAATATAAATCAATCAATCAATCAATCAATCAATCAATCAATCAATCAATCAATCAATCAATCAATCAATCAATCAATCAATCAATCAATCAATCAATCAATCAATCAATCAATTGTTTGCATTTAGGGCAGTCACCGAGGTGGTAGATTCCCTACCAGCTGCCTACTTGGCCTCTTCTCAAATGGAAATCTATCAATTATTTTCCATGTAAAAATATTCCAATCCCTTCTTCCTCGTGCTACAAACGAATATTTGTCCCAGTTTTTCCTCTTCAATTACTACTTCTTCTCAAGCTGATTCGTCAACTAATGTCAGTCAACTCTTTCTGTCCACTGACAACTCGAAATACACCACTTAGTTGAGCAACTTCTTTCCTTACTTCCAAATCTTAGATTTTCGTAAATCTAATATTTTGTTGGAAATCGCCAAGAACAAATAGTGCAGTGCTCCTTTCGAACTCTTCCAGTTCTCGTAATAAGTAATCACGGTGGGGTTCCCATACTGTAATTCGCGTTTTATCAGGGACATAGGCCTACTCCTTTACATCCTTAATACAACCCCTAAACACCCCCCATGGCACTACAGCCCCGAATGGCGTTGGCTACCAAGCGATCGTTGCTCAGCCCGAAGGACTGCAGATTACGAGGTGTCGTGTGGTCCGCACGACCAACCTCTATCCCGTTATTGTTAGCTTTCTAGACCGGGGCCGCTATCTCACCGTCAGATAACACCTGAAGTCTAATCACGTAGGCTGAGTGGACCTCGAACCAGCCCTCAGATCCAGGTAAAAATCCCTGACCTGCCCGGAAATCTAATCCGGGGCCTCTGGGTAAGAGGCAGGTACGCTACCCCTACATCACGGGGCCGGCTAATACAATCCCTGAACACCCTCATAATCACGTGCAGAGATCTGTAACCTTTCATAAACAACTTCGTTATTGTGATTACCACAGTTAATATCATTCCTTAAGTTAACACCTCGGTGCTATCACCCCTTCAACACTAATTAAAACTGAGAGAACATTTCCTTTTGGTGAAACTTACAATCTGACTTTTCATCCATTTGGCCATCATAACATTGTCTGCTCTCGATCTCATAACAGTGCCTACGTCTTTTTTAGTTGCTCAAAATCCTGTAACTTATATTCTACACAGCATAACATTATCCGCAAAAATCCTTAGCTGTGATTCCAGTTCTGTACTCATACCATGCCTGTCTGTCTGTCAGGTCATCAGCTCAGAGGCTGGGTGGATCCTCAAATAGCATCACCCAAGGCTATGCAGTTATAGGGAAACCACAAAAACCAATGGCAGTTCCAAAATGAGGCGTACTAGGCAAGATGAGGAGTGAGGTAGTTTGCCATTGCTTCCCTCACTGGGCCAGACAGTGCTATTGTAGCACAACTAACCCTATGAGCAACACCTTTTTTGACACTCCTACACAGAGGTTGTGCTCTGAATGTCATTACTCAGCACCACCCATACCCCAGCAGCCTCCATATACTCACAGCCATGGATGAGACTGGGACTTCGGTGGAAGCTACACTTTGCTCTGGCCTGTGCCAAGAGATGGATGCAATAGTACTGTATCCATCAAGAAATGACAGCAGACAGAACTCATACCATATATATAAAAATTGTAAACGTCCAATAACGCTGCCCGGTAGGACACCCATCGTAATCATTACAGAATCAAATACAGTTTTACTAACTCTAATTCTGTAAGTTCTACTTTCTAGAAATTTAGCCACCCATTAATACATTACAATTAGTCCATTAGCAATAATTGTTATCATTATTCTCCCATTAACCACCCTAACAAAAACCTTGTTTCGGTCAATAGCGATACGGTCAATACAGACCTCCTGAATCCTTCTGCAATATCTTTCTGGAATTCCATAAGTTCAGCATCACTGAAACAACCTTTCCGAAACCCGAAAAGCCCTTTATAAAACCAGTTAGTAATTCCGCAAATGTGCTTAATATTATCATGTATTGTTTACGAACAATACATGCCATGCTGACTGACCTTTAATTATCTGCTAAATGTTTATCAATCTTTCCCTAATACTTTTGTAACTCTCCATTTATTTGACATCGTCCCTTATGAAAACAGTTATCAAATAAATATTTCAGATATGGCACCATAACCCAATCCATTGCCATTTTTATATTCGCGGAAATAATATCATATATTTTGATTTGTTATCTTGAAACTTTTGTACCTTTTCACAAATGTCTTTTTTACCACAGTAAAATTTCAGTAATACGCTAGTATTAGTAGCCTCCTCTACCTGAAAATTATTCTTCTATCCAGATCATTTTACATATTCCTGATTAAATACTTCTGTCTTCTGTATGTCTTCACATATACACTGCCATTGTTCTTATATTGATTGTCCTTTCTGGAACTTGTTTCTGCAAAGTATCTATAAATGATCAGTTCTTTTACTACTTCCGTTACAGATTCAAAATTATCCAATCTCATAATCAAAAAGTCTTTCTTTATATAAGTCATGTATCTACGTCTCAGTAACCATACCAGCAAGGAAAAGACCTCGACGAATTATAATTTTATACCTATAATGGGTTCTTCTGGTTGCAGTGTATAGTTGTGTGCCTTCTAGCCCATAGGTCGATGGTCAGTCCAAAGTGTCAAACGTAGGAATAAGTAATGGAAATGTCAAAAATAGTATATGAGCTAATTGATCTTGAAGCTACAGAGGTAGATGAACGAAGAACCTCCTTTGCACCATGAGATATCGGTGACTGTGGTAATGTTAACTTAAGTACAACCCCTCTTTTCAGTGACCGATTTTTAACGAACATGGTTTGGCAAGATTGCAGGGTCTTGACCCTCTGAGTTGCCATTTTAAAACTTAAGAAGTGTGTAGTGGCATCATACCGTAATTCCCTCGACGGCCTGCCTACAGGCGTCCCTTTTTTGGGCATGGCGGATTGCTAGCAGTAGGCCCATTCCAGTAAGTCACTTGATCTCGATCATCCATTGCGATAATGCATGTCCTCTGATTTACTGGCCGACTATATTGGACTATATTTTTTATAATTCCATTATCACTGGTCTCCGGGAAGTGTGACTAAAGGTGACTGAACTGACAGAGTATATTTTGGCTGATGACGGTCAACTGATTTGTTCTGACGACTGGCATGTTTAAGAATTGGTTAATTGTTCGTCCGAGGCAATCGGAGTAATGTTCTATAGCACCGCATTTTAGAGTATCAATTCTTCAATGATTAGTCATCTTCATCATTCATGTTTCTTCCACATAGATCACTAAACGGAAGAACAACTGGTATTTTATCATTGTCCGCAATATGATATTGTATGAAGCCGTAATTTGCATAACACTAAAAGGACGTAATTAGATATTAATTAGACACCTCCATATCCACATTCAAATGTTAGCTCGACTTTGACTAATATAAATGGCCCCTCTGTACGTCGTATGCACTGGAAACATCGAAATTGAAGGTGGTCGGGATCAGATACCGAGAAAGAAATTGTATCTACAATCGGCACAAAATCAGTATGCAGAGATAAGAATGAAGGCTATGAAAAAAGCAACAATCCAGAAAGGCGTAAAACAATGCTGCAATTTGTACCCTCTCCTTTTCATTGTTCATATAGAAATGGAGTCAAATGAAATCAAAAAAGAATGTGGAAACTTTATCAGAATCCACGGATAGTAAATCAAAACTCTGAGATTTGCCAATTATATTGTTGTTTTGTCTGAATTGGATTTGTTCATTCGGTATTTGAGGAAAGTGTCGGTGGTAAGAACATTATTATTATTATTTTCTTTTTTTTGCTATTTTGCTTAACGTTGCACCGACACAGATATGTCTTATGGCGACGATGGGATAGGAAAGGTCTAGGAAGTGGAAGGAAGCGACCGTGGCCTTAATTAAGGTACAGCCCCGGCATTTGCCTGGTGTGAAAATGCGAAACCACGGAAAACCATCTTCAGGGCTGTCGACAGTGGGGCTCGAACCCACTATCTCCAGATTACTGGATACTGGCCTCACTTAAGCGACTGCAGCTATCGAGCTTGGTGTAAGAACCTTAGAGGTGAATCAAGAAATGGAAAAGGACAACCAGAGTAGCGTAGGGCAGCATAGATGGCTGCATCAAAGCAATCTATGGACTGGTGTCCCAATCAAAAGCATATGTACAAAGCGAATGATTAATTTTATGCAGAATATATTAAGATATTTAGACGATGTAAAATGTGCAATGAAACAATTAAATAATTCAGTTAGAAGAATATGTACCCTGAGTAATAAGCTGGTTGGTTAACAATTCCGGTGTGTTTTGTTCATACCTCCTAAACACATGTTACATGGTCGAGAACAAGAGAATAACACATATGACAGTATAATCTATGAACTTTGTGAACGGGAGATGAGCGTCAAGGTATGTCACAAGTCCAATCAGCCGTAAGCTTTGCAGATATCATTCATTGGGCTGTTATTATCACAATTATTGTCATTTTCCTAATCACGGCATTTAGAATACATCAATAGACATCATAATTATGCACCAATGTTCAACAGTAATTACACGAAAGGATAATGCCACAATTTAAAACAGTTAATTAAGCTTAAACAGAGCACAATCGATCGCATGAACTGTTCAAAACAGGCCACACTTTTTCCTCTCATATCGCTAGATATTACATAATTTCAGCAAATTTTTCATTGAATGTGTATTGATTCGCTACATTTACTTGCTGTGTTTTTGTGTATCGCGCTGAGTTCGTAACTTTGATAACTCAAATTTAATGAGTGGAAGCACCTTCATTGTTAAGGCTACATCGATATTAATTTAAACGTTTGTATTCATAATCCGATGATAAAACATTTTTGATATTATGTCATAGTATCATATAAAGGACGTATAATTGAAATATTTCCGTATGTAAAATCATTGCATTGCGTGATGTTCGACAGCGTAACACACACAATATAACGAGTGTTACTTCAGATTACATGAGCGCGTGCGTGTGTGTGTGTGATATTCGGAATACCACACTATAATATGTGATAAGGTAATTCGTTGTCGAGAGTTCCCCTGGTCAATTGCATGGTTTGGTTCCAACGATCCATTTAGGATCTCGCATATATTTCTTCTACTGAGTGTTATTTAAATGTCAATCATGTACATATATGCTGACCTCTTAACCAGTAGACTGCTTGGTTCCCCAAAGATTGAGGACGTCGCTTGAAAATCACTTCATCGTGTAATTTTATTTTTGTCGACCACTTATCGGTTTGGTTCATGCCTCTGGTAGGACGTGTTACGTTCATCGGTTATTGAGAAAAATGACAAAAATGAATGTATTCAGTCATTCACTTCTTCAATGCAGTTCTTACATATATGTATCAGGGAATCATTGATGCTAGTAATCATTCCTCAAATAATGTGGTGGTGATGGTGGTCGTGGTGGTGATTATTGTTTTATGAGGATATACGACTGGACAACTATCCTCTTTTAGCGCTAATTAGAGAGAAAATAGAGGAGGCCTGACATTTCGTACAGTCAAGGTATCGGCAAAAGAAGGAGAAAATCTAGAAAGGGCATGGAAATGATGGACACCCTAGACCTCGGGAACCTATTGTAATTCGCCGATCTTTGAACTACAGAAACTATACGTACAGTAGATCTGTTGTGCTGTGTCAAGAATAATTCTCATAATTTCCTTACTCATATCCCCCAGTGAGATATAAAATATTTAGAGCCGGTTTCAAGGTATGAGTGAGGGAAATTTATCTGGATTTTGTATAGAGTATCGCAATGAATATTTGAGAGTTGTGAGTCAATCCACGCGATAAGAGAGTGACATATTATTTATTCAAACCTTTTCGTGGGCTACTTGCGAAGCTCCAGTGCCTCTGTCCTCAGCAGCAACAGTTTATGGTTAATGCTCGAGCCGAGTCTTCCAATCCAAGGGCGTATCATACTCGGCGATGTTGAATGTTTAAATAGGCATGCCTGTGTGGAATAATGGATGCCACTCGCAGGTAGTGTGAGCTTAGAATTCTATAAGGTGAGAGAGATCCCAGTAAATAACACATTACTTTACATTACAAATAGGAGGAAAACACAGATTTCGAGACTGATGGGTTCTATATTTTAAGTGTACTGTCATATTGTTGTAATACTACATGCCGCACCAGAATACAGAGACATTTGTACGAGATATACCCAATTCCTCCTGTTCAAGCAGAGGATTTGTGATGTACAGTTTTGTGTATGTAAGGGGGTAGAAACACATTTTTCTATCTTCAGCTAAGTAAGACTTACGCTTTTTATTGTACTGCATTTAAAAATGTACAAAAATGTTCATGCTCAAAACATTAATTCATTACCATTCATGAAATAGTGTTCAGAATTTTATGAAGTCTGGTAATTTCCTGGATATATTGTACCCGTTATGGGTGAGCAACAGCGATTGAACAGTTTTCTTTTATTTATAAGCTGCGTTACGTCAAACCGACACAGACGGGTCTTATAGCGACAATGGGAGATGAAAGGGTGAGGAGTAGGAAGGACGCTGCCGTGGCCTTAATTAACGCCTGGTGTGAAAATGGAGATGGGGTTCGTACCCACTATCTCCCGAATACTGGATACTGGCCGCACTTGAGCGGCTGCAGTTATCGATCTCGGTCGATTGAACAGTAGGACACCTCAGGGGTGCTCAGTAAAGAAGTGACAAGGCTCAATAAAGATCATGTGGATCCAGTGGAAACGATAGAAGTTAAAGATAAATAAACGGCGCAGTAAAATTTAAAATGAACTACACAAAATCATTAACCATTTGTCATCCTGGAGAACTATGGTAATGTTCATGATAGCTACGTTAAATTTAAATATTCCATTTTACATAAATGAGGATAAACAAATGCGATGTTATAAATATATTTACTAACCATTCTAACAAATTCTCCATAAAGACATCAGTGGTTTTGAATTTAAGTTTAAAATGAGAATTTTATCTGCAAACACTCGATGTTAATTTAAATTCTTGTTACAAATCTGGAAAATATTAAATGTTATTTAATTAAAATGTATAAAGTAATTCAATCGAAATGACCAATTTTCTAGTTGCTTTACGTCGCACCGACACAGGTAGCTTTATGGCGACGATGGGACAGGAAAGGGCTAGGAGTGGGAAGGAAGCGGCAGTGGCCTTATTTAAGGTATAGCCCCAGCATTTGTCTGGTGTGAAAATGGGAAACAATGGAAAACAAGCTTCAGGGTTGCCGACAGTGGGGTTCGAACCCACTATCTCCCGGATGCGAGCTCACAACTGCGCCCTCCTAACCGCACAGCCAACTCGCCCGGTAATGACCGATTTGAAGCTCATTAAATTTACCATGACAATTATCTTGAACTGTAACAAGAAAACACAATTGAAATTAATAAATTGTGAATTAAATGCTTTTAATTTAATCTGACTCGACAAAATTGTCTAAAATCTGTTAGGAACAAATTCACCTTTCTCTTCTAAACATGGTGACTTAGAGAAAAAATAAAATATTTCAGCTCTCGCCCTTAGAGAAAAATCCCAGTATTCAACGCCGAAAATAATCCAGTGACGTCGGTGACATAAAATACAGTAAACCACAAAATATGGAAATCGTATAAATGTCACAGTTCACTGCTAAAAGAAAGATACGTTACTTGGCTCGAATATAATAACACAATCGAATAGCTACACTCTCACCAACTATCGTTTAGTGCATGGAAAAAATATGCAAGAAAAATATATCTAAAAGCGTAAGGGGAAAATATCCTGAAAATATGTACACGACGCGACATCATGAACCGCCATAAACATCTGTTAGAGATCGATATACTCCAGATAAGCTGTAATTTCTTCATGAACGTGAGGTTTTAAAAATGATGATGGCAAATGTTCGTGGTAACATAAACGCCAATACTGTGACTTAACATGAAGAATCTGAACATAATTAGGCATCTCCCTCGAGAACATACAAGGAAAGACACACACATAAGGTAGAAAAATATGACAACTCATCAAACCGTTCATTCTTACGAGAATACATTTTACTACATCACAAGATCTCTTAATTCATTCAGATTCCTTCTTAATTACTTCATTACTTCGCATAAACTGGCCCATTAAATGTATGTTTGAAGGCTAGTAACACAAACAACACACCACTAATTTCCTCAAATATTCATCATCAACACACTAAGGTCAACTGTACCATATTACCGCGTGAAACACACATCTAGGATACCGTATCATCAACACAAACGGATCTCAACGAGAAAATAGACTTTTAATATCTGTAAATATTCGTCATCAAAGACACTAACGTTATCATACATAATACATCACAACGTCTCTCAAAGACAAATGCAAAACATCACGAAGCATAAACCACATAGATCTAGCACGATTTTTATTGAGTCCTCTAACGAAGATTATAAATTATGCATGGCTAATCAATTATCATGATGATTTAAATGCCGATAGATCGTCCCACACTAAGTCGAAATATTTACATTATGATGATCCTCTAATCATTACACACCACGTGGTAACATATTTTGAAGATATTATTCAATTCATGAAATCGAAAGAAAGAAAGAAAGACGGAAAGAAAGAAAGAAAGAAAGAAAGAAAGAAAGAAAGAAAGAAAGAAAGAAAGAAAGAAAGAAAAGAAAGGTAATAAATAATAATGTTATTTGCTTTACTTCCAACTAACTACTTTTACGGTTTTCGGATACACCGAGGTGTCGGAATTTAGTCCCCCAGGAGTTCCTTTACGTGCAAGTACATCTACCGACAAGAGGCTGACGTATTTGAGTACCAGCGGACTGAGACAGGACCAAACCTGCCACTCAGCCCGGCAAAGAAAGAAAGAAAGAAATATAGAAAGAAACAAAGAAAGAAAGAAAAAAGGAAGAAAGAAAGAAAGAAAGAAAGAAAGAAAGAAAATGGATGGCAACAAATTCAGCATAGTTAATTAAGTTATTATTCTCAAATATATAGCGGATGGACTTATAATTTTTATTTAACGTATCTCTCTCTCTCTCTCTATCCTATCGTTCCTTCAGTTCTGATGACCGTGATGTCCGAGGAGGCTATTGCTCAGTTGTCTCCATCTCTTGCGGTCCTCGCCAAGACGTGCTGCAACAAGGATTTTCTACCCATTTATATTCTTGACAATGTTCGACCATCGAGTGGGAACTCGTCCACTACCTCTCTTGCCGGGAACATTTGCAAGAATGATATTTTTTTCTATATTGCCATCCCACGTCAAATAGCGTGTCCAAAGAATTGCAAAACTCGTCGTTTACATATTTGATGATAAATGAATTCCGAGGTTTAAATGGTTTATAACGGAGTTACTGGTGCGAAATATTGCCCAAGGTATGAGTAACATTTTTTATCAGCAGAACATTTCAGAATATCTTTTTTCTTCACATCTTCAGCACGAAGGGTCAACTTCTCGTCTCCATAGACGAAAACGGAAATACTAGACTGGATACTGTTCTCAGTTTCGGTGGTAACTATACAGAGCGATCTTTCCATAAACAAATTCGTTAGTTTATTTTTTCCATACCTGTACTTCTCTTAATCACAGGAGCACAGCTTAATGAAGGAATAGAATTTCTGAAACGTTCTCCAATTCCTTGAAGATGTCTCTGCTGGCTAATTTCTCGGCTCTATCAACAATCATTATTTTAGTTTTGTTCATGTTAATTTGGCAGTCCCATTCGAGCACTGGCATTTTTGAAATGTTCTTAGATCCCATAGTGCGCTTCGAGTGGCAAATTGTCCAGGCCGAAGAGGTGGATGCCGATGGTAAGTCGATTTACCAGACAACCTTCAACAGTTATAAGTGCAAATATCACCTAGACAACACCTGCGTCCATGTATTCATGATAGGCGCTCGAGGCAAAATCTCTAAATTTATAGGACATTTATGGATCTCCCTTGGTCTCAACCACGCACGACTTCACGACATCGCTAACGCCGCAATACGATGTTCAGTATCCATACTCCGCATTCATCTATATAGCAACTGACGAAACGTACATCATGCCATATTTCAAATTTATTTCTGAACATCGTGATTGTTGTTATTTCTATTTGGCACACTATCAAATTCACCAATGACTTGCAAAGACATAATATTGTTTAGTGGATATACTTTGTCCTTGTGGCAGCCTCCTCATGGGGGTAGTTTTATTAATAACGTCGCTTCACCGGTAAAGGGTTGTAATCCACAAAGCTCTTCCTATCGATTATTCTCCTTAAGACTGGTCACGCCTCTCAGCCACATATGGATATGCAGCCCATCAGAACAATGTCCGTTGTGTTCGTTTTCCTATGCCGACGAGTAACCGAACCTAACATGCATTATACAATAGGAGTGCGTAAATACGTAATGCAAGCATACATTCGTATAGTACGGTACAGTAAGGTTAATTTTCCTTTACACATGGGCATAGGAAAATGAACACAACAAAATTTGTTCTGATGGACTGCATAACCATATGTGGCTGGGAGGCGTGACCAGTCTTAAGGAGAATAATCGATAGGAAGAGCTTTGTGGATTACAACCTTTTACCGGTGAAGTGACGATAAGAAATGATCTCTGCCATTTCTTTCTCACCACTAGCTATGAGTTCAGTATCATCTTGCGTAGGATTTGCGAAAAAGGGTATACAAATTCACCACTCCTGTTGTCGTTGGATGAATGGTGAGCGTACTGGTTTTCGGTTCAGGGGGACCTGGGTTCGATTCCCGGCCGGGTCGGGGATTTTAACCTTAATTGGTTAATTCGAATGGCAGAGGGGTTGGGTGTATGTTGCTGCTTTCTTCATCATTTCATCACGACGCGCAGGTCGCCTACAGGCTTCAAATAGAAAGATCTGCACCTGGCGAGCCGAACCCGGTCTGGGATATCCCGCCACTAAAAGCCATACGACATTTCATTTTTTTACCAGACCTATTGGTCAAAATATTTCTACCATGACAATAGAAAAGCATTTTTATAATTTAAAAGAGATATTTACGACCTACTGTCATTATTCAGTATAATCCTCATATTAAAGCGTATGTAAAACTTTCAGTGTAATATGTGTAATAGTTTCTTTTTTATAAATAGTCCTTGGAATCATGTCCGTGTAGCGCGAGTCTATACACACTGCCAAATCAACTTAATATTATTCCCTGAGAATCAGGAATTAGGTTTATCGACCACTTCACTATACATTGATGTAAGATATTTCGAGTAGTGTTGCACTGTAACGACTTGTCTAAGAATATTTGCAGAATCGAGATAATTTAAGAATAAAAACCACGTCAGTTTGTTAGACTTCCAACAGCATTCTACCTATCATGCAATATTACAGTATTCTCTAGTTCTAGCTTCCGCGGAAAACAAGGTGGTGGCATAATATTATAATGATGGAGACTACGGTTCGATTTCTATCGTAACAAGGCAATTTCAAGTCACGCCAATGTTCTTCAGATTTGAAGATGCTGGTTCTATTATTGGATGTGAGCACGCGACGTTTCTTTTCCTCTCAATTGTCAAGAGGAGACCACGGTAAGTGCACGTTTAACATGTCCTGGAGTGTTCAGCAGTATGCTAACACAATCAGAGTTGTATAACGATTACGTACTTGTAAAATTGCTTCGTTTTCTGAATCGTAATAGTTTAAAGTAATCGAAAGGGTGTAGCAGCCTTTCGGAAGTTGAAGGGCGGCAGTCTGTATGAATGACTGATATGGCCTTGTAATAATACTCAACATGGCTTAGCTATGTTGATAGTGCTACAGGCTGAAATCAACGGGAAACTACAACCATATCTAACTCCCGGGGACATGCAGCTCTCTCTGTATGAATGATGTACTGATGATGGCTTCCTCCCGGGTAAAATATTCTGGAGGCAAACTAGTCCCCAATTCGTATCTCCGGGTGGGGTCTACACGGGAGGGGGCGATCATAAGGAAGATTGATACTGACATTTCGCGAGTCGGAGCGTGGAATTTTAGAAGTTTGAATCGTTGTGGTAGAATAGGGAATCTGAAAAGGGTGATGGATATTCTAATGTTAGATGTTGTTGGTATAAGTGAAGTACGTTGGCAGGAAGAACAGGATTTTTGGTCAAGCGACTACCGAATTATCAACACAAAATCAAACCGGGTAAATGCAGGAGGTGGTTTAATAATGAATAAGAAAATAGGGCAGCGGAAAAGCTACCACGACCAGCATAGTGAAAGAATTATTATCATCAAGATAGACACCAAATCAATGCCCACCACAATAGTGCAGGTCTATATACCTACTAGCTCAGCGGATGTTGAGGAAATCGAAAGAATATATGAAGATATAGAAGATTTAATACAATATGTAAAAGGTGACGAGAATCTAATGGTTATGGGAGACTGGAATGCAGTGGTAGGCCAAGGAAGAGAAGGTAATACAGTAGGAGAATCCGCATTGGGACAAAGGAACGAAAGAGGGAGTCGGCTGGTTGAATTCTATACTGATAATAATTTAGTCCTTGCCGATACTTGGTTCAACACCACAAACGACTGCTTTATACGTGGACGAGACCTGGAGACACTGGAATGTATCAAATAGACTTTATTATGATTAGGCAGAGATTCGGAAACCAGGTGTTGGATTGCAAAACTTTCCCAGGAGCTGACATGGACTCTGGCCACAACTTGTATGTCTTGAAATGCCACCTGAAGCTGAAGAAATTGAAGAAATGAAAGAATGCAAAAAAGATGGGATCTAGACAATTTGAAAGAAAAGAGTGTGAGGGATTGTTTCAAGGAACATGTTGCACAAGGACTAAATGAAAAGGCTGAAGGAAACACAATATAGGACGATGATGATGATGATGCTTGTTGTTTAAAGGGGCCTAACATCGAAGGTCATCGGCCCCAATATAGGACGAGTGAATAGTCATGAAAAATGAAGTTAGTAGTGCTGCTGAAGAAATGTTAGGGAGGAAGAAACTATCAACTAAGAATCAGTGGATAACTGAGGAGATACTAGACCTGATTGATGAACGACGAAAATGCAAGAATGCTAGAAATGAAGAGGGCAGAAAAGAATACAGGCGATTAAAGAATGAAGTGGATACAAAGTGCAAGGTAGTTAAGGAAGACTGGCTGAAGGAGAAGTGCAAGGATGTAGAAGGTTGTATGGTACTAGGAAAGGTCGGCTGCACACAGGAAAATAAAGGAAACCTTTGGAGAAAGGAAATCTAAGTCTATGAATATTAAGAGCTCAGATGGAAAGCCACTTCTAGGGAAAGAAGACAAAGAAGAAAAATGGCAGGAACATATCCAACAGTTGTATCAAGGTAAAGATGTAGATAATTTGGTTCTGAAACAAGAAAAGGCTGTTGATGCTGATGAAATGGGAGACCCCATTTTGAGGTCAGTGTTTGACAGAGCTGTGAGTGACCTAAATAGAAACAAGGCACCTGGAATTGATGAGATTTCCTCTGAATTACTGACTGCCTTAGGAGAAACCAGCATGGCAAGGTTATTTAATTTAGTGTGCAAGATGTATGAGACAGGAGAAATCCCATCCGATTTTTCCCAAGAAAGCCGGTGCTGACAAGTGTGAAAACTACCGCACCATTGATTTAATATCTCATGCCTGCAAAATTTTAACACATATTATTTACAGAAGAATGGAAAAACAAGTTGAAGCTGAGTTGGGAGAAGGTCAATTTTTTCTTCAAAAGAAATGTAGGAACTAGTGAAACAATCTTGACTTTACGTCTAATCTTAGAGTATCGAATCAAGTAAGACAAGCCCACGTACATGGCATTCCTAGATCTAGAAAAGGCATTCGATAATGTTGATTGGACCAAGCTATTTAAGATTCTGAAGGTGATTGGGATCAGATACCGAGAAAGAAGAATTATCTAAAATCTGTATAAAAATCAGTCTGCAGTGATAAGAACCGATGGCTCTGAAAAAGAAGCAGAAATCCACAAAGGAGTGAGGCAAGGCTGCAGTTTGTCCCCTCCTTTTCAATGCTTATATGGAACAGGCAGTAAAGGAAATCAAAGAGGAATTCGGAAAGGGAATCACAATCCAAGGAGAGGAAATCAAAACCTTAAGTTTTGCCGATGATATTGTTATTTTATCTGAGACCGCAGAAGATCTCGAGAAGCTGCTGAATGGTATGGATGAAGTCTTGGGTAAAGAGTACAAGATGAAAATCAATAAGTCCAAAACAAATGTGATGGATTTCAGTCGAACGAAGGCAGATGATGCAGGAAATATTAAATTAAGAAATGAAGGCTTAAAGGAAGTAGATGAATATCCTTACTTTGGTAGTAAAATAACTAACGATGGCAGAAGTAGGGAGGACATAAAATTAGCACAAGCAAGGAAGAGCCTTCTTAAGAAAATAAATTTCCTCAATTCAAACAATGATATAGGAATTAGAAAGATGTTTTTGAAGACTTTCGTGTGGAGTGTGGCATTGTATAGAAGTGAAACATGGGCGATAACTAGCTCAGAACGCAAGAGAATAGAAGCTTTTGAAATGTGGTGTTACAGAATAATGCTGAAGGTGAGATGGATAGATTGAATCTAGTTGGCGAGAGGAGATCGATTTGTCCAAATTTGACGAGAAGATAGAATGATAAGACACATCTTAAGACACCCAGGACTTGTTCATTTGGTTTTAGAATGAAGTTTAGGCGGTAATATCGGTAGGGGTAGACCAAGGTGTGAATATGACAAGCAGATTAGAGCAGATATAGGATGCAATAGTTACGTAGAAAATAAAAGTTTAGCACAGGATAGGGTGGCATGGAAAGCTGCATCAAACCAGTCTGTGGACTGTTGACTCAAACAACAACATTTATATTGCCATAAAGTGTTATGTGGACAATACATATCTTAATTAATTGTGCGGCTCCATAGCTAAATGGTTAGCGTGCCTGCCTTTGATCAAAGGTGTCCCGGGTTTGTTTTCGGTAAGGTGGGGACATTTAACCATTATTGGTTAATTTCGCTGGCACGGGGGCTGGATGTATGTGTCGTCTTCATCATATCATCCTCAACACGACGCGCAGGTATCCTATGGGTGTCAAATCACAAACATGAACCTAGCGAGCCGAACACTTTCTCAGACACTCCAGGCACTAAAAGCCATACGCCATTTGTTTTCCATTTCTTAATTTTGGTTTCATGTTGGCCCCCGTAGGAGGTAGCTACTAATAATGGTGTGTGACCCCTTGAGAGGCCTGTTGCCCAGAGGCAATCTGTGTATCCATGAGAATGGGGCCGTACCTGTGATGAAATATAATGTTGATAACACAAATCACCAGTTCCCGAGCTAGAGGAAGTAACCCATTAATGAAAATATCACTTCCACGCAGGCAAGGAGATGGGAAAGAAGGTAATGCAAGGTATTTCATACTTCGGGACTAGTTCCTATGTCAAGGGAACATTTTACCGTGTGTTCAACATCGCTAGGTGTTTGAAGGGAGAGTGGATGGAAGGAAGAATGTTCATGGATTAGTTTTCTTATTTTAACCCACCTTCTTCTTCTTCTTATCCTTCTTCGTCTTCTTCGTTTTATTTTGTCTTCCTGGCCATTTCCCAGTTACCTAAGCTCGGCACTTTGTGTATATTTGGTCGAGTTTTACGGCGGGTTGCCTGTCCTGATCCAAAATGAGCGTAATTCCACAAGAATGGGAAAGCCCACACAGGCCAAGAAATGAAAGAATATCTAGGCCTTGCAAACATTGTACCATTATAACTGAAGAGAACTAAGGGAGGTCGAACAGGAGAGATGAGTAGCCTGATACAGCAATGTTAGAATAAGCAAGGTCGTCAACTCACACTCCGAAGTAGAAACCCTTGACGGTAAAAGGAAGGAACTTACGACGTGGTGACCGTTGTTTTAAGATGAATTACAAATGGCCAATCATCTTCTCTTAAGACCAGTTCAAACACGAAAGATGAAAGGACCGAGTGAGTTGGCCGTGCGGTTTGTGTCGCGCAGCGGTGAGCTTACCTTCGGAAGTAGTGGGTTCGAAACCCACTGTCTGCAGCCCTGAAGATAGTTTTCAGTGGTTTCCCAATTTCACACCAGGCTGGGGCTGTACCTTAATTAAGGCCATGGCCGCTGCCTACCTACTGCTAGCCCTTTGCTATACCAACGTCGCTATCAGATCTACTTGTATCGGTGCAACTTAAACAAATTGTAAGAAAGAAAGGAAGGAAGAAGAAGATGAAAATGAGGGGCGTGATATTTGTAAGTGGAAGCAATGACAGACTTAGATCGGAGCTGTGTGATCGCCAACTCATGGTACCATTGCCGTCAAGTTGGGTTGATACGTCCTGGAAGTCACCTTTTTTGAAAGGCAGGAGAAAATAGGGATGAATCCTAGCGCCTCCAACAACTGATGACACCAAGCAAACGCACGTTATCGGACATACTTATGCAGACAAACACTTTAATCATCTTATTCCAAGCTCATTACGCGAAAGAACACGCGACTTCGATGTTGTTGAGTATTGAAGAGTGTCAGCGCCTTAATCGTTTCTATACGTTTTGTTCTTGTTTTGGTTTTATGTTCTTTTGCTAGTGTTTTATTCTCACCCTAACACATAGAAGGTCTGACGACGAAAATAACATACCTTTCATGGTTAAGGTGAGGCACTAGCTGAAATATTACAGAATTGTCCCTATTCCAACATCATTCCCCATTTATTCAATTACTGTATAATGAAAATGTATACACTTATTTGAGGCAGCTCAGTTTATAGGATGCAGTGGTTAACTTCCAAAGAAAAACATCCACCACTCTTATCTACCTTGTATTAATATTATATATTAATTAAATATTAAGCAGGAGACTTCAAATTAATCACAAGCAGAGAATAATGTACACATTAAAACCCAACAAAATTTTCTTTGTCTTTAATTTAATTTTTTAATTTCACAATGAAGAAATCCGAGTAATTTATTGTTCCTTCATGTTCTATGAAGAGTGTAATTCTATTGTTGATCAATTCAGTCCACAGCCACCGATCAATGTAACATAACAATTTCAAGTTGATTGAAGCAGTTCTTTTCTTTTTGATATAATGTTTCGTAGAATGTTAGTAACCATTTTGATATTCTGAATGGTTCACTAGGAAAATTGGATGAGTTATCACCGAAAGGTTACATGTCCACACTTTTAGCAAATCGAGTTACGACAGCCATCATATTCGTCTTAGTGTGACGCACCGTTTGCTGAAGAAAGGGCACAGTTACTTGCATTCGTCTCTGTGTGAAAGCGTAAACCATTTTCACGTTAATATTGAAAGGCCATGTGTCCAGGTCATGTGACTCATCAATAACAAAGTTCCTTCTTCTCACATCATTCCTTGCAAACCAGACAAACCCCATGGCACTACAGTCCTTGAACGTCCTTGTCCTACCAAGCGACCGCTGCTCAGCCCGAAGGCCTGTAGATTACGAGGTGTCGTGTGGTCAGCACGACGAATCATCCCGGCCGTTATTCTTGGCTTTCTAGACCGGGGCCGCTGTCTCACTGTCAGTTAGCTCCTCAATTCTAATCACGTAGGCTGAGTTGACCTCTAACCAGCCCTCAGGTGCAGGTAAAATCCCTGACTTTGTCGGGAATCGAACCCGGGGCCTCCGGGTAACAGGTTGGCACGCTACCCCTACACCACGGGGCCGGCCATCATTCTTTGCGTTAGGTAAAAAGGAAAATCCAAAGCCAGTTTCCAGTCATTCGACAAGGTCATGAATGGAATGAATGAAGCCCCTTATCTAGCGACAAGGATAGGATTTGTGCCGGCTGCCGAAATCTGTCATATTACCTTGGGGCAATGATTTTTTACTCAACAGCACAAATCTCATATAGAGTAATCGGGATTTGGGCTGCGGAAACCAGCGGCGCTCCGCCGCCTGTGAAACGGAGGCTTCTTTGCGTGAGGTACAGTATGGTAATCCATGATATCATTGTTTGCTTGGAGCAGTTACAAAATGGCGAGTAGTGCATCTGAACAAGTGTCTTATGAAGTAAACCATAACGGTAATATCAGTGAGCCTAAATGTGAGACAGGAATCAGAAACATGGAAAACTACAAACCGGAGAATATAGAAAGGTAAGGCTTGAAGGAAACAACTATACAAATTACAAATGACTGCATATTATCAGGAAGGAACTGGCTTCCACTTGAATGTTGGCTCGGCGTCATTAAAGCGTGTTTGTTACGTCGAATATTTACATTTTGTTTTGTTCCTTAATAATATGCACTCAATAATATGTTCATTAGGCCTAAGCTATAACGTGTTGCTAATAACCACATGACTGAACAATGTACTAAGCATACTGTTCTGGTGTGTAGACTCCCTCTGTCTTTCTGAGAAAACGTTTCATTGTTCCAAAAGTCATATCATAAAGGGGAAAATTAAGCCCCCGCACTATAAAATACTGAAAATTATTTGAGAATATGCCTGTAACGCTGAACACAGAAAGAAATCTAGCAGAAAAAACATACTGCATTTGATTAAACATTTGTAAGAACATAAAAATGATTAACTTCCCGTTTATTATTAAAAGGGCACCAATTCATCATAAAGATTATTATTTTAAAATTTCGTTTTAGTAATTTTACCATTATCTCATGCATGTAAATGTAATTTTACGCCTCTGTCGTCGAAGAACAAACATCTTATTACAGTACAGGGTAAGTTTTACCAATTAAGGAGCTTTTTCTTCTTCTATTGTAAAATTGACAAACATTGACATGTGGCCAATCAAAGATAACCGATCCAATTATATTATTAAAAATTAGAATCACTAGTGAGAGTCCGTGGCATAAAGTTAACAGGGATATGTTTCATCTAAATTGGAGTTTGGTATCTAAATCCGATTGTAATCAAAGCGATTACATCTAGTTATCACGCCTATACCTAATAATTCATCATAAAAATAATCAAACTAACTCATATACAGAAAAGTAGAGATGAGCTATTTCTCGTAGTTTTCAGAAGTTGGATTACTTCGCTGTTCTTTAATCGTGAACACACATTAAATTAAAAATAGGAATATTACGCTGATTTTATTATGAGAAATTCCTCTTCCCATTAACCAGTAGACGTCTAATATTTCTCCCCATAACTCCTAAACCTTGCATATGGCATATCTCCAAGCCAACCCATAAATGTATTTTAAACTCAGTTTATAAGTTTAACACCTGTTTTAATTACTGTGAAAACGGAGCGACAGCTCTTTTGTTCTCACTTGTGAACAATGTGTCAGCTGGAGCGGAAATAATTATATTTAAATTATTGTTTCTCACCATTTCAGGGTAATAGCTTTTTAAGTAGAAAGGTCTCCACAGTATACTCTGCAAATCCGATATTATTGCTGCATGTGTTGTGTGAATCTAAACAGCTCATTGCTAATTGAAAAATGTTAAAGTGCTCATTCGGCTCTATGTTTCTTCCACTAATTTCCTTGTGATATAAGATGACCAATATTTGGCCACAACATATGTTTTGTTAATGCGCTACGGCTATGGATCCATTCTTTACATTCGGGAGATGAGTGGGTTGTAACCCCATCGCCAGTTGTCCTAAAAATTGTTTATAGTGGTTTCCTATTTTCACTTCCAGGAAAATTGTGGGTAAGTCCTCTTTATAGCTCACAGTCTCTTCATACCACTTCATTTCCAACCCATTTCATTATTGGCTGGATCGAGGATTTAAGCTACGTCTGTTTAATTCCTCTGACATATGGAGTGGGTGGGTTTACCTCTTCATATATATAAAACAAATAACTCCACCAATCACCACAGAAACACGCAATTAATTTTCCCCACATAGGATTAGAGTCAGGAAGGTCATCCGATGGTAAAACAAGTTCACGTCCATATATGCGACAAAGTTCACTCCTGCATCTTTACCGATATTTGTGAAAATCATCAGATGAAGAAGATTAAGAAGAATATATTATTTATTTTTAGTCCTTGCTTACTTGTGGCTACTACTAGTACGTCAAATCAGAGCCATAAAGGTATTTTCATTCTATTCCTCTACATCAGTACGTTCATGTTGGCAGCCTGTACAAACTCCGAATCAGGAAAGTATATTAAACTATATTAAGTTGTAGTATAGTAGTGTTTAGTATTGAGAGCAATGGAAGTAACGAGAAAGATTTTTCTCCTCACCTCTTGGAAAATATCTTCAGAAATATGCGATTTATTGACTGAATAGGCCCACTAAAGCTTTCATCTGGTAAACAAAAATGAAGACGTTTGAACAAGCACTTTGCAGGCAAAGATACTGTCGTCACAAAGGAGATGCATGTTGGCTCGTTTTTTCATGGTTCGAATTCAATTCTGCCCGCAGTCGTGTGGAAGAGGAAGAAAGAGACGGAGAGAGAGGAAAAAAGGGAGGGTTTGTCTAAATCACTCACATCACCCGCCAGCTTTGCCAGCGCCACACACAAGTTGAGCATTCAAAATAAGGTTATTACGTTGTGTACCAATATCGTCGCCAGTGAGGATCTCGATGTTACATCAACCTCTTCATGTAAACAAGCCGATTAACCGTTTCAAACGTATGGGATAAGAGTTTCACACCGAAAATAAAAAGGAACTGAGGCATGCGACATTGCAGAGGACAGTCGTCACTGTAGCATTGAGGGCATTATCACGAGAGCTTTATCATCACGTAGTTATGCAGCTACAAATACTACATTTATCTCACCGTTAACTATGCGATAGAATGTAAAAAGTGCAGTATACTGCGTGGTACATCTGCCCCTATACACTCAGTTTTATGCAACCCGCATAGTATGGTCTAAAGAAGAAATATTGACCTTTGCTACTCACACCAATGTTTCGTCTTACTATTCTTTCTTTCTTTCTTTCTTTCTTTCTTTCTTTCTTTCTTTCTTTCTTTTTTGCTTGCTTGCTTCTGCTCCAGGGTTGGCTTTTCCCTCGAACTCAGCGGGGGATCCCTACACAATTAGTTTATTCGTGTCAAACAAATATGCATTAATGATCAAGTACGGCTGAGTGAGTAAATGTAGTATAGACATAATAGCGCTCGACGACAACTCGTGATAGCCGAGCATAGTTGAAGTTAGAGGAGGAAATCAACGCTCGTTAGTCCAAGGTTCGAGTCCATTGTCGAACGAATAATTTTTATTTTCGTGTGAGTAGCGTTGCTTAAAACAAAACTAAATCATGATCAGTTATCATATTGCATGTACTCTTTTTCTTCTTCTTCATAATCTGTTTACACTCCAGGATCGGTTTTTTCCTCGGACTCACCGAGGGATCCCACCTCTACCGCCTCAAGGGCAGTGTCCTGGAGCTTCAGACTCTGAGTCGGGGGATACAACTGGGGAGGATGACCAGTACCTCGCCCAGGCAGCCTCACCTGCTATACTGAACGTGGGCCTTGCGGGGGTGGGAAGAATGGAAGGAATAGACAAAGAAGAGGGAAGGAAGCGGCCGTGGCCTAAAGTTAGGTACCATTCCGGCATTTGGCTGGAAGAGAAGTGGGAAACCACGGAAAACCACATCCAGGACGGATGAGGTGGGAATCGAACCCTCCTTTACTCAGTTGACCTCCGAGGCTGAGTGGAGTAAAATTTCTTCTTCTTCTTCTTTATCAGTTTACCCTCCAGGGTCGGTTATTCCCTCGAACTCAGCGAGGGATACCACCCCTACAGCCTTAAGGGCAGTGTCCTTGAGCTTCAGATTTTGGGTCGGGGATACAACTGGGGAGAATGACCAGTACCTCGCCCAGGCAGCCTCACCTGCTATACTGAACGTGGGCCTTGCGGGGGTGGGAAGAGTGGAAGGAATAGACAAAGAAGAGGGAAGGAAGCGGCCGTGGCCTAAAGTTAGGTACCATTCCGGCATTTGCCTAGAGGAGAAGTGGGAAACCAAGGAAAACTACGAGGATGACTGAAATGGGAATCGAACCCACCTCTACTCACTTGACTTCCCGAGGCTGAGTGGACCCCGTTCCAGTCATCGTACCAAATTTTAAATTTAGTGGCAGAGCCGGCAATCAAACTCGGGCCTCCAGGGGTGGCAGCTAATCACGCTAACCTCTACATCACAGAGGCGAACGAATTAAAAATTTTAATTTTCTTTTTGGAATAACTGTTCGTGATATCTCTACTTTCATGCAGGTGATATTCACACAAAGTTTCTTGAAAATCGATGCATTTAAAAAAATATCTTTTATCTCCGGAGTGTCACCTTAATAGCATTCTACTTTTACGTGAGATCCGATTTATTGGGACATATTTCATTTAAACATTCCATACGTTTTTCTGGGTTTGAACAGTTGCACTATTGATGAGGAGCCAGTGACGAATCTAACAGAACTATTTTGTAATTCTATATTAAGTGTATTATTATTATTATTATTATTATTATTATTATTATTATTATTATTATTATTATTATTATTATTATTATTATTATTATTGAATTATAATCTGTATTAATCATATACTTATGTTACTGTCATAAATCTCTGATTTTACGTACACGTTTCCTTTCATAATATATAATATTTTAACGTTTGATGTTTGTAATAGGTAGCTTTGAGAATGGTGAACTTACATTTAGAGAAATGATTTCACTTAGAATGACAAATGTACATAAAATGACAATAATGGTTTAATCCAACTATACAGCGCCGTGCAGGACAATATTAATTATGCTTTGGGGGTTGAGATTAAGCAGTGAATATAAGAACAACACATCTCACCTGACATTGAGGATGTTTATACCAAAGTAGTTAACACTCAAAATGAATGATGCCATGAGAATGGATATGAAATTTCCATTATCCCTGACTGATAACAGCCGTGTTATTGAGATGCTACATGTGTCATTTTCATTATGCCGTTAATTACCAATTGCCTTATTGTCTACTATCTAACCGTAATGATGATCGATTATCATTCAGAATGGATGAGCCCAATCATGAAGTAGGCGGCTATTTGTATCAATATCAGCGATGACACCCTTGGTGATGTTGTTAATTTGGCTTGGGTCATCCAATCACGCAAGCACACTCGAGCTGGTTTGGAATTCATAACGGTAAACACCTGATAGGCGAGAAACGTTATACACGTATCAGCATTTCGTGTCCACTCGCACAGAATCTGATTTAAATATTCCCAATTTTCAGATTGGATTATTGACTTTATATTGTTCAAACCATGAACATGCCATAATCTAAGTGTGATACTATGTAAATCTTGGAAAATGTGTAGGCATATTGTTACTATGGTATAAAAACAACCATTTAGAGGACTAATGTGGAATAACTAATGAGGATGTCCTTTTAGAAGATTAAACACCAGGTCCAAATGGTTTAATTTTAAGGAATGAGCTATTTCTTCTTTGTTGGGTTTAGAAACGTGTTTAATATGTGGTGGTGTTAATGATTATAATTATGTTGGTAAATAATAAAAGAATCATCCCTCACAACTCTAGTCGTATCAGGATGAAGAGATCTGATCCATCAAGAGCTAAAGGTACGGAAAAAGAAATGGCAAAGTTTATGACCGGCATAATAAGTTAAACAAAACCAAGGTCTCGCAAATCTAAGTGTTAACCAGGCCAGGCCAACAGAAAAACTCAAACGGAATTTACATTCAACAGTGTTATTGCTGTACACCATGCTTTCAAAGCTATCTTGTTGTACACAAACGTTAGGGGACTCCAGATAACTTATTCAAGAACTGAAGGTAACAACAGCGTTGATTGCCTACGAAGTATTGGTGTCCACATGAGAGGGTGACTAAGTATAAACGTAATTTAAGTACTAAACTATTTTTAGGACGAAACACGTAGACGTAAGAAATCCATAGTTCAAACACAGGATCTCACAGAATGAATATTGGAAGCTTAGCAGGAAATGCACTCATGTATGTATGTATGTATGTATGTATGTATGTATATTCGTCGTCTTTATCACAAAAAGTTTTTTTTTTTTTTTTGCTAGGGGCTTTACGTCGCACCGACACAGATAGGTCTTATGGCGACGATATATCACAAAAAGTCAAATAGAGTTTGTTTATTGGTAAGACTAACGACTTTCCTCCCAGCTTTCATGAAGATCCCTGTTGTGTAATTATTAACACGTAGGCCTATATAGTCTAGTTAAATTGGCCTTGGGGTAGATGCATCAGAACATCAAAAATTAACAAACTAATACTCCACCTAAAGGACGTACGAATAAAGGATAGGCCTAATCACGTAACTAATCAATGTATGTGATAAATTATCAAATACGGAAAACGATTGGAATAGTAGTGAAGGGTTTCTTTAATTTCACAATGTGAATGTGCGTGTATGTAAGAGGTCAAATGCGGCCTTGCGATGGACTAACCAGTCTATCCCACTTTGTACGGATATTTATTTGCCTTTGCTTGTACGTACTGTATATTGTTCTAATATTACCAGGGATTATGATCAACTGAAGACGTGTAAGAACAGTCAGAAACGTGAAAACTAAGACGTGGTAGTGATTATTGATTTAAGGTGAAGAATAAGATTACTCTCCCTTCATAATGCTATTCAGATGTTGAAAACCCTCTAAAAATGATGGTTTCGGCAGAAGACGGGAAAGCACATAAATAGTGTGAACATGGAAGATATCCTAGTTCTCGTAAACCTAATTCCATCGTGGTCGGAAGAAAACAAGGGGTGACTTAGGGGGATCGGTTAGGAAAAAGCTAGGAACTTGGAAGAAGTAAATCACACTCATCTATGGACCCCATGGTCGTCAGCCCACGCTCTACAAGCTGAGAGACCCTAAGGGTTACTCTTTTTAATCGCCCAGTATGGCAGACAGGGAATATCACGGATTTATCACTCACAGGACATAACAAAGTAAATAGTGTTAAGGAAGTTGGGTTGAAAGGTATAGCCTTAAAATATGAGTAAAGGATGAGGATTATGGTCAAATATCACATATTACAGATTGTTTGCACATAGGCGTTCTGTTTGTCATCTTACGAAATAATATAATGATGTAAAAGAGCTAATTCTTGTTTTTCAATTATCGTTATTTAAATTTCAGGGAATATATATACAAAGAGCGTTTGGAAAAATAATCGTTGCATTACGTACAATATATCCATGGAACTGTAGAAATTTTCTGAATAGGGCCTGAGTAGTGGTAGTGATTACTGTTCTAAGAGGAAGGATCCTTCAGCTGGGCGTCAGCTTAACCGTAATTAGGAAAAGAAAAAAAGGAGGAGGTCATGTAGGGAGTGGGAATGAAGGCCTCCCTAGGCTCCAATCTTAATACCGTCGAAGTAGCAAGAGGATAAGCATTGACAAAGGGAGATCGCATAGAAGAGTTATAAGCAATAGGTTTACTAGAAGAGGATAGATGAAATATCGGACTCAGCTATGGGGCCCATTGTCGCCATGCCATGCTCCCAAGGTGAGAGCCACACCAGTCTCCGATTTTATTCACCATTTATGACAGGTAGGGGATACCGTGGACGTGTTATACTATCCACATCTGAAGAGAAATAGGACCTGAGTAACTTGCTCAATGAATTCTTTGCTTAAAATGGCTTCCGTAATTACCTTTGAACTGGAGATAAGAAATGGTCAATTTCTTC
This sequence comes from Anabrus simplex, assembly GCF_040414725.1. Classification (NCBI taxonomy): domain Eukaryota; kingdom Metazoa; phylum Arthropoda; class Insecta; order Orthoptera; family Tettigoniidae; genus Anabrus; species Anabrus simplex. Next base: position 1,312,307,272 of record NC_090265.1, on the reverse strand, counting down.
GTCTGTGCTATTGACTTTTGTGTGTTGGTTGTGCATGGTACATGCACGGTTAACTCCGTCCGTCGATTTCAATACAATCCTTGTCTTCGCGACGATGACACTTCTAACCTAGAATATATACGATCTATGATATCTGAGATTGCGTAATATCAAGTGATTTGAGTACAGAGAACGTCCTCGCGTATATTTTTGCTAAGTGATATTCCAACCTTATGGAAACTCATATGAGGAATAAGATGAAAGGGAAAATATTATTGAACGGACCTGACAGTTGGAATAGAGATGCTAGGCAGTATTTGCTTCAGAATATCTTTCTAAATTTGGTGCAATATTGATTCTGAGAGCTGAGTCAGCAAATGTAGAAAATAGGATTCTGTGCTTGGTCAGTGGTTGTATGAATGTGTTCAGCACTGTATTGTGGAGAAGAAGTATCCGCACTATTTCTCCTTTTCATCATGCCAAAAGCCACATGCGACCCGCAGCAGCTTGCCACTGGACTTCATCCAGCTGACATTTTTTGTTGCTGTAACGCGGCCCGAAAGCGCTGCGCTTTGTTCTTTCATGCCACCCACCACTGCAGTACAGTGCAGCCGGGTTGGGTTCGTTTTAAAATGCTGATACAGGATTATATCCTCAGCATTATTTACAATGCAAAAGCCACAGTTAAGAATGCATTATGTAAAAAGAGTTTTATTATGCACTAAGAATGAGATGCTCTTTAAGAGAATTGCATTGAAATTTCTATGCACAAACACAAGAATAAATTGAAGATAATGGTACATTTCTTCCTTTCGAGCGTCTTACTATTACATCCGTGATATAATAATAATAATAATAATAATAATAATAATAATAATAATAATAATAATAATAATAATAATAATTGTTACGGAGCTTTCCGTGGTAGGTAGAGGTGAAAGAAGGTGCGGGTGTGAACGGGTCTCGAGCTACGAAAGTAAAATTAATTTAAAATTTAACAAGGTTATATTTTCTTTTCAAAATAAGGAAATAACAAGCATGGCAGGTACAAAGTAGCAAGTCAAAAGGGTAGTTACAATATTTACAGGATTTGGGCTTCGCGCCCAGACTTTACAATGCTTGGGCAATCAGCTCAGTTTTACCCCAAACACAAGTTTCAACAGAGGGGCAGAAAACCCCATTCATGCCTAGGAGCCCTTGCTCCAAATTACACTGAAAAGCCTCCACGAGGCATACAACACTCAATTTTCAAAAAGAGCCACTCGCTCTCAACTCTAAGCCTCTCCCAGGCCACACCAAACTCCACCTTCAAGTTGTCCTCACTGGACATAGACACAGGGGTAAAATACCCAACCTACTGAGGTCTATTAAATGAAAAGAAGGTTGATTACATGACCTCCAAAATAACCATTTGAGAGGAGGCGATCTGCACTCCTAATACACTTTATTTTTAAAACCTACTTGGCACTAGGCCATTAATGCAAGGGCTAATCCCATACTACAGAGGTGACTTCAGAAAAGAACAATTTACATTATATTAACGAAGAATAGGTTGAGAAAAATAAGTTCACCTCAAAACAATATGATTGGGAGCTCGAGAGGGTTAAGCACTCTCTATCCCCATATGCAGTTCAAAAGATGAAATAGATACAAGTTTCTTTACATTTTAAGGAAGGTTACATAATGGAAAAAGCTTCGGACCCGCCCCGAGAGTTAAACTGCTGAGCAAGCAAGAAAATAAGTAATTAATCGGCCATTACCTGGTGTTGAACAGCTGGAGAAGAAAGAGGCGCTTCCCGCCCCCTGCTATGTACTTTACACACTGAAAGATGGACCAGAAGTGGCCCAGAGACCCTAAAATGAGCAGTTTACATACACTCGCGGAAGGTTCTAGGCGTTAGGGGAATGAGAACACCCGCCCACAATCACTTTATTGGAGAATAAAGAGAAACCCCTACACAAGATGAAGAAGAAACACATTATTGGTGGAAAATTAATTTCAGAAATTCGGGATTGGCTAGTTTTAAAACAAGGGGAAAGAAAGGGGTAATATTGCCAACTTAACCAATGACAGAAAGAAATTTAACAAAGAACAAACTTTTGAAATAAAATTTTCTCCAAAGAACAGTTCTTTTTCTTCGCACTAGGGTGCACTATTGTAGTTCTTCAGTAGTGTCCTCTAGAAGAGAAAGTTCACACTTCTTACTTCAAGCAAAACAAAAACACATCAAAAATGACACAGTTCTAAAATTCCGAAATTTACAGGTAGTGACATCTTCTGAGAAAGTAGAAAATTAATACCGTCAATAAAGTTCAGACTTCCTCCAGCAGAGGAGTTTCAACTGGCGCAACTTTTAAATTAGCGGCGTGGAGGTGTACCGCCCGGTACAATAATAATAATAATAATAATAATAATAATAATAATAATAATAATAATAATAATAATAATAATAATAATAATATAAGGAATTACAAGTTGACAGAAAAGCAAGGGCGTTAATCAAATAACCTCTAACCAACACAATAGCTGGAGACAACTTTCTAGGAGACTTTCTCGAACCATTCTAAATGGTGTCTGAGCAGGAGACGGTTTTTCTCCACTCCTATTCAATCTGGTTTCGAGAAAGAGTGGTTTATGAATGGGAAAGAGATAAATCTTTCAAAGTTCTTAAATACAATATTCACATGGAGTGCCTAGCTTTTTCATATGTCCTTAACATTTTTCCATGAATAGACAATAAGTTATTCAGTCCATAGAATAAATTCTTGAGATAGCGGAAAAAGTTAAATTTCATTCGTAAGGACACTGTAGTCTATATGAAAGAATTAATTAAAGATCATACAACCAAGCGTTATCTCCGAATAAGGAAAAATCATTCCAAGTACCTAGGCGAAATTATTCAAATAGCAATGATAACTTACAAAGTAAACAAACATGGAATTGCCAAATTACAAGTCCTTAAAAACAGATGGAATGAATACAAATAAGAATCTATGTTAATGACGAAAAATTACGACACAACAACACAGTTATCAATCCAACGGCACATTAGACATTCAAAACTCTGATAACTGGTGGCAGGTCATAATTTAAAAGCATTGAAATACAAGAGAGGAGAATTCTCAGAAACTTCTTAGGAAAAAAATGCGAAAATTGAATTTGGGTGAAGAAAACGCAGGAGATTTATCAATATATAAAAGAAACGAAAGATACACTTAGGAAAAGGTGATTGTAACTGTACCTACAGTTACACATACTTACTTACTTACATACTTACTTACTTACTCCATGGCTCTACGGTCCTTTAAGGACCTTGGCCTCCTTGACCACAGCTCTCCAGTAGTCCCGGTCTTCAGCACGCCTACGCCACATCCTGACTCCAACGGTCCTCAGATCAGTCTCCACATCCTCCAGCCATCTCATCCGGGGCCGACCCCTCCTTCTCCTGCCCCCAGGGAAGGAGTGCTTTCCTTGGAAGTTTTCCCTCCTCCATCCGTTGTACATGCCCCAGCCATCCACAGTTACACAGAATTAATAAAAATAGACTAAAAAAGATAAACATAGCTTTGTTCCAGAAAATCTACAGCAATTGGTTAGTAGAAATAAAGAAAGATCTAAAAGAAATTGCTATCACCGAAGAAATCATTGAAGATAGAACAAATTTTTGGAGCAAAATAAGCAAACGTGCATTTCCTGGAAAACGAAATATCGTCGTTGCCGGGACAAAACCTCCTATGTGATAATATTTTTGGAGATATACTGACCCGCAGCAGATACATTATGAAGAGCGAGAATTATTTGGCAACATTCACACAATATTGCACCTTAGATGACAGAAGCTTATCGGCCAAAATTCTAAGCAACAATATTTCACGTAGGAGGTCTTATCCCAGCAGCGACGATATACAGCATCGACAGAATAATGGGAAAAGAGACGCAATGAATGATTGATGAAAATGGGAAGGAAGGTAAAAGCATTGCACTCAAAAATTTCAAACATACACATGACATTACCTCCATTGATAAATTATTTCCCTTATTTTTTGCTTTATCGTAAAGATAAGGTATGCTGGCCCCGAGGTGTAGGGGTAGGGTGTCTGTGTTTTACCCGGAGGACCCCAGGTTCAATTCCAGGCCAGGTCTGGGATTTTGATCTGGGTCTGAGAGATGGTTCTAAGTTCGCTCAGCCTACATGATTACAATTGATGAGCTATCTGATGGTGGGATAGCAGCCCCGGTCTTGAAAGCCGAAAAGATTCGGTCTTGCCTACCGCACGACACCTCGTAATCTGCATTCCTTCGAGTTTAGCAGGGGTCACTTGGTAGACCATGGCCTTTCTGGGACTTCGCACCATGGGGTTTGGTTTTGGAAAAGACATGTGCTTTTTTCTTGTAACACTATAATAATGATATATTGACATTTATGTTTTGGCCCGTTTTGAAGCTCCTCTCCTGGTGAAACGTTTTGAACAACTTCAGAGTAAGGCCAAGTAGGACTTAGATACTGGATATAAACCGACTGGCATGTCGTGCTTGAAAGCAATGATATAATATGAAATGCTCCATCAAATGAAAAAGCACATTTTCTCACTTTTTACGTTCAGAACTACGCTGTTGTTCTATCAGGTCCAAGTTCCGGAGTTTGGGAAGAGCCTGCCACATATAGCGTTGAACACTGTTCTGCCGTGTCCTACATTTCCATCAGCGACTGGAATACTATGATTAACTTACGTGTCTCATACCAGTATTTACGATAAAAACAGTGGAATGGCATGCTATAGAAGAAACTAAATGGCGTATGGATTTTAGTGCCGGCAGTGTCCAAGGACAAGGTCGTCTCACCAGTTGCAGGTCTTTTGATTCAACGACCGAGGCGACCTACGCGTCGTGATGAGGATGACATGATGATGAAGACAACACGAACACCCAGCCCCCATGCCAGCTCAATTAACAAATTATGGTTTAAATTCCCGAAACTGCCAGAAATAGAACCTAGAAACCCTGTAACCAGAGGCCAACACGCTAAACATTTAGCCGTAGAACCGGACGCTATAGAAGAAAGACTGTGTAATAAAAAACGATCTGCAGTTGTGTTATGTATAACAGATACTTTCCGGAGATACCCTGGCAAGCTGTTCTATTCGGTTGGGTAACTCCCTTAGATCACGTAGCACGCAGTTCTGTTAAAATTATCAAATACCGCTATAAATATGCCTACGAGGGGCATAATTCCGCATCCCTTAAGTGGCAACATGAACATAGTAGCCAAACTTCGATTCTGATGACATTCTAATATTCGTCAAGTAACGTGGAAATAACGTGGAGATCCAAGGAGCAAACCATGCTAGAGAAGCGCCAGTTTATTATCTCGACGACAAAATGTTTCACTAACAAGAGGAACATCAGGTTATAGCAACAGCTTCTTCAAAACATACAGTGCTACCTGATTGGTTTGAACTTAAAGTTATGAATAAAGGCATATCCACACGTACACAGACATACCAAATTACTGATTATGGTCGTTGCTTAAAGAGTATGCTTATAACATCCAGTTGATCGTTTCCATACCGAATTAATATTTGTACAATAAAATGGAAATGGTAAAACCGTATATGAATATGAATTGGAAGAATGGCATTAGACAGTATGCAGGATAGAGAATGACACCTTCTGTGAATGTTGTTAACAAGGGAGAAGGGAGATAAATGATTACGTATGGGGTGTTATACAAGACCTATCTAGAAGCATGTAAACAACGTGGAATTATATTAAAGAGAAGTTGTGATCATGCTTTATTTAAAGCAAAGTTGTTTCCAACACTCTGTGGTTTAGAGGAACCATAAAACATTACCATAATGGGGTGCCAAAATTGAAATACAGCATCTGAAAATTTATACACAGATTTTCTGAAGAAAATGGCCGGTTGCAGGCATCCATGAACTCTCTGATTCTGATCTGAAGAAATTTAATTTACCAGGCGTAAAGCAGCAGGTGTACAGTATAGCAGCGTACCCTTCTGATACCGTACAATAGCAATCTAGGCCAACATAAACTCAATGAAGAACTTAGTCCGTGATGAAAAATAATTATGAAAACCAAATACACACATTGAAATAGAAATATGTCTTTCTAGACTGACGAACAGGTAAAAGTCAAACGTTACTGTTTATTCTCCTTTCCTACATACAATCAGACGAAAAGGGTTTCAAGCTACTGCATTAGAGTGCATCGAACTAGCAGCTGCACTTTTATATTGTGGTGAAACCACTCGGTCTGTTCACAAAATACTATTGATTTTGAATGCCAATTCTATCTGCAACGTACAGAAAAATATATCTGAATAGAAAATCCACCCGTATAGAAAATTAATGGCGTGAAATGAGGCTCCAATGATGCACCTGAACTTTTTTAGCAGTAGACAGACTTCACAACTCTAACGAAACGTGTCGAAGTTTTCGGTGATAATACCGTATGTCGTCGCTTAATAAACATTACCACGTATCGATATACAGTGTAGAGTAGGAATGCGTAAATTTGTCACGCAAACATAAATCCCTACAGTACCGTACGGTAAGGTTTATTTTCCTTTACACGTTGCCATAGAAGAATGAACACAACGAAAATTATTCTCATGGACTGATTATAAATATGTGGCTGGGAGGTTTGAGCAGTTTTAAGGATTATAACGGGTAGGAAGACCATTGGGGCATAGGAGGTTCTAAAAGAAAGCCATCGGTATATGATTTATCTATTTCCCTGTATACTTTTGAATAGGAAAATGAACACTACGAAAATTATTCTGATGGACAGCATATCGTCGCTGCCGGGACGAAACCTCCTATGTGAAATATTTTAGCTTAGAACTTTGGCCGGTAAGGTTCTTTCGTCTCAGGTGCAATATTGTGTGAATATTGTCAAGGCATTCTCGCTCTTGATAATGTATGTGCTGCGGGACAGTATACCTCCAAAAATATTTTTACATAGGAGGTTTTGTCCCGGCAGCGACGATATCCATGTGGGGCTGGGAGGCGTGACGAATCTGAAGGAAAATAATGGATAGGAAGAGCGTTGTCAGAAGGGCAGTATTGTTTCTTAAGCGAAATATCCTACTCGGTAAATATTTCCGTTGAAACATGCCAACAGTAGTGAAAGGTTCACGTTCTTTGTTTGTTGCCATCTGTTTGTAGAAGCGTAAACTTTGAAATGAATTCAGTGTGCTGACAAACACCCGAAACATGCCTGTCTGAATTTTGAGAAATATCTTTCAACATTGCCCTTAGAAGTAGGAGAAGGTACGATACCTTTAAAATTCTACCCTCAAATGCAAGATTTATTTCAACGACTACATGGTGATGTTGACTTCATAGTCGTCAACGCTCATCAACATGAAGGATGAGTGTTTCTTACTGTTGCTATTGAATAAAATCAATCGCGTACTTCAAACTTTATCAGCTTTACCTGAAAATGAGAGAATCTACAGATGTGTAGATAGCACTTTGTGCTACCATAGAGAAGATCATCTTGCTTACACTTAATAATTTCGTATCGGTTCAATACCAGCAGGAATACCTCCACGCAAACTGAGAGTAAGAACGGTGTTTTAATCATGTCAATATGAAATTTAATATCATTCAGAGATGTCTGAAATGGTAAAAACATACAGTACAATGTATAACACAGGAATGAGAAAAACTGCTTTTATATTCAGAATAGCAAAATCACTGACGAATGGATGTCTTCTCAATTTAAACGAATACAGTAGGGTTAGCTTCCTGACTAAGTATCAAGGTCAAACGTTTAATGCTTATGAACACACAAAAATTCCGTGGAATATCATAGGACTTCGACACTTCTGAAGGATTCATTCGACTGGATCTTCCAGCATTTTCTGCTTCCACCTTCTTTCTATATCCCAACTCACATTTTAGATGTCTATAATTATTATGCAGCAACTAAAACTACTACATTTAAAAGTTATTTGTAAAATTTAAGAACTTTCCTGTGCATTATAATCTGATCAGAAAATATGTCTTTATAAGGGTATGGAAGAACAAGTATAGAAGAATACTTAAAATAGTTTATTCTGTTTTATAAAAAAATGTGCAAAAAATATAACCGTGTGTACCGTGCTAATCAAAAGGGAATACATTCGCCACACTTCTAAAAATACCCAAAACAGGAGGAGATTGCTAACACACAACTCAACACACATAAAATATGACGTTAAATGTCAACTATTGAGGGTGTATTCCAAAATACATGTTATTATTATTATTATTATTATTATTATTATTATTATTATTATTATTATTATTATTATTATTATTATTATTATTATTATTATTATTATTATTATTATTATTCAACAACCGAAGTAAAAGTAACCTGGCATTAAATAATAATGACCATCAGACACTTAAGTGTGTTTGATTAACCTTTCCTATGGAGATAATATCAGTGCTGGTGAAATACTTATATGCCATATACGGGTGGGACTACATCGAGCACATTTCCTCGCAATGAAATAACAATTAATTGTTTTCCTTGATTAAAAAAAACAGAGTAGCCAGGATACTTAATCACAGGAAAACATTGATCAGTTCCCGAGAAAATGCCAATCGAGTAAGAGTGACGTGTTAGCATCTTGCAAGTGCATGGCATCACATGCTAATCCTCCTGGAAGACGAACATATGTGACGTTGCCCTGTTTTTCTCTTCTTGTTCAAACGTTAACTTATTCCCATGTCATGCGAAATTCTAATGATCGTAAGTATACAAATACTTTCATTCTTACGGATACAGGAACGTTAGCTGGTTACGAGGGTTTTTGTATGATTTTAGCTGAACATTAATGATAATAGATAATAACAGGGAATTTATTAAACCCGAAAATGGCTTGAAATTATTACTGTACATTTATTTCAACAGTTTTTCAAGCACTTTTCCTTTATGTAAATTTACCACGAATTTGTTAACTTTGAATATTCGTAGGCACGTCTGAATACATGAGTAATTAATGAAAGCATTGCAACAGCGTGCTAAATGTGCTTGAACATTTGTTTAGCTACTGAGTTTTCACCCGAGATGGCCGAAGATTGAGCTTAATCGATATTTGCAGTTGGAAAACCGCGTGGGATCAGTACAAGTATTCAGCTTTACATCAGCAGGCAAAACTCAAAATTATTCAAAGTTGCTAAAACATTCCGAAAAGAGTCTGCGATAATCTGATGCAAGTTTAAATATATATGGTAGCAAGAAACAACTAGGTGATACATTCTGAAAATCACGATTTTGTTGCTGATGCTTGCTGTTTTAAGGGGCCTAACATCGAAGGTCATCGGCCCAATCATGATTTTGTAACGCTCACCGGCCGTAGTAATGTTCCAAATTTATTCATGTATTCTACGCGCCTAAATATTTCAAAAGTAACATGGTATCACGGATTGTGTATCAATCTTCTGCTTTCCCTGAGTGACATTATACGTTCAACACCCGGTATGTCTACATTAAACTCTCATATCGTGTCCATGGGAGGACCGTCATAATTTGAAAATTGTATAGTTCAGTGTGCCGATTTAACTGGAATTTCAGTTTGTATCAATATAGTTCAATGCATTTTAATTCTTTCATAGAAATCCGTATCTGTTCCATGTGAGTGAGGAACTACTTTAATTGATGCTTAATTTATAGAGAAACCTGGCGAAAAGTGATCGTGCGCTGAATCCCTACATACATAGGTTATACAATGAGCATGCACATATCTAGGGAGTTGTAATCCCAACAATGGAAGTCTGATCTGTGTTAAACAGGGCAGAGGAAGAGTAGGCATGGCAGTGATCACGAAACAAGAAAAGTGCATAGTGAGTCAAATCTGACGATTCACATTTTCTCCACTGCTGAAGTCGATTTTGATGATGATGATGATGATGATGATGATGATGATGATGATGATGATGATGATGATGATGATGTTTGTCGTTTAAAGGGCCCTAACGTACAAGTTCATCGGCCCCGAATGTAGATTTTAACGTTGGAAATATTTGTATTTTACGATAATATATTTACTTACCGGTATTTCTTTTGTAGCGTATTAACAGGTGATTTACTATGATATATCGCGCTGGCTCCAAGATTTAGGGGTAGCTTGCAAGGAACGGAAATGATATATTCTTAAACGTTTGTTTTATACAGTATTGTGACACTCTTAACGAATATACTGAGAATGATCTTCCTACAAATACCAACTCCATGTAATTACCATGACATAGTATCCATCTGATAACACTATTCTGAGTGAGCAGAATCCAAATAAGTAGTATACGTAGTTTGGTTGAAATAAGACCAGCAGTTTTTCGCTGTTAGAAATGCGCAGATACATAACGGGACAGACAGACATCAAAGGGAAAGTTTCTACCTCATGTTACCTCGGCGATCAGATAAATTAGGTGGGGGTAAACTTAAAGGCGAGGGAAATATGATTTTTTTTTGCTATTTCCTTTACGTCGCACCGACACAGATATGTCTTATGGCAACGGTGGGATAGAAAAGGCCTAGGAAGTGGAAAGAAGCGGCCGTGGCCTTGATTAAGGTACAGGCCCGGCATTTGCCTGGCGTGAAAATGAGAAACCACTGAAAACCATCTTCAGAGCTGCCGACAGCGGGGCTCGAACCCACTATCTCCCGATTACTGGATACTGACCGCACGAAATATGATCCATCCACTGATTTTCTCCTGTTATGGATCCTTCAAAAGACTACGTCTGCGAGGGTGTCCTTCACCGGCTGCAGAGCGTGAATCCCGTAAAAAATAGTATATTTCTCTGTCATTTGAAGAGTAAGCGCAATTATGATCATAACAAATATTGTTTCAAATGAATAGGTGTTTCACATGCAGTATACAGATTTTACATATCGTCCCTTAAGAAACAATACCGCCTATCTGACAATGCTGTTCTCTTCCAATCGACGGCTTACTTCTAAAACATCGTATCTCACAATGCTTTTTCCACCCATTATTTTCCTTAAGACTGGTCACGCCTCCCAGCCACATATTGATATGCAGCCCATCAGAACAATTTTCGTTGTGTTCACTTTCCTGTGCTAATGTGTAAAGGAAAATGAACCTTAAATGCATTACACTGAAGGAGTGAGTAAATACGTGATGAAAACAACATCTCTACTATACAGGATGGTAAGGTCCATTTTCCTTTACACATCGGCATAGGAAATTGATCACAATGATAATTGTTCTGATGGACTGCATATCCATATGTGGCCGGGAGGCGTGGCCAGCCTTAAGGAAAATAATGCGTAGGAAGTGCATCGGGACATACGAGGTTTTAGATGTAAGCCGACGCAATATTTCCTTTAAGTCTGGTCACGCCTCCGAGACACACATGGTTATGCAGTCTGTCGGAACAATTTGCGTTGAGTTCATTTTCCTATGCGCTTGTGTAAAGAAAAACGATCCTTAAATACACCATACTCTAGGAGGGTGTTATAACATGCGAACATATATTTCTACAGTTCCATACAGTAACGTACATTTTCCTTTACACAAGCGCATAGGAAAATGATATCAACGAAAATTGTTCTGATGGAATGCATATCAATATGGGGGGTGGGAGGCGTAATCAGTCTTAAGGAACATAATGGATAGGAGGAGCATTGTCATATACGCAGTGTTGTTCCTTAAGGGACAATATAATCAGTAGTGTAAGAGAAAATTGGACAAAACTCCTCTTGGGAGCTTCCTATGAATTCCCAGTCTATTCAGTGATTTTTCAATGACATGCAGATCGAAACCTGCTCCTGGGTGAGTAGACTATAGATATGAAGTTTAGTGGAGATGTAATCAACAATGTAAGAAAATGGAAAAAAAAAGATAACTTCTGGTCTTCGTGTGAACCCCCCAGCCTATTTAGTGATTTTTAAACGATATGCATATTTGAACTTTCTCCTGGATGAGTAGACTCTAAATATGAAGTTTGGTCGAGATATGATCAATCGAGTAGGAGGAAATAGAAGAAATGTATATTGTAGTCTTCCTGTAAACCCCCAGTCTGTTCGGTGATTTTAAAATTATATGCATATCGAAACCTAATCGTTGATTAGTAGATTATAGAAGTGACGTTCGGTTAAGGTATAATCAATAATGTAAGAGAAAATTGAAAAATCTCTTCTAGTCTTACTGTAAACCCCCAGTCTGTTTAGCGATTTTTAAATTATATGCATATCTAAACCTGCACTTAGATAAGTAGACTATAGTTAAAAAATTTAGTGGAGATTTAATCAATAGTGTAAGAAAATGGAGAAATAATTCTTCTGGTCTTCGTATAAACCCCCAGTCTATTCACCGATTTTTAAGCGATATGCATATTCAAACTTTCTCCTGGATGAGTAGACTCTAAATATGAATATTGGTTGAGATATAATCAATAGTGTAAGATGAAAATGAAGAAAAATGATTCTAGTACTTCTGTTAACGCCCAGTGTGTTCGGTGATTTTAAATGCTATGCATATCGAAACCTGCTCCTGGATTAGTGGACTCTATGTATGGAGTTTGGTCGAGATATATTAAGCAGCTTACCAGTGATGCTGGAACAAATAGACAAACAGACAAACCAACAAAGAGACATGAAAGCTAAAAACTGCTGATGCCATCTTGAATTGATCTGAAAAGGATAAATATATATGAAAATACAGACAACGGATTCACTAGAATTTTATTTAAAACATTACAGAAGATACAACAGTTTGACGGTAATGTTCTGGAGGGTTGTTTTCGATCTCTGGTACCAAATCGTCTCTTAAGAAACAACTCTGAGTATCTGGCCATGTTCTTCCTATCCATTATGTTCCCTAGGACAAGTTACGCCTCTCAGCCACATATGGGTATGCACGCCATCAGAAAAATTTTCGTTGAGTTTATTTTCCTATCACGTGTGTAAAAGAAAATTAACCTTACTGTACCACAATGTAGGAATATATGTTTGCTTGTTGTAACCCGCTCCTAGATTATGAAGTATTTAAGCTCCCCACCCCCTTTTTACACAAGCGCATAGGAAAATGAACTCAACGAAAAGTGTTCTGCTGAGCCCGGGGGCGTGACCAGACTTAAGGCGAGAATTGGACAGGAACATAATTTTCAGATACGCTGTATTGTTCCTTAAGGGACGAAATATGACTTTATTCCTACCACACGAAATTCTTGTCTCCATCACCGACTATGTTCTATTTGTTGTCGCGACATATGAGTTTTCTCTCTACACCACAGCTTCTATTAGAGCAGCCCTTTTTAGTGCAGTCATGATCAAACATTTCACTCGTATTTAGAAGGTTTTCCATTGGTCATCTGTAATACCAGGACGCCACTTTCTCAATGTCGTTTCCGAGAATCAATAGACAAAAACATCCATGAAGGAGGCAACAGGAGATTTTTATTGGAATGTCGTGCAAAGGAATATCACGTATTCCTGCTTCCTGTTTCCTGCTCCATTATTTCCAGTAATACGAGAGTTAAACTAAAATGTGACTGGAAGCCTTATTCTGATGAATGCAGGCTTTTATGTGTTCGTGTGTCAGAACTTCAAGCTAATAATACAGGGAGTTGATTTGGGCGCTCGTAACTGCGCGTGAATTGTCACTTTCAAATTCTAATAGTAATCGCGATGACCGTAAATTCCTTTGAGAAACTTTCCTTGCATTCTGTATCCCGTAAATTGTATGGGGTTTGATGAAGTAAACATAAGCCTCTTTCAATGTTACAACATTTTTCCCAATTTCCCCTGTCAGATGGTTTTCATACAATTTCTTACTGTTTGTGTGGCGTAATGAAATATGACGAGTCAATAATTTATTAACTCAACTCTTGTAAAGAAATTTCCTGTGAAATTCCTATTTTTATTGGTACGTACAGATTCCGGTTAAGTGCCTCCCCCCAAAATAATTGTGAAATTTATTTTGAAAATGGAAGTGTTCCATAAACTTACTTGTTACATCATTTCTTCGGTGTTGCAATTACATTTTAGCTTTCTGGCGCCCATCTTGATTGTGAAGAACACCTACGTGTCAGAGTTAAGAGCACATGTTTCAGCAGCAAAATATGACGAAATTACAACAACAACAAATAGAAATATAAATTTTTGTGCAGAACGTATGTCATTTAACTGCCAGTACATGGCAGTGAAATCCATAAATGTGTTGAATAAAGAAACACCAGTTATACTGACATTTGCATTAAGCTTAAGCTGGAACTATCACAAATATAGACTCTTGATTAATATTGAGTTATCCTGAGCTTTTCCAAGGCCATCGAAATCCTTTCATGTTCATTTCAAGGCACTATGCGCTACAAATCTTGCCCCCACAGCGGTGTGTTTATATTATATCCCCAAACTGTATACTGAATTATATCTCGTTCAAATAGAGTATCTTCTATTTATTCAACCCCAAATATTCTAGTACTCCACCATCAGGATACAAAATGAAAGCTAGCCGCGAACAGTCAGTCATTGATGGGAATAGTTGGACTGCAACGGTATAAGTGTTGTCGTAAATGTCCCATCCGATTCCGAGTTTTAGGAGTTGTATCGTATTTTCGGGTGAATAGTTCGACTGGGACAGCAGTAGTATATGTGTACTGCCTTGGAGTACAATGTGTGTGTACTGCCGTGGAATGTAGAACGACTTAGAGACTGTGCTTTGAACGGTGATGTGAGTAGAATTGCGAGGGTGTTAATTGGTATTGTTGCGAAGAATATTGTATTGCTCATTAGCACTAATGAGCTATTGCTCTTTGGTTGTCATAGTTAAATAATTCACTGCGTGGAGCGGCCGCGTGAATTGCTGTGTTGACCATGAGAGTGCGGACTCTGTCTGGGATAGAGCCAAGGGACAGTAATGTGTTGTGGTGGCCAGTAGCCCTGTGTCTTATCTGTCTGTGTACAATTGCTGCTGAAGGGATTGAGTGTGTGACATAATGCGAAAGTTGAAGCCTGTTAATAAGGAATATAGCCAGTCCAGGCAGACCCCCTAGATGCACGCCCATTGTGAGGAAGACAGAGAAATTTATACATACAGCATTAGTGGAGTGTGATCATTCATGGTTCAATATAACTACGTGCGTATATACGTGTGTGTATCAATTTATTTCATGATAAAATTAAATTAGGTCGTTAAAACCAGACAGTGTTTTATTCGTAACAATATATTTTCCTGTTTTATTTATTTTTCTATCCTAACATACTTCCCGCTGCTCGAGTAAGGTAGCTGCAGTGTAGCAAATGTCAATAGCAAGGAATATCGAAATATCAACATAGGAGTTCTCATTAAAGTTTCGTGGCTCGTTTGCTACGCATTGCCTCTCAGACTTAACTACAGTAAAAACAAATAAAATACACCATTATCAGCTGCTGCAGAGACTCCGGGAAACTTTTAGTATGGATTCCATCCTTCGTTGCGTTTCAAAGTGCGCCCAAGAATTTCCGTTCTTCATAAGATTTTGTGAATGTTTACATTCCTCTGTTTGAGCGGAGTACTGTGGACTAAGAAATGACTGTCATTATCAAATGTAAATAATCTGATCTGTTTGGATATTCACAAGCGGAAGGCCTATTCGGTAAACATTGTTGTATTATTCCCTCCTTACATATATATTACTTGTTTTACGAAGCTATGTAGAGTGGATAACGTTTTAAGGACTCTAGTTTATTTCTTTGATGTTAATGAAATTCTGTTTGTAGTAAGCAATTATTTGTTGACTGTTCATTATTATATAATTTCACCCGCGAGCTGACTTCTTTCTCACAGAACACTGCTCATCGTAACCACGAGCTCTTTGCATTGGGTTTGCTGCACCTTAATTCAATCTCACTTACTACCTTAGGGAGAATATACCTGAAATGAGATACCTGTACCAGTTTTGTATTCCCAACCTTACATATAGTTGCCTCAGGTTGATTCCCTACTCATACCTATTTACTCTTCAAAATGCTAATTTTTATATCACACTCACTGCTCCTATTTTCATTTTCCAGGATATTTGATTTCAGGCTTTCATCACTGTCCGTCATGAAACTCAAGTCGTCGGTAAACTTATAGGCCAAACTGCTTCCTATATTTCCACCAAACTGAGTCCATTCCTGCCAGTTTATACCTATTATTAGATAACCGAGGTAAACTGTTAACAGCAAAGTTGAAATAATAGAGATTTTTCTTCAGAATCCCTAAGTACTGGGTACATTAACGGGCGAGTTAGTCGTGCGGCAAGGGGCGCACAGCTGTGAGCTTGCATCCGGGAGATAGTGAGTTCGAACCCCACTGTCGGCAGTGCTGAAGATGGTTTTCTGTGGTTTCTCATTTTCACACCTATATGAGTCGGTAGAGTAAAAAAGAAATACATTGAACCAATAGGTCACCACCAATTCTCACTATAGCAAAAGTGTCAACATACATATTTTAATAACCCTCCTTTAATCCCATAGTCCCTCAGTACTGCTAATAAAGGTACTTTTTCATAAGACTCTGTCATAAGATAAAAACAACTGCCTACTCCTCTCGTAGCGCTTTTTAATTACGCGGTGTACACAGAAAATCTGGTCCTTACAGCCCCTTTATGGTCCGAAACCAAACCGGTTTCCATCCAACTTACTTTCAACCATTAATCGCATCCTCTCTGCCAAAATGCTAATAAACATCTTGCCATGTGGGTCGGCAGATGCTAAGTGGGTCACGGCTTATAAATGTCCACAACTGGTCCGTGGTACACCAGCTCTGCTCTCTGACCGGGCAACCGAGCAGAGGAGGGGTGGCCACGGCTCTACCGTGGCTCTACGCCTCTGCATTCGCGAGACGGTACAAGGCTGGACCTCACGGCTGGCACCAACCGTCGGCTGTACTGACAAAGGTTTTGCGTGATTTTCCATTCTCATGTACTAAGGCGAATACCGGGACAGTTCCTAATAGGCCTATAGGCCACGTCCGCCAACCGTCTCACCTTCTCCGAGCATCTCCTCCACCGTAACGAATCTCTCGGCCTGAGAGAAGGGGCCACCTTCTAGGAGGCCCGCCTCCCACTTCAGGGAAGGAATGAAAACTTTTTTAGTAATAGTAGCTTACTTGTGTGCTGATCATCGTAATACCTCGATATTTGTTGCAACCCTTCCTGTTCCCTTGCTTATATATAGATGATATTACAACTGTCGGAAGGTACATTACTAATATTCCATATTCTGCGAAGCTATTTCATCTCTACAATCCCCCTATATTTCACTATTTCAGCTCTAATTTCATTTCGACGGCTTACTTCTAAAATCTCGTATCTCACAATGGTTTTTCCACCCATTATTTTCCTTAAGACTGGTCACGCCTCCCGGCCACATATTGATATGCAGCCCATCAGAACAATTTTCGTTGTGTTCACTTTCCTGTGCTAGCGTGTAAAGGAAAATGAACCTTAAATACATTATACCGTAGGAGTACGTAAATACGTGATGAAAACAACATCCCTACTATACAGTACGGTAAGGTCCATTTTCCTTTACACATCAGCATAGGAAATTGATGACAATGAAAATTGTTCTGATGGACTGCATATCCATATGTGGCCGGGAGGCGTGGCCAGTCTTAAGGAAAATAATGCGTAGGAAGTGCATCGGGACATACGAGGTTTTAGAAGTAAGCAGACGATTTGTTCCTCCTGCTTTATGAAAGTGGAATATATTTATCATAATTTCAACCTCCTCAAGAGTAATTTTGCTGTGATCATTGTTCTCGTCCAGATATACTCAGTTGTCCACGACGTTAACACAGAGATTTCTTCTTACATTGAGAAGATTTTCAAAATATCCATCCACCTGCCCAGTAATTCCCTGGGATTAACTATGAGTTCACCTCATTTGGCTCAAACAAGTTTCTTTTCCTTTTTCCTCCCTTCTTAAAGTGCTTCATTACTGTCCAAAACTATTTCCCTGCCACTTGACCTATATTTTGCAAGTTATAACCGAAATCACCCGATAACTTCATCAACATTTCAGCAATAATTTATTTGGCCCTGTTACGTTAAATTCTCTGGCTGCATCAGTACTCCTATCAAGTCATTCTGATACCCCTTATTTTCACGATTACAAGCTGCCTTCTCTTCATCATTCCACCTAGATATTTGCTTTTCCAAACTTTACACACACTTGTTTCTAGGAGTTCCCTTGTTGTTTCGACTAAAGCATCACATATGCCACCCTCCCCCTTTCTATATTCTGAAAAAAATTACTTTCTATTCTTTGAAACTCGTGTTTGGAGTATTCATGCTTGTCACCTGTCGCAATAGTCAAGAACTGAGTAATGTGAATCTATGTAGAGTATTTCTAAAATCTATATTCCTCTGTGCATGATCATTTAGTAATCTGCGATATACCTGGTACAACATTAATGGCGTTTCATGAATATCAATATTTTGATTCCAGGGTTGTGTACATCTCGTCACGAGTTATTTCTTATAAGGATAGTTCGTTTTTCGACTTTATCAACGAACTCCTTGATAGTAGGCTATACACACGGTCTATTGCACTTAGAGCATTAAATAACGATTGGGGTCGGTGAATGTCGAGTAGGTTCCGGCCTGGAAATGGTCATGGTTGGTATTTGGTCCAACATCTCTGTACTCCGTCCGACCAACCGAGCAGAGGAGGTGGGGGGACTCTAATGTGGAACTACGCTTCTGTATTTAGGAGACGAAGGAGGCCGATCTCCACCGTCGGCTGTCCTGAGGGTAGTTTTTCGTAGTCTTTTATTCTACTGCACTAAGGCGAATGCCGGGACAATTCGTAGTTTAAGCCACGGCCAGCAATCCCCTTATCATCTTCGCGCATCTCCTTCACCGTAAAAAGTCTCCTGGCCTGAGAGACGGCATTACCCTTCAGGGGACTTGTGTAGTAGTAGTAGTAGTAGTAGTAACGAAAGGAATGCGACATACATACATACATATATATAAGTAGTATATAAATTAAAAGCTTAGACATTTAACAATTGTCGAAAATCTGCGTACGAATCTTGCCTAGAATGGTTACAAAGCCACTTGTAATAACATATTTGTGAATTTGTACATTATGATACTGGATTTAGAATGTTAAAGTAGTAGTATTTCATGTAATATTTTATTACCATGGAATTGCTTTTTGTACATTTGTTGTTGTAAGTTAGTTGTTGTGTAATTATATTTTAACTTTACGTTATTAACAAACTACTCGAAGTGACCATTGCCACCGAGATCATTCCAGAGATACTTGCGATGTATTTGTTAATAATAATAATAATAATAATAATAATAAGAATAATAATAATAATAATAATAATAATAATAATAAAATTTGCGTCTTATTAAATTACATTATATGCTCGTTGAAAAATATCGCCGTTGCTGGGACGAAACCTCCTATGTGTTAATATTTTTGGAGATATACTGACCCACAGCACAAACATTATTAAGAGCGAGAATGCCTTGACAACTGTCACACAATATTACACCTTAGATAACAGAACCTTACCGGCCAAAGTTCTAAGCTAAAATATTTCACATAGGAGGTTTTGTCCCGGCAACGACGGTATACTATTATAGATCTGGTCCCCCTACAACCCCGTCCTCCGACCATATGTACCCGTGAATATCCGTATGCTTGAAGAAAGTATTCTTAACTGCTAATTGCATACTGGCCCAGAAGTTCAGTAAAAGATTCTTCCTGTTAGCTCCGTATCTTCGCTTACACTTACCCTTCATCTTCTCAAACCTTCTCTTCTGTTGGCAACAGAGGCATTGAAATCACTTGTTAGCACTATCCTATCATTGCTGTTGACCTTGACAACTATCTCACTCTGTTATTCATAGGAATTATCAACATCATCCTCATATCTACGCTATCAGGTGAATTCCCTGATACAATTCTCATCCTAGTTCCTCAAAGTGATAAATTTATGCACACATTTCGCTCATTTACGTGCCTGAAATTATGTTACGTGCAATAGTATTCCTGATGGACGGTCCTATCCCACAATCTGCCCTCCCTTTTTTTATCAACTGTTAGGAACACTTTATAATCTCCTACCGCCTCCGCGTAATCACACCTTACCCGAAAATCATTAATGCTTAGCAGATCCAGTTACGTCCTCTTTACTGACTCACCAGTGTATCTACTATAAGCTCCATTAATGTTCATAAATCCCCATCGAATTCAATTTCGTTCAACAAGTTGTTCCCAAGGAGTCCCTTGTCTAAAAATGGAAGTAGGACAGAGTTTCTGAGCTCAGTAATTTCGGTGAAGCAAGATGCTATCCTACTTGCACAAAATAGTCCCAGTGAGAATCTCTCCTTTAATGGATTATGGACCACCATTAGATTATACAGTCCTAACTGCCTGAGAACAATGTGAAACATGACTCAGAATATGTCCGAGATTCTCAATCCTATTCCATAGCAACGGGTTTTCTGAATCTCAGGACAACAATGTTAAGCCCTCTAGCCGTTGCCCATGGTTCACAAACAAGGACGTGACTACATTAACCGACACCATAAACCATTTAATTAATTAAATTCGAGAAAAATGACATTTCAGGTATTAATCGCCTGAAAATAAGTATTACATTTCAATTTTACGTTAAACATTCTGTTAAATAACATAAATAACCATTAATAATGCTTCATATATGATAAAAATAAATATCTTATTGCCACGTTAAATAATACATCTAAGGTTTAGATCAGTGAAACACGCCCGATTTTAACATCGGTTTTCTCAAAACCTACCTTTGCACAACAACGGTGAATTATTCCAACAATATAAGTCACAAAACTCGCCATTACAGTAAATGATCCAAACATTTCAATACATGCCAAAACAACAATGAAAAGTATCACACGATAGGCTGGAATAAGCTGCATATGACGCATAATTAGCGCATCTAAATATATTAAGCCAAAAAATAATTAAATTAAATTAGGTACCCTCATTTATTCTTATCATCAAAAGTGAACAAACAGATCGTCAAGTCATGCAAAATCTAAGTCTCGAATGTTCATGGTATGATCAAATTAAGGCTATACTGTAGTAATCGAGTTATTTGCCTAGATCTGAACTAATCACGAACTGTGGTCATAATTTTCATAAATTATTTATTATTTAGCGTATGGCTTATACAGAGATAATCACTAATATATATACATATTTACAGCTGAAAAACAAAGTAATTTGTGCTTCACAATTGAATATCAAGTTTTTCAATACAACGTAGAGATAACAGCAGGAAGTCATCTTCATCACTGTGATAGGCTCGAATCTTACATTCCCTGACTATGTGACAAATGGTCTGGAGAGGAGATCCGCAATCACAGTCTGGATTAGGCAGCTTTTTCCACTTATGGAGAGCGGCTCTGCACCGGCCATGTCCTGTTCTGATTCTATTCAGGGCACTCCAGGTCTTGCGTGGTAGGTGGGATCCACTTGGAAGTCTAGGACCTGAGAAGAAGGTATGAAGACGCACATCCATTGCTGCTTCCCATCTATTTTCCACTCATCAAGAGATTTAAAATTCTTAGCATCCATGTTATCAGCATCACGCAGAGTTGGATGGCGTGATTTTAGTGTATTAAGATTCAGAAGTGGCAGGTCACTATTCACGAGTTGACTAGGATTTCTTGAGTTCTTGTGGAATTCCTTCATAAGGGCATTAGATCGGCGTAGATCAGGTGGCATTATACCAGTCAGCAGTGGAAGCCTATGAACTGGAGTAGATGTGATTGCGTCAGATATGATGCGCATTGTTGTATTAAGATGGGTGTCAACAAGCCTTGTATGATGACTGCTCACCCAAACAGGTGCACAATACTCAGAACTTTAATACACCAAACCTAGGGCTGAAGATCGCAACGTGGTTGCTGAAGATCCCCAGGTAGTTCCACACAGTTTATGAAGGATGTTATTTCGAGACTTCAACTTTTGTGCTAAGTTCAGGAGGTGTTGTTTGAAGGATAGGGTACGGTCCAAGATGACACCAAGGTATTTTGGGTTCCAGATATGGCAAAGAATTCTCCCTCTGAAACTAACATTCAGTTTCACGTTCGCCAAACGATTATTTAAATGAAAGCAAAACACTTCTGTTTTACTTGCACTGGGTTGAAGTCTCCAGATCTTGAAGTAATTTTTCAGTAAATATAGGTCTTTGATGATAATCTCTTCAGTCGTCTCCATTACCTGATATTGTACAGCTAGAGCCAAGTCGTCGGCATAGCAGAATTTCCTGGATGAAGTGTCAGGAAGGTCAGAGAGATATAAGATGAACAGTCATGGTGAGAGAACTGATCCTTGGGGCAATCCGTTGTTTAGCTTCCCCTCCTTGCGTATCTTGCTTCCAGTGATTACTTGGAACTTCCGATCACTTAACATTCTGTTAATCAATTGAGCCATTGTTCTGCATGGTATGATACGAATAAATTTGTAGATAAGGCCTCCCCTCCATACAGTGTCAAAGGCGGCAGTGAGATCAACAGAACAGCTTCATTTGATATCCTGCCTCAATGAAGGATGTAAGAGACAATACTTGGTCACAGCAGCTAAGTCTTGGTCTGAAGCCTGCCTGTTCAACTGGAATAAGCTCAAGGATTGTGCTACTTATTCTGTTATATATGAATTTTCAAAACGTTTTTAGCAGCAGCTAAGAAGGGCGATGGGTCGATAGCTTTCTACCTTGTTGCTGGGTTTTCCGGGTTTCAGAATAGAAATTGTCTTTGAATTCTTGAACTCCAATGGAAGTTGACCAGTCATCAGGATGTCATTGAAGAACTCTGCCAACCATTTCTTAGCATATCCTCCAAAATGAATCAGAAATTCTGGATGGATGCCATCGAAACCAGGTGACTTAAAAGGTTTAAGGTCCTTCAGTCCCATGTTAATGTATAAAAGTGTGAAGGGGCGTGAATATTCAGATGAGGGATATGTTGTCTTCTTCAAGTCACGACGCTGTCGTGTGATATGTTTGGTATGTTTCTTTCGGGAGGCACGCTTGATGTGGTAATGATGTGGGAAGCAATTTGGTCAGGTGTTACTCCTGAAGGTTTTCTGCATACTGATCCACTTCCTACCAATCTACTCAGAAGGTTCCATGCTTCTCTGCTTGAGTGGGTAAAGTCCAGACTTTCAACTGTGTCTGTCCACTTCTGGGTTCGAGATAAGTTTAAGCTGGTCAAAAGTTCTCTAGCTATCTCTTTGTCACTACTATGCTGGAATTGTTGGTACAGTGTTTCACTTTCATCACTCCATCCTGGGATATATTTTTTCGATATGCTCTTGGTATACACTTTTTAGCTGCTGTTGTTACTGCACCGATGAAATGATGTTATTTCTTATGAGAAGGAGGGATCCAGCGAATGCACTTATCCAGTTCACTTGACAACTTTGCCCAGTCAGCTTTCTGGAAGTTCCATCGACCATGTGGAGTTGATCGTATGACAGGGACCGTGCAACCAATTTGTATTATTACAGGTCTGTGCTGGCCGTGGGGGAAGGCTTCTATCACTTTTCTTGTGGCATTGATCGGGGGAAACCTCTGTCATTGCAGGCAACAAAACATAAGTCAGGATTAAAATCCTTTCCCCAAGCAGTTGACCTGAAAGTACCTTGATCTTTGGCATCGAACACTAGATGAAAATTGTTCACTTCAGCCCGTTCTGCAAGCATCCTTCCATTTTCATCATTGTCAGAGTATTTCCAAAATTCATGGTGTCTATTGAAGTCCCCTATATAAATTGCAGGATTTTCTGCAGTTTGAAAGACAAAATCTGGCCAGGGTGTCTTAGGTGGCTTATAAACATTTGTTACAGTGATATCATGCACTTGTATGACAACCGTATGTATATATGTATTAACATAAATTAGTGAAGCCTCATTTAGGTTGCTCCGAACATACGTAGCAATACCATATACTTCGTGATAAGTTGCACCAAGAGCAGTATATCTAGGAATTCGACCTCTGCTTTGGAATGCTTCTTCGTTGGAAACATGAGTTTACTGAATGGCAATATTGTCGATGTGATTGTCCAACATAAATTTGGACAAATAGTCACACTTTGCTTTCTTAATGCTCTCGACATTCAGTTGTAAGAGTCTGATAGATGGACCAATGATTCTCGTTAATGAGTTCTGAGAAGAACTGTTTCTATCATTTCGTCGAAAAAATGTTATTGCCAGGAGATCCTGTGGATAGTCTGGCTGCCTGTTTTCACTGTTGCTCAGTTAGCACCACCCAGGAGGCAAGTGTAGTTCAATTAGAGGTTAAACCTACGGACAGTAAGAGAAAATCATGTGAAACTTTGAAACTGAACAGTACGATAAGCTCATTAGTAAATGTCATCATAAATTCGTTAATTCCTCTTTGAATGAATAGACACTAGTCCCTATAGTATCCTATATGCAATCCCATCTTGTACAAACGGGACAATATTAATAAATTAATGATAATCGCAAATTTATACTCAAAATATCTCCATCTGAACAGTGTAATAGGCTTGAAGATTTAACGGCGAGTTCCGATTTATTAAGATATTTCTAAAATCGACACAGAATACGAAGTGAGAACAAGTTGCAAACTGTCTGTGATTATGTTCCGGTTATCTTTTATATTGTTCGTAATGGTGCGTGATTTCTTTATTGTCTTCCCCACTGGTTTCTACACATTGTGCCAAATTTGAACTGAACACACAACGCCAAAGTACGGTAGTATTTTCATTAAATATTTACAGTGAGTCAGACGAAAGCAAGAAAGGTGAAACTAATCGGGCGATGAATTCACAACACCCGGAGAATCTGAGTAGTAGGCCTACAAAGAACACACAAGCCTAGCTGAGTGGCTCAGACGGTTAAGGCGCTGGCCTTCTGACCACAACTTGGCAGGTTCGATCCTGGCTCTGTCCGGTGGTATTTGAAGGTGCTCAAATACGTCAGCCTCGTCTCGGTAGTTTTAATGGCACGTTAAAGAACTCCTGCGGGACTAAATTCCGGCACCTCGGCGTCTCTGAAAACCAAAAAAGAGTAGTTAGTGGGACGTAAAGCAAATGACATTGTTATTATTTAAGAAACACAAAATTTTCAGCAAGTGTGAAATTACGGAAATGAAAAGAAAAAAATTCTCGCCATGCGCAATGTTTCTATGGTTAAATTATGGGCAGTTTACATCTTCATGGAACGATCTAGAAATGCGTTGGTTCGATTGCTTTACAACAGTACAGATTACGCAGATAACTGTACCTAGATGGAAGGAAAGTATTAGCCTCACATTATGATAATAGGTAGGGAAAATGAGGGACCTACCACTCTTCGGAGAATTATAGTATCAGCTAAAAAGTGGATGGAGCATGGAAGGCGATTATATCACTTTCTGAGGTTCTAATAAATCTAATAAATAAATCTTGTAATAAAAATGGTTTGAGAAGGATCGCAAAAGGATGTGTATGGTAAACGGATGTGTAGTAACAGACTAATGACTGTAACTACATCTTGTATTAAACTTACACGATGGAATAAGCAAGTCCTTGGAATCCAGTAATAACCATGAACACGGATTTGTAAGACTAGATTTCTAATAGGATTATATTTAAAGGATCACCCTTCATTTTTTTAAATATACATTCAATGCTAATGAACTTATTTAGTGTATCTGTAACTAGCATTGTAAAACAGACCCATCGACGATGGTGGGCAGCATCTGCCGTTCACTGGAAAATTCGTGGTGGTAGGGGATAATGCTGTGTGTGGTGTATGAGTTACATGGAATATTATGGACAGAGAACAGTCCCCGAGCCATGGGAATTAACCATTTACGAATTTGTCGGATATCTAGCCCAGAGCCTCTGAACCGAAGTCCACTACGTGGACCATTTAGCGAAGAATGTATATTTACGTCGTTGTCCTGAATTGGCCCAGCTCCTTTTAGGCACAGTCTGAATAGATTTAAGCAGCGTATACCATTTGACCATACACAAGGCCGCCTGCCAATCTTAAAATTCAGCCTGTACCGGGAATCAAGCCCTATTTCCCCGAGAGTGTCAGTCAATAGCGATAACCGTTACACAACGAAGGTGGATATTTATATTGATGATGCTGAGAAGGATCAGTCAAAAAAGTTAGCGTTCGTCTTTTCAGACATGAGAAATACATACGACCTAACTGAATGTGGCTAAAAGCTCAGGTCCGATTGTAAGACTGCCAAATAGAGAGCCAGATAGATAGATTTTAAACTGGATTCATTATCGCTCCTGAATACGTTACAAAAAGAAATGGCTGGGATTATATCAAAAGTAAATGTTAATAAAGAGGAATTTACTGCAGTACACTCGATATACGTGTGATGGAGTTCATGTCTCACCAAGAGAGAGTGATCCCCTTAGTTCGACTCAAGTGTTTGCAATTAAATGTATATTCTAAAAAGTTGATTTCCACTTAATGCATTCATGCTTAATAACGACCTTGTACTTTATGAACAATGAGACAATTATTATTCAAGTGGCATTACTCACAAAGTAACTTGTCGTTAGTAGATACGGGTCGAATAAACCATTTAAAAAGCAATAAAATAATGCGATTTTCTATAATTTACTCAGAGTAAAGTGCATCTGTATCATATTTCTCTTGACGCTCGTCTAATAAGCACGGGTATGGATAAACCGAATCTCGGCACTTACGATAGTTCAAGTGCTGGAGACCCGTGTCAGTATAGTTTCTCATCTCGTTGAAGGCTCATTTTCAGAGTATGATTCCGGTACTCATAAATCACTTAGAATCTATACAATAGGAAGAATGTTTTAAAAATATCAGATTGCTTCACACTGCCTCTAAATTTGTAAGTGAATATTTCAGCCTGGATGGTAGCATCATTCTGATATTCACTATCAGGTCACCACAACTAAGCTCTACCACGTGTCAGGAGGCGCCGCTCAGACGGTGAATTATTGCCCTTATGACCACAAGTATGTGGGTTCAACCACGGCTCATTCCAGTGGTATCTGAACGTGTTGAAGTATGCTAGGTTCGTGTCAGTAGAAATGCCAGCACGTAAAATAAGACCTGTGGTGTGTAACTGCCTAACCCTGGCTTTCCCGAAGACCATTAAAGTAGTTAGACACGAAATTAATAACATTATTATTACAGATACTGCCAGGTAAATTCTAACCTTAGTAGTTATATTTCACGCAGAGTCACTAATTCTATAGCCTTTTGTTGATTTTAGGTGCCTCTGGAAACTGATTACGTCGGTTCGAGTTGAGGTCTGTCAGTCACCTAAACAAAGAATATTGCAATGTATCAGAAACGTCGGCAAATTGTATGCAAGTTACATAAAACAACAACGTGTGTCAAGCCCGAGGAAGAGCTAAATAATTCAACAGACCTTGGAAGCTTAACATCTAACATCAACAATTCGCCAAGTGACATTTGACTTTCTGATTCCACTGTTGCCCGCAGTGTCGTCCACACAACTGAAGTGATATATGCCGTGAGACTTCCGGAGAGGAATGGTGCAGGTCTTGCCATTAGACACCCATGGGCGACCTGAGCGTGTGGGAGTGTGGTGAAGAGGATAGTGATCTAAGGATAAGCCTACTCCTGCAGAAAATCACAAAGTGCTCTGATCAAGGTTCTCATCCGACAGACGAATCATCATCAACAGCGTCCTACGTCCTCACAGCATAGGAACATTGGGGAGAGGTTTGGAACTGAACCCAGGATTTTCGCACGCACCTAGTGATGAGAAATTGTATACCAACACCTCTCCTAACCTGTCGGCCAACATTCTGATGGAGAAAATATTTTCCGGCAGCTGGACACGAACCAGCTAACCAATGTTTCAGACCACGCACACTTGACGGCTTAACGGTCGTGACCATCAGGCCGGATAAAATCGAAGTTGGTTTTGCTGTAGGTACTCTTCACGCACAAGAAATAATATAAATCTCTGGTCATCTGAAGTTAAAGTGTTACAAACCTTCAATGCAGGCATATCTTCTTTAACATGATAAATTCCACACCAATCTCTCCAGCAGGTTCAACCGTGAGATTCAGGCCAAAGAGCGAAGAGTTTTAAATCTCGGCTGGCTGCACTCTAGAGACGGCTGTAAGAGGATTAACTCGGGCTTAAGTTGTCACAAGATATGTCCTCCGCCTAGACAACTTCTCCGTTATTTCTATAATTGTTCGAAATACATTTTCTACACGGAATGGGCTAGTGATCTAACCGCAATCGTAACTTGGAAAGGATGTATTTGTACTACCACTACTACTAGGCTTTTTGCGTCAAGCGAGCTTACTTTCAGAAAATGGTGGACTCACATCCCAACATCGACAGGTCTGAAGATATTTTTTGGTGATTTCTCATTCTCACACTAAGCACTGTACCTTAATTATAGTCACGGTCACGTCCTTGTGAGTATTAGACCTTTCCTAACCCAAAGACACCTAAACACCTGGATCAGTTTCACGTAAAAACTATTACTACTAACAGTAATAACAATAATAATCATAACCAAAATAATAGCGTATCAAATGTATTCAGATACCCGGTTTCAGACCTTATGGAGAGCTCTAATATACGTGGTCTGTGCATCAATCTCATGGTTACAATTTTGCTGTCATCTAGTGAACAAAAGGGACTCTACTGAAAGCTTTCCAAGAATGAGTATGTGTTTGTCCACTGGATAAGGATTGCACAATGAGAGGAGTGTACTCCACAATGAATGGGTACATTGCCCAGTATCAAAATACTGAATTATGCGGGAGATGCCACAAATTACGTACAATGAGGCAGACTACGTTCCCTGTACCTATAGTGGCATATGTACTGTGACTGTTAAATTTAGCATCATTAAACGTAATTATCGATCTATCTCTTGCTTTACAATTTTTATATTTACTTATCCATTAAAGAAACTGATGGGCATCGTGTTAATAGGCCTTGAAGTTAGTAAAAAAATAGCGTAAGCTGTGTATGCGACTCGCCGCAAGTTTCAGGCCTGACAAAGTCACCATGCAATGTCTAGTGAAATGAAACGCATGTATCGAATGTAACAAATGAGTAGTCCGCTTGCAAACCCGGCCAACCGACATTTCTTTTAGAATTGGAATTATTAATACTAATGGAAAGCTTTCAGCACCCGCTATATGGCTGTGAAATTTGCCATTTGCAAACGCTTATAAATATCATGAAATAGCCTAAAAAATATTCCGCCAAATCGCAAACCCCGCAAAAGTTTTGGTGGATGCAGATGCAAAATCTGCTTTATATAAAACCTTGTAAAACCTGCTAATTTGCATTCACAACATGGCCGATCATTATAATACATATGAAAAACCTACTATTTCTTTTTTCATTTCAACATAGTCGGAACACAACGTACAGCACCTTAATGCCTGTATTAATGTAATGAAAAAGCATGCTAAGGTTATAAATGTAGGAAGAGAATGTATTGTTCGGGGCTGAAAACACTGGTCAAATAGTACCTTGAAGGAAAACGGACAGTGCCATTTCCAAATTCGAAAAACTAAGAAAATGATAACAAAGAACAAAAGTAAGGCTGTTCGCCACCCGGTGGCCTCGGGTTCGATTCCCGGCCGGCTCAGTGTTTTTAATTTTAAATTATTAATATCCCTGGCCTGGGGACTGGGTGGTTTGTGTGGTCCTTAACGTTCCTTTCCTCACATTCAAAACTTTACACATCCGCACTTCCGCCATTTACATAATACACGTAGGTTCCTCAGATATGGTACAAGTAGGGGCAAAATATCTTCATAGGTCGACGCCCCGAACAAGTAGCACTTTTACAACAAAAAAAGAAAAGACCTTCGCCTCCTTCAAGGAAAATTGCATTATGATTTCCAATCCGGGCATTCGAAGAGAGCAAACAAAAGAGGGGAGTATATTTGGAAGAAACTTCTTCTTAATTCCATCCCCAAGGGCATCGTTCTGAAGATCAAAATATGCAATGCCTTCCAAACGTCACTCAAAACATAGTACGGAGGCAAATGTGAGAGCTGGAATATCTCTAGTTATTTTTGGACATTTCCAAGGAATAGGACCGTCTAGTTGGAAATGAAGATAACGAGTGCGGAGACATGTTTGCTTTGATGGACGCTGAATACGTTGAGATTACTTGATCATTTTGAACATTGTCAGTACGACTTTAATATGAAGTTTCGACTGTTACAAAAACGTCCTTTGAATTGAAATTTGATAGGCGTTTCAAGTCAGAATGTGATCAAGATGGCCGTCAATGTAGATGCAAATCCTGCCAAATTTTACTTCCACTTGCAAAACTTACAATCTGTGAACTCTAAATGATTATAATTCGAAAACATTTTGGTGAGATTATACAGATCTTAACATTAAAATAAGCTACTACTTTCTGACTTATAGACGTTTCTGACAATTTCCTCCCGTATGTTTAGGATGTGATAGCAGGGCTTCCAGATGGATGACTCAAATTTCACGGAATAAATTGAATGAAACCCAAAGTTAGCCCTCTATAGCTGAATTCCCGTGGCCACACTGGATAAACTAGGCGCGTCACAAGATGTCGGTGCAGGAAGCGTCATATAAACGTCGGACGTACTGTGATCATATTGTTGAGTAAATAATTCTTGAATGGACTGAGATATCTCGATTATTCTTTGGGCATAATTTTTTAATTCATAATGTCTACATATATTCGGTAATTCGTGATATGCAGTAGGAACGGAAACATGGGCCTTGACGATCACTTTCATCCTAAAAATTCAATTTTCACGTGGAATTAGTAACACAATATTGTAGAAAGCAGCCTACCGTTTGTGGATATTATGTATACTTTGGTTAGAAATGATACCTGTAACAAATCAAACAAACGCCATATGAGCTAGAAACAGCAAGTCAAACGGTGCTGAGTGGACGCTCACACCACGTATCGTAAGCGACGGGTCACTCCCACACCTGTGGGAGTAAATGAGCATGTTTCAAACAAGTGAGTCATCGAGTTAAGAAGAGTAGCTACGTAACGGCATGGAAACAATTGTTCTGAGGTTTATAGAAACAGAGGAGTAGGCTGTTATGTTGAGATCCCTTTCATTGCATGATGTTTCAGTACGTATAATCTTTCGGGTGAATGCGAATTAAGTCAAAACAATGACGAATAATTAACTCCGTATTTGCCAATACAACGGATGCTGCAAAAGGTAGCTTTCTCCTCCTTCCCTATTAACTGAACTTTCCCACTAAGGCTTACAATGTAATTGATCACAAACTGATGGCTGACGACTTCCGTCAGTAGTCTTAAAAGATAAAATGAAGAACGTAATGAAATGTTGATTTCTGGGTTATTTCTTGTCAGATGAATATTTAAAAAACAAATCCTTCTCCAAAGATGGAGCCTCCGTGGCTCAGGCGATAGCGCGCCAGCCTCTCACCGCTGGGTTCCGTGGTTCAAATCCCGGTCACTCCATGTAAGATTTGCGCTGGACAAATCGGAGGCGGGACAGGATTTTCTCCGGGTACTCCGGTTTTCCCTGTGATATTTCAGTCCAGAAACACTCTCCAATATCATTTAATTTCATCTGTCATTCATTAATCATTGCCCCAGAGGAGTGCGTCAGACTTAGGCAGCCGGCACAGTCCCCATCCTCGCCGCTAGATTGGGGCTTCATTCTTCCATTCCTGACCCTGTCGAATGACTGGAAAGAGGCTGTGGATTTTCATTTCTTCTCCATAGAGATCACGAAATCTTGTCCCTTGCTCATTTCTCACGTAAGCTAAGTTTATTATGGGGCCATGTACATATCCAGAAGCAGACATTTCATTCATTAATGTTTTTATTGCCTGAGAGGGAATCCAACCCATGAACTGAGCATACCCTCATCACCCTGATTAAACATCTTCCTTTGCCAGATGAGTAAGACTGTTAAAAATGGATATTAAGTCATATGAGTATTTCTTCCCGGTTTTGATTTAATAGAATGGGAAGTTGGTCAGATACACGGTTAATTACACAAGATTACCAGTAGCTATAAGAGGGAGAAACGAGAATAATGAATAGTTTATTGGGATGTAGGAATTTTAAAATAGTCCGAGGATGGGGGGTATTGGCTGTAATGAAACATTCCGTATTTAAGTATAAGTATAGTAAAACACATTATCAATTCTTAGACATATTGCATATTTAGGGTTCGTTAAGTGGATGGATTCCATGTTCCGTCTTTGATTGCTCTTGAAGCAAAACACTTTTGGAAATTCTAACAACACCTTGTACAGTATTTAAGGGATTTGGTCCAATTAATTTGAATTCCCTTTCATTTCCCAGTTCCCACTGGGTAAAGTTAAGAGACGTGTGGAACCATGATCGCTTACACACATACAGACGCACGCGGTGGTTCTCTTGTCCTACGATCCGTAGTCGGGGAACAGCCTGCCCATAACTTCTCTTCGACTACCACAATTTTCATATAGTTCGTATCTGTTATTTCCATGCCCACATTGAACGCAACCTGGTCCTGGTACGACAATTGATGCGTTTTTAAAGTAAGTTCTTTGCTCTTATGGGGAGAATGTGATTTTTCTAGTGGAAGACACTACAGGAAACACAACAAGAGAAATAAGGAGGTAAATCTGTTCTAATTTGGTTCGTGTTCATAGTGGAGCGGAGAGCAAAGGGGCGAGAAGTTCACAGTCCAGTAGTGAACAGTGGACGAGTTGTTGTTACTGGAAAATTCTGAATTACAAATCGGGTATTTGCTGCAAAACGCAGATACAACGAAATTATTTAATTAGTGAACAAAATTTAACCTCCAGCATTCTTAAGTATATCTGTCAGTGACTAAATAGTCTGGTGAAAAATATTAGATTAGCTGCCCCACCTATACGTATTCTTGGAATAAATTGAAAGGAATACTTATTTGAGATCACCGTCACGGGATGTTCAAGGACAAGTCAGAATATAAATTTATGAAACATATTCCTATGTTTCCTCGTACATATGTGCATATCAGTGACAAAAGAAGCCGGGCGCGAAAGATTATCCAACAAGCCTGAATGTGACTCCACATCCGCGGCGTCTCAATACAAAAGGATTACCGAAAAGGAAATCAAACGTGGGCTAATTATGTTTTAAATGTTATTCTAATATTATTCATTAGACTGACCTAGTTTACCGTGCGGTTAGTCCTGTGCACCTATGAACTTGCATTCGCGAAATAGTGGTCCAAACCCGACCGCCAGCAGCCCTGAGCATGTTTTTACGTGGTTTCTATTGGCACGCCAATCAAATGCTGGTGCTGCCATTGATACTTTCACGGCCCGTACTTATGGACATGATATTGTATAGGCTTATGGGCTTATGCCGTGTCAAGAACATTCTTTAAGTTTCGCAGAGTTGCATAGTGAGGGTGAGAACTGTGCTCTGCGAAACGTAAAGAATTTCCCCGTATTTTCTTGAGACGGCATAAGCCCAAAAGCCTATACAGTATCATGTCTAAATGCTGGTGCTGTACCTAAATTAAGGTCACGGCCCTTACCTTCTCATCCTTCCGGCACGGTAAACCTTCGATTTGTCAGTGCGACGTTGAACAAGTAGGAAAAAGTCTTTACTAATAACGTCCATGTCCTTAGTGTAACGGTTAGCACTATTAGCTGCCGTCCTCGGGAGCCCAGGTTCGATTTCC
This sequence comes from Anabrus simplex, assembly GCF_040414725.1. NCBI lineage: Eukaryota > Metazoa > Arthropoda > Insecta > Orthoptera > Tettigoniidae > Anabrus > Anabrus simplex. The sequence goes on along the minus strand of NC_090265.1, from coordinate 1,312,273,578 downwards.
GAAAAGATAGAAATTTAAGATTGGCAAGAGGGCCAGTATGTGGTTAAAACGGTACATGAAACTCACCTTTATTGACGGTATACCTGAAAATAACTGCACCACTACAGTAATAACACTAATACATTAAAACGATTGCAGTTTCATCGTTGTTCAGCAATTAAAATACACACATTTCAGTAAATACGCGCACTTTAGAACTGCTCACCCAATGAATGTGAATGAATAGCGTATGGCCTTTAGTGCCGAGAGTGTCCGAGGACAAGTTCGGCTTGCCAGGTGCAGGTCTTTTGAATTGACACCCGTAGGCGACCTGCGTGTCGTGATTAGGATGAAATGATAACGAAGACGAGACATGCACCCAGCTCCGGTGCCAGCGAAATTAAGCAATTAAGGTTAAAATTTCCGACCCTGCCGGGAATCGAACTCGGGACCCCTGTGACCAAAGGCCAGCATGCTAACCATTTAGCCATGGAGCCGACTGCTCACCCAATAGATGATTGTAAGTGATTTAAATCCCTGCCCTTAAAAGGTTGTGAAGATAAGGAAGAAGAAAAAGAAGAAGGTGGAGGAGAAGAAGAAGAAGAAGCTCTGTTTGGTTGTTGTATGGCGTAATCTGTCCTACTCGTTGGCCGAACGGTCAGCGTACTGGCCTTCGGTTAAGAGGGTCCCGAGTTCGATTCCCGGACGGGTCGGGGATTTTAACCTTAGTTGGTTAATTCCAATGGCACAGGGGCTGGGTTTATGTGTTGTCTTCATCATCATTTCATCCTCATCACGACACGCAGGTCACCAACGGAAGTCAAATAGAAAGACCTGCACCTGGCGAGGCGAACCCGTCCTGGGATATCCCGGCATTAAAAGCCATACGCCATTTCATTTCATAGCGTAATCAACTTGTATTCTACATAAAATATGACACGCAATTACTTTATTTTTGCTATTTGCTTTACGTCGCACCGACACAGACAGGTCTTACGGCGACGATGGTACAGGAAAGGGCTAGGAGTGGGAAGGAAGCGGTCGTGGCGTTAATTAAGGTACAGCCCCAGCATTTGCCTGGTGTGAAAATGGGAAACCACGGAAAACCATCTTCAGGGCTGACGACAGTGGGGTTAGAACCTACTATCCCCCGAATACTGGGATGCTGGCCGCACTTAATTAAGCGACTGAAGCTGTCGAGCTCGGTCACGCAATTACTAGAGATGCATGTGTTGACCTTAATAACTCCCATTTCATAAATATACTTTTACCAGTCATTGTCGCATGATATGATACATTACAGATTTTCAATTCACGTAGAAGAACAAGCAATTAAAGCCCATTATGTTGGATTTAGACGGGTTATCCCCTTATGATTGTATTAAGTTACCTTAATTTCATGGCACATGCAAAATCATTGAATAAACACCGCAGTATTTATTTTATACCGTACTTATTTTCCTTTCTGCAGTAACTTCTTCATCCCTAACCTTATCAAAAACAAAGCGATTGTGGTGTTGTGCATCCTTCTGGTTCCACAGAATATTATGAATTAAAATGACACTAGTCACTAATTAATGGATATATACAGGGTGTCCCACTTAAACCTTTCACCCCAGATATATCTGGAACAACAAGAGATGTTGAAACATGACTTTCACAGGCATGAAGGCAGGGAAGGGGCTAATTAAAGTAAATACTATGAGCCAGTCAAAAACGTAGGAAAGTAGTATTTTCAACATCAACTTACGTTTTTTTAAATGGATATCTTTACTATTTCGTGCGCAATCGTTAACATGGAAAATCACATAAGTAATGGCGTTTCTTTCATCGTAATAGATCAATTACATCCAGAGATATTGCAACGTGAAGTTGACGCTTGAGATAAACGAAACGCGCAGCAGTTGCACATCCCGAGAGTCAAGCGCGAACCTCACAGTCCTCTTACTCACGATATAATTGCCGTACTACGATGCGACAGGCGCTGTACTTAATGCTATTTGCACTGTTATCAAGAGGGGTGAAAATAAGAGAAGGGTTTCCTGCCACAGCAAAAGGATATGTAAATAACTGTTTCTGCCTTGCGTGTTTTATTTACCTACACAGTACATTGCAGTACCCTGTACTGTACTACTTCAGAATGTACATAATTCGTACAACAAAGTTACTGTAACGAAATTCTCTTATTTTCATCCCTCTTGATAGCAGTGTCGCATTGTAGTACGGCAATCATATCGCGAGTAAGAGGACCGTGAGGTTCGCGCTGGAGTCTCGGGAAGTGCAACTGCTGCGCGTTTCGTTTATCTCAAGCGTCAACTTCACGTTGCAATATCTCGGGATGTAATTGACCTATTGCGATGAAACAAACGCCATTACTTATGTGATTTTTCATATTAACGATTGCTTACGAAATAATACAGAATGTCCATTTTAAAAAAACGAAACTATTTTCCTACGTTTTAGACTGGCTTATAGTATTTACTTTAATTAGCCCCTTCCCTGCCTTCATGCCCGTGAAAGTCATTTTTCAATATCTCTTGTTGTTCCAGATATATCTGCAGTGAAAGGTTTAAGTGGGCCACCCTGTATATATTATTTCCAAGGTAATGGAGCAGCGATAAGTGCAGCGAAATAAAATTATTTTGAACGCTCTGCTTTGCTCTCTGCTCTAGACAGAAGTGACGCTCTGCTCTCCACTGCACTATGCAAGCTCCAACATACAAGCATGAGTTTGATTCCGATGTTCCCCCCCCCCCCTCCCTGCTCGCCGCTCCACTATGTTTCCAGCCGTACATGAACACGTGGCATTCCCACTGGCTGTTCACCATTGAGGGACTTTCTGTTCGAGCTGTGGGAGTCATGGAGTGACTATAGTTCATTCCATGTTAAGAAAAAGGTATTGGTCTTACGACAACAGGTTTGCCATATCGAACGGCATGCTTAACACCATCACGGAAAAACGGAGGCACTTAAATTTATGAAATTAATTATTTTAAGCTGAAGATAAAAAGCGGAAGACACAATGCTGCATTTTACTTTAGAACTAAAGGGGATGGAGGGTTGGTTTGTACGGAATCAGAGGTACACTACACCACATAAAATCTCAGTATTGAAGTGTAAGACAAATTGGGGAAGAAAATAGAAAAATTTCCCCAGGCAACGGGGGTAACTATGTGTGCTCACAAAAACAATAGTAAAATTTAAATGAAGTGGTAATATTAAAACGTGCTTAAGAAAGAACAGCTAAATAACAAAACAAAGCCCAAATAAAACACACGGCATTTTTTATCTGTGCAAGTTATGCCATGGCGTATCGCTGCACACCACAACACCAACATTTTCAGTAATAATAATAATAATAATAATATTCGTAGGCCTCAGCTACCGTGTTCAGATATTTCAATTTGACGCCATCTGCCTGTCTGCTCGTCAATTTCGATGTTCCGTTTTGCTCTAGGCCCACTAGATGGCAGACCGAGTAAACCGAAACTCTCTTGGATGTCTATGGCTGAGATTTAATGAATTTTGTCGGGCAAACACCAAATGTGTCACTAGAAACAGTTTGCATGCCGACATCGTACGACATGGAGTGTCGAATGGACTTAATTAAGCCCTTAAAAATCCCACTACCTCTGCCGGGTTTGAAGCCCGCAATCCTGAGATCCGGAGGCCGACACTCTACCACAGATCCAGAGAGCTAGCTAATTTTCAGGAACAACTTATGTACAGTATGAAAATGGAACACACACAAATAGTGCGCAATATACAACTAACTCTCACTCAACAAAAGTAAGCACAGATTTAACGCCTAAAAACACACACGCAACAAATAAATACTGTAGATGACGGAAGTGAGCGGATTACAGAGTGAGGGACTACGCGATGCTTGTACCAGAGCTACACAGAAGAAAAATGAAGGAAGGCAACGAAGCGATGGCTCTTCTTGCCATTGTGCTTTCTCCTTGCGAATATATTTATGAAAAAGAAAATGTTATGTAGTTATTTTAATAACTCAGGGCAAAAATGTCTCATCCTTTTTATCTGTCTTTTACAATACATTGAAAACTAAAGTATCATGTCCCTTAATTACGAGGAATTATGGGTGTCTCAGAGAGGGGGATGTTCACTCTTTGTAGGTCCGTAAGAGCAATAGTGTTTTCTTAACGTGGAATGAGCTATAACGATGAGAGGTCCGTGACGTTGATCTCACATGGGCATGGACTAACCACACTCTATTGTCAACCATTTCTTCAATATAGCCCAATGTACTCTTGTTCTTTTCCTTCTTCCTGACGTTATTCCGATTTTCTTGGGGTCTGCGCTTGATCTGGATTGGGCAGAGCTTTACGCCGGATGTTGCTCCTGACGCCAACCCTACGTGGAGAGCTAATTCACTATTGCGTACTTCTCTGAGAGCTGGCAGTGTTGTGTAACGTGTAGACGAAGAAGAGTGTATTAATAAGAACACAAAAATACCTCATCCTAGATGGAGAGGAATTAACTAATCGCAGTTGAAATCCACCGGGACTATTTTCCAATGTGCTGAGCTTGTAAAAATAAACCTTATAGCACAACTTCGGTTAGGCGTTCTGATTTTGGTGAAAAATGAGCGTATAGTCATTGGATACAACATCCTATAATAGAAATCAGCATTTCGTCGTTGCCGGGACAAAACCTATGTGAAATATTTTAGCTTAGAACTTTGGCCGGTAAGGTTCTGTCATCTAAGGTTCAATATTGTGTGCAAGTTGTCGAGGCATTCTCGCTCTTCATAATGCATGTCCTGCGGGTCAGTATATCTCCAAAAATATAAAATAGGTTTTGTCCCGGCAACGACGATTTGTAATGTGGAACTTTCGGTATTTCAAATTACATTCCTCTGAAAAACTTTCTCAGTACCGAATGTCTTTCTGTATTATGAGCCGTACTGCTACACGTACAAATCCAATGAGTTTTATTAACAAAATTGACGGTTAAATGCAAGCTGTAAATTGTGTTACGTAAAAATAGGCTTAATAAAGAAACAGGGGAAATAGTTCTTCGAATTAAAGGTCCAATGTACGTTCCACAAGTTATGAACATGCCCACATTACTTTTCTCTATAGACCGAGAAAGATGGCTAAGCAGTTTGAGGCGTGCTGTTGTTGGTTTACATCTGGAAGATAGTGGGTTTGCACTCAACTCTTCCTCTTCCTGAGTCGAAGCAACGTACAGTAAAAGAAACCGAAAAATGTATTTTCCATAGGTTTATTTTATGTTTGCGTTATTTTAAGGGTCACTACTCGTGATTTTTCCTAAGAGTATGTACCTTATTAATTTAAAGTCCTACTGAGTGAATAAATGCTTACGTATGCTCTTTTGCTCCTGAGCAAAGGAAGGAGCTTATCACAAATATGTAACGGGTGTTCCAGATTTTATTAAAAATTTCGGGAACAGTGATGTTACGTAAATGTATTACTGAAGAAAACTGACGCATTACAGTAAACAGGTACCTAGAAAGATATCTGAGTGCGCTATTCTGATGAAACAGAAAATTTATTTAATTTCGCTGATACAGTATGTGATGAAAATGAGTGCCATCACATCCAACACAGTGTTCATTACGTTTCTGAAGATTATTGAATATGTCGATGAATAGAGGTTGTTGTTAGGACACAAAAAATGACGCAATATTCTCGTGTGAATTTTTTCAACATGCCCCATACGCAGGCATCTGGGTCCGTGAGATCGGGGTAAGAGGAAGGTTATGGAAATGGAGTTTCACAAGAAATTACGTGAAGTCCAAAGTGTCTTTGCAGAAAAGTTACTGATTTCCCGCGGTGAGGGGTGTAGATCCATCTTTTAGCATCCATTGTTGTTCCTGGCGCCAAAAAAATCCGCTCCAATCCTGCATTAATTGGGTAATAATTAAGTCTCTGTATACTTCCTTTAAAAATTCCGCTGAACAGACCTATCACTCAAACCGCGTTCCGGCGATGGACGTCGTAGACTACGCGTTGGAGATATTAAAATCTGTTAAAGAATTCCAACATGATTCTCATTGGTGATGGCGGTTCATAGGCGTACTGTTGTCCCCTATCTTTGACGTAAGACTAAGCCTGTATGACGGAATTTGTCAATGATACCTAGCATTGTTCTGTTATTTGGTACGCATTAATGCGAAGCAAACTCGGCACATTCTGACAACCCTTTCCGAATGACCTGAAATAACACTCCTGGCTAAACACCTTCTCCTCTGCAGTGAGAATCGTAATGTCAAAAACCAACCAAACAGCGAATAAAATTTCAAACTATTACGTAGACCTATAAATAAATATTTGGTTATACTAAGGAAACGTGGACAGCAGATGAGCAATAATTTCAATGTCGTTTGTTTTTCCACATACCGTAAAATGGAAGTGCACGTAGGTGCGATAATTAGAAATAGATCAATTTATCGCTCAATACAGCTGTTGATTGACTGACGTTCCTGATTTTCTTATACGTTTGGTTATTTGAGCCAAGAGTCAAATACTCTTCAGTAGCTATCTCCAGTTTTTTCCTCGGCATCCCCTCATGTTTTAATGTTGAACTCTATTTGAAATTTCAGGATGAATTTACGCCCACTGAAATTATAATATTATCGCTTTGGAGATCAAGTTTCCTGCTGGGTGGTTAAATTATTATACTATTTTGCTTCCAAACCACAATTTCAAACACTCCTCTCCTTTTCCCAGTTCAGTCCCGGTAGTTTTAGAAATTTTCGACATTTCACAGTATTCTGCGTCTATCAGGTTCACTTAAACGAAGTTTGCAATTATATAGGATGTCTGAAAGTACTCCATCATCACACGTATACAACAGGAACTCCATATTTTATCAATAAGTGTTGGTTAGTGTGTGAATTTTAGTGAACTTGTCTAGCCGAGTGGGGAAATCAACGATAAGTTACCCACTGTTCATTCACATTTATATCTACCTAATGCTTGGTCAGTTTGACAGGCAGTAATGTTACGTTTAGTTTTCTAGTTAGATATTGTTTATAATGAGGTAAGGCTTCGGGTATGGACTACACCAAATCTGCTACATTGACTTGACCCAATCTCAAGCCTAGCTTTAACAACGAATGAATTGACTGAGGTATGAACAATTATAGTAATGGCATTCCTTATGCAGACAGTCCCTCTTGTGAATGGTGTAAAAGTATCACCCTTAGAATTGGTTAGTGTGTGAATTTCAGTGAACTTGTCTAATCCAGTGGGGAAAGCAACGGTAAACGATATTACTGCCTATTTTCCTAGCACTCATTTTCAGAAACGCCTGGGCAACGTGTCGAAGCCGATGGTCGAGCTATTGGAGATCCCATAATTTTCCAGATTAATGAATAATCATTCATTAGTAGATACATATATACATACATACATCGGCACGTTTTGACTTCCATTTGTTGATACAGATAAAATTGTTTGTGTTCCAGCCTTCTCTTTCTAGCACTGCACCACAGAGTTTAATGGGAACTGAGTTAGTTCAGTAATTAAGTTGCTGGTGAAAATGATACTCATAGTGAGTGAGAATCTAACTCAAGACTGCCTGGTGCATAAACTCCTGATGGAGACTATTTGTGTGCGAGCACAGTGGCATCCGATAGAGGGTCAACACATAGGCTGGGTCCGCCGTAAATGGCAAGCGTCGAAGTGTAATGAATTATCTAAGGCTTTCCCGGGAATAATTCATAGCTTGCGCGTGAAGTTGACTGACACTTAGCAGGCGAGATTGGAGGGACCACGGATCGATTCGAGCGTGCTCGAAAGTGATCCCTTTGCTCACCGGCTCAGAGCATTAAATATGGCTGTGTCATGGCACTCGAGAATTTCGATGATAGTCTTTATTATATTTTCAGAGTGATATTTGCTCCAGTATGGATTCAAAGTTATTATTATTATTATAATTATTATTATTATTATTTGAGAATGAGCCCATTAGGACTACGCAAAGTACTTAGAAACACGCATTTGCCTTTCTTTGTGCCCACACTTCCTTCATTCGTTTGCTGTGTGTTTCTTTTCTTTCTTGAGACCATGTTGTTCCGGTCCTCTTCCTTGGTTCCTCCTCTTGGTCAACTTGCCACTTATGAACTTTGGCTCTGAAGATAACCTGGCTTTGGATGTCTTCAGGTGTAATTCCTGCCAGTTTGAGATCTGTTTTAATTTCGCCAATCCATTTTATTGTGTCCGTTTTCGCTTTACTTCGGTTTTCATAAAATTCAACTATTTGCTTGGTAAGTCTATCTGGGTTCATCCTTTTTATATGTCCAAAGAATCTTAATCTGCGTTTTCTGATGTCGCTGTGAATGTTAGAAAATGGTTTGATTTCCTGTTTCCCTCTAAGGCGGTACTGTTCATCTACGAGTTGTTATTATTATTATTATTATTATTATTATTATTATTATTATTATTATTATTATTATTATTATTATTATTATTATTATTATTTCGATGAGGCCTGCGAACGACCATGTGACAATTTCAATTCAATTCTTCATACTTTGCATTTTTTCTCCTCCATTCCTTCCAACATTCTTTCATCCTTTCATTATGCTGATTCTTTTTTTCCTCGGTCCACTTCGCACCAGGTTCCTTGTTCAATTTTTCTCGGAATGCTTCCATACTTACTACTCTCTTTCTAAAATCTCTCTGTCCATAGTTTCTACTTCTCTTACATTATTTATTTCTAAATCTTTCTTTACTTCTTGAATCCGGCTAGTTGTTGTCTTTTTGTCCTAAAGGTAATTGAAAATCCTTTTTGTTAATCTGGGATCACCCATTTTTTAAGTATATCCGAAAAATAGTGAACTACTTTTTCTTATTGTTTCTGTTATGTATTCTAAGTTCCTATATATTGCATCATTAGGTATTAATTTCCATACTTCTGTCGTTTTCACAGGGCCTAAGATTTTTCTCATGATTCTCCTTTCTAGTACCTCAAGTTTATCTAATCTATAGTTAAGTACCAGGCATTCAATTGCATTCCGGTTTCACCACTGTCGTGTAGTGCCTCATTTTCAGATTTTTAGATAGACAATTTTTGTTATAATAAATTCTTTGTGTTACCTTATGCTCTTTCGATCTTGTGTACCTTCTACTGCAGGCATTCTATTGCAGGTACCATCTACTGCAGGTTTGTCTAAACCATTTTCTCGAATTATTTTTCCCAGATATTTTAATTTCATCACTCTTTCCACTGGACCAATATAGGTTGCCAAACATTTTGGAGCGTTCCTGATGTTCGCAATCTATTTTCTTCTTTCTACGAAGATTCTCACACCTGTCTTGTTGGTTATTTCTTCAAAGATATTGATTGATGTTGTTGCACTTGTTAGGTTTTCTAACAATATAGCAAAATTGTCTGCAAATGCTAGGCAATTTATTCAAATTCCTTTGTCTTTTCTCCCCAAAGTTACCGGCATAATATTATGTTCTTTAAGGTTTATATGTCAAATTCTAGAAATTTTCTCTAGAGCACGGTTGAATAGAGGGAATGACAAACCGTCACCTTGCCGTACCCCTGTATTTATCTTAACACAATGCTGTCCGCTCACGTATCAGTACGTGTTTGCAAGCATGGTGCTCTGCAGCCGATCACGTATGAATACGTGTTGGTGCAAGTCTGTCTTCTGGTGCCATCTAACGGTTATTGAGGAACTATTTCGAGATTATCGTTGATCTACCTAAATGGTAGAAAATCTCCGCTTCTTTTAGTACTGGTTTTGCCCGTTTTAGTCCGTCAGTGGCATTTGTTTTTGCCTTCGAATATCTTCCGTGTATCCATCAATGCTAGTAAACAAAAATGGCAGTGCCGGTAAACAAAACCAATGGACTGACTCCTGGTGATATTATACATGAATTATACCCTGATAATTTGTCATATGTTTTCCGTGATTGTGAGAAGAGTGAATATGAATTGTCTAATGATAATTCTAGTGCCAGAGAAAGTGATGCGGTGAATGACACGTTTCTTGCACCATGTGAACAATGACCTGTTCCTTCAGATTGCAAAGATGGTCTAGATATAAATACTATTGATAATATTCTCCCTATTTCTGGCAGTGAGTGGCCTAACGGGATATTATACTGTTTTTGTAGTCTTTCTCGTGGACGCCTGGCGTTAAAATTTCGCCGTGTGAACCTGAAAATATAGCTAGGTTATGATGTCAAGTTGTTCATTTGTAATGATTTATTGGCGTATATGGTGGAGGAATCAAACAGATATCATTACCAGAATGAACCGAAATATAAAATCTCACCAAAAACATTAAAGTCGACAGATATAACTGTAAATGAACCCAAAATTATTAAATTATGATACCCTGCAATAACTCCATGTCTCTGCCAAAAACTTCCGGCCACAGGGGCCAGTTATACGTCAGATGGGCCGGACAGCAATGTGTTAATACGTTCCGATGGCTCATTCATAAATTTCACCCTTGAAATTATGTCAGTAAGTGTTTCACCTATTGGGATAGCAAATTTAGTTTTCACTCCAAATTCACGAATTATTCTATCTATGGTTTCTCTATTAACCGAGTCAAAGGTATTTTTTAAAATCTAAAAATGCCACAACAATGTCTTTTGAATTCAATATCCAGTGGCGAATTATGGATTTTAAGTTAAATATTTGTTCTGAACAAGATCTACCTTTTCGGAATCCAGCTTGATACTCACCCAGTTGCTTGTCAAGTGATATTTCTATTCTATTCAGCAAGATTTTTGAGAATACATTGTATGAAATTTTCAGAAGAGAGCTCTCTAGCTATAAACCTTTTGTTTGTCCCCTTTTTTATGCATAGAGCCACTTTCCAATCTTATGGAATCCTCTCTGTTCTCCGGATGTCTTCGAAGGTTACCTGCAGCTCTTCAGTGATTTTTGAATGAGACCATTTCAAAAGTCCAACTGTTATAGAGTCTTCTCCACTAGGTTTTTTATTTTTCAGATTGTAAATTGCTTGTTTAATTTCTTCAGCAGTGGGTGGTAGGCCTATATCATCTTGCAGTTTTTCAGTTGTTTGAGAGAATTCCAAATTATGGTCGAGTTAAGGGCAGTTTAAAAGTTGATCAAAGTGCTTCGCAAGTATTTCACAATATATTCTCATCATTGCTGCACGATGCGCAGGTCGCCTACGGGAGTCACATCAAAAGACCTGCACCAGGACTCTCCGGTGGCCACACGCCATTATTATTTTATTATCGTTGCTTAGGCCAAGTCTACAATTTTCATTCTTAAAGCATATGCTAGGCTCTTGATGCCCCTTTCATTTACTCTTAACAGTCTGGTAGAAGTTTCGGGAGTTATTTTTAATAAAGTTGTATTGCAGGTCAATAAATTGTGATTTTTCCAAAGGTATTTTAACTATCCTTAATATTCTAGCAGTGTCTGTCCATTTCTGTTTGAATTGGTCATAGTGCTCAATCTTTCCAGAGGATTTCCACTTCATCCATTGTTTTACTCTCTCTCTTGTAACGCATCCTCACATGTTTGATTCCACCAAGGTTGCTTTTTATGTTTGACTGTTCCCAATGTTTTCCGGGCTGCATTGGTTATTTCTTTAGATACATCTTGCCACTTCCTATGATGAGATACTTTTATTTCTTCCTGAAATGTTTTCAACGTCTCTCATGTAATTTAGCAGTCTATTTGTGTTATATTTGTTTACTCTTTCCCCTCTTTTGTGATGTCTGTTGGGTAAGAATTTTAGTTTTATTTGAGACAAGTAGTGATCTGAATCAAATTCTCTGCTTCTTACTACCTTGACATTCATAACTTTCATGTTTCTAATGGATATAGCTACATGATCCAGTTGAAATTCACCTAGTAATGGATTTGGAAAAATTCATGTTGTAGATTTTCTTGGCAATTTCTTGAAGAAAGTTGATATTAAATTTAGGGAATGCTTTTACAGATTGTAATTAATCTCATTCAATTGATGTTTGTCCTTTCGTGTACAGTATATTCTCCCAATATTAGTCTAGGATTTATCTCTCTTCCTGCTTGAGCATTTAAATCTCCAAGCAAGATCAACACATTTGATTTTGGAATTTCAGATAATATATCATTCAGGAGTGTCCAGAATTCCTCTACTTTATTTGGGTTCCTTTTGTCTTCGTTTATTGTTTTAGGACAGATAATAAAAGTATAATTTTTACTTTTGTAATTCATTGCTAAAAGAGATATCCTTTCTGAGAGGGATTTGGATTCAGTGACATTGTCTAACAACCTTGTATGGACATGGCTGTCCCCAAGAGCGGCATTCCTTTCATAATGGTAATCGCAGGTTTACTTCTAAAGATTTGATAATATTTCTTTTCTGCCACATTCTCTTTCAAAATTACTAAAATTTGAACTTCGTTTCAAAATGTTTCTGTTTACCAACCTTCAACAAAGAATTTACATTCAAAGTGCCTGGAAAGAACTTCTGTTTAAACTTAAGTCTGGACGGATTCCGAGGATACTCCGCCTCATCCTTATTGCAGAGTTTGGAAATCCCCAAAACCCGATACATTGCATAACGCAATGGTGGATTACTCTTCCGAACTGCCTCCTGTGGTAATGCTTTCTTTGCTTTCCATTTTGAAATTGAAATTTTGTGTTTAAAGGGTAGGAACATCATTCAAAAGTAAGATCAGCTTGTTAGTCTGAAAAGATTTTTCTTTTGTGGTTGAATCCACTAGGTTCTTTCGCCCTCTCAGCCGCTGAGAAATGAAATTCTTCTTCCGCCTTTAAGACTGTTGGCCATTTTTCTTTTGAACCTCAGTTGATCCGCGGGTGCTTATTTGGCATTGCCTTATTTACACCTGTCCCGCATATCTAGAGGAACTTCCTCTATCAGCCATATGGGACGCGCCGTGTCGGAGTTGAAGTCCCCCACCCCAGTGTCTTGTGCAGGGTTATATTTAGCCCCTAATCAATTCAGAGCCGAACCCCCACACAAACTAACCAGGCATTATTATTTTTGCCGGACTGAGTGGCTCAGACGGTTAAGGCGCTGGCCTTCTCACTCCTACTTGGCAGGTTCGATCCTGGCTCAGTCCGGTGGTATTTGAAGGTGCTCACATACGTCAGCCTCGTGTCGGTATATTTACTGGCACATAAAGGAACTCCTGCAGGACTAAATTCGGCACCTCGGCGTCTCCGGAAACCGTAAAAAATTAGTTACTGGGACGTAAAGCAAATCACATTGTATTATTATTATTATTATTATTATTATTATTATTATTATTATTATTATTATTATTATTATTATTATTATTATTATATTGTTGTTGTTGTCTAAAGAAGTAGCAATTTGTGTAATATTCCATATGAGGAGATAATGGCTAAGTTAGGAATGCGAAGTTGTGTATGTAAACCAGTTACGGTTGTAGGAATATTTGAGACAAATGGAAGAGGAGAGGCTACCTAGAGGAATAAATGATTTGGTTATAGATAGTAAGAGAATAATAGCAAAAATGATGACAAACGAGGCCACAATGCATGTTGGAAAACGAGGATTTTTGAAGTGCTGCATTCATTCAGGTGCTTGTAAACTAAACTCTGGAAGGTACTACTGAGTGTAGTGAAGTAGACATGTATACCGAGTTGCAGAGAGACTGAAATAGCCCATTGTGAGAAAGAAGTAGAAAAACTTTCGAATAAGAACGTATAGGTAAGTTCGGAACGAAACTCTGCATCAGGGCAAGTTTAGGAATGCCAGAAACGGCAAAATAGGAAATGTATTTGATATATTTTCCAAAATGCTGTATATTCCTTTAAAGGAAGAACTGACAATGATTTTATAATCTTTTGCTCACGTAGAGAGGTTCTACACTGGATAATGATTGTTATTAAGCCGACGTCATGTGTAAAGGAGAATGAACCTTACCGTACCGTGCTGTAGGAATGCACGCTTGCGTAGCGTATTTACGCACTCCTTCAGTATACTGTATTTAATTTGCATTTTCCTTTAGACTTCCACATAGGAAAATCAACGCGATAAACATTGTTCTGATAGAATCCTTGCCTATATGTGGCTGGGAGTTGTGGCAAGTCTTAAGGAATATAATGGATAGGAAGTCATACCGACGATATGCTACTGATGAAGGCGATCAAAACTCAGATACCGTGTGCCAGAGTTCAGCCCATAACATCCTATTACTGGAGGATGAGTTCGTTAAAGCCCTTGAAGAGCTAGTTGAACAGATCGAGGACAGTTACAAAACCAAGAATGGTGATGATCTGCTTGACGACGTGGGTAGCTGTGTAGCTTTTATGGTAAAGGAGAAGAAACTTGGCATAGAAGGGTATTACGGAATGAAAACAGATCAATCTATAACAAGGGGTAGAAATTGGATTTCAAAGAGGTCTACAGGCAATTTAATGTAGCCTACAGAGAGATGGTAGAACAAAAATGTAAATACTTCGGTGACTGGACTGAGCCCATTTTGTCAGAGAAAGCAGCCCTCTCCGCGAGAGTTGCCAAGATGTAACTGGCTAAGAATACCTACAACAAGCATTGCCCGTCATTAAATATCGTCGCTTCACCGGTAAAAGTTTGTATTCCACAAAGCTCTTCTTATCGATTATTCTCCTTAAGACTGGTCACGCCTCCCATCCACGCATGGATATGCAGTCCATCAGAACAAATTTTGTTGTGTTCATTTTCCTATGCCCATGTGTAAAGGAAAATGAACCTTACTGTACCGAACTATAGGATGTACGTTTGCATTACGTATTTACGCACTCCTAGTGTATAATGCATGTAAGGTTCATTTTTATTTATTCGTTGGCATAGGAAAACGAGCAGAACGGACATTGTTTTGTTGGACTGCGTACCCATATGTATCTGGGAGGCGTGACCAGTTTTAAGGAGAATAAAAGATAGGAAGAGCTTTGTGGAGTACAACGTTTTACTGGTGAAGCGACGATATGAGTATGATACACTACACAACAGGCATGCACCCGGAAGACCTGTGTGTCAAAGAGTTTATGTAAATAATTAAAAAAGTTTAATTCAAGAACTTGCAGTCAGAGAGAGGGGAATTCTCGGAATGATCCAAGGCCCAGTACTGGAAGATGGGAATACCGGAGATGTGAAAATTCAGAGTTCAAATTCCAGATAGAGACGCTCTCTGACTGTTAGAAAAATGAGTACAGCCTTGAATGGTCATGTGCTAAGGTTTTCCCCCCAACAGCCTGTCAAACAGCCTATTTACCTTCTGGAAAAATGAGAATGGCCGTACTACATGGCAGACGGACAATAAGAAGGATTTTTATTAACTGGGGCAGACAAAATAGACAGCTGTAAGAGAGATCCCAAAACAATTTCTGGGTTTTCAGTAACAATTTCTGAAGAATAAATGCACCCCCTGATCGGAGGAAAGAAGGAGTTACACACGGAGAAAGTGAAAAAATTCCGAATTAAGTTTAAATCCCAACATGAAAATATAAAATACAACAATATAACAATATAAAATGCCAAAGTCTAAAACTGCCACTGCCACAAACACAAGTGTGCCAAGAATTGTACTGCGAATGTAAGCGAAAGAGTATGGGAATTTTGGCTGGAATTCTATAGCACAGACGTCATATCCAAGGAAGCAAACTACGAACTGAGGCAGGTTTTCAGTACACGTGTTTAATCAGAGGGTAAGTCGTATCGAGCGTTTCCATGAGGCATCGGTGGGCTATACGTACTGTCCATGTGGCGAGAACCCCAACAGATACCATGTTATCGATTGCGCAATATGATCTTTGTCGCTACTGCAGTGGCGGGATTTGAACAATGTAAAAACACTAGCTTGATATATTTTATCACTCTCTTCACTTCTTACGATTTCTATATATATATTGTCGTTGAAGAAAGAAAATCTCGTATGTCCAAATGTTCTTGTCCATTATTTTCCTTAATACTAGTCATGCTACCCAGTCACATTTGGATACTCAGTCCATCAGAATATTTTTCGTTGAGTTCATTTTCTTATGCATATTTGTAAAGAAATTGAACCTTAGCATACCGCACTGTACGAATGTATGTTTGTATGGAATATTTACGCACTCCTACAGTGTACTGTGTTTAAGGATAATTTTCTTTTACACCTCCGCACAGGAAAGCGAACACAACGAACGTTGTTCTGATGTACTACATATCCTAATGTAGCTAAGAGGCGAGGTTTTGACACAACAGTGACGATATGTAGATAACTGCTTAGTGATACGTAAATGTACTTATGCTCGACGATGCAGAAATATAAATATGATATGCCAGAAAACTGAATCTTAATTAGGCTTAATATAGTTCAAGTTCAAGTTGTCCATCAATCAGAGTTCAGATTTTTATTAGGATACAGGTTCTCCACCTATCACAGTTCAGATATTCATTACGATACAACTGTTTGACCAATTAGGTAAGGATAACATCGTATCTGGGCTCAACGCACTTGCATCGCACTTGTTTCCAAAATCAAACATGTCGGACACACATATTAACAATGCACCTTCTACTTCCAATATTCCACAACCACACGGCACCTTCCCGCAAATTCACTTCACCAATTGTAAAGTATACAATTTGTATTTGAAATAAAACTAGGTTATGATAAACTCCTATCAAAGATTTTAAAACATATGACATTGTCACGGTCTCTGATCCACTCATGGAAAATCAATAACCCAGCTCATGCGCTCTGAGCTCTGTTCAGTAAACTCAACTGTCTAGCCACATCTCGACATAAATTTATGCAACTCACCTATAATCGTAATTAAGACACTCGTTTGGAAATTATAAAACTCGCTTCGCTCGTTTTATAAACACACTCTTGTCTTAAAGCTTGTTGCATAGTTTACTATGTGTCTGTGTGTGGAGGTAGGTGTAAGTTAGGATCATAGCATTCTGTATAGTATTTAATCTTGGTTTAGCGTAGGAGAGGGCTTTATAGCCGTAACCGCGCCAAGTAAAAAATACATGATAAGGAAAATAATAAATAAATAAATAAATAAATAAATAAATAAATAAATACATAATTAAACCATCAGGCTATTACTATTAAGCTTGATAAACAAGATATTCTACATATTTATTAAAAGTACCAAAAGTTGTATTTTTCATGTACCTGTTCATTGATATTTTATACGTAGATACGTCTTTCGTAAGGAAATATGTCATTGGTGACCAAGTAGCGTACATTCAACGCAGCCTACCTGCTTTGACAGGGTTATAAGGTTGCCAATGATACCTGAAGCTAGACACCTTTGAAATGAGCCTAAAGCCACAAGGTTTGTATTTATTACAGTGGAGCTAGTGTTTCACACTGTGCAGAGTCTATGAACACGAGTTCGTAATGAGGTAGGTTGCAACCCGGCTCTTTAATGGTCGAGCAAGCTCACATTTCCACCCTAATGAAACTTTAACGTGCGCATGCAACTGGAGCAGTGGTGTTCACCGTCGTGCCTTACATGCAAATATCTGTAGGGACGATTGCTTAAACATCGTTTACCACCATCTCCTCTCACTTTTGTGCAAGTAACACTCAGTAAAACGGACCACAAAGCGAAGAGGTACATGTGTTAAATCTCCATTGGCTCATATTACCAACCTCAAGCTTCAAACAGATAGCATAAAGTGAGAAAAAGTCAGGTCCTGAAAGCTACAATCACCATACCTCCAAACTGCGAAATCAGCACAAAAATATAATTTATTGCGTACGTGTAATATACTCGTGAAGTAGCACAGTGGTAAACAGCATTTTACTTAGCGAAATATACATTTTTCAAGACCTGTTTCGAATGAGAGTCCTGATTTTTACATGGTTACTCGTGCCAAGGAGAAAAAATATTTCCAGTATTAAAATATCCTAACTACAAATCAAAGCTTGTGTTGCTTCAGTGCTGATGGACTTCGGGCATTATTCTTGGCTTTCTAGACCAGGGCCACTACCTCACCGTCAGAAGGCTGCTCATTTGATCTCATATAGGCTCAGTGGACCTTGAGCAAGTCCTCACATACAAATAAATATTCATCAACTGGCCAGGAGTCGTATCCAATGCATCCGATTATGAGGTAGTCCCACTATGCCTAGACACTTGATAATACTAAGTACTGTTTTATCCATTCTTTAAAAAATACAACTAGTTTGAAAACATTGTTTCTGATTTTTATTTTCATACGGCTAGTGTTTTATTTCATTGTTTCACGATTTTGATGTTTCTCGGGCTATGTGTATCCTAGCATCCCATTTCGGATTAATTATTTCTGGATAAGATGACTCTTCTAATTCCCAAACTACAAACATTTTGCTGCCAAAATATTCAAAACAATGGTTGATGACTTTCTTGCGCATTTGGAGTGTCCAGAATTGTAGCAAAATTACCGAGAAAGTGGTCATGTGGTTTGGGTCACGTAGTTCCCAACTTGCATTCAGGGGATAGTCGGTTCTAATCACGCTGACGGCAGCCATGAATACGGTTTTGGGTGGTTTCTCATTTCACAACAGGCGAATTCTGGGACCATACATTAATTAAGGCCATGGTCGATTCCTTCCCACTCCTAGCCGTAACCAATCCCATTGTCACCAAAAAACCTATCTATGCCGCTGCGTCTGTATCAGATTGTGAAAATAATTATAGAAATTTAGGATTATTTTTCACATTCTGGCACGAAAGTCTCCATTTTCCAGATTCGTTCCACTAAATTAATAACAAATTTATTAGTTTCCTCAGTGGATCAGCGGTTGAGTATCGGACACAGGATTCCAAGTTCAAGGGTTCAATCTTTATTTTTCTGAAATATGCTCCAAAATTGCGGCACTTCGTACCATGGCTGTAAACAGATTGTAGACCTCTCTTCGTTCACTAACTCTTAACCGACAAATTAATACAGGCATATAAACCATCCAGTAAAATTACATATCGTGTTTAAGAAACAATACCATATACCCCGGTCACATCTCCCACCTACATGTAAATATGCAGTCCATCACAGCAATTTTCATTGGGTTCATATTCCTACGCAGGTGTAAAGAAAAATGTTCCTTACCGTACCGTACTCTGGGAATGTATGTTTGCATTGTATGTTTACACATAAGCATAGGAAAATGAACACGACGAAAGTTGTTCTAATGGACCACATACCGTGCATTACTGAGAGGAGTGACTAATCTTAAGGAAAATAATGGATATGAAGAGCATTATCAGATAAGTGGAATTGTTTTAAACAGAGATATTCACTCCTAGATAGGAATATAATCGGAATGCATAGATTGGTAGGCCGACGTTCTGTGTGGATGTCATAATTTCAGATTGTATGCAACTTGGTAGCTGAGACCATGCAATTGCGATTATTACTGGTTTAGGCACTGATATAAAACAGGAGGTTTAAACATTTCACTAGCAGTGTGCTGATTCAAAAACTCGATATGGGTTGAATTTTTAAGACACGCTACGTGAGTTTGAGTGATAGATAATTAAGTCGAATCTTAGATCTCGTACCGGCAGTGAGATGGATAGGCAGTCTAGAGACATATGATGGTAACGTGACAGCGCACAAGCGATGCGATATGGAGGGGCTGATCCATTCTGTTCAGTTCGTTGCCCTGTTTATAGTTAATTGTTTAGACAAGTCAAGTGAGAAGATGAACGTCAAAGTATGAGACTGTTATTAAACAGAAAATAATAATCACAATTTCTTCCAGTAGAATGCACATGTTTTCATCTCTACGTTCATATAAACATCCACACAAGAAACCTAACTCAGACGTGTCCTCTAACATATTTTCACTTACACTGACTGACAGAGCAAATGCAACACCAAGAAGGAGTGGTCAGAACTTTATGCCAATTGCAGGGTAGACTGACGTCACTGAGGTATGCTCATGATGTGAAATGCGCCGCTGTGCTGCGCACGTAGCGAACGATAAATGGGACACGGCGTTGGCGAATGGCCCACTTCGTACCGTGATTTCTCAGCCGACAGTCATTGTAGAACGTGTTGTCGTGTGCCACAGGACACGTGTATAGCTAAGAATGCCAGGCCGCCGTCAACGGAGGCATTTCCAGCAGACAGACGACTTTACGGGGGGTATGGTGATCGGGCTGAGAAGGGCAGGTTGGTCGCTTCGTCAAATCGCAGCCGATACCCATAGGGATGTGTCCACGGTGCAGCGCCTGTGGCGAAGATGGTTGGCGCAGGGACATGTGGCACGTGCGAGGGGTCCAGGCGCAGCCCGAGTGACGTCAGCACGCGCGGATCGGCGCATCCGCCGCCAAGCGGTGGCAGCCCCGCACGCCACGTCAACCGCCATTCTTCAGCATGTGCAAGACACCCTGGCTGTTCCAATATCGACCAGAACAATTTCCCGTCGATTGGTTGATGGTGGCCTGCACTCCGGGCGTCCGCTCAGAAGACTACCATTGACTCCACAGCATAGACGTGCACGCCTGGCATGGTGCCGGGCTAGAGCGACTTGGATGAGGGAATGGCGGAACGTCGTGTTCTCCGATGAGTCACGCTTCTGTTCTGTCAGTGATAGTCACCGCAGACGAGTGTGGCGTCGGCGTGGAGAAAGGTCAAATCCGGCAGTAACTGTGGAGCGCCCTACCGCTAGACAACGCGGCATCATGGTTTGAGGCGCTATTGCGTATGATTCCACGTCACCTCTAGTGCGTATTCAAGGCACGTTAAATGCCCACCGCTACGTGCAGCATGTGCTGCGGCCGGTGGCACTCCCGTACCTTCAGGGGCTGCCCAATGCTCTGTTTCAGCAGGATAATGCCTGCCCACACACTGCTCGCATCTCCCAACAGGCTCTACGAGGTGTACAGATGATTCCGTGGCCAGCGTACTCTCCGGATCTCTCACCAATCGAACACGTGTGGGATCTCATTGGACGCCGCTTGCAAACTCTGCCCCAGCCTCGTACGGACGACCAACTGTGGCAAATGGTTGACAGAGAATGGAGAACCATTCCTCAGGACACCATCCGCACTCTTATTGACTCTGTACCTCGACGTGTTTCTGCGTGCATCGCCGCTCGCGGTGGTCCTACATCCTACTGAGTCGATGCCGTGCGCATTGTGTAACCTGCATATCGGTTTGAAATAAACATCAATTATTCGTCCGTGCCGTCTTTGTTTTTCCCCAACTTTCATCCCTTTCGAACCACTCCTTCTTGGTGTTGCATTTGCTCTGTCAGTCAGTGTAATAACAATAACACATATCTGACAAAGTTCTTCCTAACCATTATGTTTCTTACGACTGGTCACTTTTCCCAACTTTTGTTCTGTTTATTGCCTATTCTTACGTGTAAAGGAGAATGAACCTTACTGTACCGTACTGTAAGTATGCATGTTTGCATTACGTATTTACGCACTCCTCCCGTACCGTATGTTTGCATGACGGATATGTATTCAATGCTCAGTTTCCTTTATACTTCAGTATAGGAAAATTAACACAACGTAAATTGCTCTGATGGTCTGCATATCGACAAGTGGCTGGGAGACGTGACCAGTCCTAAGGAACATAATGGATAGGAAGAGCATTCTCAGATCCAAACCAAAAAGGAACCCCCATGGCACTACAGCCCTTGAAGGGCCTTGGCCTACCAAGCGACTGCTGCTCAGCCTAAAGGCTTGCAGATTAAGAGGCGTCGTGTGGTCAGCACGACGAATCCTCTTGGCCGTTCCTAGACCGGGGCCGCCATCTCACCATCACATAGCTCCTCAGTTCTAATCACGTTTACTGAGTGGACCTCGAACCAGCCCTCAGGTGCAGGTAAAATCCCTGACCTGGCCGGGAATCCAACACGGGGCCTCCGGGTAAGAGGGCAGGCACGCTACCCCTACACCACGGGGCCGGCGCATTCTCAGATAAGCGGTATCAGTTTCTAAGGGACGATATAGCCGAAGATGTCGTGTTCGAAGAAAACACTCATGGTGGAAAGCCTGGCGTGAGTGGACAGGTACCGATCATGCAGCATTCATGAAAATGCCGAACAAAAATGAATCCTTGTTGTCATGTCATAAAATACTGAACATGGAACAGTGCACTTAGTATGTGTTCAGAATGTTTTGACTTTAACCAGGTAGGTTTAGAAGTCGTATTTTCCATATATCTTTAGTTAGGCTTAAAATAGCCAGGTTTTATATTTCCTTGGGCGGTAAAATGAAATGTCGTATGGCTTTTAGGGCCGGGATATCCCAGAACGGGTTCAGCTCGCCAGATGCAGGTCTTTCTAATTGACCCCCGTAGGCGACCTGCGCATCGTGATAAGGATGAAATGATGGTGAAGACAACACATACACCCAGCCCCCGTGCCATTGGAATTAACCAATTACGGTTAAAATCCCCGACCCGGCCGGGAATCGAACCCGGGACCCTCTGGACCGAAGGCCAGTACGCTGACCGTTCAGCCAACGAGTCGGACGCCTTGGGCGGTGATCAATTTGAAGAAGTAGTATCAGGACTCTTTCGAGAAAATTAAAAGCGACGGCATAAGTAAACTGGTAAGAAACTATAATGAACGATGTGCAAGAGTGCAAAATAAAATATCATAAACATGGAAGAGAGAGACGTTAGTCAGAAGGAGGATTTTATTTGATAACCTATTTATTTTTCTCTTGTTTTCATCACTTGGTTTAATATTGGTAGACAGAATATATTTAGAACCCATATTTAGCAATTTTTCCTGCTTGAAGCTTTAGTTGGTGGATACAGATGGATTTGAACGTTGTAAGATATTCAAAGGCTAGAAACGAAACTAAAAATAAAGTCGATTGCATAGGATGTTTTAAGAGACTGAAATTGTTGAAATTTTAAATTAAAAGGAACGGGCACGTAGTCGAAATAGATAGAGAGATATTATAAGAAATACGTTAAAATGTTAAGCTGAAACATAGGATAGCTTACAAATTGGGAGTCTTTTAAAAGACTGAACTGAACACATCAGGTTATTTGGTCGGTATATGTTTCTAAATTCTTAGACTAGTAAAGTTAAAGATGAATTACAGCTTCAGAGCATGCCTTAGAATGTATAGTTAATTCATCCCGGATGCACTCAATCCGCTGCAAAATTGTGAATTTTAATCCGTATCCCTATGGTTAAAGTAATAGTGTATTTTGATTAACATACCACATTCCGATGATGTCTGTATTTAGTAAATTCACTGCCACTCTTTCGGGAAATGTCAGCTGAACACAGCCTTCATAATTTTTAACAATATTTTCCCCTCAATTTTCAAATATTAGGCCATAATGAAGGTGTAGGCGAGCTAAAACTAATGCCGTGAGATGGCAATAGTGACCAAATGTCTTTTACTCACAGAAAATAACGCCGATTTTGACGTACAGGTCCGAAGGCTGGTTATACTTCGGATATGTTATTTATGAGTAGGAAATAACGGCATGCAAGTAACGCTAATGATTGCTGTTTAGAACAAGTGCGCACTATTGTAGTAGGGCCCTCGCAATGTGTTGAGAATGCTACGTTAAGAATGAACTTCATGAAGGGATATGTCTATCTACTGGCTTTGATGATATGGGTGTATAAGATGACTGGGTGAGAATATCGGCAGATAATCTAGGAAAATATTGTATTCGGCTATGGGGAGGTGGAGGGAGGAACGGAGGGAGGAAGACGCGATTAAGGTTAGACTAAGGTATTCAATTTTTCAGAGTGAGGAGTGGAAGCAAGTTAGGCCAATGAGTTAGTTGCAAATACAGTTAACACTCCTTACTCGGAATTTCATTTATTCTGCATTCGCGAAAACTCAGACTGCTTTTCATCACATGGTAAAACATTGCAATACTGCACCTGCCTTCGAATTTGTCTCAAGGTGAAAGAAGAAGGCAGATGTTTGCAATAAAAGTAATAGAAAATTTAAAACTCTGAAGTATAAGAGAAAATTCGTGTCTCTTATAAGTTTTACTGACATTAATTCAGACTACGAAAAGTATTACCTTACGCAAAGAGAGATCCAAAAATAAATCATTGCTTAAGGAACAATATCGCGTATCTGACAATGCTCTTCTTACCAATTATACCTGTTTAATATCCCATTGAATATTGTAATATTTACTGTGTATAATATGTGTGATAACATTTGTTGCCTTTACATCAAGTATATAGTGGTTTGTGCCAGCCTTACATTTTGGGAAAAGGCTAGAAGGAAGGTGAAGAAGGCACTGTGCTGTGCTATAAAGCATCCTGAAGAATATTACGTAGCCTTTTATAACCACTACACACATACATATATACATACTAACGTCATTATAAATTAATTTTTATAGCTTCAGAAAACGTTTATATAATACGCACTTTTACTCATTACGATCAGGTATCGCCCCATTTGTCCTAAATAATGAGTCTTTACTGCAGAGAGGCTTAGTTAATTAATTATGGCTTGCAGGCTGAATGCAGAAACGCGTACGACCATAAAGAATGAATTATACATGTAGAGATATGCACTGAGACTGGCAAGTATAGACACTACACACGTGGTCGATTCTCCTAGAAGGATGTGGTTTCGATTATTCTATGGATGTAGGAGAATTTATGCAGATCCATTTTGAAGAGGCAAAATGCACTCTAGTTCTCTGAGCCTTCATTACAAACGTGTAAGGGGTTATTTCGTGGGAGAATAGGTGGCCGGACATTGAGCAGAATACACTATCCTAGTTAGGGTTATGTTTAAGGATAGTTAAAGTCTTTACTTTCCGCTCTTCCCGAAGTCCGCTATGGCCTCTGCGGAAATAACATTTTTTTTATGTATATGTATGTTTAGATTTCAGATCTGTCCTCATGCAGTTAGATTAGATTATATTGTCGATGAAGAAACAATACCACGCATCGCACAATGCTTTTCCTACACATTACTTTCCTCAAGAATGGTCACGCCTCCCAGCCACACATAGATAAGCAGGTCATCAGAACAATGCTCGTCATGTTCATGTTCCTGCGCTGGTGTGTAAAGGAAAATGAACCTTGTATGCATTATACTGTAGTACGTAAATACAAATTGAAACCTACCACCTGTTTTCCAGTCATTGACCGGGTCAGGAATGTAACGAAATGAATAATATATAGGCTATTAGTACGATGGGGTCGCTACTCGCAAAGTGATTTATTAATGACTGATAGATGCTATGAAATGAGAATGGAGAGTGTTGCTGGAATGAAAGATGACAGGAAAAAGCCGGAGTACACGGAGAAAAACCTGTCCCGCCTCCGCTTTGTCCAGCACAAATCTCACATGGAGTGACCGGGATTTGAACCACGGTATCCAGCGATGAGAGGCCAACGCGCTGCCGTCTGAGCCACGGAGGCTACTCTGTAGTACGTAAATATTTCGTGGAAATTTATACACTCCTACAGTACAGTAAAATAAGGTTCATTTTCGCTCACTAGTGGGCATAGGAAAATAAACACAACGAACATTGTTCTCATGGACTGCAAACTCATGTAAGGCCAGCAGGCATGACCATTATTAAAGAAAATAATGCATAACAGCGTTTTCAGATACGTTGTATTAGAACTAAGCCACCATTAGTTTCTTCAGTAAGTCGAAACTAATTTACGACTAAACTTAGAAATTTCAAAATTAATAATTTCCCCTTTTTAGTATAATCCTACTGTAATATACTTTTTCATGTAGTTTCTAAATTAATTTCGACAGACTGAAAAACCTAACAACTATAAATTAACTTGGCCGGGCTGGGTGGCTCAAAAGTTTGGGACTCTGGCCTTCCGATCTCAACTTAGCAGGATCGATCCTGGCTTAGTGCGGTAGTACTTGAAGGTGCTCAAGTAAGTCAGCCTCATGTCGGTAATTTTACTGGCACTTAAAAAAATTTCCCGCGGGACAGAATTCCGGCACCTTGGCTTCTCCGAAAACCGCAAAAATGTAGTTAGTGGGAAATGAAGGCAATAATATTATTATTCATTTAACTGAGTCGGAACTGAAAAGAATTGGCTTCAATTATCACAATAGTCTGTATATGGCGTGTTCTATGTGTGTTAATATTTGAAAATATCAATTTGAAATGCCATTCGAAAATAAACGTAAGCAGACAGATTCGGTATCTTACGAACGGAAATCATTATTTGTTGATTACGATTTCAGGAACAGTTACGTACATAAAAACGGCTGATATGTAGGTACATTACTGTGAGAATTATTTCCAAGGCCTGTCCCGTTAGCGAGAATCTGCAACACACCAACTTGTTATTTCATGGCATAACTTGATTTATTTTATTCTGAGCCTACGCTCTGAACATATCAGAAATGCACAAACCACGCAGTGAAGCGGAACATTCATTGAGCAGGAGTTATAGATTCTGTTACCTGTGAAGTATAAATTGTATTCCATTGTAAGTGATTTTATACATGCAGGGTAACAGATTATCGAGTTACCAACAAAAATGTTTCTCGCTCAGGTTGTTTAGAAACTTTACACTGTGTTTATGTTGAGGATACTGCAGAAAATATGGCTCATTAAAAGTTTACTTCAGCATTTCACAATAGACTTCAGAGTATTTTTGGACCATAATTGGCAAATAACTTTATACCTCTGCTTCATTAGTCGAGTATCTTTACCTATACCAGAATTAGTTCTGCAACGGGATCATAAATCCATTCGTAACATTCCATATCGATGGCCTACATTGAATACCTCGTATCTCACAAAATTCTTCCTATTCATTACTTCCCGTAGGACTGGTCACGCCTTCCAGCCACATTTGGGTATGCAGTCCATCAGAACAATGTTCGTTAGGTTTATTTTTGTATGCCTACTAGTAAACGAAAATGGACCTTATAAACATTATACTCTAGGAGTTAGTAAAACGTACTTTCCTATAGTACGGTACGGTAAGGTTCATTTTCCTTCACACACCGGCATAGGGAAAAAGAACACAACGAGCATTGTTCTGATGGGCAGCATATCCATGTGTGGCTGGTAGGCGTAACCAGTCTTAAGGGAAACAATGGATAGGAAGAACTTTGTGAGATACGAGTTATTCAATCTAGGCCATCGATATATTTCATACCGATCTAACAATAAGACTTGTTTTCACTTTTCTATGGTGAATCCAAAGCCCAGATTCATCCCTTGTGAGGAACAGTGTCAGGATAGACCATCATCATCTTGTATGCGCCTGCGAAAACCGCTATGTGATAATGGTTTGCAAAAATTCCGACTCGCAACTGCATATCCATGTATTCCTGAGAGACGTAACCAGTCTTAAGCAAAATAATGGATAGGAAGAGCACTGTGGGAACCGAGGTATTGCTCGCTCAGCGGCGATATAGTAACAGAATTATACTTGAAAAAGGAAACAAACCGTAAAACAATTAAAATTGAATTACATAGCTTTATTTATTTATTTATTTATTTATTTATTTATATATTTATTTACTCAAAATTAGTTTAAGCAGAATGCAGAACATAACAGTTATAAATCGGTCTTGGATCACGTAGCTGTCAGCTTGAATTCGGGAGATAGTTGATTCAAACCCCGCGTTGGCAGACCTGAATAACTTTCCCAGTGGTTTTCCATTAACAGAAAAGGGAAAATGCTGGGGCTGCGCCTTAATTAAGGCCACAGTCAGTTCCTTTCTGATCATAGTCCATTCCTGTCTCATCGTAAAGGAAGGATTAGCAAATTTATCTGAATTAATGAGGAACTTCCACGTACCATGGAAATATAATACTTAGTGCTAGAGAACATTATAGCTATAATATCCCTCGATAAATTCTAAATATTCTCCGAGGAGGCGGAACTGGTGCTTTGCAATTGAGTCTGGGAAGGAAACCAGCGATAAGATGCTACAATATGCACTCGGAACGCATCTGATTTAATCGTGTGAGCTGGCCGTGCGGTTAGGATCACGCAGCTACGAGCTGGCATTTCGGAGATAGTGGGTTCGAATCCCACCGTCGGCAGCCCTGAAGATGGTTTTCCGTGGTTTCCCATTTCCTCAACAGACAAGTGCTGGAGCTGTATTTTAACCACTTCCTTTCAACTCCTAGCCCTTTCTTATACCATCGTCACAATAAGACCTATATGTATTGGTGCGACGTAAAGCAAATTTTAAAATTTACATGTGATTTACTTTAATCAAAATCACGTTATCGTTTACATCATTGCATGAATATAAAACCGTTTCAGGTGAGCGTGATTCACTAAAAGAACGATACCAACGGCGAAAGCTTTTAACAGTAGAATATTCAGAGAAGAAGAGAGTGTTATTAGCATTTCAACGCTGCATGAACTACAAGAGTGTAGGGTTTGAAAATTACATGCTATTGGAGATAATAAAGTTTGATGCTTCTGCATGCTGATGTAATGTGAAAAATAACGGGAATGATAGCCTTAACATTAAATGCCGGAGAAATACTACGAGGTCAGACATTTCACGAAGGAAGGAAGGAGGGAAGGAAGGAAAGAAGTATCGAGAAAGAAAGGGGAAAGGCCAAGAGGGACGTAGCAAATCGAATGTCGTCCTGGCTACACACTGGAATAGGAAAATAAGCAAAACGAAAATTGTTCTGATGGACTGCGTATGTGACTGGGAGGCACGACCTGACTTAAGGATAATAATGGACAGCAAGAGCATTGTCAAAGAGGTGGTATTGTTTCTTTAGAAAAGACATGTCTGTGTAGATAAGAGGTCGGGTACCGTAGGTACAGTATAAATAACGATAATTGGACATTACATTACTACACTTTTTAATTTCGTGTGGCTATTTCTAGCCGGGTGCAGCCCTTGTAAGGCAGACCCTCCGATGAGGGTGGGCATTACTACACTGAATACGTACGTCAATATGAAACCTCTTTCTAACGTCAAGCATAAAACTAGTATACACTACATGCAAGTGAAAATCCTTCCGATATTTATGGCAATGGATTGAAGAATTAAGTGACCACCTGGAACTTGTGAGTTTGAATGCTCATCCACCAGCAATACAATTCTGCGCCAAAAAAAACTGCACTCTTAAATGACTTAATTCATTTCCTTCTTCCTCTTCAATCTTCTTGATGTGGAAACTGTTCTCCCAGTAACTTCATCTCTCATTTCTCTCTCAAACTGCTTCCACCAGGTCTCGGCCGGCGGCAGCACGTTTGTTTCGAAGAGCACAACTTGTAAAAGTTTACAAACAAGATATGAAGTTCCATAATATAACAGCAGAGTTCAAATATTTGGATGTAGGACACAACAGCAGAGACAATGGAAAAGGAAGGTAGATAAATGATACTAAGGATATAGAATAATTATTTGTAGGCTATCCTCGACACATTTACTGAGCTCTGAACATACTGTATATATCAGTGGTAAACTGAGGAACCAAACCAGGTAAGAAGTATTACGAAATGTGTAGGATAAATGGTTACCAATAATAACAGCTCTTGATAAACGGAATAAGGACAATTAAAGTGGGAGGGGGATATTAACTAACCCTGTAGGTTGCAATATTCATCCAGTTTCGAATGGGTTCATTAATGTAATATCGTTCTGGGCCATGGTTGCGCCGAAAATGAACAGGAAGGAGACCCCACGACTTCTTAAATCACAGCGATGTTGCCAAAACCATGTATTTAGATGTCTAGTGATAATTAAATGTCAGTATCCGTAATAAAGAACGTGGTAGGCTGTACTAGGTATAGCTACTAGAATTAGGTACGTGAGACGCCTCATGTGTATTGCGATTAGTAGAGGACGTGTAATCAAGCAGTTATAATACAAAATAATAATAATAATAATAATAATAATAATAATAATAATAATAATAATAATAATAATAATACATACTGGTAGGAAGTGACATTAAGCCAGCTCTTCCACAATGCATAGAGAGAAACATTATTTCTAGGGTTTGTACTAGGACTTACCCCTAATATTTATGAAAATTTCATAGCAGAAACGCTTTGCAGGCTACAGGACAATTATTACTAGCTTCGGTAGGTTTGCATTCTAACCTACAGTATTACCACCTAAACCTCCGGGCTCTACTGATTAGGAATGATTAACAAATTCGAAATTTACATCGTTTATTCATTCATTTATAACTTTTTACTTCCACAGTGTTTAACGATCATCAAAATTTGATTGAACAATTGTGAATTATGTGAGAAGAAGTATATTATACAGGGTGTTAGGTGTATACGTGCAGATATTTATTGTAGAAATAGAGAACGATGTGACGAACCACTATATATCAAACTTTTAGTAATCCTCGGAAGTTATTTTCGAGAGCAAAGGGGTACGATGTTTTTAGAATAGGTAGTATGCCTTGTTCTTGTGAATGAATAGCTTTTCTTTGATAACAGGCAAGTCACGCGCCATCCCTGCCAAACTGGTTTCTGTTCTGTTTATGTTAAGAGCAGCTACTGTGACAGCTGAGCGCTCCCTAATCAATGCCACGAGATGTTACGTAATATACTTGCCAAACTGGTTTTATGTTTACGAGCAACTGACCTACGGTAACAGCTGAAGGCTACCAGTCTACAACATGTTACGTTACATTATCGCCAGACTGGTTTGTTGTTGTTAGTATTTAGTTTCCGTCTTAGGGGTTTCAGACAACACTAGTTATCGGTTTCGGACCCTGGAGATGTATTGAATTCTCAGCGTTAATACTGGTTCATTTGCTGTTACGTCCTTTAGGGGATAGGGATATCTGTGGTCGTCAGCCCTGTGGTCTAGTGAGTATGGAAATGACCTGAAAACCTGTGCCGGTGCGCGACCTGTACGAGCGTGTGATATAATTATTGGTTGGGATACGCACGCCGGGACGTGAAATGCGGTACGATCCCCGTTGTGCATTGCGTAAAGGTAGAAGAAGGAAGACAGTTCCTTGCGCCAACGAACAAATGCATGGCATAGGATATCCATATGAGTAGAATCAGAATTGAATTATCGAAGCACATCGAACGTTTTGTTTCAAACGAAAAATGGACATATTATACAACTAAGTAAATTAAACGTACCTACATTTCGTGCTTCCTGCCTGGTTGAGTGGCTAAAACGGTTGAGGTGCCAGCCTTTTGACTCCAACTTCGCATGTTCGAACCTGGCACCGTGCAGTGGTATTTGAAGGTGCTGAAATACGCCAGCCTCGTGTCGGTTTATTTACTGGTACGCACCGATACAGATAGGTCTTATAGGACGATGGGATAGCAAAGGCCTAGGAGTTGGAAGGAGGCGGCCGTGGCCTTAATTAAGGTACAGCCCTAGCATTTGCCTGGTGTGAAAATGGGAACCCACGGAAAACCATCTTCTGGGCTGCCGACAGTGGGATTCGAACCCATTATCTCCGGGATGCAAGCTCTCACCCATGCGTCTCTAACCGCACGGCCAACTCGCCCGGTAATAATAATAATAATAATAATAATAATAATAATAATAATAATAATAATAATAATAATAATAATAATAATAATAATAATAATATTTTTTGCTGCCGGGCAGAGTGGCTCAGACGGTTGAGGCGCTGGCCTTCTGACCCCAACTTGGCAGGCTCGATCTTGGCTCAGTCCGATGGTATTCGAAGATGCTCAAGTAAGTCAGCCTCGTGTCGGTAGATTTACTGGCGCGTAAAAAGAACTCCTGCGAGACTAAACTACAGCACCTCAGCGCCTCCAAAAACAGTAAGAGTAGTTAGTGGGACGTAAAGCAAATAACATTACCGGTATTATTATTAACAAGTCATTAGGAGCTGAAAGGCAGGGAAGAAAATAGTAAAATATGCGTGGTGTAGGAGGAAACAAGGTGAAATATACTTCACCCGTGCCTACATCGCTCGCAGTAGTTTACTACAGGATAGTATGCGTAAGTCCAGAACCAGGTCTCTTTGCGATGAGTCAGGTGTATTTTCGTATTGTGGTTAGCACTAGAGGACAAAGTGTGACAAACAGGTTTTGTGTATAAACATCAAACATACACACGCAATGTACCCAAACCGGTACAGTGTAGAATGAAAGACTGCCATGCTGTGTTCAAGGTCAATATCTAGCGTTTTAACAAGCACGTCTTCCGTGTGTTGTGTTCAGCTTGCGCCACGTACAAGGCAATCGCGAACTGAAACTCTAGATTTATAATTTTTGTTAGCGGTACTTCAATTTTTCTGCTCGGATTTATGAGAATATCGAACTATCGAGACTCAAAATACTACATCGATTGAGAACTGAACTCCCAACTCAGTACGCTGCAGAAATGGTGTAACATCTGACATAGCAATGTGAAACACGTAGCAATTGTTCAAGTTACCTCCCTGGACTACTCTGCAGGCTTCACTTCTCCGTACCCGGCGAGTTGGCCATGCGGTTAGGAGCGCACAGCTGTGAGCTCGCATCCGGGAGATTGGGGCTTCGAACCCCAATGTCGGCAGCCCTGAAGATGGTTTTCCGTGGTTTCCCAAGTTCACACCAGGCATTGCGGGGGTTGAACCTTAATTAAGGCCACGACCACTTTCTTACCATTCCTAGGCCTTCCTTGTCCGATTGTCGCCATAAGACCTCTCTGTGTTGGTGCGACGTAAAGCAACTAACAAAAGAAAATCACTTCTCCGAATCCAGTCTTCCGTAATATCCATTGGAGATCTGGCGGGCCAATTGATGGGTCCATGTCGTCCTATTCGCCATAGACCAAAGGACTGATCCAAATGATCACGCAGTAAGCGGCTTATATCAGGTGGTGGACCATCGTGTAAAAACCACATGTTTCGGCGTAGTCGAAACGGAGCATCCTCTGAAAGCTCTAACAACGTACCTATGAGGAACTCCAGGTAAGATACCCCTATGAACTGTGCAGGTAAGATGATGATAATAATGTCATTGGCTTTACGTCCCACTAACTACTTTTCACGGTTTTCGGAGACGCGGATTTGCAGGAATTTAGTACCATAGGAGTTCTTCACGTACCAGTAAATCTACTGACACAAGGCTGACGTATTTGAGCACCTTGTCAAGACTGGACTCAGAAGGCCAGTGCCTCAACCGTCTTCCCGCTGTGGGTGGGGGCGGTAGAATAACACCCACGGTATCCCCTGCCTGTCGTAAGAGGCGACTAAAAGGGGCCCCAGGGGCTCTGAACTTTGGGTCGTGGGTTGGCGACCACGGGGCCCTCAGCTGAGTCCTGGCATTGCTTCCACTTACTTGTGCCAGACTCCTCACTTTCATCTATCCTATCCGACCTCTCTTGGTCAACTCTTGTTCTTTTCCGACCCCGACACTATTAGGTTTGCGAGGGCTAGGGAGTCTTTCATTTTCACGCCCTTCGTGGCCCTTGTCTTCCTTTGGCCGATATCTTCATTTTTCGAAGTGTCGGACCCCTTCCATCTCTTCTCTCTGATTAGTGTTAAATAGAGGATGGTTGCCTAGTTGTACTTCCTCTTAAAACAATAATCACCACCACCACCACCTCAACCGTCTGAGCCACTCAGCCCGGCAAGATGATTGGTGGAGCACTGCGTAAAGTGCTGGCCTTCTGAACCCAACTTGGGAGGCTTGGTCTTGGCTCAGTCCGGTGGTATTTGAAGGTGCTCAAATACGTCAGTCTCGTGTCTGTAGATTTATTTGCATTAAAAAATACTGCGATCAAAAAATTCTGGCATTTCAGCGTCTCCAAAAACAGTGAAACGTAACGTAAAGATATTATTATTATTATTATTATTATTATTATTATTATTATTATTATTATTAGTAGTAGTAGTAGTAGTAGTAGTAGTAGTAGTAGTAGTAGTAGTAGTAGTAGTATTTTTACCGAAGTTCTAATTAAACGGGTCCATTACAGTCATCATTTTACCTATCGGTACTTACTGTTCAGTAATAAGCCTTCCGTCCGCCTCTGCGGTGCAGTGGTTAGTGTGATTAGCTGCCACCCCCGAAGCTCGGGTTCGATTTCCAGCTCTGACAAGAAATTTGAAAAGTGGTACGAGGGCTGGAACGGGGTCCACTTAGCCTCGGGAGGTCAAATGAGTAGAGGTGGTCCGATTCCCACCTCAGCCATCCTGAAAGTTGTTTCCCGTAGTTCCCCCCTTCTCCAGGCAAATGCCGGGATGGTACCTAACTTAAGGCCACGGCCGCATCCTTCCCTCTTCCTTGTCTATCCTTTCTAATCTTCCCATACCCCCGCAAGGCCCCTGTTCAGCATAGCAGGTGAGGCCGCCTGGGTGAGGTACTGGTCATTCTCCCCAGTTGTATCCCCAATCCAATGTCTCACGCTCCAGGACACTACCCTTGAGGCGGTAGAGGTGGGATCCCTTGCTGAGTCCCATGAAAAACCAACCCTGGAAGGTAAACAGATTAGGAAAAAGAAGAATAAGCCTTCTATTAGAAATGCCCGGCGGCAATTCCACAGTAGGTCTTTTTCCTTCGAGCAATGTTCACGATGATGCAACTGCGGTTTTTGAAATTTGTCTCATTAATAAAAATTTCACTGAGTACTTATAGCCTTTTCTTTCAGTGTCCACCGTCCTTTCAATGACCTAAAAAGTTTATGAATAAGCATAGACAACCCGCATTATCTATTGCCAGAAATTCATCGTAGACTGTCGCAATAACAGCACAGAAATGTTGCGCCCATATTTCATTTACTTATTAACCATTTCCTTTCATTTTGTCAGCTTGGATCACTGAGTAATGCCATTGACGTCTTAAAAATCGCACACAAATACACAACACTTGATTCGCACGTATGTGCTTGTACGGATCTTCGACGTCACTGTAAGGATTCTGTGTACTTTTCACACAGAGTACCCTACACCGGTTTTCGAGTACAGGAAGTAACCTGGCACGTGAGTCATCCTCTTCTACTTGCCAAGCCTTCAGGGGAAGTGCACAACAACATGTGTTGGCCTGCGATAAGAAACAGGTTCAACAAGCCCTATACTCGGCTACTGTACTTCCGCTACGCGTGGACAGAAAGACATCACCGGCGTATCCTGCTATGGCCGTTCAAAACACATTAGGTCCTGAAATATTTGGGTCAGTTATGGGCAAACTAATAGGACAAGATAAAAAGTACATAGCATATATTATGAGATGTATTTTTCTTAGCCGACTAGCTTAATATCTGCACGTATACACCTAACACCCTGTATAAGATATTTTATGTGCCAGGCCTTTGGTAGCCTATTTCGGTACTTCGAGGAGAGGGCTAGTGACTGACGGGACCTGAGATCTCCCAGCCGGCCTGAAGGGCTAGACCGACATTTCAGTGTATTGTCGGCTGGCTTACCTGTGAGATTCTAGGTGATTCAACGGGAATAATCCGCTAGCCACCTCGCGAAAATTCTGACTCAAATCACTTGAGCTATAAGAATGGAGGATAGCCGCTAGCAGTTAGTCACAGTGTCGGGCTCCGTTGTGGAGTCAGAGTTGGTGCTGGACTGGGGGTCAGTATAGTGCTCCGTGGTGGGGTCAATGTGAGACTCAGTGTATTAAGGTTCGCTGGCTGAGCTGAGGGCGACGGAGGTGCTGGCTGTCGCTAGTGACACACCGATCTCTGAACGAGGAGCTGTTGTGGTGGTGTCCGAGAGACCAGTGAGTGGGTGGGCTGGAGGCGACGGAACGGAAGAATGTACTGTGTGTTCGTGTTTTTTTTTTTTTTTTGCTGAGGTTCGGCGTGAGTCAGCGAGGGAAGCCGCTATCGTGAGTGTTAGGATGAATGGACCTGTTAATATTTGCTGTTGTGAGTATTATCCTGCTGTTACCGTTGAGTTTTTTATTTGTTCACTGCATGCGACTGTGTGACTGATGGACTGGCTGTGGACAGTAGAACCAACGAACCGTCGTCGTGTGTCGAGTGGCCCGTAGCCCTTTGTTCAGATCCAGCGGTCTACATACAGCTGCTGTATGAGGTGACTGGACCTGGCGAAGTGAAAGTAAGGATTAGAGTCCCAGGTATAGCAACGGGCTGGATCGCCTGCTGTGCAGTGAGGAAAAGGAACTTGTAAATCTACAGTAATTAGTAAGTGTGATCATTCATATCTAACGAGAACTGTGTGGGTGTGTGTGTGTGTGTGTGTGTGGGTGTGCATTTATTGCGTCATCCTGAAATAAAATGGAGTAATGAAACAGATGGAGTTTTATTTGTAACCATATTGTTTGAATTGCGACCACTGTAGGCTCAAGTTCTTGATGCGTTCGTAGCCGTCTCGTTCGTTTCACAGTTGAATTTTTTTCCTATTCGATATCATATTGAGTCTAGTTTCGTTGTGCATATGTTTTACATATATTTTTATACGTATAGTTGGATATTTTAGTGATGCATGGCGAAATTCGTCAGTTTTCAGTCAAAACCTCTAATATTTTGCTTTGTTTACGATGACGTTCTATTTTTTGATGTTTTCTGATAGATCTCGCTCACACACACACCAAATAACACCGTATTTGACATCGCACAACGTATACTCACCAAGCTGCATTGGATGGTAAATATTTCGACTGCCAAAAATATACCTAAAATTGGCGGCCTTCCTGTGATAGCGTCAAATCAAGTCAAAATCGATTTGTTTACAAATGAGATCTCTACCTCGTTGGCAAATGATACATAAAAATTCATTATTATCAAGTACTAAATTTTAAAATTGAAAAAGAAGTACTTTTGCTAAAATGCAATTGGCCTACTAAAGAATTTAAATTTACAATGTTTTGTATTAAACACACAGCTCATCCTCAATAGGTGTGGCGTGGTGGTAGGTAGTTGTGCGGCGGTGAAGCTCCCTCAAATTTTGTAATTTCAGTGTGTTATACCGTGTGTATGCTGCTAGGTAGGTATGTACTTTTAACAATTAGCATTTTCATATCAGATTTACAAATACGTGTGCATCGAAATTCTGAAGGAACAGTAAAATTCCAAATAAAGTGAGTACGAATTGTGTAGGTTAGATGTAAACAAAGAGTAGTGAACGCACTGTTACCGACAGACAACTTCAAACTTAGGAAGTACTATCGCTCTTGAACCGTTTCGCAAATTCTCCACTTTGAATTCATGTGTCAAATGTGGTAAAACTATTGGGAAACCGAATAGTTCGCAGAAAATTAAGTGGAGAGCATGCCAGGGTTGGTACCATAGTAAATGTGTTGATTTAACAGAACAGGACGTGGACATAATAGAATCAGAGGGACGATTATGGAAATGCAAGACATGTCAGGTTGTAGCCAGTTGTGATAAAGCGCAGGCGCCATCTGTTAGTGATATCTACCAACTAATAAGAATAATAATAATCGTATGGCCTCAGCTATCGTCTGCAGACATTTCAATTTGGCGCCATCTGGCTGTCTGCTCGTCAATTTCGACATTCCGTTTTACTCTAGGCCCAGTAGATGGCAGACCAAGTAAACCGAAACACTCTTGGGCGTCTATGGCTGATATTTTTAATGAATTTTGTCGGGTGAACACCAAATGTGCAACCAGAGATCTTTTACATGCCGACATCGTACGACATGGAGTGTCGAATGGCCTTTCTTCCGCCCTTCAAAAATCCGACTACCTCTGCCGAGTTTGAACCCGCTATCTTGGGATCCGGAGGCCGATACTCTACCACTGATCCACAGAGGCAACTATCTACCAACTACTAACTGAGTTGAAGAATGAAGTAGTGAAAGTTAAAACAGAGATGAAAAGTGTAAAGACTGAACTAGAGAACGTGAAAATAAAGAACATGGAAACCGAATGGGAACTAGGCAAGAGTTTAGAATTAACTCATGAGAAACTTGATACCGCCGCGGAGCTAATTAAGCCACAATCAAAAGAAATAGCGCTGTGCTTAGAAAACATTGACAAACTGAAAGAGGAGAACCTTCAACTTAAAACCCAGCTTAATGATGTCCCATTGCAGCTTGACGATTTAGACCACTTTGGTAGATGGAATTCCATTGAAATTCATGGAACTCCGGAAACGAAAACAGAAGACACTCTGGAATTAGTGAAGGTGTTAGGTCTAGCATTGGACATCGAAGTGAACAACGAAATGATCAACACCTGCCACAGATTAAAGAAACAACCCCATCAGTCTTCAGAGGGAATCATTGTGATGTTTGTGCGGAGAACAGATAAAGAAAACTTTATACGGAGACGTAAAGTGAAGAGGAATCTGAACTCATCCCAGCTTTGGTTTCCAAGTAATGGAATAATCTACATAAACCAGAACTTAACTCCTTATCGTAAGAAAATTCTTGGGCATGCGCGCAGATTGAAGAATGAGAAGAACTACGCGTATTTGTGGGTTGATCCTTCAGGCAACATAAAGCTTCGCAAGCGGGAAGAGGACCAGCACGTATATAACCTAAAAAGACTTGGAGACGTCAGTTAAATTAAAATGACTTATCTTTCAAAAACACGATGGATTCGAATATGATTTCTATTTATTATCAGAATGTGAGAGGACTCAATACCAAATTAAATGAATTTTGCGTAAATAGTACCGATTCAGAACATGATGTATTGTTAATTTCCAATACATGGTTAAGTAGTAACGTCAGCAATAGTAAACTCTTAGATAATAGGTCTAATGTATATCGTAGATATAGAATGGGTACCAAGAGGGTGTAATGGGATACTTATAGCTGTTAATCAGGAGATTATGTCACAGGATTTAAAATTTAAGGATATTGAGGCAGTATGTGTTAAAATAGTGTTGCACCATCATGCATACTACCCTGTATCTGTATACTTTCCACCTGCCAGTGATCTAGAAACATACATAACATTTTATAATTTATTTGAAACTAATGAAAAACTTCAAAGCCAGGATATCATACTTGTAGGCGAATTCAACCTTCCGTTAATAGTTAGTTCAGATTATGATATGTTAAATGGTGTAATCGCATACAAGTCCCTAGCTAATTTTATGTCTCTGTGTCAATTGAAATCTCTTAATAATGTTTTGAAATTTAATGATGGAACTCTTGATCTCGTTTTAACTAATATGAGTGGTGTAACTGTGAGCAGAGAGCAATATCCGTTAGTCCCAGAAGATGCACACCACCCTGTACTAACAATTATTCCAAAACCAA
The DNA here is from genome assembly GCF_040414725.1 of Anabrus simplex. NCBI lineage: Eukaryota > Metazoa > Arthropoda > Insecta > Orthoptera > Tettigoniidae > Anabrus > Anabrus simplex. The sequence goes on along the minus strand of NC_090265.1, from coordinate 1,312,234,579 downwards.
GAGATGAACGTGACCGAATAAAGCAAAATCGTACTATATCGTATGATATTTCAGAAACCAATATAACAGGTTTGTCCCTAGTGGCATAATTCACTACAAAGATCTGCTGAAAGAATTTAACTTCACTTCATTATTAAATAGACGTATAATAACTGATCAAAAATACCTCCATAGAGTTATCAATAATGTGGAGGATAACAGTTACTTTCTACAACAATTCTCGTTCAATACCAGGAAAGGAAGTTTAGGATACAAACAGCATTTTATAGAAGCTCACCGCTGTTCAGAATGTACACTACATGTAATGTCACAGTTCATAAATTTCCTGATCTTGATTTAGACTTTGCTGTAAGATACGATTATTATGTAAAATTATTGAAGAAGGCACACAGTTAAAGTAATGGTCGCACTATGCTCGGCACCATTTCTGAAGGTTTACCCTATAGATGTATATATGCACTATATTTATACTTATTTCTTGGTTAATTTGTGTTTCATTTTAGTATTTTATTTGAATTTATATAACGTAAATGTAAATAAACAAAATGTAGGGAAAACTGCAAACAAATTGTCTACTAGTGTCTATTTGTACTTAAGATTTGGTGTGCTATTCATACTGATTGCCACAACTCACGTCTTACCAAACATATATATTTCATGCCTTACTTTCCATGATTTTCTTTTTATATGTCAGTTGCTTTAACTGGAGTCATTTCAAGATTAGAGTTATTTCTTTTGTAGATACTAATTCTTAGTTTATTTCATGTTTCTGTATTTCTACTTTCATTTTATTCATTTTTAGATATTAAGTATTTTAGGTCATAAGTCCACTTCGAACTTGAAAAAGTATTAATGTGCTGTAAATTCCGTTTGCTACTTATTAATAATGTTGTGTACTTTTGTTTTTAGATATTAAGTCCTTTCTGACATTTGTTACTTTTAATAATTAATGTATAGTGACTAAGCCACCTGTAATTGGAGAAACATCTCTGTTGGTGTAAATAAATAAATAAATAAATAAATAAATAAATAAATAAATAAATAAATAAATAAATAAATAAATAAATAAATAAATAAATTCTACTCATAATATCTTATGTACTTACGCAAATAATCAACTCATATAGAGTACGTAGAATCACTTCAAATAATACAATGCAACTGCTGTAAGATTTAAATGTATTCATTTAAGCAGTTTAGGTACCTACAATGCACAACGACCTGTTGCATCTTAACCAGATCCCCATTTTTCCACTGCTTTTAAGAGTTCTTGAAGGCTCTACACAGCTAACGTAGCGGTCCCTAAGCCCTCGAAGTCCCCACTGTACTTCACCCATACAGCCAGTTCGCTAGTTCGTCTAGTCAATCTCCATAGACAAGGATCGCTGAGAGACACCAAACAACACCGTATTCGACATCGCGCAACGTATACTCGCCAAGCTACATTGGACAGTAAATGACTTTAGACTGCCAAAAATAGCTAATATATTCAAAACAATTCCTTAAATACAACAAACTGCAGAGGTCCGATTTCATTTTTTTCTCTGTTGCTGTTTATTCTTTTCTTTATTACCCGTGCAGGTTTTGGAAAATGATCATACATTTCCCCTGGTAAACTGTTCCACTCATTCACGCCCTTCCTGATGAATTAAATTTACCTCAATCGCTTCTGTTAAAATCAAGACTAATTGAGTACTTGAGGTCAGTCCTGCCTATATAATTATTTTCCAACTGAAGCATACGGATTTCACCCCCGTGCTTCCTTCCCCATGCGTCATAGACATGACCGTGTTCACGTATTGTGCATTAATTTTTCTACTTTCAAATAATATACAAATCAGTTTGATATATCTAATACTTCCTGAGCTATATTTTTGAAGCGTTCCATGGAAAGTGTTTAATCAATTTTTCACTTGCGAGCTACAAATCTGAATTTGAAAGACGTTTCACGTCAAAACCGACGTCACATTATTGCACCAATACAATACCATCGTCACCCGCACCGTTGTTCGACAAAGTAAATCGCACTGAGACTAAGCAGAACGATCGTGGGAACTCCTGCCCAATAAATGATTCTTGCAAGACGACATTACCTCATTTTAAATAATTACGTGAATTTTAATCAATTTGCAAATATTAGATGGAACATACCTTGAATCTAAATTCAGCATAAAGTACCACCCACGTTTCTTTATATCTCGTAAATTTAATTCATTAAAACAGAGCGTAACGAACGCCGCCTGGTCTGCCTCTACTTCTCTTACCCACCAAGGCCTAAGCCATTGATCCTCTACGTACCACATCCCCTCCATTCGTCTTGCATGGCCCCCATTGTCGAAGCCACCTGATACGGGCAACATCATCCATACAGTTTTGGTCACAATTTACCCTTTATCTCCTCATTTCGACTACAGTCGTCTCCCCCGAATCCCCCTCCCCCCACGTATTTTACCAACAATCATTCTTGCTAATTTTATGTCCTTTATATTTTCAGTCCACCCAGGTTTCACTCCCACACAGCAAGTTCAGGATAGAAACAAACCGATGTAAAGACAGTTCTTTTTCCGATAGAGTAGCAGCTGCTTGTTTGTTTTATGTGTGTATAAAATGATCAGCCAAAATCTGCAACTATATATGTAAGGATTCTATAACGCTTTTAATCTGGATAGCTTCAAATTCTACAGGTACCGGTATGTGCTTGGTATCACTATTTTCAAAGTTTAATATACGAGAGATAATTCGTATCGCACAATGCTCTTCCTATCCATTACTTTCCTTAAGACTGGTGGCGTCTCCCAGCCACACATGGATATGAAGTACATCAGAGCAATGTTCGTTATGTTCATTTTAGTGTGCCAGTATGTAAAAGAAAATGAATATTACCTTACTGCACTGTAGGAATGCATATTTTCGTGTATATGTACACCTACAGAAAAATGTATTTAAGGTTAATTTTACATTTACACTTTAGCACAGGAAAATGAACGCAGTGAACAGTGTTCTGTTGGACTACCTCTATGGATTGACAGAAGGCAGTTTGGGTTTAGGAAAGATAATTCCACTGAAGGTCAACTTGTAGGATTCCAGCAAGATATAGCACATACTTTGGATTCAGGAGGTCAAATGGACTGTATCGCGATTGACCTACCAAAGACATTTGACAGGGTAGATCATGGGAGACTACTGAAAAAAATGAATGCAATTGGACTTGACAAAAGAGTGACGGAATGAGTGACTGTATTTCTAGAAAATAGAACTCAGAGAATTAGAGTAGGCGAAGCTTTATCTGACCCTGTAATAATTAAGAGGGGAATGCCTCAAGGTAGAATAATTGGACCTTTATGTTTTCCTATATATATCAATGATATACGAAAGGAAGTGGATTGAGAGATACGGCTTTTTGCAGACGATGTTGGTTTGTACAGAGTAATAAATAAGCTACAAGATTGTGACCGACCGCAAAATTACCTCGGTAATCCTGGTAGATCGACCGTAGGCAATGGTATGACGATAAACGGGTTTAAAAGTCAGGTTGTGAGTTTAATAAATAGGAAAAGTCCTCTCAATTTTAAATACTGCGTTGATGGGGTGACAGTTCCTTACGGGGATAATTGTAAGTAGGTGTTAATATAAGGGAAGATCTTCATTGGGGTAATCACATAAATATGATTGTAAATCAAGGGTACAGATCTCTTCACATGGATGAGGATGTTTAGGGCTTGTAGTAAGAATGTACAGGAGAGGAAATATAAGTCACTGGTAAGACCCCAACTAGAGTATGGTTTCAGAGTATGGGACCCTCACCAGGATTACTTGATTCAAGAACTGGAAAAAATCCAAAGAAAAGCAGCTTGATTTGTTCTGGGTGATTTCCGACATAAGAGTAGCGTTACAAGAATGTTGCTAAGGTTAGACTGGGAACACTAGGAAGAAAGGAGACGAGCTGCTCGTCTGAGTGGTATGTTCCGAGCTGTCAGCGGAGAGATCGCATGGAATGACATCAGTAGACGAATAAGTTTTAGTGGTGTCTTTAAAACTAGGGACGATTACTATATTAATATAAATTTGGAATTCAAGAGGACAAATTCTGGCAAATATTCGTTTATTGGAAGGGGAATTAGGGATTGGAATATCTTTCGAAGGGAGATGTTATATAAATTTCCAATTTCTTTGCAATCATTTAATAAAATATAGGAAAACAAATGGGGAATCTACCATCTGGGCGACTGCCCTAAATGCAGATCAGTAACGATTGATATCCATGTCTGGCTGGGAGGCATGACCAGTCTTAAGGAGAATAATACATCTGAAGAGGATTGTGAGATAAGAGGTATTGATCGCTCAGCGACGACATTCATATAGCATTTTGAAGTTATAAATGACAAATAACAGGATTTGATCATTTTAAATTTCATTTTTTCCAGACTTCAGTGAAGTTTAGGGGCTTTACGCACTCTTTGAAATTTCTTTGTTAGGAGTCTGAGTTCAATTCGGAAGGATAAATTACTAGTGAGTATTTCTGGGGTATGAAACATCTGTACAGGTAAACGTACTTTCACAACGCTCGGCGATACACAGACACCAATATGTCGGTCTTCGCATTCATATAAATTAACAAATGTCATTGCTATTGTTCCGTAACAATGGTACTTGGTCTTGGAGTAAGCTGTCGCGCGACTTTTAGGTAAATAATGGCAAAAAACCTACTTTAATGTCTACATTTTGAAATAAAAACATTTTCAATCATGTTAGAGATCCATCAGCTGCCTCTGTGGATCAGTGGTAGAGTGTCGGCCTCCGAATCCCAAGATAGCGGGTTCAAACCCGGCAAAGGTAGTCGGATTTTTGAAGGGCGGAAAAAAGTCCATTCGACACTCCATGTCGTACGATGTCGGCATGTAAAAGATCTCTGGTGACACATTTGGTGTTTACCTGACAAAATTAATTAAATCTCAGCCTTAGACGCCCAAGAGAGTTTCGGTTTACTCGGTCTGCCATCTAGTGGGGACCTAGAGTAAAACGGAACGTCGAAATTGACGAGCAGACAGCCATATGGCGTCAAATTGAAATGTCTGCACCCGGTAGCTGAGGCCATACGATTATTATTATTATTTATTAGAGATCCATCGAAGCATGTTTGTGCGAAACTTCTTGAAATTCCGTCCAGCGGTTTTGACGTGATACCATTTTTGAAGAAAGATGGACAGACGTCATTTCATTTATACTGTATCTATAGAGAAGTAGTCCGACTCGTTGGCTGAACGGTCAGCGTACTGACCTTCGGTTCAGAGGGTCCCGGGTTCGATTCCCTGCCGGCTCGGGGATTTTAACCTTAATTGGTTCATTCCTACGGCACGGGGGCTGGGTGTATGTGTTGTCTTCATCATCATTTCATCCTCATCACGACGCGCAGGTCGCCTACGGGAGTCAAATGGAAAGACCTGCACCTGGCGAGCCGAACCCGTCCTGGGATATCCCGGCACTAAAAGCCATACGACATTTCATTATAGAGAAGTAGAAGTTAGAAAAGAAATTAAATTAACAACTGGAGACTAGATACGTGGGAATGCACTCAGCAGTAATGGTTGTCCTAGGCGTCACTGAAGATTCTCATAACGGAAATGAGTTAGGTAATCTTGCCTCGCTTTCCTTCTTGAGCAGTAATGTAGTGTAATCTGTAAGATATATTTTCGCATAGTTAATAAGAGGTACTGGTTTCATAGGGAATAACATTACTAGCATGTCTCCTACGTCAGTCACTTTCATATTTTCAAAGTCAAAGATAAGGCTGAGAGAGGCAAATTAATAATTTATTCTATTCAATACCAGAACACAAAGTGCACTATAAACACTAGATCACGCCAGCAAAGGCAGACTACACACACTACAAATCGTCGCTTTTCGGGTAAAAGCTTATATCTCACAATGTTCTGCTCATCCATTATTATCCTTCAGACTGATCACGCCTCCCAGACACACATGGGAATTTAGTCAATCAGAACATTATTCGTCGTGTTCACTTTTCCTTTGCGTGCGTGTAAAGGAAAATGAACTCTACCGTACCGCACTCCAGGAAATCATGTTTGCATGGCTTATTTAAGCACCCCTACCAATATCATGTAATTAAGGTTCATTTTCCTTTACACATTAGCATGCGAGATTGAACACAACGAAAATTGTTCTGATGGACTAAATATTCTTATGTGGCTGGGAGGCGTGACAAGTCTTAAGGGAAATGATGGATAGGAAGAGCATTATGAGATATAACCTTTTTCCCGATGAACGACGACATATCGATGGCCTATTTCTAATAACACTTATATGAAACATCTCTTCCCATCAATTCTTTTCCTTAAGATTGGCCATACTTCTCAGCTACATACGGATACGCCGCCAATCAGAACAATTTTCTTTGTGTTTATGCCGTCGAGTAAAGCAAAGTGAACCCTAATGCATTAGGTGTGCGTAAATACGTCATGCAAACAAATATTCCCACAGTACGTTACGGTAAGGTTTATTTTCCTTCACAAGTAATCATAGGAAAATGAACACAACGAAAATTGTTCCGTTGGACTTCATATCCGTATGTGGCTCGGGAGCATGACAGGTAATAACGAAAATAATGGCTTGGAAGAGAATTGTGAGATACGTGATATTAGATCTAGGCCATCGACATGCATATTTGTCAAAGGATATCAAGAAGTTTAATGGGTATATCGAAAATAATATTTTGAAAATAATTTTCAAATTATGGTAAGGAACATTACAATGAAGTGCATCCTAGTTTGTAGCTCTTCCTGCCTGGTATCCTTTACTTATAGGCCAAAGACCTATTTGATGCAGAGCCTTCGGTGAAATGACCTATTGGTATTTTCCTTTACCTTCAAGCGTTTTCTACTCAGCCGGCCGGAACCTTCTGCTGTTTAGCTAACAAAGGCGATATCTTCCTCCTTCTTGAATGAGATACACAACAGGCTTCTATCGATTGCTTATTGACTCTCTATGGTCCTGGACGTGCGTGCGGTGTGGGTCTGTCTTCATTTAAAATTGACTTAGAACTCTCGCCCCTCCTCACACAAGCACTCCATTAAATCGATTCCGTCTAGCGAGCGGGGATATACCTGCAACAGGTCTGCACATTGCTACTTCTCTTTTACCAATCAGTTGATTAGGTTCAATTTTAATCCTTTTCACGAGGGAAACATTCTTCAATCCCTTCGCAGTATTTAGCCCGAAAATGAAAAATCCACGCTGTCAACTCAAAGAGTAATTTTAGGAAAATTCGATTTCGAACGGGAAGTGACACTTTCAGTGTTGTAAGTTAGATCTCTAAGTGAATCGTAATTTAAATTTCACTAAAAGGTGCGGTGATGCATCACATTTTCATAAATTCTGCTTGAAGTACCGAAATGACTGCTTAAAATATGTGTACTCGAAATAATATTTATAACACTACGCTAATATTAAAAGTGAATAAAATGAATTCTTACTATGTTAAGGAAATAAAGTTCCTAAAGCATTTAGAATTAGGTGTTAATGCATACAATGAACGACAACTATGCTAAAGAATCGAAGCTTATAAATGAAATCTTATACAAAAGAGCGTAAACTCTGTTTCCTCATGAATAGTTGACTTAGTGCCTTAGTATAACGAGAATGACCCTGTGAATTATAATCATTATAAAATATCAAAGCTCACTACGTAACCCTGAGGTGACGTAACATCATGTGCTTGCAGTGCGGTTCCGTACTAAAGCTGAACGCTCGTTAGTACTCGACCAACAGCCTGAGCACGAAGGAAAGCCAGCCTTAACATGGTATGTCCATAATTTTTACAACAACATTGTAAGTTTACATGTATTGATTTCATAATTTTAACACTTGGTTCCTTTTTTCTCATTTTACAGTTGATGTCAACAGGACTACAATTTTATACTCATTTTTAACTCATTTTGACGACACACTTATGTGAAATTAAATTTAAATATTAACACTGATGATGGACCTTAGTGTCCGAAAACCGGTTATGTTTTAAAAACGTGTGTGCTGATACGACTGTATATATCAATAATAATAATAAAATGACCCTGTGAAGCCACAAAGTATGAAATTAATCTGGTAGTTTGTAAGAAGCAATTTTAAATATAACTCGCAAGATCTTTTAGTTGTTTCTGTTGTACATTTAGTTACCCATAACACTGGTTATGCAATTACATAAGTGAATATAAATACGATACTGAAATAAAAAAGTAACAAGACATTCAAAGCATGTTTGGGTAAGCAACGTTCAGAAAGACTAAGATGAGAAAACATGCAAACACTTTCATAGAAACTACTACGAAAGAACCGAATTTCACCCCATTGCAAACGCACCAGATGTATTAATATTTTACACATACGACTCGTGATATTGACTTCCTCACCGTGTTGTATATTTCTTGCTTAGATTTGTAATTTGAAGTAGAAACCATTCTATGTATTACTTTCCGTCTAGATAAGTAGTCATTGATTGTGTAGTTCAACTTCGGATTGGTTTACCGATTATCTACAACAAATAAACAGATAGTAAGAGGTTTAGTTTCACCATGACGAATATAAGACCAAGTATGAGGACTCAGCCATTATAGCATGGTAGTTAGTGGTCCTGCCAACACGTGCGAACACTTCCATTAAGCAAAACTTTTCGGTTCAAAATACAGTAAATATCGAAGTTCGGAAAAGCTCTGTACCTGAGTTTGATAGCGAGGTTCGAAACTCTTCAACTGAGAAGTGTTTAGTGTACCATTTGGCTGGGTACATTGTTAATCACGCTTCTAAATTCATTTAGTGTTCGCCCTGTGCCCATTCTCTACGTGAGAATAATCAAAGCAAATGTTCAGTTCTCACCGAAATAAAATACAACGGTTCAAGCAAAAATGAAGTATTTTCAACACGTTCTTCGAAAAGTGTATGTTACATTCTTTTCCAAGCCGAGAAAGTCATTAATGGAAAATTGAACTCAAAATCGATGTGGAGCGAAATATTTTTTGATGGGATCGATTCCATAGAACAAATTCAGTTGATCATTCAGGAGCTGGCTGTTGTCTTCAACATGTTATGGATATAATCCCCTGACTTTTTATCATTATATAAAGTGCCGATTTTTTCAAAATGAAGGAAACCGGACATCCGCCAAATTTACACGCAAGCTTTCGGAAGTCCAGTAACCGACAAACTGAGTTGTTAAGTAGAGTATTACCTTTAAATATTTCATAGGTGTTTGTTTTCATATGCTGGGAGTTATGTGCTATACATCTGCATATGTACACTCCAGTAACCTGTGCTTTTCCCAACATGTGATGACGGCCGTAGCTCTCATTTCCATGTATGACTTTTTTCCATTGTACCCTGACGTGGTATTTTAATTGTAATCCGTCATTGTTTTTATAAACACAGCATTTATACGTATCAGTTACTCTGCATCATTCCTAAGACAGGCTGATCGGTACTGTGGAGCTTGCCCGCTCTAGCGCTGCCTGGCGGGGCACGCTTGAACTCGAGGAGTCCTCACACTTGTTCTTTTATTCGTCATGGTTCATGAAAAATTGTTGTGGCATTATTTAAAAACGTTTAAACGTCCGACTCATTGGCTGAATGGTCAGCGTCAAGGCCTTCGGTTCAGAGGGCCCCGGGTTTGATTCACGGCCAGGTCATAGATTTTAATCTTCTCTGATTAATTCTTCTGGCCCGGAGACTGGGTGGTTGTGTTTGTCCCAACGCTTTCCTCTTCATATTCAGACAACACACTACACTAGCAACCACCAGGTAAACACGTAATGGTGATATATCCCTTCATATAGGGTTGGCATCAGGTAGGGCATCCGTCCGTAAAACAGAGCCAAATCCACATTTGCAACAATGTTCGCACCCGCGACCACAGGTGCGGGAAAGGCGGCAGAAAAAGAAGAAGATTTAAAAATATAAACCCTAAGAAGAAAGAGACATCTGGGCACGCATACGAGTCACCTCATTATTCATCTACAATTACCTTAAATATCTAATTTCGTTACTGAAAGTAAGGAAGTTGGCTAAGTAAACGAGAGTAGTGGCCACTCTACGAGGTGCACCTTAATATTAAAGAGGAGGTGAGAGGCAAAATTTTGCTCTATACTACTTGTCATGTAGAGAATCGGGCCACTAGTGGGAGTTTCTAGAGCTATATATAAACATAACAGCCTGTGCAACAATTACTTGATCCATCCCATATAATGTAAACTACATATTAGACATTATGTGTGTTACACATATTAAACATAGTAGATATGTTTGCCAAATTAATAACCGATTTGATAGAAGGCAATTCCGGTTAGGAAAGCTTATTCCATTGAAGCTCTACTTGCAGCATTCCAGCAAGATGAAGCAAATATCCTAGATTCAGGAGGTCAAATGGACTGTATCGTGATTAACCTATCTAAGGCATTTGATAGAGTATATCATGGGAGACTACTGGCTAAAAAAGTGCATTTGGACTAGACAAAAGAGTTCCATGAACCTAACTATGCCATAGTGTAGGAATATATGTGCGCATGATGTATTAACTTTGCTTTACACGTTAGGTCCTATCATTTATTTATTTATTTATTTATTTATTCATTTATTTATTTATTTATTTATTTATTTATATATTTATTTATTTATTTATCGATCGATTCAAAAAATTGAAATATAAATAAAGCAATCCAAACAAACTTAAACCATTTTATGATCATTGTCTATTTGTTTTTTAAGTTTCTTATTTTTGTTTATTGTGGCTTTAATTTTGGTAATTATAGGATTTTTACTGTGAAGGGAAATTGAAAAAGTTGAAAATAAACTTTTAGAAAAGTAAATTGATATTGTACCTTGTGTATCAGGGTTTATTAAAATTGGAATAGAGATTGATTGATTGATTGATTGATTGATTGATTGATTGATTGATTGATTGATTGATTGATTGATTGATTGATTGATTGATTGATTGATTGATTGATTGATTGATTGTAATTATGAACGAATATCCTATATATGACAATAAAATCCAAGCTGCGCTGCTCGCATGGCTTAAGGAACAATTAAATAATGATTATCAATCGAACTATGGTTCTAATTGCTATTGGAAAGCAAGTTTACTTCCTTAGACGTAAAATTCTATAGAAATATCTGTATCAAGTGGAAGGTGCTACAGCTGAAGATGGGTGGAAGGGGGAACATGAACGTCTGGTTTAAAACTGAACATTTTGCCCAGTGCTTATTAGATGCTGTGGATCATGTTGGTCGATAGCTTCAACAATCATTACAATAATCGCATGGGTGTTTCTTGTCCCAAGACCCGGTGAGAGTACTTGTGCCATTGTTAATGCTTAGTTTCTTGTATTATGTACGTTAATTTGGTAATTACCGTCACAAGATAGCTATATATTGTGGTTGAGTATGTAATATTCATTACTGGAGCCGAGATTGCTGCTAGCCACCCTCCAAGTGTTTTATGTCCAAGTACAGAACCCTGTAGGTCGCGCCCTATTACTTCAGCGCCGCTACATCTGAACTACAATACACATAGCTCACTGCTGAATGCCAGAATGAGCAATAACTTTACTGCGTGGGGCACAAGTTGAATACAATGCTGGGAGTTTACAAAACAGTAGCACAGATAAGCTAACAGAGATGTTGGTGATGCTCAAACCTTGGAAAGTCATAGTCAAACGTCACATGTACTCAGTTGATCCCTCTCGATTTAGTGCGTATATGCACTTGTTAGTAACAGTGTTGGCAATTTTTGTGAAGTAAACAACGATTGTATCATCGCTGCGCGAGCAATACCGCGTATCTGACGATACATTTCTTATTCACTATGACTAGTCACGCCTCCCAGCCACATGCAGATTACAGTCCATGAAAACAATTTTTCTTTTTAGACAAGATATGGGCTTTTGTGCTTATGCCGTGTCAAAGAAAATCTCGACTGTTCACGAAGAAGATTTCTACAACAATGAGTGATTGAATTAAAAAATGCTTGATTGTTGGAGCTGCAGTGATACGCGTCACCAGGTGGCTGGGTGGAAACCGTACGGCTCCATAGGACATACTGTATATCGTAAGCCTACCCACACAAATCGTTATATCGATGTGGATTCTTACCACCATACAGCACAATAATAGGGCATTCTCACGACAATCACCACTAGAGCGACGTGAATTTGTGAGCCATCAGGAAGAGAGGAAGAGGTGGACACAGTAAAAGTCACGTTCAAGGGTAATTGGTAGAATGTACGGATTCATAGAATATTGCATCCCTGGGGGACAAATAAGCAAAGCTCATAGAAAGAAGAAGTGAAGGGAACTGCCGATCTGCCTTACATTCACAAAACCACAGACCGAATGTAAAAGGTTTTCCAGAAGCACAATATAAAAAAACCGTATTTGACACCGTCAAAGAAATTGCTCACAGTTCAGGTAAAAGTAGGGATAATTTGTCCCCATTATTACACCCTGGAGTATACAAACTTCCCTTTATTGCGATAGGGTATACATTGCCGAAACACGCCGGTCCATTGGGACTCGCATCAAGGAACACCAAAGAACTCAACCAGCTAGGCAAGTCAGCAATAGCTGAACACGCCCTATCGTCAGGTCATGACGTCGTGTTCCAAGATGTTTGAGCTCTTATACACACTAGACACTACAGGTCTAGGATTATACGGGAAGCTGCGGACTTATGTAAAAATCCTAACAATTTCAATAGGGCACTGGCTATCAACTAAGTAATACGTGGTTGCCAGCCATAAGGATTTACGTAGGTAGGACTCTTCCCTGTCCTTTCTATATTGTTGATTCGTTAGGTGTTTTCCAAATTCGTATGTTCGTACTCACCAGATGGTTCATTCCAGGCTATATGTTATGTGTTACGTGTCATACTTTCATAACGTTTGTACACCGGTTATGATCCCCCCCCCCCCTCCCACATCATTATCATCCTCTGGTTTTCTCCTCATTCTTCCTTTCCATTCTTTAGCTCTGCTCTCTTCTATCCTGGTGCCTTTCGTTACATTTTATTTTATTAATTTCTATTTATTTCTTCTCCCTGTTACTTCTCACGCACACACGATGTGATATAACATCCTAATTGGAGCTTAATGTCAGCTCCCGCTTGGAGCGCTGTGCCTGCACACAGCAAGCCACCTGGTACGAATGAGCGTACCACTACTCTAAAACTCCAACAGTAAAGCATTCTTAAATTCCATCCCTCATGATCGTAGAAGTCTTCCTCGTGAACAGCCGAGATTTTCTTCTGAATACGCGGACCAAAGTTCTGTGCGAAACGTTTTCTTGACACGGCATAAGCCTAAAAAGCCCATATCATCTCTCCAAGTACGGGCCGTGAAAGCATCAATGTTACAATTTTCGTTTTTTAGTTCATTTTCCTATACTGGTCGGTCGGTAAAGGAAACTGAACGTTAAGAACATTAAACTGTAGGAGCGCGTAGATACGTCGTACAAACAAGCATTACGGTAAGGTTCATTTCTCTTTTAGACATGAGCATAGAAAAATGAACACAACCAACATTGCTCTGACGGACTGCATATTCATATGTGACTGGGAGGCGTAACCAGTTTTAAGGAAAATAACGGCTAGGAATTGCCATATACGCCGCATTGCTCGCGCAGCGAACTTATACATTATGCCTCTCCCTACAAATACGTCATGGAAACATACGGTATTGTAAGTTCATTTTCCTTTACTCGACGGTATAGAAAAATGAACATAACGAAAAATTGATTTACGTCGCAGCGACACAGATAGGTCTTATGGCAACGATGGGGCAGGAAAGGGCTAGAAGAGGGAAGAAAGCGGCCTTGCCCTTAAATTAATGTGCAGCCGCAGCATTGGCCTGGTGTTAAAATGGAAAACTACTGAAAACCACCTCCGGGGCTGCCGACAGTGGGGTTAGAACCCACTACCTCCCGAATACTGGACAATGACCGCACTTAAGCCACTGCAGCTATCAAGATCGGTGAAAATTGTTCTGATGGACTTCATACCCATGTTTATCTGGGAGGCATGACCAGACTTACGGAGTATAATGGACTAGAAGAACATTGTGAAATGCGTGGTATTATTTCTTAAGTGGCGGTATACATTCACCGTGATTCGAACCGTAGTCATCTTTGCCAGAAGCCAGTGAAGTGACTACTCGGCTTTCACGCTGCCCATTTCTTTTAACTGGGAATACACACATTTTGTTGGAGCACATGCACAGTCCTATGTTCTATCATTGCCATTCAAAAGTAAATTTTGGCTAACCTGCTAAATTTACGTCGTATCTCGTTCATATATTATATGTGTTAGGCAATATATCTACTTGATAACCAAAGCAATTACTCTAAAATGGAACAAAAATGGGTAAAGAGTGTTTTTATTGCCTTCGAGAGAACCACAGTTTGAAATAAATGTGGCCTATTGGCGGGTGTTTTATTGCTCGACCAAAGCTCGGTTCAACCGCAAGGCACTAAACTTTAAACCTCGATGAAGCACTTTTTTGTTTTGTGTGAATTTCTCTGAAGGTTTGTGTTCACGAGATAAACTCTTCAAGGAGGAACACTCGATTTGGATATGACACCAGCGCCCATGATCAACTGCTTCTGATCTGCTTAAAGAACGATGTTTGTCATGTATGAAAACAGAGTTAAATTCTTCGAGATTTAGTGGTATAAGTTACATGATATCCGAGGCTAACGGACTGGGGGAGAGTATAAAGTTTATGTTAAATGACAAAACTAGTTAAATATTGAAAATTTGAATGTTTGAAATATTTTGTTGTGTACAACATTCACAACAAAATCAGCACTTTGTCACGCAGTAAGAGTGTACTAGGGAAGAATTCATCCCACTGCATCGAATAAGCCAGCATATATGTCAGCGGCACATATATTAAACAATTTCATTCACATGTATACGAGGTATGAGATCATTCGTTGCCACATATCGTCACTCCAATGCCGAAACCAAGAATGTGATATTGTTCTACCAGTCCATTATTTCCCTTAAGACCGAGATCGATAGCTGCAGTCGCTCAAGTGCGGCCATTATCCAGGTTCGAACCCCACTGTCGGCAGCCCTGAAAATGGTTTTCCGTGGTTTCCCATTTTCACACCAGGCAAATGCTGGGGCTGTACCTTAATTAAGGCCACGGCCGCATCCTTCTCACTCCTATCCCTTTCCTGTCCCATCGTCGCCGAAAGACCTATCTGTGTCGCTGCGACGTAAAACAAATAGCAAATATATATATATATATATATTCCCTTAAGACTGGTCACGCCTCTCCAGCCACATATCGTCCCTTATGAAACAATACCGCGTATCTGACAATGCTCTTCCTGTCCAATATTTTCCGTAAGTCTGGTCACGCCCCCGGGCACGTGTAAAGAAAAATGAGCCTTAAATACATCATACTGTAGGAGGGGTTATGTCATTCAAACTCGCATTACTACATTACGGTAAAGTAAGATTCATTTTCCTTTACACCCGCGCATTGGAAAATGAACTCAACGAAAATTGTTCTGATGGACTGCATACCCATATCGATGGCCTAGAATGAAAACCTCGTATCTCACAAAGTTCTTCTTATCTATTATTTCCCTTAAGACTGGTCACGCCTCCCAGCCACACATGAATATGCAGTCCATCAGAACAATGTTCGTTGTGTTCTTTATTCTAAGCCGACGTGTGAAGGAAAATGAACCTTACCGTACCGTACTATAGGAAAGTATGTCTGCGTGGCGTATTTACTAACTCCTAGAGATAATTTTTATAAGGTTCATTTTCCTTTACATGTCAGCATAGGAAAATAAACCCAACGAACATTGATCTGATAGACTGCATATCCAAATGTGGCTGGGAGGCGTGACCAGTCTTAAGGGAAATAATGGATAGGAAGAACTTTTTGAGATACGAGGTATTCAATCTAGGCCATCGATATGTAGCTGAGAGGCGTGATCAGTCCTAAGGAACATAATGGATAGGAAGGGCATTTCGAATACGAGGTTTTGCCGATACAGTGACTATAATTTTTCAGGAATTATTTAGGTTATAGAAGGGTTCTTCAGCCTATAAATAACAACTAGGGTTGACTTTCATTGGAAGGAGATTCCGATTTAATGATAATAAATACCAAATAAAGGAACATAAGCTCTTTACAACGTGGGTAGACAATTAGTATAAATTATCCATTCCCATTCCCTCAAAACTAAAATTATTATCGCATAAATGGGCGATTCCTAATTAGCAACCTGAGCAGACAAAACAACCAATATTTACAACGTTGTTGAACCTGTAAACGGAATGAAATAAACCCGTAAACCAAAACAAACCCCATGGCACTACAGTCCTTGAAGGGCCTTGGCCTACCAAGCGACCGCTGCTCAGCCCGAAGGCCTGCAAATTGCGAGGTGTCGTGTGGTCAGCACGACGAATACTCTTGGCCGTTATTCTTGGCTTCCGAGACCGGGGCCGCTATTTCACCGTCAGATATCTTCACAATTCTTATCACGTAGGCTGAGTGAACCTCGAACCAGCCCTCAGGTCCAGGTAGAAAGCCCTGACCTGGTCGGGAATCGAACCCAGGGCTTCCGGGTAAGAGGCAGGCACGCTACCCCTACACCACGGGGCGGGCGAAATAAACACATACACAAATAAATCGGGCCCATGTGCCAGAATACTCCATAAGTTCCATCTAGATTGCCATTATGACACCCGTATCCAATGCGGAAGAGTAATGCATTAAATTTTCGGCAACAGCTTCCTAAAAACAATTACATTTTACGAACCAAAATATAAACAACATGGTCATATAGTTCCGTTTCTATGAGTTTCGACATGACAGTTAACCGGAAGTCAGACATTGGTGCCAAATTGTTACGAGTACCAACAGCTGATTCACAACACACAACACGAACGGAAATGTATACTGGAATATAAGCCCAGAATTAATTATTCGTTGTAGCAACATACATAACTCACATAACATATTCAGGATAAGTCTACAAGATAAAAACGGATCAAGAAATTGAAATTTCTACTCACCATCTAGAAGAGCTTACGTTTCTTATCAATTCAGTTCCTCCTAAGGAAGGAGAAATTCCTCCAAAGGGAAATAAGGGAATACACTACTCATTTCTGAGTCACCATCGGCTGTCATCGTCTGTTGATGTTTCACTCTCGCTTGATCGTAACGAGTGGCAATGGCATAGTGGAAGGCGAACTACGTTATGTCCATGCCTTCTGGCTGTTACATCCGCCACGTAAACTGGGTATTAAGGCTTGTTTTTTTTCACAAGATGCATGGGATTCCCCATTCCTCATGTTATCGCCAACCAAAATATTGTGCTCCTTCAACCACTCAATCAACTAATTATTTCTAGCCGCCAGTGTTGGTGTTTTGTTAAGAATGACCGAGTGAACTTGACAAAGGCGGCGAAAAGAACTGAGCACAATAAAACACACAGCTGATAGCACGTGGTTATAGTAAACGACACATCGACAATACTGTTAACAGGAACTAGAGTCTAACGCGCTCTGTCTGAGGGATCTGCTAACTATGATTGGCTGTTTATTAATTCACTTAGCCTCCGTCAAAAGGCAGCGCTCAAATGTCAAGTAGAAACTCACAGGAACTGAACTCTAGAAATCGACATAATTATACATTGAATCTGAAGATCTTCATCGTTCGCCTACCTTCTCTCTGAATTCAGACCTACATGAAATAACACGCACAAATACCACAACTACGATTACGGAAAACAAATTGTACATCGCTGAAGACATGTACCGTAATTGTAGCCTTAATCTCGGGCTACTTTATTTTATTATAAATCTTTGTTTGATGAGGTTCTCACTGTTCATATGTTCAACTTTGTTACAGAAGATCAGTACAGTAACTACATTTCACTCATAGGAATCTGGGAGAATCATTTCATTTGAAGACTTCAATCATTTCCTATACCAACCACGATGCCTTTAAATTTTTATCCTGCCTGACTGACACAAAATATCACACATGAATCATATAAAAGACACATTTTTCCACAACATTTACTAAATAATATCAATCTCGAGATTTGTCGGAGATCATACCTTTTTCTGTAACGTGTGTACTCCCATAAATAACTCCTGTACCATAGACCTAGCCTTCATTAACCTGGGTTTATTTACGACGACGTTAACTTATCAAACAAACCCCTTGGTCCTCAATAATACAGTTACGCAAATACAATAACATCCTCAATAAATGCATAGGCTCTCAATATGAACATTAGAAGAATCATTCTCTCCTTTCGTCATCGCACTTACACGACTGTCCAAAATAAGCCCGTACTCTTAAGGACCTTATATTTAGAAAACATGGCCAGGCCATTGTGTAATTCTGGGTCTTCTAAAGATATCTTAAATCTCCTACAGCATAACTACACATGCATAGTGTTGCATCGATAAGACATGAAATTGAAATAACATTGAGAATATCAATTCATACACACAATTAAGGTTACTCGTACATTATGACGATCGGCTATAACCTAGCGAAGCTTTCTAATGTGCTATCTGCAATTTATAATGCGTAAATTCATTTACGATGACCTCAGTTTCACTGATGATTAATTAATTCTTTTAATGGTACTATGCGTCTTAGGCCTTTGAAAATAAATTAAGGTGACTCTGTGGTTATCGCTAAAGTTACACCTACACAATAAGATAAATCACTCATAATGAAAAGGAAAACAACATCTAACGTACATTCTACAAGAAATAGTTATAAAGTGACAATACTTTGTACTTAGCTAGTGGTGATACACTGCTACCTGTTATTGTTGGCTGCTACATCCTTGTCGACCTCAGCATTACATAATCCACACAATGCTGGGTTAATGGATTCCTGTCCGTCTTCCAAACATTTTAAGAATCCTTCACTTTTATTGCCTCATGTTTGCAGTAATACACATCCCCACAGAATAAGACTTCGTCACTTCCATTTTGATTGCATCTGAAGTTGGGAGAACAAATATAAATCTCTTGCTACAACCATCGGAATGGACAAGAAATATTCTGAATATACACTCGCAGTTATAGATATCTAAATTTCACACCCAAATGTTAATTTAAATAATACTGTCTAATGGCAAATTTAGATTGCTTTTAATTTCAAAATGTACAGCTTAAACGACATGTTTCACATTTTCGGCCGGGCCGATGTCCTAGATGTTAGGCCCCTTTAAACAACATGCAACAAGCACAGTTCCGGCCCCTTTTTCGTCACTTGTGCATTGTTGAGAAATGCTTGGCTTCCTCACGGCAACTACTTGAGGATATGTGATATACAGCTTCACTCTACGACGGCATATCAATGGGCAATGCGTCGTTTCCTAACGTTGTGAGATTGAACGGTGGAGGACCTTGCCAACAATGGAGCGCGAGAATAACACACATCCGTTCTCACAACACTTCAACTCGCAGTCGATCTCGAACGCGGCGGCCTGCTGTTTATTTCATTGACTCGTTCACACTAAAATATGGGTTAACAACTATGACATGGCTCTCATTCTTTAAAAAACAATCAATTTTCAAATATTTCAAAAACAACGTCATAAATTCAGCCATAAGAAGCAGCATTTCGTAGTACTACCCAAAATCGTTTCCGTGTCGTCCAGCTCCATGGTTAAATGGTTAGCATGTTGCCTCTGATCCAGAGGGTCCTCGGTTGTATTCCCGACCGGTCGTGGATTTTAACCATCGTTGGTCAATTCCGATGGCTCGTGATCTTAGAGTGTGTACTGTCTTCACCGTTAGAATTTACCATAGTTAGGGCCGCATCCTCACAGCCACGCATGTCTTCTATAGAGCATCAACTCGAAATACCTGTACTAGGAATCATCGGGGACCACACGCCATTATTATTATTATTATTATTATTATTATTATTATTATTATTATTATTATTATTATTATTATTATTATTATTATTATTATTATTATTATTATTATTATCACTATTTCCCTGTCATCTAGGATTTTATTGTCTACCTGAAGTATCACATAAATTTCAATTTCACCAAAATTCCAGTTCGTTAATTTAATATAGACCACAAGATTCTAAGCCGAGAAAATTTTCATATTTAAAAATCTTTCTTTTCATTTAAATACACATTTGTACAGATTGTTCGGAATATCTATTAAGCTTACTTCCGTGTATAGGGCCTATAACTCGAATGTTAAAATGCCATCTGTGACAACAGCTGACCTTAACGGAGGTACGACGGAATCATCAAATGCCGCCTTGGATTTAATAATCCTCGCATATCTGACCGCATAATATAGTAAAATGTTAGAATATGAACTAGACGTTGTCAACATATTAGAAAAATCGACGGTAAGCGAGAAATACCTTGTATCCCATAATGTTCTTCCGATCGATTATCTTCCTTAAGACTGGTCACGTCCCCCCAGCCACACATGGATATGCAGTCCATCAGAATTACGTTCGGTGTGTTCACTTTCCTGTAATACCGTGTAAAGGAAAATAAACCTTAAATGTATAATACTGTAGGAGGGGGTATATATGTCACTCCAAAGTATATTCCTACAGTACGGTACAATATGGTTCACTTTCCTTCACACGCATGCATTGGAAAGTGAACATAACGAACATTGTTCTGATGGACTGGATATCCATGTGTGGCTGGGAGGCGTGACAATTCTTAAAGAAAATAATCGATACGAAGATCATGTTGGGTTACACGGTATTGCTCGCGCACCTTCGATATCGTTCATTAAAGGAGAAAATATTTTGGACCCAGCACAGAACATCGAGAGTCTTCAATAGGTACATCACTCCAGAATGATAAATAATCGCCCAAATTTACTCTCTGATACCTATTCAAGAGGAAAGAATTGAACCACTGCACTATATCATTGGCCATGTTGAGGTTTCTGTGCTTTGAAATAAGATCATGAACTACGCTGTGAAAAGCACGACTGAATTCAATTACGGACATTAGAGTTACTTTCCTCTAATCTATACCTGTGTCTGTTTTGACGTAAACAAGGTCTATGCAAGTACTATGTTTGCGTCTGACCTCCGCCTTGAAGAGGTCTAGCATATTGCCTAATTCGGTAGAAATTGTCACATTTGTGCATGGTAAATCCGTTTTAAAACTTTGGAGGGAGTGGATTCGTTATTAATAGATCGATAATCTGAGAATGTCTTGGGAGTTTTGAACGTAGGTATGGGATGAATGATAAAATAAAATACAACAGAATACTCCCCTCCCCACATTTCTGGATCTCCAGAAACTGAGGAGAGAGTATTCATTTTATTGGCAAATAGGCGTTAACCTATTACGGCCAAAACAAAACCAACCAACATTAGAATAAATAAACTAACATAATTTCAAAGTAATATACATGAAAATAAATAATTTCCAACTATTAAGCGCCTAACGTCCGAGTATTACGTATAGTTCATTCATATAGATTATGTTAATCTCGTACATTAATGTTCAGCACACGAGTCTAATAGGAATTACAAAGCCTCTTTCTCAGCACGTATACAAATGATAACGACTATCAAGTTTTGTTCCATTGTTGTATTCACCCGGCTATACAGAGCACGGTAAATGTTCAACTCAGTGTCTATTAGCTGGCAGACAAACGCAGCTGATTGGGTGAGCTGGACCGAGTTCAGATTGCCATCGTCGGCTAGGCTTCTCCCAGGAGCTTTCTGTTCCAGAGAAAGCGCCGTGGCTGAACGCTTGTGGCATGGCGTCGAAGAGCGTCGCTCTCTTGGGAGTGACTGCTGTACGGCCGTCGCTTCTCAGCCGTCGAATGACGTCATTGGGTCTCGTGAATATTCTATGTCCGAGGTACGATCGTCTTAACTGAGTGGTTGCACTTGAAGCGGATCGAATTGACGACGCGCACATTGGGATATATCATGGCTTGTTTCAAGCCATCAGAATCACAAATTGCTATTCTTTCCACACTCGGCACAGATGCCGTATTCTGTATTTGGAGATGCACTAGAGAGTATCAGAAGAGTATGAATACTGCAGGTGAAGGTTAGAAATGCAAGAACGTGAATGTCACTGCGACATTGTCAATACATGTAATTTACTATAGGTAACTCGTTTCAACCATTCCCCTTGAATAAATGAAGTGCATGTTAACGCCTAAACAAGTAAATGTAAACATACTATACAAGCTGTTTTTGAACAATTATACCACACATCACTATGTCCTCCATTGTTCTTCCTTAGAGTTTTCTGAACCTTTCATTTTACTGAACGTCGGAAGTCTTCTTTATCGTCATTTCTGGTTTAATAAACTGAATATCATTATCTCTTTAACTATATTAATAGTAATAGCAGCACCACCATCTTTAACGGGATTAGTTTATCAATTAATAAGGACGATTTCACCGCAGCTTTCTTTGTAAACAAATTAAGTTGTCGGAGTGCTCTCAACCGACGGTATGCGGCCATCTTCAACAACTTGTTAATGCAAGTACTACAAACGATGGAAGTTCTCAATATCATCCCTTAGTAATTCTAGCCATCAATATGCATTATACGTTATTACGGAAGAACATGATTTTTTGTTATTTGATATTTATTTATTTATTTCTATTTTTTCTGCTACTTGTTTAACTTCGCACTAACACATCGAATATTTTCGGAAATGAAATGATGTGAATGGGCTTTGATTGTTGGGGTAGTGGCCCTGTCTTGATTTAAAACATAACCCAATAATTTGGCTGGTGGGAAAATGGGAAAGCACTGAAAATCATCTTCAAGGCTGCCGACGGTGGGATTCAAGCTCAACGTTTCCCGAATTCAAATTCAAAGCTGCATCCCCTAGACGAACGGCCAATTCGCTCGGTAATTTTGATTTTTCCCTTAAGGGCGTCAAGACAGTCTTCAATATCATAAAATGAAATTTCGCAATATTTTCCCATCGAAAATGATAAAATGCCAGCAATGTGTA
This sequence comes from Anabrus simplex, assembly GCF_040414725.1. Classification (NCBI taxonomy): domain Eukaryota; kingdom Metazoa; phylum Arthropoda; class Insecta; order Orthoptera; family Tettigoniidae; genus Anabrus; species Anabrus simplex. The sequence goes on along the minus strand of NC_090265.1, from coordinate 1,312,211,532 downwards.
CGTGAAAAATATTAAAGAAAATGAATTCAAATATCTGCTAACTCATTTCAGTCCTGTGTCCTATTATGAAGACAGTATAATGAAGATGAGCGAGAATTTGAAGCAACCTGAAAGCATTTCGCGGGAGGGACAACCTGAAGTGTATAATAACAATTGAGTCTAACATTACATGTTAGATTTGCGTGGACGAGGGAGTCTTTCACATTCACGTAATTCAGGATGCTCTCATTAATTTCCCAAACCCGTGCATTATTTGAAGTGATTACAACTTGATTCTTCCTGTTTGAACCAACAGACTCATGTCCACAATGGGGATTGAGCTGAGCATAACATTGCTTCCACTCACTTGCGCTGTGACTTTACACTGTCTTCGAGACTACTTCCCTTTCTGCCCTTCAAATTTTTTATCCTACATCCTCATTATTTGACTGTTTAGAATATTTCTCTTCTGCTTTTCCTTAATAATATTGTCCCTTATAGTATATCATCCTTAAATGCCGTAATAAAACATTTAAATAATAGAATACCAGATAAGAATATGAGACTATCCCGAAGGCATCAAACACTTACTCCCCTTCGTCTGAGTTGATTTAAATAATAAATTAGGGAAAAATGTCGTTGGTGAAGAACGGTACGTCGTATGTCACAATGCTCCTTATATCCATAATTTTCATTAAGACTGCAAAGGCGTAAAGGAGAATACTATAGGATGCGTATATATATCATGCAAGCATACATTCCTACAGTATGGAACGGGAAGGTTCATTTACCTCTGCAAAAGTGCATAGGGAAATGAACACAACGAAAATTGCCCTGAGGAACTGCATATCGTCGCTGTCGGGACAAAACCTCCTATGTGAAATATTTTAGCTTAGAACTTTGGCCGGTAAGTTTTTGTCATCTAAGGTGTAATATTGTGTGAATGTTGCCAAGGATTCTCACTCTTCCAAACATATATTATCTAAGGTGTAATATTGTGTGAATGTTGCCAAGGAATCTCACTCTTCCAAACATATTATCACATAGGAGATTTTGCCTCGGTAACGGCGATATACAAACGTGGATTGGAGGCATGCAAGCCTTAAGGAAAGTAATGGATACGAAGAGCTTTGTGACATACCAAGTTTTTCTTCAACGGTGATGTTTTCCCCTTGATTCTGCAAAATAGGACGAGCACTTGCATTTTTGGATAAGCAAATATATATTTTCGGTATTTGAAATGTAGTTAAGAATTATGACAGGGTACAAAATAGAGTACAAGCTCATGTTGTAATATCCAGAATATAAGTGCTCTGTTCACATTCGCTGCCATCGACGATTTAGTTCTTCAAATTTCCGTGAATTCTTACAGGCCTACCGGTAAAATATTATTAGAAGGCCGCAACAAAACATATAAAATTCAAGTTATTATTGATTTATTAAATTTCTTCAAATAATATAAATTAAGTAAAAACAATCGTCTGAAGCATTATTATTATTATTATTATTATTATTATTATTATTATTATTATTATTATTATTATTAAAGTATCAAACATTTTCGTCTGTCAGTGCACTCACATTATATACGAAAAAGATAAGAACTTTCCATATGAAACCCAAGTTTTTGTGTACGATATCGAAATAAAACTAGTGACACACAAGTGGAAGAAACAGTTCATGATCCAACCTGATCTTTGCATCAGGGTACAATAATGCCAGACAATTACAGTAAAACATTTTATCAATTTTAAGATTTACCCGTCATATTATCTATTCACTGACATTCAGTAGTTTGAATGTATTTCTTCAGCTAAGTACACGAAACCCACTTAGTGCTAAAGATCAAAATTTTTGACAGTCCCGAGGTCTTTAGATTCTGTAGACTTATAATCATACTTATCGTTTCGTCGTACAATGGCACTTAAGCATGTGTTTTTCTCCTTTGAGTGTGATGATCTTCGCAACGTAGGTGGCTATGAGGAGGTTAAACATTCCTTACTGCGGTTAATAATGTAAAACTGCTCTTTTATTCACAATTGCTTCTTTGCAAAATGCATTTCAACTTCTCTGAATGGCCCCTGTGTATAACTTACGCTCAGAGGATTCTGGGTTCAATTCTCGGCCAGGTAGTGGATTTTGGCTATTTCCTCCAGCGTAGGGACCATGTGTTCATGTTCGACTTAATACTGTACCGCACTGTAGAAAAGAATCGACGGCCTAGTTGTAATACCGCGCATCTAATAATGATGTTCCTATCCACTATTTTTCTTAACGTTTGTCAGGCCTCCTAGCCACATATGGATATGCAGTCGATCAGAACAGTTTTCTATCCTTAGGCTCTAAAAGAAAATGAATCATAAATATATTATTATGTAGGAATGCCTAAATACGTCATGCAAACATCACTTCCTACTGTACGGTACGGTAGGAAAATGAACACAACGAAAATTGTCCTGATGGAATGAATATCAATATATGGTTGCCAGGTGTGACCGATCATAACGAGAATAATGTGTAGGAAGAGGATTTTCATGCTTTGTATTAGAACTAGGCCATCGGTATGCTCGCATAACGTATTTATGCACTCCTACCGAATAAAACATTATTGAGGTTCATTTTTCTTTATGGGTCAGCGTAGGAAAATGAACACACCAAAATTGTTTTGATGGGATGCATATCGTCGTTGCCGGGATAAGACCACCTATATGGTAATATTTTTGGAGATATACTGACCCGCAGCACATACATTATGAAGAGCGAGAATGCCTTGACGATATTCACACAATATTGCACCTTAGATGACATAAAGTTACCAGCCAAGGTTCTAAGCTAAAATACTTCACATAGGAGGTTTTATCCCGGCAGCGACGATATTCATATATAGCTAGGAGGCGTGACAAGTCTTAAGGAAAGTAATGAATAGAAAAAGCATTGTGAGATAAGCGGTACTGTTTCCTCAGCAATTATATGCTGTTTGATTAGCACAAATAAAGAAACTGCCCAATTTTGTTCGAAATCACTCATATTATCATGTTGTTTACAGCCTATCCAAAGAAAGAAAAAAAGATAGCGCAGGCACGCAGTGATGTTCTGATTTCCAAATTGATCACCCTAGTAATTCTCTGCAACCGGTTAGGACTAATATCAACATAGTGAGAAACTCAAACTATGTGCGAATAACTGAGTCAAGTTGCGATTTATAACGCCTAAGCGAATCAAGTATTTGGGCTGATGTCCCAGATGTTAGACCCCTTTATACAACGATCATGATCATCATCAATTATGAAATTTTACATTTTTTCTACATTAGAATTGAATTAATTTATTTCATATGAGATAGTATTAACGTATTTAATCATAGTACCACATGTCCGGCTCCATGGCTAAATGGTTATCGTGCTGGCCTTTGGTCCTAGGGGTCCTGGGTTCGATTCCAGGTAGTGTCGCGAACTTTAACCATCATTGGTTAATTTCGCTGGCACGGGGGCTGGGTGTACTCGTATGTGTTGTCTTCATCATCATTTCCTCCTTATCACGACGCGCAGATCACCTACGGGTGTTAAATGAAAACCTGCACCTGGCGAGCCGAACATTTCCTCGGACACTCCCAGCACTAAATGCCATACGCTATTTCATTTTCATAGTACCTCATAACTTAAAATTTTAATTTTATTTCAGATTACTGGGCAGAATTTACTCTCATAGTAGATGGGTAGCTTGTATTACGAATGAAGAGATGCTGATTTGAATTATGGGAAGAGAACGATTTGATGAAATTTGACCAGAAGAATAGATATAATCTTGGGTCATATCTTAAGACTCCCAGGAATTGATCAGTTAGTTTTGTCGGAATGTAAGTGGTACGAAAAGCAGGGGTAGACTAAGGAATTCATATCATCTTTGAAGAAACAAAACATCGTATGTCACAATGCTCTTCCTAAACATCATTTTCCTTAAAACAGTTCAGTCCTCCCAGCCTCGTATGAATATGCAATGCATTAGGACAATTTTCCTTGTGTTCATTTCCTATGAATGGGGTGTAGAAAAAATGAACCGTACCGCACCGCACTGTAAGGATGAGTTGACGTGACTTATTTACGCACTCCTACATTGTTCTAATGGACTTCATATCCATATGCGGCTGGGTGACGTGACCACTCTTAAGGGACATAATGGATAGTAGGAACATTGTGACATACGAGGGATTGTTTCTTCATCGAAAATATTACAAACAGGTCAGAGTAGATGTAGGGTGTAGCAGTTACCTAGAAATGAAAAATTTAGCACACAATAGGGGACATTAATATGACGAACAGGTTATAGTAGAAATGGGATGTACTAGAAATGAAAAAGATGGTGCACGATAGGGTGGCGTGGAAAACTGCAACAAACAAGTCTATGGAATTATGTCCTGTAAAACATGTACAGGGACTTAAGATTACGGTAAACTGAGATTCATTGAAAAATAATAATTATACGTTGAGTAACGAAGTGAATTTACTTCAACACAATTTTCTGTCACCGGTGGTAGAAGACAATTTATAAATCATTATCCTGTTACAGTCTTATATAAACAATTTCTATTTTTATTTTCATCCCAATTTCATCTATTGGGAAACAGTTTACAATGGCTTATGTTACCGGTTAAGAAATATTTGTTACTTTCCTAGATCTGACTCCATCTCGTCCTTGTCTCTGTCGATATAAAAGTGGCAGTAGTATGATAAGCAAATACAGCCAGTTACTGTGATGAGTTGTGTGGAGTTGTCATTTGTATATTCAACTGATGTATGAATTTCAATTGACTTGCCAGAGTGGTAACACAAAAATTCTTCCAATTTGGTGTGAAAAGCAGCTATCAAATACCTTACTTCTCTTTTCCCTGGTACGTCATTCCAAGATGTTGTGAGTTTCTATGGCTACAGATGATAACACTGTTGTAACGAACGGTACGATCAGTATATGAGTACATCGAAGTTATATGTTAAAGGAGAACACACACGTGCCAGCTTTGAGTGTACATGAATGCAAACATTCAACCCTGTTCTTCTGATTTCCCTAGTATGTCTTTCCATGTTGTTGAAAGTGTCTGTGGCAGCCAATGATAAAACTGTTCCACGAACAGTACCATCAATGTATGAGTACGTTAATTTAGATGTTAAAGGGGGACACACACGTACCAGCTCTGCGTATATCTGAACGCGATCATTCAGCAGAGATTTGGTTAATTATGCCATTCAAATGCCATTCAAATTTTATTATGAATAGCATCCTTTCCTCTCTAAAATACATCCACCTCTTCTACTTTAAGGCAGTTTACGAAATTAGAGCTCCTGTATGATATGCAGCCTGTGTCCCTCGACTAGGTTATCGATTGTTCTGACATTCTCTAGCAGTAACGATGTTTCGTTACGGTTCTCGTTAGCCTTGCGCTCCTTGACGGTCTCCTCTCGCTTGGCACGTGCGTTCTCGTTAGAACATGACATCCCCATCGGTAAGAGAAGCACGCTTCCTTTGTGGTCCTTTACGTTATAGCGAACGGAGGATTATCGCCTATAAGGGAGATTTTTACCTTTCCACTCAATAAGTGGCTTATAAAGTAAGTTTGCAAGATACGTTGCGCCCAATGACGGAGGAAATTGATTTATTGTGTGAATGGCAAAACATTTGCAAAACAAATATTAAAATACATTTTACTTCTTCGTTTGTACTATTACTGTATTTTAACCATTATTTTTTTTTACTTAGGCCTATTCTATAATTATTGCTAAGAATATTTCTTTTGCTTCCATTGTTTTAGGTTCGTGCCTTTTCTAACGACAATAGTATCCATTCCACTTGGCTAGATGAATATTCTAAGGTAGTTTACGATTTATAGGGATATGAGGTAGAGGGTAAAGAAGTACGGCAACATTATTTTACTCAACCATCGCTCTTGCTCGCGATGTTCTGAGGAATTTCCCTGAAATATGGTAGGAAGAATGATCATAAAATCCCAGCTGGGTCTGTTTTCCATCCGCTCGTACGTTTTGCCTGAAATTTGCGAACCTTCTGAATATCAAAGGAGCCTAAACTGATAACGTTTGCGAGGGGTTATGGATGCATTTACTTTAGTCTTCAGCATCTTACACTGATCAGCTGCCATAGATCGCCTAAATGACAATGACTAAGCGTACGAGGGATATGTGGAATGATGTCATTTTCGTAGAGTTCGTTTTAGAGCCAGCAGGTGCTTATACACCTGATTGTGCACAGAACAAGGAAATACATAAAACAACCAACCTTATAATCATCACGTTCACACCATGTCGGTTTGAGTGTATTGAGAATCTTGTTACTGTCATAGCTCATACCTCAGTCATGTTCATATAATCAAACTCAAGAACAGACTGATACAAGTCAAAGAAAGGAAGAAATTTGTTCTTCTCTACACCAGAAGATAGAGCGCATTGCGTTTTTTTTTTTGGTGATATTTGCCTTTGCTTGAGACCTTATGTATTTTGAGCATTTGCTACTCTGGTATTTCCTTTATTTTGCACCTGCATCTTAATACCTCTCATCCGATACCATGAAGAAATACAATTCCTCCATAATATTCGCGAGGCTTCTCCTAGCCAATACATTTCAGCAGGACAGCATTAGCAATGCGGCCCATGTTACATGTTATATCTACCGGCATGCAAATGAGTACTTTAAAGAACTGTGTGTTAATTTTATTTACAAGTTGCTTTACGTCGCACCGACAGGGGCAGGTCTTATGGCCACGATGGGACAGGAAGGGGCTAGGAGTGGGAAGGAAGCGGCCTTAATTAAGGTACATCCTGGTGTGAAAATGGGAAACCACGGAAAACCATCTTCAGGGCCGCCGACAGTGGGGTTCGAACCCACTATTTACCGAATACTGGATACTGGCAGCACAAGCGACTGCAGCTATTGAACTGGGTACTGTGTGTGTTAAAACATGCTCGTCGAAAATCTAAGGGATACCTAAGTAATTTCAACATCAAAAGGCAAACTATTATTAATAATTTAATTTCCGACGGCTCATGGTCCAGGTATTAGTGTATGGCAGGTGTGCGTATCAGCAAATCATTCTATCTCACTTACAGCTGAAAAGTGAATGAAAAGTGGAAGACTACCCTTCATGTATCATAGAGCCTCCATGGCCTGGCACGAAGTAGGAAGTTTAATATTCCTATCCATATACTAATGCATCAACCCCTCCCGTGGCCCTAGAGCCCTGATGGACCCTGGACTACCAAGCAACCGCTGTTCTGAGTAGGAGCCTACAGATTACCTGTGATCAGTGCGACGAATGCTCTCGGCCATTACTTTTGGCTTTATAGACCGGGGCCGCTATAGGACCGTCAGACAGCTCCTCAAATGTTCTGTCATAAGCTAAGTAGACAATGAGCCAGCCCTGATATCCAGGAAAGTATGGATAAACAGTCCTTGAGAGCAATTTTCGTTGTGTTCATTTCATGAATTACAAATCAACGGTGTAGTTTCTAGTAAATGAAATTAAGATTTCTCTCATCTGGTTTTCACCTTATATCTTGAAATAATGATAGAATATAGCAAATTCTCTTTTGTAAAGAGGTCTCATTAACCTACCTATATTACATTCATTAAAATTAACCTTTCATCACTTAAATATTACAAAGAAATTAACATCTCTGGAAGACTCTATCATTGAAAATATTCTTTCCGTAAACTGCCTGCAACTGCTACTTCTACATAAGTACTCTTAATAACGTGAAGGAAATACTGAACAGCGATGAAAAATACAAGCCATAAACTTTGCTTCCATCGTCGCTCTAATGACTCCCTCCTTTACTATGACTGCTACTTGACATCCGTAACGGTGCCACGAATTCAAGTCCTCTCTTCTCTTCTTTGTTTAAAATTAGCTTATTTTCGAATCAGCACAAGTCTGCTTGCATTCTCCCGCTTCAACCTATCGTTACCTTTTCCCTACAGCCGCTGCACTGAAATGATGTTCAATAAAATAAATTGGTTTTTTCTCTCTCTCTTTCAGAGGCGGCGCTGCCACGTTTTGCCGAGCCCATTCCCAATGTGACGGTAACCATTGGTAGAGACGCCCTCCTCGCTTGCGTCGTAGACAACCTACGAGGCTACAAGGTAAGAGATGAGATCACGTATTTGTATAAGTATTCACAGGTGTTTCACAAGCATGACAATCATGATCGTTAATTTTAACGACCATCACATCAAAGTGCCCGGAAAGAACTTCCAATATTTTAGAAAATTTCTGACTACAAAGGTTTCTGAAGACATAGAAAACATAAGCAATATCTATCTTCCGGAAGAAGAGAAGACAAAATTATGTTACATTTTTTATGTGAAAATAAAATAATATACTTAATTGAAAATAGAAAGTAAAGAAACGTACAAACAAACGAACAAACAAATCGAGCAGAAATCTGGCAATGAGCGGTTGGAAGAAGTTGAGCTTATAATTATACCCTAATGGTGGAATCCTGCAATGTGTGGGAGCGGAGTAGGTATGTACGTAATACATTGGTAGAAGAAAAAAATACAATACAAATATTACTCTAAGGTATTTAATAATGTCCAGGTAATAGGCGTGAAGTGAGAAGGGTCCTATTTTAGGAACCTGAATGCACACTCCGAAAGAGTAAAGGGAACTTAATATAACGAGTTTAGGAGTAAATAATAATAATAATAATAATAATAATAATAATAATAATAATAATAATTCTGCAAACGAACTTCTTACACTTCCTAGATCAGAGGCTTTTTTTCCACTGTAAATTTAGACCCCAATCAGATATCAATCTACAAGAATATTTCCACTCCATGGCTTAAAGATGAATATGGAAGCATGAAAGTAACATCTTCTCCATGGGAAATACCACCACGAACTGGATCAGCCCCAATCAAGAATCCAGCGGCAAACGCTTAGCTGACGAACTCTGGTGTTTTCCCAGAAACAGACGGATTTATTTTGGCCACCCAAGATCAAGTAGTCACTACACGGAACTACCGTGCATTCATCATGTATGATCCAACAGTTTTAATGAACAACTGCCACTGGTATTCCAGAAATACATAGAGCATACAGCACGCCATCGCTGGGTGCCCACACTTGGCCAACACTTATTATTAGCACCAACATGATCAGGTAGCTAAAATCATTCACCCAAAACTTTGTGTAAAATGCGCATTTCTCCAGTCATCAACTGCATATTGGAAATACACATCCGTACCCGTTCTCGAAAACTCTTCATACAAGCTTCTATGGGACCGAGAAGCCATACCGATGTCACGCTCAGCAACAATAGGCCAGTTACTATTCCAATCGATAAATCAGAAAGATCCCCACCCCTTATACAAATTGATTGTCCAATCACCTCCAATCTGTAAATAAGAATAGCCACAAAGTTATCAAAATACACAGACTAGCCATAGAAACAACGTCTATGAAAACAGTTCCAATAGTGATATGATATAGTGGTGTTTTTCTGGATAGCTTGTACAGCTCTCTGGCCACCTTGAACCCGTATAACCACACGTACGTTGAACTGCAGAAAGCCACCCTCGTCAGTACCAGTCATATTGTGAAAAAGTTTCTGAGAACGACTTTTCCTTTGAGCTACATTAACAGCAAGAAATTTCAGATGCCAGTTCCAGTGATACTGAAGGACAGATTCCCAAAAATCGGTAGATGAAAAGAGTGTTATGTGACATAGGCATCATTTGTGCATATTGGTTTTATATATGCACGCTGTAATTATTTATTTTGTAAATATATGTAAATATCTCTAAAATGTCATAATATAGAGGGAGGATTCTTGCTTAACCTAGTCTGCCTATTTTGTTACCGGCTCAAGTCTAGCCTTCATAAATTGATGTAATGAGAAGGAGAAGGAGATAATAATAATGAACTTTCCGTCAATTTCTGTAAGTTTTAAAATACAGTTGAATTTGGAATTATTGAAATGATGTTCCATAATATGCCAGGAAGCCTGCCCAAGAAGCTCTCTCGGGTTTCAGTAGTATAAAATGTCAACCAACTGTATAAGAATTTTACGCCGCTACCTCATGCACTGAATCATTATTGAGCTTACAAGAAGGTGCTAAATGTACATGTACTGCAATTTCTTTCATATTTGAATAGATATAAACATGGAATTTAAGAATTTAAAAAATATGAAAGTAAACTTTACTACTACTACTACTCAAATAATAATAATTTCGCTTAGCTCTCGCTAGCCTGTTGCAACCCCTGTAATGCAGACCCCCCGGTGAGGATGAGCGGCAGCTGCTGTGTATGGAAAACTGCGTGTTATTGCAGAGGAGGGTAGTGTTGTTTGTGTTGCTGGAATGTAGGGAACTGTAAAAGTGCCCATTCCCGAGCTAGTGGAATTAAACATTTAGAATTAAAATCTCCTACCCACTCAGATATCGAATCCGGGGCCCTCCAAACCGAAGGTAAAGCTGAACATTCAGCCAAGGAGCCGGATGAAAATTTACTGGAAGTCACTTTCAAACTAGTTTCGTCGATTTACCTGAATTGGTTAACGAGCGATATAGAAAATTACGGTGAACATACGGAAACGTCGTGTAAGAAGAGTCTTTATTCGACCTTCAGGTCCAGAAATTTTAGCATCAATAATATAATAGTATCTCTGATTGGTATCGCCGGCCCCGTGGTGTACGGGTAACGTGCCAGCCTCTCGCCCGGTGGCCCCGTGTTAGATTCCCGGCGAGGCCAGGGATTTTTCTCTGGACCTGAGGGCTGGTTCCTGGTCCACTCAGCCTACGTGATCAGAATTGAGGAGCTATCTGACGGTGAGATGGCGGCCCAGGTCTCGAAAGCCAAGAATAACGGTCGAGAGGATGCGTCGTGCTGACCACACGACTCTTCGTAATCTGCAGACCTACGGGCTGAGCAGCGGTCACCTGGCACGCCAAGGCCCTTTCAAGGGCGTTAAGTGCAGGAGGCGGGGGGCGAGGATTGGTATCAATATAGCCAATTATGGACTAAAAACCGATAAATTTGACTAGTGAAAGAAACAGGAAACAAAGATTCTTCCTAAATTATTTTTCAGAGAAGAAGATTCTTGACCTGTTACGACCCCAGAAATTGTTCAGTCAACCAATTCTTTTGGATAATCTAATTGCAACCGTCTTCTTGTACTTGAACTCTTGGAATGTTTTTTGAGAGAATAACCAGTCAATGACCATCAGAAAATGTTATAAAGAGAATGTTCATCACTGCGAATGATGCATCTGCATCAGAAGGTACCGGGCTTCGGTTTCCAAATAATAAAAGTATTTACAGGTTATTTAACTTTTACTATATTATTATTATTATTATTATTATTATTATTATTATTATTATTATTATTATTATTATTATTATTATTATTATTATTATTACATTGTGGGTGAGACGTAGTATTTACAGCTCAATATGTATTCTAATGTGAGCCGCAACAAATTTGTTGATATCATTGTCCTGTCTCAGTCATATCCTTGGCTCTGACAATATGAAATTGACAGAGGTGTGAGCGACACTAGTAATGTAATTCTTTGTGCAGCGACTCCCTGTTTTTAACGGCAGAAAATATTGATCATAGGGTAGATTTGTGTGTGTTTTTCAGTAGACTTGCCAGACTGATATATAATGGCAACTTCTGGTTCGGTGAGGGCTACAACAAAGAACAGTTTCACTTCTCATTTCCTTGGTACTGTTCTAGGCCACCTATGACAACTGACGGAGGATCTCTTGAGGTTTCAACCAGCCTTTTGGGAAAGTATACAATGTAAACAATTATTATTATTATTATTATTATTATTATTATTATTATTATTATTATTATTATTATTATTATTATTATATCGGATCGTGTCAACTACCTGAATACAATGAATCTTGTACCTAGTGATTCGACTGCATTGTATAGGTCGCATTCATTTAATCTTTCATTCTGGAGATAGTTGTTTCGAATCTTATCATCGGTGATGCTGAAAACGGTTTACCGGGGATTTAGATTTTTTTTTGCAACCTATTCTCTATTTCCTCTACCATGGTCTCTAAAAACCAAACCATATAAGAGTGGCTTTATACAGAAGTAGAGTTGAGTTCACAGAACAATTTATCGTTACGTTCCTCAGTTTTCAGGTAGCATTCGCTCTTTACGTGTGAAAATTGTTTGACTGGAGAAATTTTATTCATAATGTGGAGGTAGTTGACATACATGTGTGAAAGATTGCCGGTGCTGATAGATGAGAGTAATGATTGTAGGATATTTCGTCGCTGTTCGAGCAAAAGGTTATATCTCACAACGTTCTGCCCATCCATTATTTTCCTTAAGACTGGTCACTCTTCCCAGCCACATATTGATATTTAGTCCTTCAGAACAATATTCGTTGTGTTCATTTACCTTTGCGTGCGTATAAAGGAAAATGAACCTTACCGTACCGCACTCCAGGAATGTATGTTTTCATGACTTATTTACGCATTCCTACAGTATAATGTACTTCAGGTTCATTTTACTTTACACGTTAGAATACCAAATTGAACACAACGAAAATTGTTCTGATGGACTGAATGTTGATATGTGGCTGGGAGGCGTGACCAGTCTTAAGAGAAGTGATAGGTGGGAACAGCACAATGAGATATAACCTTTTGCCCGAATATCGACGATTTGGGATGAAGATGTGTATAAATGTCGTTAAGGTTCTTACTGCCAATCGATACTGGTATTGTTTAATGCTTGTTAATTATCGGGATTATATCATGTTTTGTGAGTTCTCGTACCTGGCTCTATATGCATGTGGCAAAATAAAAATAATGTGAATATTTTGATAGATTTCTGTTTAAACCTCGTATGTCTCAGTGCACTTCTTGCCCATTACTGTATATTCCTCAAGACTAGTCACGCCTCCCAGCCTCATATTTGTATGCAGTCCATCAGAATAATTTTCGTTGTGTTCATTTTCCTATGCTGGTGTGTAAAGTAAAATGTATCTTAAATCCTTTATACTGTAGGACTGCGTAAATTCGCCATGCAAGCAACTTTCTTTCGATACGATATGGTAAGGTCAATTTTCCTTTACACTACCGCATAGGAAAATGAGCACAACGAAAATTGTTCTGATGAACTGTATATACATATAGTCGTTGGGTAAAGAAAATCTTGTAACTCTTTGAGAGTACACATAATAGAATAATTCAAAAACCGAACGGTCAGCAACGACCGAAGAAGTGTTCCTGGCATTTTCATCGTTCAATAATAGCCCAGTTATTCGACCATTCGAGTCTTCTGTTCCCTTCCCGGACAACGTAGCATGCCTTCACAAGGCAGATGGAGAAACGTGCTTTTCCTGTGAATGAAATTACGCTTTCTTCATTGCCTACCAACGATATGTGGGTGAGAGGCGTGAGCAGTCTTAAGGAATATAATGGGCAGGAAGAGCTTTAGGACATACGAGGTTTAAAAAGAGTGCCACCGATTTGAGTAATTTGGGATGTGAAGAATTCGCTAAACATTTCTTTCGTTAAACGTGAAACAAATTGGCAATAAACGGATTCAAAATATCTGAAAAAGCTTTATAGGGAATACAGCAGTTTGTGAGAATTATATTTTTTTCAAAATAACTATTTTTTGGCGTAAAACGGCTAAGCTTGCTTGTTATTTAACGGGTCTGATATCGAGGTCATCGGCAGAACGGCTAAGCAAAAGCGTCTGAAAATTATGTTGGCTGAGAATCGCAAGGCGATTTCCGAGTGCTGAGCCACAGCCGAGCACATTTTACTGGGGGGGAAAATTATTTGAGGATGTGTTAGTTTGTTTAGAATTACGAAATAAAGTGTTAAAAACATTTCAAACCTATTATTTACTTTATTTTCCCGGTTAAACCGTGTTGTTGTTGTGTGTACATCAGGTACAGTTTGCCGACGTTTCGAATACATTGAAGTATTTTCTGTCAAGGCGACTGAAATAGCCCTGCTCGATCCGAGGTAATCAGTCTCCAAGAATACTGCCATGTATTCGAAACGTCGGCAAACTGTACGCGATGTACAGACATCAACAACACGGTTCAACCCGGAAAATAAACTAAATAGTTCTTCACAACGTAGAAGCTTCACCTCTAAGATTTGAAAACTATGTGTGGTCCGGTGAGCACAACAAAGCACGTATGTTTTAAAGTCGAAATAAATTCGAGACAAAACGTTGCATTGTAAACATAAGAGACCATTTTACCTAGTCACAAGAAACTTAGCTCAGTATGACGTCACCGGGTGGATAAATTGCGCCGTCAACTTAAGGAACCAAAACCGCCGTGCCGCGTAGCTAGGAATTAATGTCGATCTGGACTCCGCAGTGGCGATATATCTATGAGATATCGTTTTCTTTGGGTCATTATGTTCTAAAAGTAGACGGGAAGAAAAATGAAATAGTGAACCTTTTAGAAAATTGTGGTGCGAAGAATTGCGAAATCATACTTCTTCCACAATATGTTGCAACACACAAATAAATGGCGTAAAAAATATAAACTTACCCATACCAGAATATATCGTCGTTGCCGGGACGAAACCTCCTATGTGATAATATTTTTGGAGATATACTGACCCGCAGCACATACATTATGAAGAGCGAGAATGCCTTGACAATATTCACACAATATTGCACCTTAGATGACAGAACCTTACCGGTCAAAGATCTAAGCTAAAATATTTCACATAGGAGGTTTTGTACCGGCAACGACGATATAGCGGCTGATCAGAACACAGAAATAATCCAAAATCATCAACGGAGTGCGTTAAGAGGTTTACTGGGACCGTCTCAAAGTAAATGTGGCGAGTCTCAACGAATATTTCAAAACCCTGCCGGCTCGATATTTTTCCGATAATACCTATCATGTAGTCGTATTCTACGTCGAAACGTGCTATTGTGATCCCGACACATCTCAATTAAATTTTTTACACGCACATGTTTCGTATTGTTAAATGTCTTCTTAAGTGCTTAATTCTTTGCATGAATACCACAATAGTTAAATGTAAAACAACTTCCATAATAATATACAGAAGTTTACTCAAAATAACTTCGTACATTCTAATAATCCTAGCATCAAATTAAAATTTAAATGTAAGAAAATTATGCCAAGGATTTATTAAATCGGAATATAATTCAAAATAAACCTAAAATTATAAACAGGAGACTTAAGGGATTTGCCTTTTAAACTTAGATTTGTCTGTCCAAACTAGCATATTGACAATGCACCTAGAAAATCAGCTATGTGATAATATTTCAGCTTAGACCTCCATTCAATATTTCATGAACAATTTCAACGAATTTTGATTGTAAGAGGTACATGTGCTGCGAGTCAGTATTTCTCTCTTCAACATTGTCATATAATGGTATTTCGCGGCTCAATGCAGATATATTGACTGTATATTGCATATCATCACTTAAGAATCAACTCCGCCTATCTGGCAATACTCATACCACCCATTAACATTATTCTTAACATACGTCATACCTGCCAGCCAAATGTAAACATGCAGTATATCCAAACAACCGTTATCTTCATTCTCCTATGGATGCATGTCATGGAAATTGAACCATACCCTTCTGTACTGCAGGGATGTATGGTCGCTGCTTGAGCAATAACTCGTACCAACAATATTCTTCCTATCCATTGTTCCCCTTAAGACCGGTCACGCGCTCCAGCCACTCATGGATATGCAGTCCATCAGATCAATGTTCATAGTGTTCATTACCCTACGCCCATTTTCAAAGAAATATGAACCTTACTGAAGCGTATTGTAGAAATACATATTTTCATTAAGTATTTACGCACTCCTACAGTGTATTGCACTTAAGGTTCATTTTCCGTTTCACATCAGCACAGAAAAATAAACACAGCGAGCGATGTTCTGACGGACTGAATATCCTTGTTTGCACGACGTATTTACGCTTTCCTACAGTATACTGTATACAATGTTCATATTCCTTTATAATAATACGAAAATGAAAACAAAAAAGTTCTGATGGTTTGCTTTCCCATATGGGGCTGGGAGGTGTGACTAATCTTAAGGAAAAGTAACGAAGCGCATTGCCAGATAAGTGATATTGTTTCTTACAAAATCAAATCATTCTTTTTTGTCAAAAGTATGAAATTAGTAACTTAAATCGGTTGAATATAATGATTCTTGATTGGAATTTGTTACGTGAATGAAGGAAAATGATCAGTCATTATTAATACTGAATATCAGGTTTGTTTCACTGGTGGAAATTGAATAAGTCTTGGTGGATATTTTGAATCAACATTAATCTATACCTGAAGTCTAATTATATAATATTGTAAATTAGTGGCATATGTACCCGTTCATCGCACAGGAATTGACAACAGATTTAATGATTACTTCATGAATTGATGTGAAGTTACATACCTGTATTCAAACGTTTATTACGGCATGCAAAACTGGTATTCTTCTACAAAAGCAAGTGGCAGTAGTCTAACGTGAAGTACGATAAAACTGGACAAAGCGGAGATAGAATGACGATGATTACAGAGTTTATTGAGTGGTACAGGTCATTGTCTGAAGTTTTGCTTAATTCTCCCTATGTCTCGATTACATATTGTTGTTCATCTGATACCGGGAGTGGCTGTGGCTGAACATTCATGAAACCAATCGTTGACGAAAACCTCTCTTATTACCAGCTCTATCTAAAAGAGTAAAATGGCTCTTTACTTAAGATGCATACCACCAAATAGAGTTCTATTACGTTTGTTTGTGTGTACTTTGCGGGAGTGCAAAATCACGTTTACATATAAAGCGCCAGTCATTTCACGGTTTTAGGAAGAATATTGGCCTTACAACCTGCCCAAGGACAAGTGGATTCTAAATATGGAGTTTGGTAGAAATATATCCAGTAGTTTCCAAGTTATAAGAAATCAGACAAACAGACACCAAACCGAAAAAAATATGCATATGATAATTATTACACCTGAAACGGATAAGTGAATGCAAACTTCGCTAAAACAGTCAAAGTACACACGGCCGTTACGATTGTATTTATATAGATAAGGAATATGCTTCACGTACAACAACTTTTGGGCTGTGTTCACTGGACTTAGTCTGTAAGACCGTCAGTTAATGATATCTGCCTTATTTCCTATATAAAAAGTGCATATGAGAAAATGTTTGGAAATTGAATTCCAACAAGGTTGCTTAATTCCTAATCTGGTTGGTCTGGTATATTTTGTGGAATAGTAAACTCACTGTTTCCAGTTTCCTGTAAACCCCCAGTTCACTCCAGTAATTTGAAATGCTATGAGCCTTAGAACATACCATTGGACACTGGGATGCTAAATTTGAAGTTTGGTAAAAATATTTCCCGTAGTTTTGCAGTTATAAGCAATATGCTTTACATGCACCCGCTTTTAGTCTAAGTCCGCTCGAACTTAAGAATGAAAAACGGTGCCTTAGTGAGATCTCCCTTATTAATCCTCGTATCGAAATGTATCACATGAGAAAAAAGGTTTAGAAATGTATCTCCATTAAGGCAGGTAGATTACGTTAAGTATGGTTGTGCATATTTTGCGGCAGAGCAGAATCACAGTTACGGTTTCGTATAAAACACCAGTCATTTCAGGGATTTAGAAACAATATTGACCCTTAAACATACCCAAAGACAGGTGGATTCTAAATATGAAGTTTGGTAGAAATATATTCAAGAGTGTTCACGTCAAAAGAACTCAAACCAACAAACAGACACCAAAGCCAAAATTATGTAGACTAGCAAGATACCCGTACTTCACTAAGGTATTATACTGAAATTTATAATTGAATGCTGAACATTTTATATATAATCCACCAAAAATCCTGATCTGATGGCAAAGTTCCTCCCATTTTTCACTCTTTCTTTCAGGCAATCGACAGGTATACCGCCCGGTCAATTGGGTCCCTAAGTCTTTGCCATCTTTTCCTATAAGCATTTTTAATATGGATCAAATCCTTGAGGAGATTCGGCGTGGTGTCGTCTTGGGTGCCTTGGCGGTACTAAACGCGCGGCCGGACTGCATTCGTAGTCATTATCCGGTCCGCACATTTTGACGACAGCCCAAAATATTATTATTATTATTATTATTATTATTATTATTATTATTATTATTATTATTATTGTTATTATTATTATTATTGATATTCTTGACCCCGCAGCAAGATACAAGGCCGCTACTTGGCGTTAAATTATATCTGCTGCCATTGTCAGACAATGTGACCAACACCATTGTCGTGCGTAGGCAAGTGCGCGGGATTTCTGGCGATACGAATGATATACTTCCGTGCATTATTGACCTTATTATAGTGATGAACAATTGCACAGTCAATATCATTCCTATCGTTTATTTCAAATGTGTCAAAATTTTTATTTATATGCCAGGAGAATCTACTGTAATCTAACTTTAAGTTCTCCAAAGGAAAAGATGGCCCTTGAAAACGAACCCAGGAAAGATTAAAAATGATCGGATTATGATCAGAATCAAGTACATTATGAAGAGAAAATCAATTGGTTTCAAGTCCTTTTTCACCCCACCGCCCAGTAAGTTGATTCGCCCACCCACCCACCAACCCGTAAAGAAGGCGTGTTACTTTTCGTTTAAAGGATTCACCTAATACCAATGTTCACATCTGTTACCTTCAGTTTTGAAATACATGTATTCCCATAAATGGAGTTCACTTTCTTCGCTTTCTTTCACACCCACGCCTTAAGTGAATTTTCCGAAAAAGAAATACTTGTTTCTTTATGAGCAAAGGATCTTCAAAATATCTATTATCATGACTGTAACATCTTCAGTTTTTGAGATATGTGTTCTCATTAAAGGAATTGAAATCCTTATCTCTACCGCACCCCTCCCCTACATGATGATTCTCCCCAAAAAATGCATTTTTCTTTGTTTTAAAGGAGATCCAAATACCAATTTTCGCTTCTGTAAAAACTATAGTTTAGGTTAGGTGTAAGTATCCTCATACTATTAATTCAATTAATTTTTCAATTCGTGTACCCCCTCCCCTCCTTTCATTGGATTTTCCCAAATCAACTTTTAAAGCAGGCTCCAAATAATAATTTCCACGTCTGCAACATCTTTCGTTTTTGAGATATTAGTATTTTCATACAAATGTGTCAATTAATTTTTAATTTAAGTTAATTCATTTTTCATTCCCCTCCCCCCTTTAAGTGGATTTCTGAAAACAAAAAAATCGTGTTTCTTTATTTTTAAAGAAGATTTTAAATACCAAATTCCACGTCCGTAACATTTCAGTTTTTGAGATATCAGTACCCTAATAATAACAATTCAACCCCATTTTCAGTCATGTTTCTTTATTTTCAATGGAGATAGAAATACATTTTTTCACTTCTGTACTATAATAAGTCTTGAGTTATACTGTAGAAATGCATTTTAAAATTTCATCCCGTTGTTAGTTCCACTTAAGTGGAGTTTCCGAAAACAAATCACCTATGTTTCTTTGCATTTACAGGAGATTCCAATTACCAATTTTTACTTCTGTAGCATTTTACGTTTCTGAGATGTACTGTGGATATAGGTAGTCTTTCTAAAAATTCACGCCATTTGTCACTCCCGTTTAACCCCCATTCATTGGATTTTCAAAAACAAAGAAATACATGTTTCTTTATTTTTAAAGGGGAATCAAAATACACATTTTCAGGTCTGTAATATCTTCAGTTTCTGAGATATAAGTATCCTCATTAAAGGCATTCACCCCTCCTAGTGAGACGTTCCGAAAGAAAAACAAAAATGTGTTTCTTTATTTTTAAAGGAGAGTTTTGAGATATAGATGCACTCATTTCAAAAATTAACCCCCCCTTTTTTCGCCTTCTTAGCGACGGAATATCCGAAAATTCTCCCTTAACGAACACCTACATTGTAATATAAATGTATCCTTAAAATTTCATTTATTTATGTCGAGTAGTTTTGCCTCGACGATGATGAATCAGTCAGTCAGTCAGTCAGTCAGTCAGTCAGTCAGTCAGTCAGTCAGTCAGTCAGTCAGTCAGTCAGTCAGTCAGTCAGTCAGAGAGGACATTTCCTGAAGTACCCGTGCTTCGCTACGGCATTGTCAGAAAGGCTGACTTTGTGGTTTCCATAACTGAAGTCAACATAGGCCATTACAAAGACGTCAGTAGGAAAGTAGCGATTAAAAGCAATGTTATCATATAAAATACACGATCAAAGGAAAACCCGCACATTTTTCACTTTTAGCGAACAGTACTACGGTGCCGATCTAACAGTCCAAAGTTCCAGAGCTGGAATGACCAGGCCGCACACAGCCATAAACACTCCACTGCCATTATTCCGTTAAATATGAACACTGCTCATTCCAAGCAGTGCCTCAGAGTAGTGTGTTACGTACCAGTAGTATCAAAAAATCTATGAACCGGAGGAATGGCATGCTAAAGAAGAAAGTAATCTAACTCCCCAGCTACTTCCCGCCAATATTCAGGCAAGCTGTTACACTCGGTACGACCGGGCGATTTGGCCGTGTTGTTAGGGGCACGCAGCTGTGATCTTGCATCCGGGGGATACTGGATTCGAATTCCTCTGTCGGCAGCCGTGAAGATGGTATTCCGTTGGTCCAATTTTCACACCAGACAAATGCTGGGGCTGAACCTTAATTAAGGCCATGGCCGCTTCCTTCTCAGTCCTAGCCCTTTCCTATCCCATCGTCACCATAAGTCCTATCTGTGTCGGTGCGACGTAAGGTAAATTTAAAAATTCTCGGTACTCAGCAGTAATCCTGTCTATCAGAGATGCGTGGCAACAGAAGACACAAAGCACATCAGAACAAACAATGGTCAACGTAATGTTATTGTTGATCAATTTTATGAGCTGTCTATATAGCAGACCTTCACATTTAGTTTTCTTTTGACTCTGTGATATTAGCGCATCTTATATAATTAAATATAGCGTTTACTGTATTTCCTTATTCTCCGAATTTACATACCGATTTCACTACATTCTCTTTACCCTTTTTCTCGCGACTCGGCGCTTATATGGACTTAGTAACAAAATAAATTAAATTCCCTAATATCTCTGTGATCATAGCCGGGATGGTAACAATGTATAAGACGTAAATGATCGGATATTGAATACTATATAACTTTAGTTACGTGGTATTAATCGATACGACCACTAATAACATATAAATTTGAGAAATCAATTTTAGGCCTACCCCTAACCTACCATTTCACTCAGCGTGAATAAAATTATTTATGGCCTAGATTATAGCAACATATTGCCCGACTTTGGATACCGATTTTCATTAAGATAAGACGAATAATAACATAAATATTTGACAATTAAATTTTTGGCCTTTCCCTAAACTACCATTTTTTCTCATCGTGAGTACACTTATTTATGTCCTACAGTCTAGCGACTTATTCCCCAACTTTTCCCACCAATTTTCGTTAATTTACGACCACTAATAAATATTTGAGAATTATTATTTGAGGTCTTCCCCTAAACTACCATTTCACTCAGCATGAATACAATTATGTATGGCCTAGATTATAGAGACTTATGCCCCGATTTCGCATACCGATTTTCATTAAGATATGACCACTAATAATATAAATATTTGAGAATTAAATTTTATGTCTTCCTCTAAACTACCATTTCACTGAGCGTGAATAAAATTATTTATGGCCTGGATTGTAGCGACTTATTCCCGGACTGTGCATACCGATTTTCATTAAATTCTTTTCAGCCGCTTCCTCGTGATGCGTGTACAGACAGACAGACAGACAGACAGACAGACAGACAGACAGACAGACAGACAGACAGACAGACAGACAGACAGACATAAATAACGGAAAATTAAAAAGTGCATTTTCTTGTTACTATGGACACGAATGATACAGAAATACCGTTCTTTTTAACTTCTGAGCAATGTACAAAAAAAACTTATTTTATTCTATTCCGAACAACCGCGCCGAAAGCGCAAGTGTAATAAAACAGACTATAGAGATGAACGAGCAAAACAGAGACCAAATAATCGGCAGTCTTTAAAACTCTAGTGTGATTAGTAAGAATTCATGTGTCAGCAATGCAACGCGAGTTTAACATTTCTGGAAGCGTTATATGTAGCCGTCTAAACACCCATAACAGGAAAATTTAATGTACTTAGAAGGTAACTCAGCGTACATTTACACAGTTTAAAATAATCACCGTTGGCTGCCGTGCACGTCTCTGAAAGTTGCTTAACCTTTTGAAATAACTCCTGAAGATATTGCCAGTAAGATCCTGTAGGCCTACATCTGTTCTCATGGAAATTGTGATCCTGTAGGCCTACATCTGTTCTAATGGAAATTATGATTTCCACTGCGAAATAGAAATTCACCCAAGTGTGCTTTCAACTGGGGATATATATTAATCGCATAGTGCGAGATCAGGTGAAAATAGAAGTTGTGGATAAACGGTAACATGTCTTATCAGCTCCACTTGGACAAGTAGAGAGCTATGTCAGGGGCGCTGTCGTATGGCAACGGCCTATGCTCAGAATGCTACGAAGAATTCAGTCGCGTAGATGGTGAAGGATCTCCTTTCAGTTGTTATTATTTACAACTGTTCCTTGTGGGATGAACACCACTTTGTATGTGCACAGTTTGCAATAAGTCAACGCAGCACATGCACCATGTTGCCCTTTGAATTTTCTTGCGGTTTAGTTCAATCATGGCGAAATATCTTAATCATGGGTAACGTTTCGCTACTGATTTGCCTAATTTGTAGAAGGAAGTGACGTTTTCTCGTTGCTCGAACTGCTATATTCTCGTGTTCCGCAGATCACATTCATCTATATGTTGCGACGAGAGCAGCTGTGTTACAGCGCCATCCTGTGTTGCAACCTGTCCACAGTAGTAAACGGTGACACTATGTGGTTAGCCCTCGAGGATAAAAACTCTACTATGTATTTGTGTGTGTACAACTGGAATGGCAAATACTTCGTGTCCATGTCGGAAATAAAATCACATCTTAATGACACGGATCGCATAATCTTACTATAGAAGAGAAACAACGTGGTACAACTATATCGATGCAAATTTATTTACTGACTACTATGATAGACGGAAAACGATATTTACGGGTACGTATATTACAATGCTCTTCTTATTCATCATTTTCCTTAAACTGTTCACACATTCCAGTGACATACGGATATGCATTCCATCAGAACAATGTTTATCGTGTTCATTTTCCTATACTTGAGTACAAAGGAAAATTAATCTTACTGTACCCTAATGTAGGAATACATGTTTTTCTAAAGTATTTATGCACTCCTACAGTATAATGCATTTAGAGTTCATTTTTCTGTACATAACAGCACAGGGAAATGAACAGAACGAATATTGTTCTGATGAGCTGCATATCCTTATCGCCGTTGCGCCTTGAAATATTTCTGTGAAACAATGTTATCGGGAGAAATACTGACCCGTAGCACAAGTATCACTTAGAACGAAAACTCGTTGATATAGTCCATGCAATACTGAACCTTAGATGACATAAACTTCTGGTAGAGTTCTAAGTTGATGTGTTACCGCATGGCTGGTTTTCTAGGCGGAACAACGATATGTGGCTAGGAGGTTTGACCAGTCTTAGGAAGAATAATAGATAGGACGAGCATTGTGGGAACGTGATTTTCCTTGCACAACGACGGTGTGGTTTTCTATGAAACCTTAGTGGCCCCATACCATGTGAACGGAAATCTGTATCCACAACAAATGTGCGTGAAAAAATGGTGGAGATGTAGGTATGGATTTTGACAAACCCTGTGAAACGATCTACTCAATTTAGATGAATTATACACTACGGGCTGCCTGGAACCAAACGAATGTCAGTGTGCTTCATTGCGGCCCGCACCTGTGACAGACTATCTAAATGGTGTACGCTGACAAGCCGAATAATCCACCATTAAAGTAACGAAAGGAACAGATTATTTTAGTTCAAGGATATTTCAGTAATGAGAGTGAGAGACCGGGTATCTGACAATTCACTTCCCAACCATTATTTTCCATAAGACTCGTCATTCCTCTCAGCAACGTATGGAAATTCAGTTCATCAGAACAATTCTTTGCTATTCGGGAAAGAGGTCATAGCTCACAATGCTCTTCCTATTCATTATTTTCCCTAATACTGGTCACGCCTCCCGGCCAAATATGGATATACAGTATATCAGAACAATTTTCGTTTTCATTACCATATGCTGATGGACTAAGTATATATACAGTATGTGGCTGGGAGGCGGACAGTCTTAAGGGAAATAATGAATAGGAAGATCATTTTGAAATACAATATATTCCTTGCGCCCCGGTGATATATTATATTAGTTTGATCATTGAGTTTGCTTAACGATACATGCTCCAATATCGTAATGTGAAAGGTATAATGGTACCGGTGCTCCATGCTGTGGAAATATTGCAATAATATTTACGTGAGTAGGAGGACCCAATGGGGAATTAATACAACAGTTAACTAATTAATATGTAACTGCGAGGAAAGGACTAAATCTTGTTCATTCCTCGTATTCATGAAACTTCGAAATATATCGCGCTTCCTGGTCAGAATGTATTCATTCTTAGTTAATGGGGTAGATGGTGGAGGTTTCAGACGCGTTGACGTAAAGAGCAAACTACTTCTGGCAATGCTAATTCCACATACCCTACGATTTTCTTCCTCTGCCGCTGTTCTCACAAGCTGATGTAGTCGCGGGTGCGAACTGTGTCACTTATGTGGACTTGGTTCAGTTTTACGGCCGGATGACCTCCTTGACGCCAACTTAAATGGATGATTGTATTCACTTTGTCATTTATGCTGTGTTGTGTTGTGTTGTGTTGTGTTGTGTTGTGTTGTGTTGTGTTGTGTTGTGTTGTGTTGTGTTGTGTTGTGTTGTGTTGTGTTGTGTTGTGTTGTGTTGTGCGTGTTGTGTTGTGTCGTGTTGTGTCGTGTTGTGTTGTGGTGTGCTAATATGAAGAGTGGTGTATTGGGACAAACGCAAAGAGCCAGTCATCGAACTAAGAGAATTAACTAAATACAATTAAAAGCCCCGACAAAGACGTGAATCAAATGCAAGGCCCTCTCTACTCAACCATCAGAACGTTGACCATTCATCCGAGTAGCTGAACGCGTCACCTACAACTTTATCAACTCAATCCATTTGTCTTCAAGGTACATTAAATTAACAAATTTTGGACGGAACCATATATTATCTTTGTTGCGCCTGGAAAACCGCTATGTGATAAAATTGTTGCAGAAATAATGACCCGTAGCACACATATCATCAAGAGAGAGAATTCCTTGAATATACTTGCACAATATTGAACATTAAATGACAGAATCTTACCGGCCAAAGTTCTAAGCTGAAATATTTCGCATAGCAGTATTGTATTCATGTATGGTTATTCATTTACACAAACTGAAGACATGCAATCTAACAAATGACAATATAGAAACCATACGGCCCCTTGATCATTATTTCTGTAAAAACAACACTGATTAACGTGTACTTAATCTGTGGATTACTAAGCAAAGGGGGCTTCTCACTTGTTTATACTTTTCAGGAATATCAAGTAGTCGAGAACACCTCGTATGTCCCAATGATCTTCCGATCCATTATAATCCTTAGGACTGGTCACGCTTCCTAGAGACATATGAATATGAAGCCCATCAGAACAATTTTCGTTGTGTATATTTCCTCTGAATATGTGTAAAGGAAGGAGCCTCCGTGGCTCAGACGGCAGCGCGTCGGCCTCTCACCGCTGGATACCGTGGTTCAAATCCCGGTGACTCCATGTGAGATTTGTGCTGGACAAAGCGGAGGCGGGACGGGTTTTTCTCCAGGGTACTCCGGTTTTCCCTGTCATCTCTCATTCTGGCAACACTCTCCATTATCATTTCATAGCATTTATCACTCATTAATAAATCACCTTGGGAGTGGCGACCCTATTGTAATAACAGCCTATATATGTTTCATTCATTACATCCCTGACCCGGTCAATGACTGGAAAACAGGTTGTAGGTTTTCATTCATGTGTAAAGGAAAATGAACCTTAAATTCATGTGTAAAGGAAAATGAACCTTAAAAAACTGGAGGCGTTCGTACATTCGTTTGACCGAGCTCGATAGCTGCAGTCGCTTAAGTGCGGCCAGTATCCAGTATTCGGGAGATAGTGTGTTCGAACCCTACTGTCGGCAGCCCTGAAGATGATTTTCCGCGGTTTCCTATTTTCACACCAGAAAAATGCTAGGGCTGTACCTGAATTAATGCCACGGCCACTTCCTTCCCACTCCTAGACACTTAGTGTCCCATCGTCGCCATAAGACTTATCTGAATCGGTGCAACGTAAAGCAACTTGCAAAAAAAATCGTTTGCAAACAACATCCCTACAATACGGTAAAGTAAGGTCTACTTCCTTTACGTGCTAGCACAGGAAAGTGAACACAAGGAAAATTATTCTGATGGGCTACATGTTAGTATGTGCCTGGGAGTCGTGAACAATCTTAAGGAATGGGTAGGAAGAGCATTGCGGCCTACAAGGTTTTAGAAGTAGTAGGACCCTATTTATATTTGAGGTAAGCAATATGGTAATACGTTTTGAACTGTTTTACTCTAACTTGAAAGCATGGGTTGAAATAAAAATAGGAGATAGACCTTACAACACAGCTTAACGTTAAAAAAAATCAGCGTAGTGGCGGGTCTTTGATTTGTTCGTCTTTTTCATATTCAGCCGTATCATTTCTCATTATTTCCATGCTTAGGGATGTGCGGAGATCGTGAGAGGGTTGTCGGTCCTATCTAGGAACTGTCCCGGCGGTCTTCTTAGTGCAGGAGAATGGAAAACCATTCTCAGGACAACCGACCAGCCCCTCACCGTCTCCCGAGTGCTGCGTCGTAGAGCCGCGAAAGTGACGCAGCCACCCTACCTCTGCTCGGTTGGTCGGTAGGAGTGCAGATCTGTCGGACCATGGAGCGGCCTTGACCACTTGTAGGACAGAGCCTGCTCTACAAACGCCCCCAAACAACACACTGAGAAAATTCTTAAGTGACCAAAGTTCTCGTAGTCCCCCTTGATATCGTTATTCGTAGAAATCATCTACACTTTTCTTCCATTATTTACTGAATCTTCAAGCCGTGTTTAGAGTTAAGATCATATTTTATTAATTTATACGTGTGTTTATCTCCTGGTTTCATTCTCACAAGTTGGGACGGATGAACACACAGGTACGTCGCTTAACATATTATTAAGTGGCTCCATTTGTTGATGAGAGGTACAGTGCCTCCGGATACCTAACAACAAGAACAACAAGAACAACAAGAACATCAACAATTTCATAAATTATTCATAACTATTTCGTTCACTGACATTTAAACGTTGTTAACATTTCTAACGTACACTGAAAAGTTAAGATGGTCTGTGGTATTATCCACTCTTAATTTCTTACTCTGCATTATTTAACATTCATCAAAAATATATCGTCGCTTCACCGGTAAAACGTTGTATCCCACAATACTCTTCCTGTACATCATTCTCCTTAAGGCTGGTCACGCCTCCCAGCCACATATCGATACGCAGTCCATCAGAACAATGTCCGTTGTGTTCGTTTTCCTATGTCGACGATTAAACGAAAATGAGCCTTACATGCATTGTACACTAGGAGTGCGTAAATACGTAATGCAAACGTACATTCCTACAGTACGGTACTGTAAGGTTCATTTTCCTTTACACATGGGCATACGAAAATGAACACAACAAACTTTGTTCTGATGGACTGCATATCCATACGTAGCTGGAAGGCGTGACCAGTCTTAAGGAGAATAATTGATAGGAAGAGCTTTGTGGAATACAACCTTTTACCGGTCGAGCGACGATATATTAAAATAGAACTATTCTGGAACCTGTCTTTTCATATGAGGGCACATGGTGAGCTAAGAGAGCTGTTATCTGAGAGATACGTATCATTGCTCTACTTCGTGTATTCAGTTTTGTATCAAGCCTTGTTACCTTCATGGCGTGCTAAGAAACCTGTAATTACTTCATCCTTTCAACTCCATGCGGACAGGAATCGCAGGCTCAGATGTTTCATTCATGAAATTTGATTAACAAATTAATGGACGCAATATATCATTACCTGAATAAATATTTACACCAGTGCCGTGATATAGCTGCCCTGAGAGAAAGAAATATATCACTTGTTGGAACGTGCGTGCTGCCATTTATTTTGAGTACGTGCATTAGCGTTATTCGCAAAGTGAAGTGCGATTGTTGGTTCAACACAGGGAAATCAAAGTTGCCCACGTTTAATTTGATAACCATTTTCCCTTTAACGTAATAACAATTTTACAGGAAATAAATTTCAATTTTTGAATTTAATTTTTCCTTGATTTCGGTAGTCTATCCACAAACATAATCGATATTAATTAAGTTATGAAATGTCGTATGGCTTTTAGTGCCGGGAAATCCCAGGACGGGTTCGGCTCGCCAGGTGCAGGTCTTTCTATTTGACACCCTTAGGTGACCTGCGCGTCTTGATGAGGATGAAATGATGATGAAGACAACACATACATCCAGCTCCCGTGCCATTGGAATTAACCAATTAAGGTTAAAATCCCCGACCCGGCCGGGAATCGAACCCGGGACCCTCTGAACCGAAAGGTAGTACGCATACCATTCAGCCAACGAGTCGGACATTAATTATGTTGAAAAGAATAAAATGATATAGGTAGCTGTGTCTAATTTATTTATTTTGTATATAGTTGGTGAGGAAACAAAACCTTGTATGTCTAAATTTCCTCCTGCGCATTATGTTACATAAGACTGGTCTCGTTTCCCGATCGTATATTTATATGCAGTCCTTCACAATAATTTTCGCTCTGTTCATTTTCCTATGCTAGTGTGTAAAGGAAACTGGACCTTAGCGTACCGTAATGAACGGATGTTGTTTCATTGGCGAATTTACACACTCCTACAGCATAATGTATTTAAGGTTCATTTTACTTTATACAACAACATAGGAAAATAATCATAACTAAAATTTGTCGCTGTTCGGGCAAAAGGTTATATCTCATAATGCTCTTCCTATCCATCATTTCCCTTCCTTAAGACTGGTCACGCCTCTCAGTCACATATGAATATTTAGTCCATCAGAACAATTGTCATTGTGTTCAATTCCGTATGCTAATGTGTAAAGCAAAATGAACCGTAAGTACATTACACTGTATATGTGCGTAAATAAGTCATGCAAACATATATTCTTAGAGTGCAGTACGGTAAGGACTAAATATCCATATATGACTGGAAGGCGTGAACAGTTTTAAGGAAAATAATGGATGTCCAGAACATTGTGAGAGATAACATTTTGCCCGAACAGCGACGAATTATTCTGATAGACTGCATATAAATATATGATTGGATGGCGTTACCAGTCATAAGAAATATTATGAGTAGGAAGAGCATTGGGACTTACGAGGTTTTTAAAAAAGCCATCGATATGAACATGCAGGCCATCAGAACTATTTTCGTTGTGTTCAATTTCCTATACTAATGTATAAAGGAAAATTAAACTTTACATACTGTACTGTAGGAATGTATGTTTGCGTGATATATTTACTCACTCTTACAGTGTAATATGTTTACGTTCATTTTCCTTTACACGCTCACATAGGAAATCGAACATTGTTCTGATGGACTGCAAAGCCATACGTCGCTGTGAGACGTGACTGATCTTAAGGAACAGAATGGATAGGAAGGGAATTTGACATACGAGGTACTGTTTCTTCACCGACGATACATCTTTATCTGTAGTGAACTTAAGGCACACGACCTCGTATTTCACAGGGTAATGCAAGTCATTTCGATATCCAATTGCAATGAACAAGTTAGCTACGCATCCAACGGAGAACTGTGCAATAGTCGCCGGAACTCTCAATGATAGAGTTTAAACCGGTGATGGGTTAAAATGAAACAAGTGTAAAATATTACTTTTTGCAACCGCCCGTAACCCATGAACAAGGACGAATCATCCGGAGAGTGCGCGCAACTACAAATAGCGCCATTCACGGTAGAGCCACCCTGTAGGAACGCTTTGGGTCTTGTTGTGATAGATTTCGATAGTCATTGTGTTGACCTGGTTATTCTGTGTTACCGTCTGAAGTAGCGAAACGCTTAACGTAAATTTGTGCTCATATCATGTGTTCATCACTGCGTGAGATTGCTGAAACAACTTCATAATGACACAAAAACCAACACCCACACACTGTATGCGTTCCTTTTGTACACTTCCAAGTTTCGTTTAACCAAACATAATATATCGGTATTGTAAATAGTATATTCGATAGTTGGTTGTATATACATTATAGACACCCTGAAGCCCAACTTGCGATCTTTGCGCCGGGAGCTGCGGGCAGTTGCAAAACTTAATACTTAACATACTGTATACTGCGCTGGAACCATAATGGTCCTGAACTACAAGTTTCGTCTAGATTTTCGCGGAACACTGTTCAACTCTCCCATGTCATCAACAGACTGAAGAATGGAAATAAATGCAATGCATAATAAACAAAGAAATATCAAGTGCCTTGGGATGTAATCCAACGTTGATTACACCCTGTCTTCGAGCCTCAAGAAATAACCAGTTACGATTGAAATCTCCTAACCGGACAAGAGTCGAACCCGGGACCCCTTCAACCAGGGTTAGCATTCAGTTTGCTACAGAGTGAGTCGGACAATCATAATATTCTATATATCACAATATTCGCAATGAAAACAAATAAAATACGACAGTTCATGTGCGAAAATAATACATAATTACGAAAACAAGCGTGAGGGAAAACTTTGACATTTTGTACTTACATTTTGTACAATTGACGTATAAGCTAAACATCGTATTCGTACACGAAATGACAATTAAAATATACATAAAATATCAATGCTACTCATCTGTGTACCGTAAAAACACAATCACACATCTTACAATATATCACCGGTCACAAGAAACAGCGGTAATCAGCAGGTAATCTCTACATACAATCTTACATTGTTTTAGAATCCCTGCCGTCTATTGTACACGGAAGAAAGGTTGATGGGAATAGTGAGGGAAGTGACGGATTTGAGTTACAGAATTATGTAATGAGGACAACATGAACATCACTTAATAGTCATTAATGCACCAGAGTCCACTATTAAGAAAAGAAAAAGATTTTCATAGCAGTTTGAAATATGCTTGCCAGTGAATACATAGTATTTTATGGCAGATGTAAGAAAATTACTGTCATAACTTATCTATTGCCATCCTTCTTAAATGTTTGTTGATAAATGGTTCTAAATATCCTTATCAGTTCTAACATAAGTAATAAGTAATATTAATCGAAACACAAGTGTTTTCATGGATATGAAATTGTAGAACAGACTCATGTAGCTAACATAATGAACTCTCCATCCCAAGTTCTACAGTTGTACTACTGGGCGAGTCATGATCACATTTAAACACAACGTCGGCCTCTTCTTCTGGCGCCGTTTATTCACTTGAATTGATAATTGAAAATATCAAAGAAAAGGAGCACGATTTTTCTGGGCGATTTCCAACAAGGGTAGTAATGTAAAATGTTACAAACTTTGGACTGGGAAGACTTGGGAGTAAGGAGACGAGCTGATCGACTAAGTTGGGTATTCCGAGCTGGTAGTGGAGAAATAGCGTGGAATGACGAATAAAGTTGAGTGTTATTTTCTAAGTAGGAAAGGTCATAGTTTTAAGATAAACTTGGAATTCTAGAGGACAGCTTGGGGTAGATATTCGTTCGTACGGAAGATGAAATTGGGATTGGTATAATTTACCAAAGGAGATGTTCTATAAATGTCTACCTTCTTTGAAATTATTTAAAAAACGAATTGGTAAACAACTACTAGGGGATCTGCCACCTAAATTCACTACAGTGGTTGATTGATTGATTGATTGATTGATTGATTGATTGATTGATTGATTGATTGATTGATTGATTGATTGATTGATTGATTAAGTTGACCAAGTCTAGGATCCTCCTAAGCCAATCCACGTTTAATTCATCAACACGAACCAAACAACACCTCACATGATGCGTTACCCTTGCCAAAGTCCAGAATTACACCTTTTATTAGATGAGTGGAACGGCAATATTACAGTACCTCAAGATGGCGGCAATATTGCACCATACGACGACATCATATCGAATTCAAACATTTGTTGCTGGATGCAATGGTCCTTCTTCATTACAATGAGGTATTTCCACACTGGCAACAGACTTGTTATCTAGTCATTATTTTGATTTCTTAAAGTTCACGTTTTTTAACGGTCCGCGGCCCAAGGACGGTTCTGGAACTTTAGATGTATTCTACGTCAGATGTAGTCGAAGGAGAATAAGAATAAGAGTAGTGTGTCAAGAATTTTGGTGTTAACCGATGCCACCTAATTACATTCGTATTGGATGCAATAGATATTTATTGAGAGCCCTGTCATCATGTTGTAGTAGGTGGCAAAGTATTTTCGTCTGTGACTAGATCGTTGCTGTTATGGCAAAAGATCATATCTCATAATGCCCTTCCTATCCATTATTTGCCTTAAGATTGGTCACGCCTCCCAGCCACATGTGGTTATGCCGTCTCTCAGAACAATTTTAGTCGTCTTGAATTTCGTATGCTAATGTGTAAAGGAAAATAAACATTAGGTACATTGTACTGTAGGAGCGCGTAAATAAGTCATGCAAACATACATTTGTTGAGTGCGGTACAGTACGGTACATTTTCCTTTACACGCAAGCATAGGAAAGTGAACCAAGTGAAAATTGTTCTGATGGACTGCGTTGTGAGATATGACCTTTTGTCCGAACAGCGACGAAATATTACCATCCATGACTACACATTTGCCGTCTTTCTCTCTGTCTGTCTGTCAGTGTGTTTACTCTCTGGTAGTGTTTCACGGCGTCATCTTATGAGTGGAACAATCGGACAAGCCCCACACGTCCTGATCAAGTTAGACTCGACTCGACTGGGCGTCACAGAGAAAAAGAAAGAAAAAGAAAAACACAACACAAGCAATGAATTCAGTTCACGGAGACTATCGTCCTCTCCTCTTTCTACTTTGTTTTATCTTTCTCTCCAGCCTACTCTTTCTAATGTAATGACATTACTTTTTCGTCTATCTATGTAATCGATTCCAAATACAATCTTCGACTAAAACGCGTTTTTCTTTTGCTTCTTTTTGTCGTAAGCGAAAGAGCCTCTGCAGAGGTCAAGTTACGTGCAGTCACGTCAGAGAGCTTTCCACTATAATTTTATGTCCTCTTAATTTTAGAGTTTTATTTTATTTTCCCTCTCTCCCAAGATCTCCACTCAACTTGGATTGCTCGATAATGGATGTAATTTAATTCAAAATTCATCTTCATTTAGCGAAGTTCATCATTGTAATTCCACATCGTGAGAAAAGTTCTGATTAAATTTCAAGTACACGATTTCCGGTAATCATCAAAGATTTTCATTGAATATCTGACGATGAAGTAATCGATTATTCCAAAGTTATTACTCTCGTTGTCAATAAAAGTTCGCTGTGTTTTCACTGCTTTATGTTTCCTAGGGAGTAATGCGACAGTAACACATTTTACCAAGTAATAATACTTAAGTTTACAGAAAATTGTTTACATATCACTGTTGATTTAACTAAACATCGCATGTCACATTGTTCTCCTTATCTATTATTCTCTTTAAGACTGGTTATACTCCCAAACCATATATTGACATGACATCTATCAGAACAATTTTAATTTTATTCACTTTCCCATGCAAACGTATAAAGGAAAAATAATCTTTCTGTACCGTACTGTAGGAATGTGTGTTTGCAAGATGTACCTAGGTGTTTAAGCACTTCTACACTTTAATTTGTTTAGGTTCATTTTCTTTTATATGTACACGTAGGGAATGAAATTAACGAGCATTTTTCCGACGGAATCGCTCCACGAGTAACACTTCGTATCCCACAATGCTCTCCGCACTCCTTAAGTGGTCACACCTCCCAGCGACACATCGATACGCAGTCCATCAGGATAACTTTCGTTGTGTTAATTTTCCTGTGCTGTTGTGTAATGTAAAATTAACATTAAATGCATTATACTGTAGAAGTGGTTAAATACTTCACGAAAATATACAATCCTATAGTACGGTACAATAAGGTTAGTTTTATTTACCCAGGGAGGCTTTGAAATAGAATACTGTAAAATGAAATAGTCTTCAACGAAGATATGTTGTATGCATGGATATATAATACCAGTCGTCTCTCCTATGCCAAAACTACGAATTTGTCAATGCTCTTCCCATCCATTATTTCCCTTAAGACTGGTCACGCCTCCCAACCACGTATGGACATGCAGTCAGGACAATTTACGTTGCGTTAATTTTCCTATGCTAATGTCGAAAGGGAAAGAACTTCACCCTTCGGTTCTGTAGGAATGAACATTCACATGACGTATTTACACACTCCAACAATATAACATATTTAATGTTCATTTCCTTTACACCTGTGCTTGGAAAATGAACACAACGAAAATTGTTCGGATGTAAACCATATCCATATGTGGCTGGACGTCTGACCAGCCATACGTAAAATACTGGTCTGGAAGATCATTATGGGATACCAGGTTTCGCTTTTTAAGTAACGATATTTATGTAGACATGTTACAGTAATTCTGATTTCTGAGACTATGTACATGAAGTTAGAAATAGGTATATTTTAGATAGAATAATACTTGTAACAATTATAATATTTCGAAGTTTTTCGTTTTATGAATGAGCAAAGTGCAATTTACTACAGTACAGCCGAGGTACTATATCTCATTACGCGAATTACATCAAATATTTCCCACAGCCATCCATCATCGGTAATTCAACAGCTGACGTTTTGATTTTTCTTTTTTCTAAGTACATCCCCCTTTTAAAAATGAGAGAACTAGGATCCTTAAGTGTCAGTTAAAGGCAATATTGAAATCCAACTTCTCTAAAATTATATTTCCTGATAAAAATACCGTAAATGCTCAAGCAATACCGCGTATCTGACAATGCTCTCTATATCCTTTATTTTCCTTAAGACTCGTTACGCCTTCCAGCCAGATATTTTCCTTACCATACAGAATTATAGGAATATATTTTGGCACGACAAATTTACGCAGTCCTACAGTATAATGTATTTTAGGTTCTTTTTTACTTAGACTTCAGCATAGGAAAATGAACACAATGAAAATTGTTCTAATGGACTACATATCGTCGTTGCCGGGACGAAACCTACTATGTGTTAATATTTTTGGAGATATACTGACCCGCAGCACATACATTATGAAGAGCGAGAATGCCTTGACAATATTCACACAAAATTGCACCTTAGATGACAGAACTTTACCGGCCAAACTTCTAAGCTAAAATATTTCACATGAGAGGTTTTGTCCCGGCAAGGACGATATACATATGTGTCTGGGAGGCGTGACCACTCTTAACGGAAATGACCGTTAGGAAGAATATTTTCAAATGAAAATGAAAACCTACAAACTGTTTTCCAGTCTTAGACCGGGTCAGGAATGTAAGAATGAAACATATATACGCTAGTACTACAATGGGGTCGCCACTCCCAAGATGATTATTAATGACTGATAGATGCAATGAAATGATAATGGAGAGTGTTGCTGGACTGAAAGATGACAGGGAAAACCGGAGTACCCGGAGAAAAACCTGTCCCGTCTCCGCTTTGTACAGCACAAATCTCACATGGAGTGACCGGGATTTGAACCACGATATCCAGCGGTGAGAGGCCGACGCGCTGTCGTCTGAGGCACGGAGGCTCTCAATATTGTTAAATATGTGGTATTAATAGCATAGGGACGATATTACTTTAAAACTACATAAATTAGAAGATGAATGTATCCACAAAGGATTCTATAGATGTACCTCAATATTCTTCAATGAGTCGGACTTTGAGGAATGAGTCCCTGGAGACATTTTCTCGAAGATAATAATGCCAAAAGAAGGGTATTGTTCCCTTCGAGACTGTACAAAATGTTTAGTGAATTTATAAGAAAGAATAATAATTTCTTCACACATACATGGATATATGGTTTATCGATATCAGGAGAACATGTACTTCTCAAATTCAGGTTACTTAAAAATAATATAACCAGAGGTTCATCGGGTGTAGTGTCAGTCTTGTAACAATCCTGCAAGCCCGATGCCACACTACACGAAAAGCTATTTGTTTGACAATTGAGTAACCTGGTCTTTTAGGTTTGAAGAACTATATCGTGGGAACTATCAAGAAATCTCCTACACTAGTAGTATACTCGGTTAGCTGTTACTTTTCTATTCCAAAAATAGAGGGTTCGAACCCGGATGAAATCAAAGTTACGGAATTTGAAGTTTTAACGTCTGAAAACTCCGTTTCTAGAGCATTATAAAACTCCAGCCTGACAACGATAAAATATCCTTGAGTCTAGTAAAATGTGTATAGATTCAACGAACATTAATTTATTACTATTATTATTATTATTATTATTATTATTATTATTAAAACGATCATTATTATTGTCTCTAACAAATAAGCTATTCATATTATTATAATATATTGTAAGGGAAGTATTACGTTTTCTTTCAATGTTTCTTCGTAATTTGTATTTCTAATTAACCCTGAATTATTTGCTTCCAGTCCGCAGCACTGGTCAGTATGTTTTCTGAAATAATTGCCGTATTAAGGTGTATTATCAAGAGGCACCAATGTTTCTCCAAACTACGTTTCGTTGTCGCTGTTAATATGTAAGCGAGTGTATCGTAGGTACAACTCAGGTTAATAGTTAATCAGCATCACGGCATGCAACGAACAGTTAAGTGCTTCTTCCCTAGCCCCTCTCCAGCTCACCAGCTGACCCGACTACCAGAGAGGTCACTTGATACAGATTAATATTAATAGCGTTTGTGCTGTAATCCTGGCCATTCTGAAATTATCCTCGGTGTCCACTTCCGGTTCTCCTTAACACAGGCAATCACCGGTGACCTAAGGTAGAGGATGTTGGAAAATGAGCTTAATTATTTGCGGCTATCAATTAGATAATTTTAATGATACTCAGATGAAAATATGCAGCAGGAGAACATTTCTCACCTTTGAGAGGGCAGAAATCGACTCAAAGAAGAATTCTTGATAAAATCAACTGTTAGAAAATTTAACGCTCTTGCTACTACGACGTAAATACGTTGTACATACTGTGCCAGTCCGGGGCTTCAGTGCATAATAATAATAATAATAATAATAATAATAATAATAATAATAATAATAATAATAATAATAATAATAATAATAATAATAATAATAATAATTCGTGAGCGCATCGGCCGAATGGAAAATACGTGATGAGATCTTCGGCGAACGGCCCTAGAATCGAAATCTCATCATCATCCCTACTTCAGAATAACCACGGCTATAATATTAGAGCATTCAGGTCAATGGTACGTTCGGACTAATAGGCATTAATAAATTATTTATAAGTAGGGATCTTAATATAGAAGAGGAATACAACGTCACTACAAATCAGAAGAATGATGTTTTAAAGTTTTATGAATATCAGATTTATTATCAACTGAGAAAGAACATCCATAACTAAAACGAAATGTGTCGTATAACATTTGATCACCAATTTAAAAAAAAGAAAACAAAGCGGGATTCATATTAATGAAATTATCATTTAATTGTCTTGTGGATTTAGTATTCCACGCCAATAATCCCGACATTTAGAAGCCTTTCACTTGTTACTACCTCTATTATTCACAACATTGTTATTAATTAATTAATTAATTAATTAATTATACATAATAATCGGCACCATAATGATCACCCTTTTGATATCATCCCAGCTTTCTATACACGAACTGGAGTTTTGAAATATTATAATTTCTTGTGATCATATTATTACGCGATCAAGGATTAAGACAGTATGTTAATTATGACAAGCACATTCCAAGATATCTGAAAGTCATGTTGAGCCCTAATAACTAACTTCATTATTATTTACAAAGGTGTAACTAATCGCATAGGCATGTTTCGCCGGGATTAAAATAAAATACCATTTGATCAATTAACATATAATAATACTGGGCTTATGGATGACGCGTGGACAATAACATGACATTTTACATGTAATAATACACTCAACTACTTCCAAACATATAATATGACCCTTTATCATATATACAAGATTATATGGAGGGAATTACCGAAAATAATATCAATGATACCCGTTGCCCTGGATGGGGGTCGAACTCATAGTCTTCTCACTGCAGGATGCATGTTTTAAATTTCTAGATCGGATAGAATGAACAAAATAAATTGGGAGGAAGTCTATTGTTCCTACTATATTAATTCAGTCGCGGTGACAATTAGCTACTCTATGCGTAAATGTCCGTCGGATATTGTTAAAAAGTAAATATCCATCGAACACTCCACTGTCAAGGCTTTTAACGTGCCCACAGATTCCTCAGCCTTTGTATCCAGCTGGCACTTTCTCTAGCGTAACGGTACTTCCGCACGCCTCCCTTTCTACAGTCGGGGTAAGGTATCTCTCTTTAATAAGCTGCCTCGATATAAATTCGGGCCAACACGGCTTCTTCAAGCTCAACGCTAACATGTTAATTCTCACATGGTTCTATTCAACCTAATCTCAATATAACTAGCGTGGTACAATTCTTCACGCTTTGTATAAATTATCTCTGGCACATATTTATATTGCCTTGATTATCAATTGACAGATATTCACCGACCATCACTTCCAACTCAATACCACGAACACTCGCATATAATTACATAAGGGATATTAATTCTATCCACTCTATAAAAAATTTACATATTAAATTCACGATCTAGAAATTATACTCGCATCTAAAAACACCATTTGAACTCCTCATATGCTCCGTCTTATACATGACATACAAGTCATCCTCGTACTTTTTTGAAGAGGCAGAGCATTTCATTTTATCATAAGATCTGGGGTTACCTAGATGGATACCATTTCCATCCATCATAACACTTTTTGAAGACAAAAATAAATTATTGCAGGAATCTTATAACTAACATGCATTACTTTCCAAGGGGTTTAAATTAACTGCTGGTCATCATTGCCAGTACAAACTTCCTATTACACAAGCTAAAAATTTTAATCCCTTCGAACAGCCCGCGATCATCATTCACATTTTTAATCTACTTGACATGCTAATTCTAACTATTTACAGGAGGGAAAATGACTTTCAAACATAGTAAACTTGAAAATGCACTTATCTTAGGGTGATCATTCTTGTCCGAGGCAGCACACTCATAACAGCTTAAGCCATCATCTTGCTGCCTTTGATGTCGTGAGGTCCTTGGTTCGTTTCCGGGATGAACTCCATCTTGTAGACTTCACCACGCATAATAATCCTGGAGGTATCCAACACAATGAGATGCTGGATAGGTAAGTGACTCGTTTATCCTCTTCCCAGACCAGCGATCACTCGTTCCAATATGCAAAGGGGAAAACACTATGGTTATAATTGGGTCAACTTGTAACACGCACTACATTCAGGCATGGTTAAATTTATCCCAGTATTGCTGAACTATCACGTATTCACTTGCACTGTAATCCAACGTTAAGGGTCACTAACTTGCTTATTTCACATCCCCTCACAATGTAAGACAACTCACATCCACGTTTGTACTTTCAGCAGACGCTGCCCAAATTATTATTATTATGCGTGAATCGCAATTTCCTGAACCAATTCACTTTTTCAACATTCTAATTGTAATTCGAATTGGGCTCCCACAACACAACACTGTATTTGACTAGTAGTGAATTAATCCAGCCACACACGAATCCATCGAACATATATTACAGTAGCTTGAATGCTACGCAGCTCATAACAGGTGGGTTATTCCTCGTTCACTATCCTCGTTGATTACACCATGATACAAAATGTTATAAATACACGAAATTTACACAATAAGTGCACGTCAATAATCACTGCGCTTAAATAATGATTTATGCAGTATTTCTGCTAGTTAAATCTCACAATTGCAGAACTTCATCACTTGATGAAAGTATTACACAATCTCACAAGTCGTGCAAAATATTAATACGTCTGAACAGCACGGAGACACAGTAGATAATGGGTAAGTAGTCTCCTGTCCGATTTCTTTTGTAATACAGAGGAAAAAACCAAGAGTGGGGGTAACTACGCCCTCATGTCGGGGGTCGCTTCCGTAAAAAGCCGTTTGTCGGCGTTGATCTGCATATCAAAAGATAGCTCTGACCTTCCATATTTTACTGATCGAATCTTATTCTCTTAGGATCGGCGGTTTAATTATAATCGTCAAAGCGTCATTTACCACTTGTGCAATGATTGACTTACGTCTTGCCAAACTCCAGGATAGGCTCACCTCGCCAGACCTGTGACGACGTTCTGTAATTCTCTGCACCGATTCAAATCACGTAATCAATGATAAGTTGAATAACTGGAAGATGTTTCGTTGTCATCTTTAACTAAATAATTCCTTGATCACGGCAAGCTCTTATTCATGAATATTAGATGCGTAAGTCAATAATCACATGATTCTTATTATTGTTATTAATATTGAAAATTCTGAAACAAATGAAGGTTTTGGTTGGTATCACTAAAATCGCCAACAAATATTTAGGGAGTTACTTCTCCCTAAGTTAACCCGAATTATGAAGCATGGCTCGCGGGCTGTCACATGACCTTCTACTCCTTCCAACTCACTCGCACAGGAGAGAGAAACATCCTAATTGCTGGCTAGCGTATGACTCGCCCTTGTCATTACGCGCACAGAGCCTCTTGTCCTCTAAAGTAGCAGCGCATCGTTCGTATACCGTGCAGCGCTGTGGTCTGCTAGCTTTGCGGCTAAACGTCGTAGAATGACGCGGAAAACGGCATATTATTGATATGGGATGTCACGATATGGTATCTAAAGTACCGTGAACGGTCACAATATATACTTCTCATGTTTCCACTAATGTTCACTCAGCTAACTTAGCTTCGTTCAGGGATATAATTCGCTCTATGGATCATTGGTAGAGTGTCGGATACCATATCCCAATATTGCAAGCTGAAGCCCAGCAGAGGTAGTAGGATTTCTGTGGGGCAGAATAAATCCTTTCTATATACCGTGTTGTACTATGCCGGCATGCTTTGATCAAAATCAATTGAAACTCAGCCACAAGTCGGCTAACAGAGTTCTAGTTTCCTCTGCTATGTGACATAGTAAAATGGAATTGCTACGCACGCAGTCTAAATTGCTTCAGAATGAAATGGCTGAACACAGTAGTTGAGGCCATGCGTATTTACCCTGAACGTCGTTACCTTGTCTAATGAAATGAAAGGCCGTATGGCTTTTAGTGCCGAGAGTGTCCAAGGACAATTTCGTCTCGCCAGATGAAGGTCTTTTGATATGATGCCCGTAGGCGACCTGTCAGTCATGAGTATAACATGATGATGAAGACGACACAGACACCCAGCCCCCGTGCCAGCGAAATTAGCCAATGCTGGTTAAAATTACCGAACCTGCCGGGTATCGAACCCGGTACCCCTGTGACTAAAGGCCAGCACGCTAACCATTTAGCCCTGGAGCCGGACGTCTAATGAAATGAAGGGGCCTATGGCTTTTAGTGCCGAGAGTGTCCGAGGACAATTTCGGCTCTCCAGATGCAGGTCTTTTGATTTGAGTCCCGTAGGTGACCTGCGCGTCGTGATGAGGATGACATGATGATGAAGACGACACATACACCCGGGACCCCTTGTGACCAAAGCTCAGCACGATAATCATTCTGCTATAGAGCCGGACTCCACTTGTCTAATATATTTATTCTTATTATCATCTAAAGATGAATTCATAAGACTTTCTGATGCACATGGATACCTCCACACAATCCCAGCACCAAATTATGTTATTTAAGTTAATTGGTTTACTTCGATCAGGGCTGCACGATTATCTCTTCATGCACATTACCCTTCGAATATTATTTCCCCTGATGTTACTGGAGAGTGGCCTCACTATTTTGCATTATATCCCTCAGCCTACACTGCAAATTATCTGTACAAAATTACAAGGACTTACCAAGGAGCTGAAAACTTCTCACAGAAATTTCAAAGCAGTACCGGTATATAATTAATTGCCATTCAATCTATGTACTGTACATGATTGCCTAGCACACTATTGTATTAAACTGTGCTTGTCTTCTAACTAGAATACTGTCATTCCTATGTATGCTAACTTTATTACCCGTAGGGGAAAAACTTAGCAAGTGCGTGATTACATGTTTTTCACGCCACATACTGTACTCCCAGACTTTGAGACACATGCCTCTACCTGTTAGCGACTTCTTGTGACGTACTCGTTTCCTTGCTCTCTGTGGCCCTTTGCACTTTCATGTTCTTTGACCGGGCGAGTTGGCTGTGCGCGTAGAGGCGCGCGGCTGTGAGCTTGCATCCGGGAGATAGTAGGTTCGAATCCCACTATCGTCAGCCCTGAAAATGGTTTTCCGTGGTTTCCCATTTTCACACCAGGCAAATGCTGGGGCTGTGCCTTAATTAAGGCCACGGCCGCTTCCTTCCAATTCCTAGGCCTTTCCTATCCCATCGTCGCCATAAGACCTATCTGTGTCGGTGCGACGTAAAGCCCCTAGCGGGTCATGTTCTTTGCATTATTGCCGATCTTGATCTGATCCCTTCCATTCTGTATAAAGGGTTAAAATTTAAATACTGTTTTAAAACGTTGCCGGGACGATCAACATAGCAACCATCCTTGCAGTCTGTAGAGTTAGATACCTGCTCTTGGACCCAAGAATTCACACGATTGCCACTGATATTCCCTTACGTTTGGTTGTACCGGAAAAACTATAAAACGAAAAATCGCCATGAGCTTCTTTCGTCTAAAATCCAACTTTGGGAGAGATACATCAAATTTTATACTTTAGGCCCCTTATGAAGCACCCACTCTGCTGAAATTTTTAAACAACTATTAGCTAAGGTCACTAAAAATCCACAGCCTGTTTCCATTCATTTTACCGGGTCAGAAATGTAATGAATGAAGCCCCCATCTAACGGCGAGGATAGGAATTGTGCCGTCTGCCGAAGCCTGTCGCACTCCTCTGGGTCAATAATTAGTGACTGACAGGTGAAATGATGCTGGAGAGTGTTGCTGGAATGAAAGATGGCAGGGAAAACTGGAGTACCTGGGGAAAAACCTGCCCCGCCTTCGCTATATCCAGCAAAATTATCAAATGGAGTGACCAGGATTTGAACCACGGAACCCAACGATGAAAGGCCGAAGCCACGGAGGTTCACTTAACCTCATTCTAAACCGAATACCAAGCTTCATTGAAATCTACGCATCTGTCTTTCCCGTGATTCTGTAAAAGGCACAAACAAACATTAAACTGAATTCGACATCGGTCATTACAATCGCAACAGTATTCGTGTCAGAGTACAATACTATATCGATTGGAACGTCGTGTTTACAAGCGATACAGTTTCCCTTTCCACGTTGTATGTACAGTCTAAAATACACAGTCGAGAATCTCCTTACTGATGAAATGGCATCCTGTTGACAGGCGGAAAGACGCCAGCGCTCGCAGCGACCAGCAAGCTACAACTGTTAGGAACAAGGTCTCTACCGAACAGTTGAGTGTACTTCTCACGTAAATTGTAAATTGTAAATACACGAAAAACTCTATTAAACGTACATTTTAACAAAACATGTTTATACAAGGGAGTACTTTTTGCTAAAAACTGGTAATAATACAAAAGGAAAACTACAATATTTCATTTTCTAAGGACCAGCTGATCACACCAATATAGTTAAGGCCATAGCCTTTTTTGAAATCTTGTGATTGAGCTGAATTTGGTAATTTCAGATATATAAGAAAAATAGTAATCAACTAAAATCAATTAAAATAATATTCAAAGATCTCAGCAATCAAAATGATTGAATTGTTTTTTTATATGGCAGTGAAAAGTTTCATTGCAAAACTTGAAGATTTAATATAAGTTTCACAAATAATTTCGACAATAATCACTTGGCACCTCTCAAAGCATTTATGTGGAAAATCAGGTATTTCCTTAAGGGAATCAACAGTGAGCTTTTGAGCGTTCTCCTTAAACATACCTTACAGGAAAGCAGTAATAACAGCCCCTATTCTTTCAGCGTTCCTCGACTTCATACAAGACAATTTCTGCTCCTTTGACAATAACTTTCGTTGTGAATAAACCGGCGATTTATTTGGAATGATACTCCATTCTTCTCTGCTGACATAAACTGGCTGTCTTCAAAATGATTCCAACATCGCTTTATGATATTGTACAAATAGTTCAAATTTATCTTCATTAAATCAACCTGGCTACTATTTACAAGCTATTTTCTACACTTGAAGAATTAAAACACCACTACGTGTTAGAAGCTGCGATTGCGTTAACACGTTATATTATTTCTTTCTTTCTTCTTTGTTAAGCTGCTTACTCGCCAGGGTTGGTTTTTTCCTCGGACTCAGCGAGGGATCCCACCGCTACCGCCTCAAGGGCAGTGTCCTGGAGCGTGAGACGTTTGGTCGGGGGATACAACTGGGGAGGATGGCCATTACCTCGTTCAGGTGTCCTCACCTGCTATGCTGAACAGGAGCCTAGATGGGGAAAGGGAAGATTGGATGGCATAGACAAGGAAGAGGGAAGGAAGCGACCGTGGCCTTAAGTTAGGTACCATCCCGGCATTTCCCTGAAGGAGAAGTGAGAAACCACGGAAAACCACTTCCAGGATGGCTGAGGTGGGAATCGAACCCAC
Source organism: Anabrus simplex (assembly GCF_040414725.1). Taxonomy (NCBI): domain Eukaryota; kingdom Metazoa; phylum Arthropoda; class Insecta; order Orthoptera; family Tettigoniidae; genus Anabrus; species Anabrus simplex. Next base: position 1,312,166,604 of record NC_090265.1, on the reverse strand, counting down.
CTCTACTCAGCTGACCTCCCGAGGTTGAGTGGATCCCGTTCCAGCCCTCGTACCACGTTTCAAATTTCGTGGCAGAGCCGGGAATCGAACTCTGGCCTCCGGATGTGGCAGCTAATCACACTAACCACTACACCACAGAGGCGGACTCCATTTCATTTCTTAATTAGATGAATTTCCCATTGAGTTACATTTATGGATCATTGAGAAACCAAATAACTCCACATCTTCACAATCTTGTTCTAGTATCCAAAAATGTAAACAGTAGTTCAAGCTTTACCTTTAAGAAACCTAAAGAATGATAGCTCTGGTGTCTTCTTGGAATTGAGAAGTTTATTGCATTATACAAATCTTCTTTCGTAAATACCATGTTAATTTGATAGGAAACCAATCATCTGTAATGGCATTACCTCAGTTACCACACGATTACCTCACTGAACGTACACCAACGTTCACATCCAAGTAGACCAGTAGCTTGTTGACTACGCGCAGCGCTGTAGTCGCATGGATGAAGAAAATTAGCCGAGCTTCGCGACTGTGTATATTAGACTGTTGTGGTTAAGTTTCAGAGCTGGAAAGACCTCTACACAGACAGCGGTGAACACTCTTATGGCGTTTCCCATTAAGTGCGCAACCGCCCATTCCTGCCAGCGCCTCATAGAAAGAATCGAATAGCCGGAACACTATGACGAACCCATGTGTCACTTACCAGTAGCTATCGGAACGTGTATGAAGCAGAGGAATTGTATGATATAAAATAAAGTTAACTATCTCCCCATCTACTTTCCGCCAATATTCAAGCAGGCTGTTCTACTGAGAACGCAGCAGTGACGCCATATGTCGGAGATGAGTGGGAGAAGAGGAGAAAAATCACATCACAACAAGCAATGTTATTGTTGAAGAGTTATATGGACCTGCGATTTTTATTTTCCTTCCGACTCCGTAATATTAGGATATCCAATATAAAGGGCGTAATTCTTCTTGCTTTCATGATTTCCCTCCACAATTTTTCATAAATTTGATAGTCATTTTTACAATTTTCCCTGCCGAAATGGGCTGTTGACCTTGCAGTATCCACCTTAAGATAATCATCATCAGTTAATGCGGTTGACCAATGCGGTGCGATGCAATGTTAGAAACAAAAGTCTAAATTACGAATATCTCTGTTATCATAGCCATACGGTAAAACCGCATAGGAAATAAATAATCGGAAATTGTATTATCTGTAATTATCTATTTTCTATAACATTTGTTCTGTAGTATTTATAGATTTGAGCACTAATAGTATACTGTAGATATTTGAGAAATGCACTTTATAACTTCCCTTAAACTACTAGGTATTTTATCTATCGTAAATAAAATAAAATAATTTTAGCCTTACATTTAGTGACTTATTCTGTGACATTGTATATAATTTTTTATAAAATGTTGTTCTGTCATTATCTCGTAGGTCAGCGTTGATACGGACTTAGCAACAAAATTCTAAATTCATGAATATCTCTGTTATCATAGCCGGTACAGTAAAACTGCATTTGACATAAACGGTAGCAAATTGTTTTGCTATAACTTTTCTAATCGATCGGACAACTAATAATATATATATTTGAGGTTTAAAACGTAGTCCTTCCCTAAGCTACCATTTCATCCAGCGTAAATACATTATTTATAACCTAGATTTTAGAGCCTTTTACCCAGAATTTACATACGGATTTTAATTACATTGATCTTAGCGCTTTTCTCGTGATGTGTGATCATACAGGCCGACCTACGTCATCATGCGAACAGAAGACATGAACTTCGCTGACAGAAACGTATTTTTCTTTAGAAGTCGTGGTTATGAGCTGTTCGTTGTATTTGTCTTGTGGACAAGATATAACTGTCTATATGTGGTGCCAATTTTAGCTGTTAAAACATTCTTGTTTTCTCAATAACGATTTTAATGACATCAAAAATAGGGATTTTATATGGCGTTGTTGTTTGGCTCATCACTCCATAAACTGTTCTGATGAAGCACTCCATGCCGACCTATCCTATTCTAATAATTTCTTTTGTATGTAACTATTGCATTTTATATCCGCTCTAATCTGCTCGTCATATTCATACCTTGGTCTATCCGTACCGTTCTTACCTCCTACACTTCCCTTAAAAATCAACTGAACAAGTTCTGGTTGTCTTCAGATGTGTCCTACCATTCTACCACTTCATCTCTTTAACTTTAGCCAAACCGATCTCCTCGATTCAGTATCGCATCATTCGTGATTCAATCTTCCATCTCACCTACAGCATTCTTCTGTAACACTACATTTCAAAAGCTTCTATTCTCTTCCGTTCTGAGCTAGTTACTGTCGATGTTTCATTTTCATACAATGCAACGCTCCAGAAGAATGCCTTCTAAAACATATTCATAATTCCTATATCAATGTTTGAAATAACTAATTTTCTTCTTAAGAAAGACATTCCTTTCCTGTGCTAGTCTGCATTTGATTTTCTCCTTACTTCTGCCGTAGTTAGTTATTTTACCATCCAAGTAACGATATTCATCTACTTCCGTTAAGACTTCATTTCCTAATTTATTATTTCCTGCATCACCCTGACTTCGTTCGATTACATTACATTACATTTCGTCGGCTTACTTCTAAAACCTCGTATGTCCCGATGCACTTCCTACGCATTATTTTCCTTAAGGCTGGCCACGCCTCGCGGCCACATATGGATATGCAGTCCATCAGAACAATTTTCATTGTGATCAATTTCCTATGCTGACGTGTAAAGGAAAATGGACCTTATCATGCTGTATAGTAGGGATGTGGTTTTTTATCACGTATTTACGAAATCCTACAGTGTAATGCATTTAAGGTTCATTTTCCTTTACACATTAGCACAGGAAAGTGAACACAATGAAAATTGTTCTGGTTGGCTGCATATCAATATGTGGCTGAGAGGCGTGACCAGTCTTAAGGAAAATAATGGGTAGAAAAAGCCTTGTGAGATACGAGGTTTTAGAAGTAAGCCGTTGATTTGTTTTGGACTTATTTATTTCCATCTTGTAGTTCTTCCCCAAGAATCTGTCCATAATATTCACCGATTTCTCCAGCTCGTCTTCAGTCTCAGATAAAATAATAGTATCATCGACAAATCTCAGGGTTTTGATTTCCTCTCCTTGGATTGTGATTCATTTTCCAAATTACACTTTGATTTCCATTTTCGCCTGTTCTGTATAAACATTGAAAAGGAGGGCAGCGGGCATACTGCAACCTTGCCTCACTCCTTTCTGGATTGCTTCTTCTTGTTCAAAATCCTTGATTAATATCACAGATCTGTATACAGATTGTCGATAATTCTTCGTTCTCAGTATCTGCTCCCGGTCACCTGCAGAATCTCAAATAGCTTGGTCGAATCAAGGTTATCGAATGCCTTTTCTAGACCTACGAACGCCATATACCTGACCTTGTCCTTATTAATTCGATCCTCTAATCTCGGACGTAAAGATAGGATTGCTTCATATATTCCTGCGCTTTTCCTGAAGCCAAATTAATCTTCTCCCAACTCATTTTCCACTTGTCTTTCCATTCCCCTAAAGGGTAAGAGAGAGCCATGAGCCCTAATTTCATCACCAAATAAAATTTTAAAAATTATAATACGTGTTAAAATTTTCAGGCGTGTGGTGCTAAACTAATGGTGTGGTATTTTTGACACTTTACACCACCGGCTTTATTTGGAATAGGTGCACCAATATTCTGACGAAAATCAGATGGCACTACTTCTGAATCATACATCAGTCACTTTAAATGGAATAACCTCGCCATACTAGTTTCTCATAAAGCAGTCAGTAATTCAGAGGGAATGTCCAAATACATTTATTAAATATTATGTTACATTAACTTATCCCTTGTATATCATGATTCAACTGTGGCTTACGGACCCTGGGATGCTCATTAATTTACCTCCTGAACGAGTGCAGGATATCGTCCCTTAAGGAACAATACCGCGTATCTGAGAATTCTCTTTGTAGGCCTACCCATTATGTTCCTTAAGACTGGTCAAGCCTCTCAGCCACATATGGATATGCAGTTCATCACAATTTTCATTGCGCTCATTTTCCTCTGCTGATGTATAAAGGAAAATGAACCATAAATACATACTAATCTAGGAGTGCGCAAATACTACATGCCAACATACTGTACGGCATGGTACGGTAAGATTAACTTTCCTATAAACAGCGGTATAGAAAAATGAACAAAACGAAGATGGTTCTCATGGACTACATGTCTATGTATGGCTGGAAGGCGTGACCAGTCTTAAGGAACATAATAGATAGGTAGAGCATTGTCAGATACGCGGTACTGTTTCTTAAAAAAAACGTTATAATATGCATGTATGTATGGAGTTGCATATAAAGCAGGGCCGAGTAGTTCAGACATCAGATCACCAGGTTTCTCAGTCCAACTTGGCAGGTTCGATCCTGGATTTACCGGGCGAGTTGGCCGTGCGGTTAGGGGCACGCTGCTGTGAGCTTGCATCCGGGAGAGAGTGGGTTCGAACCCCACTGTCGGTAGCCTTGAAGATGGTTTTCCGTGGTTTCCCAATTTCACATCCGGCAAATGCTGGGGCTGTACTCCTAGCCCTTTCCTATCCCACCGTCGCCATATAGACCTATCTGTATCGGTGCGACGTGAGCAACTAGCAAAAGATCCTGGCTTATATCGGTTGTATTTGAAGGTGCCCAAATAGGTCAACCTCGTGTCGGTAGATATATTATTAATAAAAATAATTCCTGCGTGACAAAAATACGGCATCTCGGCGTCTACATAAACCATAAGGTATGTATTGATGTATTGATACTTATAAATGTACACTCAACAACATGAGATCTATGTCCAAATATATCCCAATCTTCAAACATAATTCATCAACTACAGTACTTTATTCGAGTAAACTGTTGTAGAAAAGTTGTTATCGGTATAAAGAAAAGCAAGGGTGATAACTCATTGTCTCAAATTTGTGATATAATTTCAGGATATTTGAATATATAGAATTAATATTACTTTGTGTGTGTTCTGTACTGTTTCATAAAGAACGAATTGAAGCTTTATAGGATACGCGCTTTCCTACAAATTTGAATGCTTTGCAGGGAAGTTTTGAACATTTTATATATCTCAACGAATTCTCTGCAGCCAAATGGAAGTTTCTCCAACTCCTAATTCATCCTGACGTGAGGTCTGTTCGAACCAGTCAGGCCGCGTTAAATAACTGGGAGAACATTTCTCTGCACTGCCTTCAGCTCCATTCCGAGGCAGGGAGTTGTTAGGATATTACGTTCAGTTCCTTATTTCGCACGTAGCTCCTGAATTACTAATAAGGGAAACAAACACGTCGTTTGCCAATGACAAGCAACAGTGTGAGTCCAAGGAATTTCATCTCAAGTTTGAGATTAATATCACACCTTTCATTATTAAATTACATTCTCCGAACAATGTTGTCTCGATGCCCAAAGTCTGATCTGAAGTCCACTGACTCGATCTCCATTGAGTAACATATACATACATACATACATTATCAGTATAGACTGTTATGCCTTTCAGCGTTCAGTCTGCAAGCCTCTGAGAATTTACTAAACGTCGCCACAATCCTCGATTTGCAACTAGTGTTGTGGCCACATTTAGTTGTGTACCTCTTATCTTTAAATCGTTAGAAACGGAGTCTAACCATCGTCGTCTTAGTCTACCCCTACTACTCTTACCCACCATAACAGACTCCATTATTCTCCTGGGTAACCTACCCTCCTCCATTCGCCTCACATGACCCCACCACCGAAGTCGATTTATGAGTACAGCTTCATCCATCGAGTTCATTCCTAAATTAGCATTTATCTCCTCATTCCGAGTACCCTCCTACCATTGTTCCCACCTGTTTTTACAAGCAATCATTCTTGCTACTGTCATGTCTGCTGGCCTTTGGTTACAGGGGCCCGGATTCGATTCCCCCCAGGGTCGGGAATTTTAACCTTAATTGGTTAATTTCGCTGGCCTGGGGGCTGGGTGTATGTGTCGTCTTCATCATCATTTCATCCTCATTAGGACGCGCAGGCCGCCTACGGGAGTCGAATCAAAAGACCTGCACCTGGCGAGCCGAACTTGTCCTCGGACACTCCCGGCACTAAAAGCCATACGGCTTTTTTTTTTTTTTTTTTTTTTTTTTTTAAGATCCACGAAACATAAACACAACTGCCTATTCTTCTCATAGCATTTTTCAATTACCTGGCGCATACTGAAAATCTGAACCTGACAGCCTCTCTGTGGTCTGAAACCACACTGGTTTTCATCCAACTTCCTTTCAACGACTGATCGCACCCTCCCTTCCAAGATGCCAGTGAATACTTTGCCTGGTGTACTAATCAATGAGATACCTCGATAGTTGTTGCAATCCTTCCTGTTCTCTTGCTTATAGATAGGTGCAATTACTGCATTTTTCCAATCTTCAGGTACCTTACCAACACTCCACGCTCATTTTACTACTCTATGAAGCCATTTTATCCCTGCCATCCCACTATACTTCACCATTCCAGGTCTAATTTCATCTATTCCTGCTGCTTTATGGCAGTGGAGTTTATTTACCATCCTTTCCACTTCCTCAAGCGTAATTTCACCAACATCATTTTCCTCCTCCCCATGAGCTTGGGTGTTCGCAACACCACCGGGATGATTTCCTCTTACATTGAGAAGATGTTCAAAATATTCCCTCCACCTCTCCAGTGATTCTTTGGAATCTTCTGTGAGTCCACCTGTATTACTCAAAACACTGTTCATTTCCTTTTTCCCTCCCTTCCTAAGATTCTTTATTATTGTCCAGAAAGGTTTCCCTGCTGCTTGACCTAGCCTTTAGAGGTTATTACCAAAATCTTCCCACGACTTCTTTTTGGATTAAACAACTATTTCTTTCGCTCGGTTTATTTCATCTACGTACAAATCCCTGTCTGCCTCGTCCCTTGTTTGGAGCCATTTCTGATAAGCTTTCTTTTTACGTTTACAAGCTGCTCTCACTTCATCATTCCACCAAGATGTTCGCCTATTCCCAACTTTACACACAGTTGTTCCTAGGCATTCCCTTGTTGTTTCTACTACAGCATCCCTGTATTCCACCCATTCTCTTTCTATATTCTGAGCCTGCTTACTCTCCACTGTTCGAAAATTCTCACTAATCATATCCATGTACTTCCGTCTAATTTCCTCGTACTGGAGATTTTCTACCCTTATTCGTTTTCAGACGGATTTCACTTTCTCTACCCTAGTCCTAGATGTACGTAGTTCACTACAGATCAGATAGTGGTCTGTGTCGTCGAAAAATCCCCGAGAAACTCGTACATTCCTAACAGAATTCCTGAATTCGAAGTCAGTTTAGATATAGTCTATTATGGATCTGGTACTCCTAGCCTCCCATGTGTAGCGGTGAATAGCCTTATACTTGAAGAATATATTCGTAACAGCTAAACCCATACTAGCACAGAAGTCCAGCAAACGCTTCCCATTCCCATTAGCTTCCATATATTCCCCACATTTACCAATCACCCTTTCGTGTCCTTCAGTTCTATTCCCAACTCTCGCACTGAAATCGCCCATTAGTACTATTCTATCCTTGCTGTTGACCCTGACCACGACGTCACTCAATGCTTCATAAAACTTGTGAAATTCATCCTCATCTGCACCCTCACATGGTGAATACACGGAGACAATTCTAGTCCTAATTCCTCCAACTGACAAATCTACCCACATCATTCGCTCATTTACATGCTTAACAGAAACGATGTTGAGTGCAATGGTATTCCTAATAAAGAGCCCTACCCCAGACTCTGCCCTTCCCTTTCTAAAACCCTTCAAGCAAACTTTATATTCTCCTATCTCTTCCTCGTTATCTCCTCTTATCCGAATATCACTTACTCCTAAAACATTCAGATGCATCCTCTTTGCTGACTCAGCCAGTTCTACTTTCTTTCTTCCATAAGCCCCATTAAAATTGATAGCTCCCCATCGAATTCCATTTCGTTCACCAAGTTGTTTCCAAGGAGTCCCTCGCCTGTCAAATGGGAGTAGGACTCCGTTACTCCCATACATCCGAGGCTTGCTTAAAATGTTCTGAGCTCGGTAAATTCATGAAGCAGGATGCTACCCTACTTGCACATAGCCCATTTGAGGATCTCTCCTCTAACGGGTTATGGACCACCGCTGAATTGTATAGTCCTAGCCGCCTGAGCACAAGGAGGGCCATGATTCAGAATATGTTCGAGATAACCATTTCCCATTCCATAGCAACTGGTATCCCGACTCTCAGGACCACTTACTAGGCCACTCAGCCGTTGCCCATGGTTCACGAACTAGGACGTGACTACAGTAACCCACAAATATGAACCATTGATTAAGAGGGCAGCGTAAAATGTTGTCTCTTCATATCACTGTTGTGTGAATGTTTATGTTCTGTGGACGAGCTGGGTGGATCAGACGCTTACTGCAGTGGCTTTTAGATCCCAGGCTGGCAGGTTCGATCCTGGTAGAGTAAAATGTTATTTCAAAATGCTCAAGAACTTTACTCCCATTTCGGTAGATTTACTGGAACATAAAAGAACTACTGCTTAAAAGATGTCGGCACCTTTGTTTAGAAAGTTAGCGACCATATCCTTAATTAAGGTAGAGAACTAGCATTTCGCTTAGTGAAAACGGTAAATGACAGAAAACTTGAAAATAACAATTGAGGAATACTACCTTAAGGGCTGCCGAATGTGGGAATCGAACCGACCATCTCCCGAAAGCAAGCTCACATTTGCGCGGCCATAGCCGCATATCTGACTCTCTCGGTTTGTGTATTTAAGGACATATTAGATTTCTTATGCTGCTGGGAGGTATAAGTCTGGACACGAAATCCGACGTCCTGATCACTCGCAATGGATCCTTAATTGATCGAAGGTACATTCATGAAATCGTAGTGCCACATGCGATTCTTCACGTGAGGCAATTTGCAGGAAACGCAGTGTTCAAGCATGACAATTCTGGAGTACATGTTTCCATCACGTCTGGAGATCCCTGTAAGAGCACCAAGTATAACGAATGGACTGGCTATCCAGAAGTCCGGTCGAACAAGTCTGCAACTAACTGGAGCAACACATCCTTGCGAGAAATCCAACAGCCGAAACACTTCAAGCCCATGAAGACGCCCTTTCAGAAGAGTCTTCCTCAACTGAACTCGACGCAAATGCCAGAAATAAGAAAATACGTTGTGAAGCCGTTGTCCATGCTAGGAATAACATATTTTATTACTATGAAACTCACTTACGACGTGGTCAGTTTGGTATACGACCAAGGACTACTTTGTTTGAGACACGTTGTACAATGACGTCGTGTACTGAATGTGCGAAGAACGATTTTCATTTCAAATTGAAATTATTGCAAAGAAGAAGTGTTCTTATTGCGTCTTTTCTTTCATTTCAGTATGTATGTGTGTAAGTGAGATATGAACAAATGAAAAAGTGGAAATATTTCCTCACTGGGCAGAATTTTAACTAATTTTGCTCTGAGAGCTGTTAAATTTATGAAACTATTATTTATACAGTCTTGATTTAGAAGCCTTTCTATATTTAGTTTTAAATGTCCGCAATTTTTAAAATACAAAGTTGATTTTCTGCAGTTCTCTGTCTAACTTGACATAGAATCTCTCCAGATGGGTAGCGTATCTGTGGACTGTTGTGGAATCTCACGTTATCTTTTACATATATATAAAAATATTCGCTCTCTGTGAATACATAAAAGAGGGTGAAAGTGTTATCGAGTGACTGAATTCCTGTTCGAGTGAAAATATGTGAATAATGTAATCATTGTAAATATTGCCTTAGTGGATCTGTGAAACAGCTAATGTAGGTGGGGCTTCCCCTTTTCATGTAGGCCATGCAAAAACTCTGTATAATGTATATAATAACATACATACATACATACATTATCATTATAGACTGTTATGCCTTTCAGCGCTCAGTCTGCAAGCCTCTGAGAATTTACTAAACGTCGCCACAATCCTCGATTTGCAAATAGTGTTGTGGCCTCATTTAGTTCTATACATCTTATCTTTAAATCGTTAGAAACAGAGTCTAACCATCGTCGTCTTGGTCTCCCTCTACTTCTCTTACCCTCCATAACAGAGTCCATTATTCTCCTAGGTAACCTATCCTCCTCCATTCGCCTCACATGACCCCACCACCGAAGCCGGTTTATGCGTACAGCTTCATCCATCGAGTTCATTCCTAAATTAGAATTTATCTCCTCATTCCGAGTTCCCTCCTGCCATTGTTCCCACCTGTTTGTACCAGCAATCATTCTTGCTACTTTCATGTCTGTTACTTCTAACGTATGAATAAGATATCCTGATTCCACCCAGCTTTCGCTCCCATAAAGCAAAGTTGGTCTGAAAACAGACCGATGTAAAGACAGTTTCGTCTGGGAGCTGACTTCCTTCTTACAGAATACTGCTGATCGCAACTGCGAGCTCACTGCATTAGCTTTACTACACCTTGATTCAATCTCACTTACTATATTACCATCCTGGGAAAACACACAACCTAAATACTTGAAATTATCGACCTGTTCTAGCTTTGTATCACCAATCTGACATTCAATTCTGTTGGATTTCTTACCTACTGACATCAATTTAGTCTTCGAGAGGCTAATTTTCATACCATACTCATAATAATAATAATAATAATAATAATAATAATAATAATAATAATAATAATAATAATAATAATAATAATAATAATAATAATGTTTTATTAGTCGTGGTAACAATTATTACTGCATATGCGAACATTGGGATACAATATTCAATGAGAGGATTCAAATCCCCAGGTCTATTAAATCTCGTTTTCATCTGTCTACCACGCTGAAAGGCCAACACTTGATTTCTGAGCCCAAGTTGGCGGGATCGATCCTGGATCATTCTGACGGTATTTGAAAACCAGCCCTATGCCTGTACAATATATTTACTGGCTCGTAAATGAACACCTTCGGGGCATTATTCTGACCTCTCTGCGTCTCCGAAAGTCGTAAATGCATTTAATGGGAGGTAAAACGAATAACATCATTGTATTATCACTTCTACATAAGTTGTGTGACACAATCCTAATGCCAGAAGTGATGATATCAGACGGAAGTTAAGCAAGCTTGTGGACGATGTGTAATGAATTAAAATAAATTTCATTGATCTCTTAATACCTTAATAATGATATTAGTTGAACTTTTCTTCAGCAACCATAGTTACGGAAATCATTGGGCTGAAACAAATTTACTTCATTAGTGCCTTAATTTTGTGAATCATCAAAGCAGAAGTACAAAGATTGTGTCACTGAGGTTGGTTGTGTCGCATAAGTTCCCTTGAAGACACGTTTGCATGATTCACAGGCCTAAACACTATTGAAAACGGCATATTGCTTCATTGAGACATCCTTCAGCATGATAGTCACGTATTTTAGTAAGAAGGCGCACTGGACTGGGTTTTGTAAATAGTTTAGTAAATGAAAATTTGCCGTACTTTTGTGTGGATCCTTAACTGAATGGTAGGTTCAGAGGGTTCGGTTTCGATCCAAACGAAAGAAGCGGGATTTGTCTTTGGTGGTTAACGAGAAAGGTACAGTGTTACTAAAATTTTGCAAACTTTGGTCTGGGAAGACTTAGGACAAATTAGATGAACTGCTCGACTAAACAATATGTTCCGAGCTGCCAGTGGTGGTGTGGAGTGACTTTAGTAGAAAACATATGACTAACTGGATATTATAAAAGTAGTATGAAGAAAACGTGGTAATTTAAGGGGATGAAAGTGAAATGGCGTATGGCTTTTAGTGCCGGGAATGTCCGAGGACATGTTCGGCTCGCCAGGTGTAGGTCTTTCAATTTGCTGCCCGCAGGCGACCTGTGCGTCGTGATGAGAATGAAATGATGATGAAGACAACACATACATCCAGCCATCGTGCCAGCGAATTTAAACATTGATGGCTAAAATTCCCGACTCTGCCGGGAATCGAACTCGGGTCCCCTGTGACGAAAGGGCAGCACGCTAACCATTTAGCAATGGTGAAGGACTTTAAGAGGATAAACTTGGGTAAATACTCCTTTATTGGAAGGGAATCAGACATTAAAATAATTTTCCAAGGGAAGTTTCCGATAAATATCCAAGTACTTTGAAATCATTTAAGGAAACCAAGGTAAACAACTAACATGGTATTTGCCACCATGACGACAGCCATAAATGCAGATTATTGATTGATTGATTGATTGATTGATTGATTGATTGATTGATTGATTGATTGATTGATTGATTGATTGATTGATTGATTGATTGATTGATTGATTGATTGATTGACATACATTTCTCATATTGTCATTCTGGAATTTTCAACGAAACAATCCATTTTTGATTTACAAATTTGCACACAATTTGAAGTTTTTTATTCGTTCGTTTAATTGTTAATTTTTCTGTGCTTCTTAAATAGTTATATTCCTATTTGTTGCTTGAATCAATGCCTAAGGAGGTTTTTTACATTGGGACGTAGGCCTAATTATATTTTCAGGAGACTGAAATGGCTTAAATTGAGCAACGTTTCAATATTGTCATTTATTCCAATGATTTCTGCCATTAAGGTGAAGGCTAGTAATTTATGAATATCCTTTACACTTGAAATTCAAAAGTCGGTTTCCAGTCACTCGACCGGGTGAGGAGTGGAATGAAGCCCCATCCTGCGGCGAGGATAGAAATTGTGCCGGCGGCCGAAGCCTGTCGTATTCCCCTGGGGCAATGATTAATGACGGATAGATGAAATGATATTAGAGAGTATTGCTGGAAATAAATATGATAGCGAAAATCGGAGTAACCGAAGAAAACCTGTCCCTCTTCCGTTTGTTCAACAAAATTCTCACATGGAGTTACCGGAATTTGAACGACTGAAACCAGCGATGAGACGCTGGCGCGCTGCCGCCTGATCTAGGGAGACACCTTCATGTACAGTTACATAATAATAGAAAATTGCCGTGCTCTTTGGATTGTTTTATGCATCATGGCCTGTTTATACGCTTATACTGAAATAGTTCCTCTATCCTCACCTCTTCACAGCATATGCATACTGTGTGCTCCTAAGCTAAACAATGAAATCGGAGAATTGGGTGCAAGTTATAAAAATCACGTTATTGTTTCATTTCAGGTTGCGTGGGTGCGTGTAGACACGCAAACCATCCTCTCAATCCACCACAACGTGATCACGCAGAACCCGCGCATTTCGCTGTCATACAACGACCATCGCTCTTGGTATCTGCATATCAAAAATGTGCACGAGGCCGATCGTGGCTGGTACATGTGCCAGGTGAACACGGATCCCATGCGTAGTCGCCAGGGATATCTTCAAGTTGTAGGTGAGTATTTCATTTCCGTATGATTGTTATGTAATTTGTTATTTATCATGCTTTTCAATGTACACTCAAAAATAGTGTGTGAAAATTTTCCTGTAGCTCAAACATAATTAATAAAATCAATACGAAATTAAAGAGCTTAACAAATACATTACTTAACATAGAATGTCATGTTTCATCAATCATTTATATTCTCTTAAATTTATTAAAATATCTCATTGGAATATATGAGGTAGTTGAAGCCAAAATGGTGTAAGTCAGATTATAATTGTTCTGAGAAATAGTAAATTGGGCCTTTATTTGAATTGTAATAAAATCATTAAAATACAGGTGTGGACAGGTAAGGAACTGTCGTGCCTGGTTTTTGTGACAACGTCGTGCGACGAAATCTTACCTAGAGTGAAATGAAGGACACGTCAGATAGTCAGTTCAATGGAATTTAAATTGCAAGTGTCGAATGATAACTGCTGTGAAAGAGGAACGCCGTCGCAACGGGTAAGATGCCCCTTGCGATGATGTAGATGAGCGTCATTGGACACCGTTTGACACGGATGGCTAATTAGACCCTATATGGCCCGAACATTCGTGAACCGTATCACTCCATATTATTCCGTACCTGTTGGCGCGTGGGTTCAAGTAAATCTCATTATTCCGTACGTTTACAATTCGTGAAGTTCAAGTCTTAGAAGAGTTACGATGCTACAGTTAAATCTTATTCGAATTTTCGTGTCTGATAATACAGAACACCATGCAACGTCTGCCCTAATTTTCCTAAATTATTGACATGTTACAACTACTTTCATAGCGTGAGATCCTCTCCTTAATGATAAACACACATAATGAGCTAGAATTTACATTCAGAAGCCGGTAGGCTGTGAAGAAAATTATGAAATTCACACACTTTCATCCCCTACATAACTTTATTCTTAATAACTGCAAAGCAACCATTGTGGTAACACGAAGAGTCAGAATTGGTATTTAGGCCGTCAAATTGCCTATTTTTCAAAACATTTTCCAACAAATTTAAAGCCACACTTTTATCATTTTATTACTTTATGTATCGGACCATTGCGTTATGCAAATATATGTTCTTGTTTGAGTCATCAGTCTATAGACTGGTTTTATGCAGGCCTCCATGCCACCCTATCCTGTGCTAGCCTGTTCATTTCTACATAACTGCTGGACACTACATGTGTTCTAATCTGCTTGTCTCTCAAAACCCAACTGCATTCTTCTACAACCACTTTTCCCACACAGGTGGGGTCACGGATGCGAACTGTGTTGCACATGCGGATATAGCCTGTTTTACGGCCGGATGCCAAACTTATTTGTAGAAATGATTTTACTATAATCTGTTTTTGTTTTGGTTGGTAGTATGGTATTGTGTGAATATGAAGCGGAATGTGTTGGCATAAACACGAATACCCAGCTCCAGAGCCGTAGAAATTAACCATACACAGTAAAAATCTCCAGCCCCGTCGGGAATGGAACTCGGTAAGCTATGAACCGAATGCCAGTAGGCTGACGATTCAGCCAAGGAGGAGGACAGACAGATTTATTGCATTTTTCCTCAAATATTTGACGTTTCCAAAGATATATCGTCGCTGCTCGAGCATTACCTCATATCCCAAAATACTCTTCCTATCCATTATTCTCTGCTGAAGCCTCCCAGCCAAACACGGATATCCTTCATGAGTTCATTTTCCTGTGCATTTTACTGTAGGACTGCGTAAATACTTTATGAAAATATGCATTCCTACACTGCGGTGTAGTAAGCTTCATTTTCCTTTAAACATTCGCATAGGAAAATGAACACAACGATCAAATATTCTGAAGGACTGCATATCCATGTGTGGCTGGGAGGCGTGACAAGCCTTAAAAGAATATTGGATATGAGGAGGTTTATGGGATACGAGGTACTGATCGGGTAGCTACGGTGTATTCCCAGGGTCATCAGACCTGACCCCTTCATAAATCCTGCGAATAAGTGAATATATTCCTTCGTACATATTGTCGCTGTGTGAGTAGTACCCCGTATCTGGCAATGCTTTTCCTATCCATTATTTTCCTTAAGACTGGTCACGCCTCCCAGCCACATATGGATATGCAGTCCATCAGAACAATGTCCGTTGTGTTCATTTTCCTATGCAAATGTGTTAAGGAAAATGAAACGTCATACAGTATACTGAAGGAGTGAGTCAATTCGTAGCACGAACATACTTTCTTACATTGCAGTACGGTAAGGTTCATTTTCCTTTACACTTAAGCGTAGGAAAATGACCACAACCTAAATTGTTCTGATGGACTTCATGTACTTATATGGCAGGGATCCTCTAAATGTAAATGATGGATAGGAAGAGCAATGTGACAAACCGGGTTTGATTTCTTCAACAATGATATGGATATGCAGTCCATGAGAATAGTTTTCGCTGTATTAATTTTCCCATTCCTCTGTGTCAAGGAAAATGCACCCTACCGTACCGCACCGCACTGTAAGAATGCATGTTTGCATGACATACCTGGGCACTTGTACAGTATAATGTCTTTATGGTTCATTTTTCTTTACATGTCAGCATAGGAAAATGAAAACAACGAAAATTGCTTTAATGAGCTGTTGGGAAGGAGCGACCAGTTTTAATGAAAATAATGGATAGGAAGGGTATTGTCATTATACGTGGTATTTCTCGCGCAGCGAAGAAAATATTTTTTCTAACATGTCCGTCTACAGGTTTTAATTTCTATTGTTAACACGTGAATTGCGAGACATCCTTTTTACGGAGGGTGATGGCGAAGGTATTTGTTAAGTAATGTTCTACAGTCTTATACCTACGCCGTTTAGTTCTTCCCATTTTGCATCTACGATTCAGTTTTTTACAGGCCTTGTGGCAATCAAGTGTTAAACATGCCGACAGTTAAAAAAGTATCTGTGTGAAGTTAAAACAGATTGTTTCGCAGTTCACGACGCTGTGCTTTAAAGTGATTGCATTAATTATTTGTGATAAAACGTTGCTGTATAAGGGAGATTCATTGTTGACTAGCATGTAAATAGAGGAAAATACATGAAAGCATGGACAGTGAAATATGCAACAGATGCTTCTCGAGCAGCTCAGCGATACAAAATAATTAATTTTACATTTTTATGAAGATGTATGTTAATCCTTTTCCTCTGGAATGTATTTCTTTTAATAAAATTAAGGACATTACATGGCAGCGTTTTGTGGAGAAGTATAGGCCTACTGAAAATTCTATTCCAGATGATTCGACAATATGATCAAACCTTGAACGGCATTAAGACCCAATCGGAATTAGAATATAAGTGGACAAGAAAAATATCATGGTCTCAATTGACGGGACTACAGTTTCTCCATATCGCTGAGTCTCGAAGATAATTAACTGAATAATGAATGACGAGAGTAGTTGCAAAGTTTTCTTGTAAATTGTGAGACCTTGGAAAAGGCAAACTACTCTACTATAAGCGAATTGTTTGTAAAACCAATTAATTACCTGTGGCTTTATGGTACCCAGCGCGATTCTGTGCGGAAATCCTTTTTTAAGAACTATTTAATTAAAAATAGAAGAACGATTCATTTCGGCGTTTTCTAGAGAAGTACATGGAAATTTCTAGCATTTTCTGACCTTAACTCTTCACAATTTCAGGAAATACGTAAATACTTTCCTTGCCTACATATTTTGTTTCTAGCATTGAGTGGTCCGACTACAATTTAGCAGTCAACACCCTTAAAGGCGGCGCAGTCAAACATTGTTCGAAACCTAGTTGATTACACGCCTGCCATAGTGTTGTGGAATAAAATAGCAACAACCTCCTATATGTAGGCAATTTAATAGAAAATATGAAAAAAATATGTATGAAATTGCCTTGCTGTTAAAGACGAAGCCCCTAGGATTCTCCTTACATCAACCCCAGAGCTCACTGGTGGGGGAAAATGACTGGCTGCCTCCAATTATTATCGTTAATATTTTGTAAAAAACCCTCTTATTTCATATTGATAGTGCAATATCCATAAAAAGTGTATTCCTCCTAATCTGAAATGGAAAGCGAATTGTCATTTGTGCCTGGTTTCATAATGTCCATGGAACAAGCTGGTAGCACGATTTCAAATAAACTAGACGGACTAAAATCAGATGAATGGAAATTTGGTCGTGTAGAAGGTAAAACTGGTGAACCTGCGTATCATAAAATGTCAAGAGTTTGGAAAAACTTTCAATTTTCCATTTCATCGGAAATCCCAGTCTTTGGACAGGAAATAATATCTAGCTCAAGTGAACTCCTGTTCAATTATATTCATGTAATTGTCATCGATGTCACCGAACAACACTGCTTTCATTAGATTTATGGCAATATTTCAAATCCTGTTGGGACTAGTACGAATGCTGCAATACATAACACATTTTTCTCTTGGAACTCTCTTCTTTTTCTTACGGGTATTCCAGAAACACTGCAGGGTTCGCTACTTAGCAAGCCATTCTCCATTTGGTCCTCTTAAGGGCATCGTCAGTTCTGACAACCACGATCTTCATGTCTTCCTTCAGACGACCGTTCCTTGGTATGGCCGCTTTCTTCTGGGTTGTACTGCTTGTTCTTGGAACTCTGCTTGAACATATTTAATGATTGTGGACGTAGTGATTTCTCGTGAATCTCTAGACATGATTGCTCTCATGAACATTTGTTGATCATTATTGATTGTATTATTGCTGTTATACATTAATATATTTTAATTACACTATACTTACAGATACCCACTAGCCATCACCCCAAACCTCCTACTTCACTTTTCGTAAATCTTTCTTTCTTTTTTGATAATGTTTTGATAATTTCACATAATTTCCGTCATGTTATTTTGGTGCTAAATACCTATATTTCCCGATATCATTTGCTCTAATAATTAATTTATTACACAATGTCTTCGTTTTGAATCTCTTTATCCCAGTAATCTTCCATATTCCATGTCGCATTCATTTCACCTTACAGTACTTAGCGTATAATAATCCTGTAGATGTTTCATCGAATGTCAGTGGAACGTAAAGCAAATAACATTATTATTATTCATCTAATGTTGGCATATCCTTTGAGCGTAGGAAACCCTCTATGAGATAATATTTCAGCTTTGAACTCTGATCATAAACGTTCTGTCATGTAAGGTTCAGTATTGGACGAACTACCTCAATGAATATACGTTCTAAGAGATGCTGCGACTCAGTATTTCTACCCTCATGATTGTAACATAACGGTAGTTCGAGGTTCAAGGTACATATGCTAAATTTAATATTTCCCCTGTTAATATAAAACAACATTTACCTACTTATATATATATATATCAGATTGTATACTTATAACACACAGAATTCAAACCGCACTATTGTCTGTACAGTCTATAGGGGCCTATTCAGCATTTGGCATATTCCGCTCCAAATAACTCGAGCTAGATAAGGCAACCAGTCCTTTCACTTTCGCTCGTCTTACTTACTCGTTCTTCCACTTGTCATTAGTTCATAGTATTATTCATACATAATTTATTGACTAAATTTAATTCTACACCTTCTATCCACAATAATTCATTTTTTCTTTAGTCCGGTTCCATTTATTAGTTACCATAACTTTTTTTCTTATCGTCGCTTCATCGGTAAAACGTTGTTTTCCACAAAGCTCTTCCTATCAATTATTCTCCTTAAGACTGGTCACGCCTCCCAGACACATATGGGTACGCAGTCCATCAGAACAATGTCCGTTCTGCTCGTTTTCCTATGCCAACGAGTAAATGAAAATGAACCTTACATTCATTATACACTAGCAGTGCGTAAATACGAAATGCAAACGTACATCGTATAGGACGGTACAGTAAGGTTCATTTTCCTTTACACACGGGCATAGGAAAATGAACACAAGAAAATTTGTTCTGATGGACTGCATATCCATGCGTGGCTGGGAGGCGTGATCAGTCTTAAGGAGAATAATCGATAGGAATAGCTTTGTGGAATACAACCTATTACCGGTGAAGCGACGTTATTATTTGTATTCCAATTTGTATCAGCAGTTCTGTGACGCTTCATTACATACCATTCTATGTTAAAGAGAACATAATAATTTCGACTGCAAAAACTAGGTCACAAATATATTTATTGTTGAAACACGGGCTTGTCATGTCCTTATATCCTTCATTTTCCCGAATGTCGTTAATAAAATATATGAAGAATATGGGTTCTGATTTTCTCCCCTTCTCTCCCTCCCTTAAGTAATATTTTACTTTAATGGGACATTTAACCACTGAACACATTCATTTCATGGCATTAACCATTTTTATTGACACCCCCTAGTTTAACTATCTTCGCAACCACCGTCTTTATGCTTATAGAATCCAAAGTTTTCTGTAAGTCTATGTTACAGCATGGAGTCGGAAATACTATTCTTCCGCCCTTTAAAACTCCAGCTACATAAGTCAGGTTTGAACTCGAAAGTTTAGGATATGCATGCCTATGCTCCACCATCGATTCACAGATGTAGCTTAGAAGCTCGGAATAAACTTATTTGTACAGTAATTTTAATGATCAGTAACGGGAAGAATGCAGATGTAGATGTTTGATCTCATGTTGGCATCGTCGTAGAGCGTAGAAAACCCGCTATGAGATAATATTTCAGCTCAGAACTCTGACCAGAAGTTATTGACTATACGTTAAGTAAGAATGAAATACATTGGTTTATAATTTCCATCCTCTAAAGAAACACCAATTCCATTTAAATAAAAACATACGCAGACAAATGTCTGTAAAGGTCGACTGGTAAGGAGTCTGTCCGTCGAACAGTATGTACTATCGTAATAAATTTTGCCACTCAAACTACTTAACTGTACTATTGAACCCATAATTCTACGGTGAGAAAAATTTTTATTTTTCCCAAATATTTATTTGGTATTCAGAAACTACTGTATGTTTGAGGGCAGCCATTTTGCGCTCCCAAGAGCCCGATGTTGCGTGGGAAGGTTCCCGCAAGGCGAGCTCGTGGATTGCCGGGACACCTCGGTGGAACTCGAGTGCCCGACAATTTTCTAAATTAATGAATTCTGCACAACGAGGGATTTTGACAAGATAGTAAAGGAAGAAATAAATAAGCAAAATTATTCATACACCCTCTGTGAAGGTAGTGACACCAGGGACAATTTTAGATGCAGTTAAGCCTAAGTGTGTGTTAGCGTGAGAACAGCGAGCTAGTTACACGTGCCAAGGTCGTGGGCAGAAGAAAACGCGCGAAACGCACGGGCAGAAACAATTTATTTCTCCTGTTGTGGGTGTAGGAAAATTATAAAATTAACACCTAACATAAGTGCAAGTCTGTCCGGAGTTCTGGGACAAATCTTATCAAAATTGGTCTATTAGAAGCAAATTTGGCAGATTTCACAACCAAGCCTCATAGAGGGGATAGCGTCCTTCTGGAAATTATAAAAGAAACCCCCCACCGTAGATTTTTCAGTGTCGATCTGGAACTTGAAGCCGCGGGAGCTCGTGCCCGTCGTCATTAGAATTTCGCGCCAGATTGACCGACAATAATTCAATACATGCTCGTGGCTAAAGTCCATATATTTAGTTAAGAAGAAAAGTGATTGGAGAAGCTGTGAACGTTTGCAGACGAACTGGGAAGGTGTAGGCTGGTTGAAAAATACACAGCAGAATTTATTTTTATCATTTCCTGTACTCTTGTAAGTGAAGAAGGTCTGGGGGAAGCGATTCAAAATAGTTCTACTCCCTTATCGGCCGAACACCTGTTCTTGTTGAAACAACGGGGAGAGAAACCACTCTGGGAGGCGCATCAGGCAGTTAGAGTCGACTGCAGAACGAGGGAAGTTCGTGGTGCAAGTTACAAAGAAAGTGCATTATTTATGGTAATTTTAATCTCGTGTGTGTGTGAAGGGTAGTGTTTGGATGAGTGAAATGTTGAAAATGAAAATGTTGTCTGTGAAAATGAGTGGTTAAGTACGAGGTTGCTGGAGATGATGTAATCAGAATGCTGAGAATGTCACCAATGTGCAGGTCTGTCTATTTTACATTATGTTGTAGTTAGTTAGTTAGTTCCTGTCTGTCCTAACAAAATTTCCAGATGATTGTCGGGTGATATGCGTATTATCAGGCGAAAGGCGTTGTAAATTTTGGTCAGCGTGTGAAAATTTCAGTGTGTAAAGTTCATGTCAAGAACGGTAAAATGCGACGCTTAAAATTTTGTGTTGAGATGAGATATCATTCAAGTGCGGATTGGTGAACGTTATAAGTGTAAATTTGTCGTGGCGAATATTGTAATTTCAGGTGTCAGTTGCATTCAGAAATGTTGGTCAATAATAATAATAATAATAATAATAATAATAATAATAATAATGATAATGTTTACCGCGGGATAAGGAAATTCTTCTCTGTTAAATTACATTTAACCAGTTATTTCTACAAGGATCGTAAGCATATTTAGATAATGTCAATAAAATTTGTTAGAGTCACAGTCGTTAATGGGAAGAAACTTTTGAGACATCGTGTATACCAGTATTGCGAAAGGTCGAGGTGTGCTCTTGGATTCTTGAGGTCTGAAAGTCTTAATAATAGTAAGGTAAGAGATGTGTTTAATGATGGTTGTCGTTTTCATCAGGGGATCGAAGTATGAAAAAGGGTCGTGAAGGAAAAGGGATTGAAAGCGATGGATTTATACGTACGTGGAGATGAGATGGAAGTAATGCCGCTGGGATAAAGCGAGGAGAAAGTGTGTTGAGACAAGTTGTATTTTTGTAGAGGAAATATTTAGAAACAGGCTGTGTGAAACAGGCTGTATTGTTTTCCGCAATCAATCCGAATTTGAGATGACTATGATGTGAAGCATTGTGAAATTTATAGAACGATTCCAAGTGAAAACGACTCTAGTAAAATGTAAAGGTCTGGGTAGTAAACATCCAGTGATTTTTGTTAAGATAATGAACGATCTCCAGGATTAAAGAGCACTTTGGACACACGGTTTGGGTTATATTTAATTTGTTCATTGGGGAGGTCATGGATAAGACGGTTGGAATTGATGATAGGCGATCTGAGAATTTCGAACGCGATGGCGATGATTATTATTTTGAAGGCGTCCACTAAAAGGGTACCCGTGTGTTGGGAATTTTCATTTGCTTCCCTGATACGTCAGTGCACAGGCTGAGATTGCGTTCGAGGTGGAGAACCGTTCGTCACGTTTATTTATTTTTTTGAGTTCACATATTATAATGATGTAGACACTTACTGTATTTTTTCGAGAGGTAGACACTTGCTGTATTTCGACTTGCATTCATTTGATAATAGAGACGTGGGTTCCGTCGTGCGTATTTGTTTGACGAAATCTAGTGTTAAATATCAGAGTTGTTTGAGAATTGCATTTCGCCTGATATGTTAAGGGAGACGTAGTACGACCCACTTTGACGCCCGACGATAGATTTAGGACGTCACGTGTTTATTCTTGGAGTCATTGATGATGAGACGTCCTAGGTCACGCCCGACGGTAGGATTTGGAAGGCATCATGTACATACTGATTAGGTTTAGGGTGTACAGATTTCAAGTGAGCCCGACGATAGGTCTGGGATGGTGGCTGTACACACTCAAGTCTCAGTTTAGATTTTTTTTCTTCTTTTGTTTCTTTTGTGAAGTGGCCTGGTTGAAGGTAGCCATTACAGTGCGATATGATTTATTGTAGAGGGTCTATGCGAAGCTCCCATTGAGATAACGGGACTGCTGTTGACAAACGAGGGCTGTCCAAGTGTGGGACATCGACCCGATCTAGATTATATTTTTACTGTGTTTCTTCGTGCGTGTTAAGCTGTATGACTTCGAGATGTTAATTTATTTTTTTACGGACTTTATTGTTTCCTCGTCTTGACGTCCGTTTTCATTGATAGTGTGCATTATTGACACTCAGTGTTTTAGAATGAGACTTGAGTTGCGAATGCGGTTTCGATTCGTCAGCCAGTAATTTTATTTTATATTTTAATCTTGTCGTATTTTCATTCGTATTCATAGTTAGAATAAGTAAGTAATCACTTTACAGGTAGTGTGTTGGGACAGACAGTAAATAGAGAGATCTGTACTGGTAGCATTGTTGTCAAGGGAAAGAATTCCTTAAATTTGTAGTAAATTTCTAACCTGAAAATCGGTTCAATAATAATATTTTCAAGTGACTTTTCACTTTTTGATTAACTTCAGTGTTTGGCATTTCTTCCAAATGCATGATTAGTAAGTGTTTCCTGCATTTCGCAGTTTTGTTCCTTTAGAACGACTTAACGTAAGATCCTCCCGGATCATGTTGTTGTTGGTTCCTTCCGAACAGTTGTTTGGGGTGATGCACGTTTAGCATCGGGATATCGTATCACTTAAGGGTGTCATGAATGACAAATACATGGTGGAATTTTATTTCAATTGTGAATGATGCCATTAACTTGTAGTGAACACCATGCTTTCCTATAATATTTCGCAACCTATCCAAAGCAACTGATAGTCAGTTTGGTTCGATTAAGGGTCCATTCGGCGGATGTTCCGTATCCGTGAAGGGTATTTGACTGGTGGATAACCTTAATTAAGAGAAAATCAGGCGTTCTACTTGTTGAAAGTCAGATTTTCCACGGATCGTGTGGATTAACTCTCAGTTCTCGTTTGGAATGATAGGTGCCCGGTTTTCAGGTCTTCCCTTTTTCAGTTTTTCAGTTTCGCTGTCCACTAACATATTAGCTTCTCTGAAGCAACTCTTCGACATTGGAAGAAACGAAGTGACGTTATGTAATGTGACTGTGTTAGGAACTTTTCAAAAATCAATAATTAAATGTTTTTATGTTTTGTGGCAAGAATGCATATTAAATTAACGATGTTATCGTGCTCTTTCAGTTTAAATAAAAGTTAGTAAGCACATTTTTGCTCCTCATTTCAAGTAGTTAGGCTTTCTTCTGAACCCCATCGTTTGGTTAAGATCGTGACCGAATTTATTCCCGTAACGACCCAAGATTTAAGAGTTCTAAATTGTTCTACTATAGCAGCCGTGGCCGACCAACGATGGAATGGTAAGTTCAAGGGTTCAGTAGAAGTGGCGCCATCAACTTTGGGGCCTTAATGTCACGATAACGATGAAGAGCCCAAAGTCACGATAACGATACGATGCCACGATAACGATAATGAAATTATCCATTGAAAATAAATGTTAGAAAAATATAAAATAATGTTGAGGCCTAAGCCACATTATAAATAATACAAGCGGGTGAGAACTATGGCTGAGCCACAGTTAAACGAATTATGCCCAATGAGAGTGCTAGATATTAACACGTTTAATGAGGAGCGTAACTACTTGGTAGATAATAATAATAATAACAGTCACAATGCATTTTAGGAAATTAGTAATTTAAAGCTATATTGAAGCTTATGTCATGTTGCCAATATAAATTTTGGAAGTGGTAACGCTGAATTACATTCAAAGTTTATGCGTTAACATGTTCTTTGTTTAATTAATTTACGGAAGCGAAACTATTTGGGATATTTATCCAGAGTAACTTATTAACTTTAGAATTTTCTTTTCATTAAACAATTTTGTGATACCAGCCATGTAAACAAAATTTTATGAGACAACTGTTGGAATGTTGTCAGTTTCGGTATTAAATTATAATAGCGTTTGTATGTGAAAACGCAGTAGATAGTGAATTCTTTCCTTGGTAGTTTGGAGTATTCTGGTTGCATCAACAGCCAGCGTACTCATTATTGTATTCTTTGTGGTATTGTGACATGGAGTGTCAGGCGATGTTGGATCTGCTAATGCAGAGGATGGAAGAAATGAGTAGCAATATGAAAGTCCAGAATGAGAATTTGAGGGAGGATGTGAGAAGTCAGAGTGATAGTTTGAATAGTTTGAGGGAGGACACGAAAGCCCAGAGTGATAGTTTGAATAGTTTAAGGGAGGACACGAAAGTCCAGAGTGAGAATTTGAGAGAGGACATGAAGGCTCATAATGAAAGTTTGGATGGTAAGATTGAGGAGTTGCAGTCGAGTTTGAAAGACACTAGTGACGAGTTAAAGAGTAGTATTGAGGATACCCAGGCTAGGTGTAAAGAGTCTAGTGATGAGTTGAAGGCTGGATTGAAGAACGTAGTTCAGGAGACACACTATGTGCACCGAACTTAAAGAGGAAGTTAGGGGTGAGATAGGTAAACTCAACCAGCGTTTTGATGATAGCCGAGTGGAAATTAGGGATGAAATTGACAAACAATTTGCGGAAGTGCAGGTCAGTTTAAAGAACGATTTTGATAAACAATTTTCTAAAATCCATGACAGTTTAAAAACCGATATGGACAAGCGTTTTGACGAAAGCCACGACATGTACAATAGGTT
This sequence comes from Anabrus simplex, assembly GCF_040414725.1. Classification (NCBI taxonomy): domain Eukaryota; kingdom Metazoa; phylum Arthropoda; class Insecta; order Orthoptera; family Tettigoniidae; genus Anabrus; species Anabrus simplex. The sequence goes on along the minus strand of NC_090265.1, from coordinate 1,312,140,795 downwards.
ATGTGATAGTCAGGATGAGATGAGAAAGGAACTTGACAAGCATTTACTGGAGAGCCAGGCGGCGCATAAGCAGCTGATCGACAGTCAGGTTGAATTTAAGGACGACATTACACAACAGGTCGTAGAGATGCGGATCTCCAGTGATAAGGAAAAGGGGAAAACGCTAACCATAATAAAGGAACAACGTCAAATATTATCTGCGGACATTCAGTCACTGAACAACAAGGTAGATAAAATTAGTGCGGAATTGGAGAGTCAGGTATTGTCAAAAACCGAAACCATGGAGAAGAAACTGTTGCAAGTTAATGAGGAAGCAATTAGTAAACTCCAAGTGGCTAATGAGGACTCCGAAATTTTAATTAAAGACATTCAAGAGGAGTTAGTTGAAATGAAAAATGAACATACCAGGGAATTCAATGACAGGCAAATTAGTATAGAACAGGACTTAAGGGAAATCACGTCAGCCCAGGAAGAGACAGACAAGAAAGTTGGGTTCATTAAGAGCGAAGTGAGTAGTTGGATTAGCAGCGTGGTAGATATGCAGTCCAAGGTGGACAAAGTATTAAGTCAAACCTCGACAGCTGTTAACTCTGACCTCAGTGGTCAATTGCCAAATATCAGTCATGTGAATAGCAACAGTCAGAGCTCAAATGTAGATACCAGTCGATCTCAAAGCTCAGGGGTCACCAACGTTATTAACATGATCAAGTTACATGAGGACCAGCCCAAGAAATTTAATGGAGGTCCACATACCACGCCGAAGGGGTTTCTTAAGGATCTCAGGGAGTACATCCGGGACGCCAAGATTCCTGAGGAACGTCAGTTGAGGGTAGCTGAAAGATATTTAGAGGGGGCACCACTTTTATGGTTTAAAGGCTTCCGATACCACTTTGATACCTTTGATGAATTCCAGAGGGCGTTTCTCAATAAATTTTGGAGTACGGGAATTCAGCAGAGTCTTAGATTAGAGCTATACTCACGTCGGTATAATGCAATAGGCCCTACAAAGTTCAGTGAATACTTTATTGCCCAAATGGTAAAGTTCAGAGAACTTGAGGCGCCGCCCTCGGAGCAAGAGTTGGTGCAGGCCATCCAAAAGCAGCTACCTCCCGAAGTACAAAGGATGCTCATTGCATCAAAGGTAGAGACCCCAATGCGGGCAGAAATGATCCTTAGGCAATTGGATCATACCCATAATCAAATAGCACCCAGAGGGGGACGATCGCACGAGCAACATGTAAACACTGTTAGCCAGGTCCCAGAGGGAAGTCAAGAGGTACCTGAGCAGGGGAAACCACAGCCGACTGAGCGGAGGCGTGAGTTTCGGAATAACTGGGAACCCTCGCATCCACGAAATGAGGATTGGAAAAGGCGTAGGGGTAATTGGAATTATCCACAAAGGAGGAACCCTTACTGGAGGCGATACGATGGGGACAGAGAAAACCAGAGGAATTTCAGGAATGGACTTAATAACCGCAGGGACTGGGGAAATAATCGAACCCAGAACTTCCGCCGTGATGAGGATGAACGGTACCGTGAACGTGTTCAGTACACCGACGGGTTAAGGAAGGACCACGAAAGAAAAAAATGGCAGGGGGCTATACAGCGCCAGGACGTCAACACCGATTGTTTCGGGGCTGAAAGTTTGGAATTCCAGAAGGCACATAGGCAAGACCAACGAAACTCCGGTCTGAACCCGTTTGCGTCGAATTTCGAGCAAGAGTCAATGTCGACTCTTGATAAAAAAAAAAACTTCAAATTCCCAGTAGGAGATTTTTCAGAGTCTCTCATCCCAGATTCTGAAGAAGAGACGTCAGATGAGTGGGTGGTCGCACAGATAGATTCGTGGATCATTACCTCTGATGACTTGGTGGAAGACCACTTAAAACAGGAGAGCAATCAAGTAAAGAAACTGCCTTTAATAAATGTCCGCATCTGTAATTTTCATGTCAAAAGTTTGGTAGATACCGGGGCCAGTATTAGCATCATCTCCCAAGCTCTTTTCGACGATTTGAGACAACGAAATAAATTGCCAATTATTCCGGTGTCAAATGTAAAAATTCGAGGGGTCATTCCTGACAAAATTGCTGTTTGTAAGGTACAAACTTATTTGGACGTACAAATTGGAAATTCCACTTTCGCTCATGCATTCGTAGTCATGTCTAAAATGCACTACAATGTGATTTTAGGGGCTGACTTTATCCGTGAGACCAACGCAGTCATTGATTTGAGCAGGAACCAGATAAAGTTCAGGAAAGAAGAGGGAGCAGAAGTCATTACACTAAACGAGGAATTGGGAGAAGATAGAACATTAGAATATGGCGAAGAGGAGGCCCAATGTGTAGACTTTGTAAATTCATTAGAGGGAGTGGCTGGTGAAATTGACAGTGTAGATGACGAAGGGATTCATCATGAAGAGTTACATGACGTTTTGGAAGCTGAGGTCGACACTGATTACGAGGCCTTAATTGGGTTAAAGGTCGCGGAATGCCCTGGTACTGTAGAAGAGAAGGAAAAACTTAGAGCTCTCTTAATGGAATATATATCTGTGTTCGATTCCAAACCGGGTCTAATCCCTAATTTCACATACGCACTAGCTGTTACGGATTGGACACCGTTTAAGAGGAGACCGTACCCTATACCGGACAAGTATTATGCTCAAGCTGCAAAAATTATTAAGGAAATGGAGGAGAACGGGCTAATTTCCAAGCAGCCCACTCCATATTTGAACCCGTTGGTCGGGGTTCAAAAACCGGACGGGTCTCTGCGCGTGTGTTTGGACGCTCGTGCCCTCAACGAACGCCTAGTCCCCGAGCATGATCATGCCCCTCCTATTAAAGAGGTTATTAAACGTTTTAGAGGAAAATCACGTTTTATTAGCGTTGATTTGACGTCCTCATATCATCATATCGGTTTGGAACTCAAGTCTAAATTGTTTACTGGCTTCCTTTTTGACCAACAGACGTATGTCTTCAATCGTCTCCCATTCGGGTTGAAAAATGCCGGTGCAGCTCTCATACGCGCCCTAGATCGATGTCTAACTGATGAAGTTAAAGCCGCTACAACTCGGTATGTCGATGACATCTTGCTAGCTTCATCCAGTTTTGAGGAAAATATCAGGGATTTGAGGAAACTCCTGGAGAATTTAAGGGCATCAGGTTTTAAAATCAACTTGAAGAAGTCACATTTTTGTCAAAAGGAAGTCCTATTTCTCGGCCATGTCATTGATGGTGAGGGAGTTCGCCCGAACCCGGTGAAGCTCCAAGCCATAGACAAGTTCCCAAGACCGCTCAAAATTAAGAATGTCAGGCAATTCCTTGGAATGTGCAATTTTTTTTCGGACCACTGCATGAATTACAGGAGGTTGTAGCCCCACTTCAGAGCTTGCTTCATAAGAATAACAGGTGGAAATGGAGTCCCGAGCACGAAGAGGCCTTTAGGAAGACCAAAGAGCTCTTGCTAAACAGCGTTAAGCTAGGGTATCCAGATTTTGAGAAACCCTTTATCGTACAGACTGATGCATCGACCGTAGGAATCGGGGCACTCCTATATCAGGAATGTTTGGACCAGCCTCATAACAGGAATTATTTATCTTTCTACAGCCGAAAGTTGAGATCACACGAAGTCAAATACAGCGTGACCGAATTGGAAATGTTGGCTATTGTTCAGGCATTGCAACATTGGAGGAAAATGATTTATGGTTTTCACATAATCATTAAAACCGACCACAAGGCGCTGACCTTTATAATGAAAACAGCTGTCGCTAGTGAACGAGTGGCTAGGTGGGCCCTGTTCATACAACAATTTGACTTCGAAATTGAGCACTGTTCCGGAAAATCAAACATCTTGGCAGACCTGTTAAGCCGAAATCCTAATGAGGAAGAACACGCCGTGAATCATTTGGACTTAGTTCAGGAAGACCACGATTTCCTATCAGAGTTGAGACAACTGGGAGACTTGCAATTGAGAGATCCTTTCTGCGGAAAAATGATTTCTTTCCTCCGAGGGACACTTCCGGCTGACGATCCACGGTATTTTGCCATCCAGAAATTGTCAAATAACTACTTGTACGTGAATAACATGTTGGTAAAATTCGTGGACAGCGATCACGTGAAATCCCGAATTTTGGTACCACCGCAGCTGCGGAAGGGATTAATCTGGCACGTACACAGGGTTATTGGTCATGGAGGGATTGATAAGGTTGTGTCAACCATCCAAGAAACGTTCACCTGGGTAAATTTGAGGGAAAATGTCAGAGACATCATCATCACCTGCGATACATGCCAACGGGTCAAGGCAAACCCTTATCTGATCAGGCAGGCGCCTATTCCTCTCTTACCTTCACAACCTAAAGAGCTGTTCGCGATGGATATCTATGGGCCGCTCGTGAAAGGAAAGCGTGGGAACAAGTTCGTGCTGGTAACCATCGATGTTTTCTCCAAGTATACGACTCTGTTTCCCATGCAAAAAGCTAACACCAAGCTAGTCTTGAGGTGTATTTCCCGAAATATCATTCCGGAAATGGGCACACCGAAATTCCTTCTAACAGATCATGGTCCCCAGTTCACCTCTGCGCAGTTCAAAACTGCCCTTCAGAATATGGAAATTCATCACATCCTGAGCAGCGTGAGACATCCTGAGGGAAATCCTAGCGAAAGGGTAATGCAAGTAATTGCAAAATTCTGTAGAATTTATTGCGCCCAAGAGCATTTCAAGTGGGTTGATGTGTTACCCCTAATAGTAACTTGTGTAAACAACACCATACACGAATCTATTGGGAGGATTCCATCTATCGTGCACTTCAATAGGTATCCTGTGAGATCTTGGCATGGTGTCATCCAGTGTCCCATCGATCCCCGCCCGTCACAGGAATTATGCATTCAAAGTACGGCAGAACATCTACGTCGGCAGGCAGACCGCAGGTTGCGTAGGGTGAGGAACCGGAGATTCCACCGTCCCTTAGAGGAAGGCGAATTGGTGCTTGTTAGGAGACCCATGATGTCAAAACCGCAGGAAAACATCTATGCTAAATTTGCTCCCTTGTATGTTGGGCCTTTCAAGGTGGTCAAAAGTTTCAGGAATAATTCCTACAGAATTCAGAGTCTGGATGGCAGCAGCGAAGCTATATTCAATGCCGCCAACTTAAAGGTCTATCATAGAGCCGAAGAAAGAATTCCACTACAGGATGACGCAGCCTTACCAGCTGGGGAAATGGTCACCGAAGAAGAAGAAGAAGAAGTACAACCCGTAAATATGATCGTCACGTCGAGAGAAAGACAGGTCGAGGCACCACTCCAAGGACAGGCAAGCAGTGGGAGTAAAGAAGAGGAAGACGCTGAATGTTTACAATGTTCATTCTTAAGAGAAGACTTTGTTGATGACATCTGTAACGCAATTCTATTGTTGGAAGAAGAAAACAGGGAAATACGTGAAAGTAACAGAGCCCTACGTCAAGAGTGAGATCGGCTGGGAAATTTTACGTAGAATCATGGTTCATTTGTATCAAAATTCCCATGTATAATTTAGAATTTTGAAGGAATATATCTGTTTAAATATTTCCCCTTTCTGGGTAAATATTTCGTCGTTTGTAGGTGGATTATGAACCCATAATTCTACGGTGAGAAAAATTTTTATTTTTCCCAAATATTTATTTGGTATTCAGAAACTACTGTATGTTTGAGGGCAGCCATTTTGCGCTCCCAAGAGCCCGATGTTGCGTGGGAAGGTTCCCGCAAGGCGAGCTCGTGGATTGCCGGGACACCTCGGTGGAACTCGAGTGCCCGACAATTTTCTAAATTAATGAATTCTGCACAACGAGGGATTTTGACAAGATAGTAAAGGAAGAAATAAATAAGCAAAATTATTCATACACCCTCTGTGAAGGTAGTGACACCAGGGACAATTTTAGATGCAGTTAAGCCTAAGTGTGTGTTAGCGTGAGAACAGCGAGCTAGTTACACGTGCCAAGGTCGTGGGCAGAAGAAAACGCGCGAAACGCACGGGCAGAAACAATTTATTTCTCCTGTTGTGGGTGTAGGAAAATTATAAAATTAACACCTAACATAAGTGCAAGTCTGTCCGGAGTTCTGGGACAAATCTTATCAAAATTGGTCTATTAGAAGCAAATTTGGCAGATTTCACAACCAAGCCTCATAGAGGGGATAGCGTCCTTCTGGAAATTATAAAAGAAACCCCCCACCGTAGATTTTTCAGTGTCGATCTGGAACTTGAAGCCGCGGGAGCTCGTGCCCGTCGTCATTAGAATTTCGCGCCAGATTGACCGACAATAATTCAATACATGCTCGTGGCTAAAGTCCATATATTTAGTTAAGAAGAAAAGTGATTGGAGAAGCTGTGAACGTTTGCAGACGAACTGGGAAGGTGTAGGCTGGTTGAAAAATACACAGCAGAATTTATTTTTATCATTTCCTGTACTCTTGTAAGTGAAGAAGGTCTGGGGGAAGCGATTCAAAATAGTTCTACTCCCTTATCGGCCGAACACCTGTTCTTGTTGAAACAACGGGGAGAGAAACCACTCTGGGAGGCGCATCAGGCAGTTAGAGTCGACTGAAGAACGAGGGAAGTTCGTGGTGCAAGTTACAAAGAAAGTGCATTATTTATGGTAATTTTAATCTCGTGTGTGTGTGAAGGGTAGTGTTTGGATGAGTGAAATGTTGAAAATGAAAATGTTGTCTGTGAAAATGAGTGGTTAAGTACGAGGTTGCTGGAGATGATGTAATCAGAATGCTGAGAATGTCACCAATGTGCAGGTCTGTCTATTTTACATTATGTTGTAGTTAGTTAGTTAGTTCCTGTCTGTCCTAACAAAATTTCCAGATGATTGTCGGGTGATATGCGTATTATCAGGCGAAAGGCGTTGTAAATTTTGGTCAGCGTGTGAAAATTTCAGTGTGTAAAGTTCATGTCAAGAACGGTAAAATGCGACGCTTAAAATTTTGTGTTGAGATGAGATATCATTCAAGTGCGGATTGGTGAACGTTATAAGTGTAAATTTGTCGTGGCGAATATTGTAATTTCAGGTGTCAGTTGCATTCAGAAATGTTGGTCAATAATAATAATAATAATAATAATAATAATAATAATAATAATAATAATAATAATAATGATAATGTTTACCGCGGGATAAGGAAATTCTTCTCTGTTAAATTACATTTAACCAGTTATTTCTACAAGGATCGTAAGCATATTTAGATAATGTCAATAAAATTTGTTAGAGTCACAGTCGTTAATGGGAAGAAACTTTTGAGACATCGTGTATACCAGTATTGCGAAAGGTCGAGGTGTGCTCTTGGATTCTTGAGGTCTGAAAGTCTTAATAATAGTAAGGTAAGAGATGTGTTTAATGATGGTTGTCGTTTTCATCAGGGGATCGAAGTATGAAAAAGGGTCGTGAAGGAAAAGGGATTGAAAGCGATGGATTTATACGTACGTGGAGATGAGATGGAAGTAATGCCGCTGGGATAAAGCGAGGAGAAAGTGTGTTGAGACAAGTTGTATTTTTGTAGAGGAAATATTTAGAAACAGGCTGTGTGAAACAGGCTGTATTGTTTTCCGCAATCAATCCGAATTTGAGATGACTATGATGTGAAGCATTGTGAAATTTATAGAACGATTCCAAGTGAAAACGACTCTAGTAAAATGTAAAGGTCTGGGTAGTAAACATCCAGTGATTTTTGTTAAGATAATGAACGATCTCCAGGATTAAAGAGCACTTTGGACACACGGTTTGGGTTATATTTAATTTGTTCATTGGGGAGGTCATGGATAAGACGGTTGGAATTGATGATAGGCGATCTGAGAATTTCGAACGCGATGGCGATGATTATTATTTTGAAGGCGTCCACTAAAAGGGTACCCGTGTGTTGGGAATTTTCATTTGCTTCCCTGACACGTCAGTGCACAGGCTGAGATTGCGTTCGAGGTGGAGAACCGTTCGTCACGTTTATTTATTTTTTTGAGTTCACATATTATAATGATGTAGACACTTACTGTATTTTTTCGAGAGGTAGACACTTGCTGTATTTCGACTTGCATTCATTTGATAATAGAGACGTGGGTTCCGTCGTGCGTATTTGTTTGACGAAATCTAGTGTTAAATATCAGAGTTGTTTGAGAATTGCATTTCGCCTGATATGTTAAGGGAGACGTAGTACGACCCACTTTGACGCCCGACGATAGATTTAGGACGTCACGTGTTTATTCTTGGAGTCATTGATGATGAGACGTCCTAGGTCACGCCCGACGGTAGGATTTGGAAGGCATCATGTACATACTGATTAGGTTTAGGGTGTACAGATTTCAAGTGAGCCCGACGATAGGTCTGGGATGGTGGCTGTACACACTCAAGTCTCAGTTTAGATTTTTTTTTCTTCTTTTGTTTCTTTTGTGAAGTGGCCTGGTTGAAGGTAGCCATTACAGTGCGATATGATTTATTGTAGAGGGTCTATGCGAAGCTCCCATTGAGATAACGGGACTGCTGTTGACAAACGAGGGCTGTCCAAGTGTGGGACATCGACCCGATCTAGATTATATTTTTACTGTGTTTCTTCGTGCGTGTTAAGCTGTATGACTTCGAGATGTTAATTTATTTTTTTACGGACTTCATTGTTTCCTCGTCTTGACGTCCGTTTTCATTGATAGTGTGCATTATTGACACTCAGTGTTTTAGAATGAGACTTGAGTTGCGAATGCGGTTTCGATTCGTCAGCCAGTAATTTTATTTTATATTTTAATCTTGTCGTATTTTCATTCGTATTCATAGTTAGAATAAGTAAGTAATCACTTTACAGGTAGTGTGTTGGGACAGACAGTAAATAGAGAGATCTGTACTGGTAGCATTGTTGTCAAGGGAAAGAATTCCTTAAATTTGTAGTAAATTTTAGCGTGGACTGGTAAATTTATTAAGCATAATAAACCCATTTCTAACCTGAAAATCGGTTCAATAATAATATTTTCAAGTGACTTTTCACTTTTTGATTAACTTCAGTGTTTGGCATTTCTTCCAAATGCATGATTAGTAAGTGTTTCCTGCATTTCGCAGTTTTGTTCCTTTAGAACGACTTAACGTAAGATCCTCCCGGATCATGTTGTTGTTGGTTCCTTCCGAACAGTTGTTTGGGGTGATGCACGTTTAGCATCGGGATATCGTATCACTTAAGGGTGTCATGAATGACAAATACATGGTGGAATTTTATTTCAATTGTGAATGATGCCATTAACTTGTAGTGAACACCATGCTTTCCTATAATATTTCGCAACCTATCCAAAGCAACTGATAGTCAGTTTGGTTCGATTAAGGGTCCATTCGGCGGATGTTCCGTATCCGTGAAGGGTATTTGACTGGTGGATAACCTTAATTAAGAGAAAATCAGGCGTTCTACTTGTTGAAAGTCAGATTTTCCACGGATCGTGTGGATTAACTCTCAGTTCTCGTTTGGAATGATAGGTGCCCGGTTTTCAGGTCTTCCCTTTTTCAGTTTTTCAGTTTCGCTGTCCACTAACATATTAGCTTCTCTGAAGCAACTCTTCGACATTGGAAGAAACGAAGTGACGTTATGTAATGTGACTGTGTTAGGAACTTTTCAAAAATCAATAATTAAATGTTTTTATGTTTTGTGGCAAGAATGCATATTAAATTAACGATGTTATCGTGCTCTTTCAGTTTAAATAAAAGTTAGTAAGCACATTTTTGCTCCTCATTTCAAGTAGTTAGGCTTTCTTCTGAACCCCATCGTTTGGTTAAGATCGTGACCGAATTTATTCCCGTAACGACCCAAGATTTAAGAGTTCTAAATTGTTCTACTATAGCAGCCGTGGCCGACCAACGATGGAATGGTAAGTTCAAGGGTTCACTATGTTGGACCGAAAAATGTGGTAGACTTTAGCTTGAGGCACATGGTTGTGTAATTTGACCAAGTCTGAGCAAATACGTCTACGAAAGTTCTCCAACTCATTACATTCAGATAGCTTCCGCTTCTATTTAACTAGATCAGAACATCTCTTGTTGCGAGTTTCCAAGGACCAGAAATAACCGCAAGTGACTGGCTTGAAGTGGCCGAAACACTGCCTTAAGGTATTAAGTATTCTTGCATTCACGTAAAACTGTAAACTGAACATTTATATTATTTTGAATATCACTGAGCATTGCAGGTTGTGAATAATAAATGCTTCTGGCGAAATACAGTTAAGAAATTTCTACAATAGTCCGGTAAGCAATGCAAATCAGCCTAAATTTCGCAAACGTGTATTTGCTCAGTATATATTGTTATTTTTTTCGTAGTATTTTCAGATGTAATCTAAGTTAATTAACCTACCAGCTTTCTTCATCTGGTAAAAAGTAAAGTAAACTCCTGTCCTCAGCCCGAGGTAGTGCAGCTCTTTTCAGGCACACCCCCATTGGAGGTGAGCTGCGTGTACCATTTAAACCACATACCAGCCCTCCTTCCATTCTTAAATTCCGGGCAGTACCGGGAATCGAACCCAGGCCCCCGAGGACGGCAGCTAATTACACTAACCGTTACGCTACGGAGGCGTACTCTTCATCTGGTAAACTGAACACATCTTTACCAAGTCTATCGGAGCACGGAGTGAATGGCTAAACATCACTGTGTAAGGCCTATGTGAAATATAATAAATGGTTAAATAGCTGTCAAAAAGAGATATGATGAGATTATTTCACAGTTTGGATACAACAGGTTGGGTGGTCTTATCTGAATGAATGAGTGAATGTATCACCTACGGTCGTAGGATAATTAAACATCGATTACTTCTAAAGTATGAATTTCACAATGGAAGTTGACAAGGCCAGTAGCTTAAGAGGGGATTGTTAGACTGATTTTTAAATAATTTGAAGGTAAGAGAAATAGGACAAGGATAATCTATCTTGGAATGGAGAATTATTAAGGCGAATTGATCTGTAACAGAGGCTAGGAGACAAGACTGAAAGACAAAAGATACTAGGGTTTATTCACCCTACACTTTCCCCATTAATCAAAGTATAATATTTAGTTGTTTAAAATTGTGAGTATTCATCAGTCTGTTTGTGTTATTTCTGCCCGTTCCTCTCAGGAGCTGTTACTTCTGAAGACGTAGACCTCTGAAAGCGATGACTGCAATGTTTCATAAGACACCAGTCTGTGGAGAAAAAATCCTCCAGAAACCCATGAAGAGGCAAGACACGGTCCTACGCACTTCCGCTCTTAGAATGATGACTCAGATTTTTTCTAAAGCGTTGTTGCTCTAGTAATATGGATGGCACGAGGCTGCCGACTGGGGTTCGAACTAACTCCCAAATGCTAGTTGTTTTACGTCGCACCGACACAGATACGTCTTACGGCGACGACGGGACAGGAAAGGGCTAGGAGTGGGAAAGAAGCGGCCGTGGCTTTAATTAAGGTACAGCCCCAGCATTTGCCTGGTGTGAAAATGTGAAACCACGGAAAACTATTTTCAGGGCTGCCGACAGTGGGGTTCGAACCTACTATCTCACGAATACTGGATACTGGCCGCACTTAAGCAACTGCAGATATCGAGCACTCCCAAATGCAAACTCACAGACGCATGCCCCTAACAGCACGGCCTGCTCGCTCGGTACAGTACGTTCCGAAATTGACCGTTGAGTATATTATGTGGTCTAATGAAGTATTATATTTTATGGCAAGTTTGTCAGTCCTTCGCCGGCCCCGAGGTGTAAGGGTAGTGTGGCTGCCACTTGCTCGTAGTCCCCGGGCTCGATTCCAAACCAGGTCAGGGAATTTTACATGGATCTGAGGGCTAGTTTGATATCCAATCAGCCTACGTGATTACACATGAGGAGCTTTCTGACGGCGAGATTGCTGTCCCGGTCTGAAAAACCAAGAATAACGGACGTGAGAATTCATCGTGCTGACCACACGGCACCTCGTAAACTGCAAGCCTTCTGGCCGAGCAGCGGTCGCTTGGTATGCCATGGCCCTTCGACAATGGGGTTTCGTTTCTTTATGTTAGTCCATCTGCTACTGCCATTTGTTGCCAAGCCGTGCATTTCTTTGTCAGTGCTTAGGTTATTGTTGACCTAATTTTGTGCACTGTACGAGATAATCTAATTTTGAAAGAAAACTTCTTTTTTTAAAACAAGCTCAGAGGCAATTATAAACAACAACAGTTATGTCTATATGTGTTTTGCATGTTCGAACTCAATTTACTCTAACTGCATTCAGGTGAAATGGGAATAGGTTCAAATTATCTCAGTGGTATACTTGTCTTCAATCGCCGGTTCAATTATATGGACTCAACTGAGGGGATCAGTACCATAACAAATAGTAAAATCATGTCACGTTTCATTTACTGACATACTGGATGATGAATTTATTCGTAAGGATAGTTATGTTTTCACTGTCCTTACACTATACTCGCGGTCCAGGGAGCCAAGAATAACGGCCGAGAGGATTCTCGGTGCTGACCACACGACACCTCGTAAACTGCAAGCCTTCGGGCTGAGCAGCGGTAGACCAAGTCCCTTCAGGGCTGTATTGACATCGGGTTAGTTACTCTACACTAGTATTAGCTTGTTTTAAAATATTTTAATACCAGCACATGCACCCGTGCTTCGATACGGTATTCTACATTTTATACGGATAACGAAGTAAATTACTTTACATGAAGTGAATAAGATTTTATAAACTGCATGGCCCTTGGCGTTATCCAGAATCAGCGGGGGAGGTTCCCATACGTTGTTTCTAATGTAAAGTGTGAGTTGCGGAGTTATGATGATAATGGCAGGCTCACTTGCCTACTACCATTCACAATCGAGTAGGGAAGTTTTCATTATAAAGGGAGGCCCCATTACCTACTGCGCGGTCACAATCTGTTTGGGGAGTTTTCCTTATGGTGGCAGGCGTCCTTTTCTACTTTTAGACAAATTACAGTTAAGTAGTTTTTATTATAATAGCAGCACCTCACCTACTGCCAGTCAAAATTGAGTTGTGCTGTTGTCATTATAATGACAATCAATCAATCAATCAATCAATCAATCAATCAATCAATCAATCAATCAATCAATCAATCAATCAATCAATCAATCAATCAATCAATCAATCAATCAATCAATCAATCAATCAATCAATCAATCAATCAATCAATCAATCAATCAATCCTGATCTGCATTTAGGGCAGTCGCCCAGGTGGCAGATTTCCTATCTGTTGTTTTCCTAGCCTTTGCTTTTCGTAATGTCTGTCAAACCGAGTTGGTGAGTTTCCATTATAATAGAAAGCCGCTAAGCCAATCGCCAGTTACATTTTAAATAGGTAAATTTGTTTATATCGGCGGGCACACTTGCCTACTCCCAAACACAATCGCTTAGTGGAGTTTTGAACAAACTTGCATGCTCCCTTGACTTCCGCCAGTCAAATCGAGAATTGAATTATAAGTACAATGATTACAATAGCAGACGACCTCCTGCTCAGAGTCACTCTCGATGTAAAATATTAAGTATTATGGAAAACATGGCCTTTCAGCATCGCTAACATCGACTTCAATGAATATATAGATCGATATACGAAATTATATGCATGTTTACAATATTGCAAACCTTCATTTACAGATTAACTGCTCCTAACGATACATCATATCGATAAATGGATTGTACCAGAAGACGCCACACTTGGTGCTCTAAATGGCTGGTCTTAAAATATTTTCCCCTATATAATCTATTTGTGAGTAAAATTGAGTTAACAACTTTGAATAGGGTGAAATTTGGGTAAGGTTTTCTTACAGTGCATTACTTCTGGGTACTTATGTGACAGCTACAAACATAGAATTTGGCTCACGTATGGATACTGGGTGGGCGAAATTTCGTGTAGAATTAGGCGATCCTATCTTAAGTATAAGTGATTCGAACTATGAAATATATGTGTAGAAAGAGTAAAATGTAGGTCTAATCGACAAATAGAGACAAATCTAACATGTAAGGAATGGAGATTCGACGAAACGTCGTAGGAACTAAGTTGTAGATCACTCCATATTGAACTGAAATTGTGCCGTCCGTTTTGTGATACGACTTGCCGTTTATCCACGAACTACCTCGAAAATAAGGTCTGCACGGACATGAAAATTGTCTCAATGTTCCGATGCTTTTCAGGGGTAAAAAGTGAAATATTTAACAATGTTGGAATCTTTCCGTCGTTACGGTGAAGGACATATATTTTTTCCCGAATTTCAATTTCCTAGATCGTCTGGCAGTTTGTGCCTCATCTTGCTTTTGGGGGAAGGGGGGTATAAATTAGGAATTTCAGGAAACTGAAGTTAACACATGTGCAGGTGGTCATCATTACTCCTGAAAAGGAAAACTTTACGAAAATTTCGCCAAAATATTCAATGTACAGACACACGGTCGTTACGATTCTATTTATATATATAAGGAATCTGCTCTACGTACAACTCCTCTTAGGCTATGTCCACTGGAATTAGCCTGCAAAACAGACCGTTCATGATATCTCCAACGTTATTCCACCTATTGAAGAAATGCACATGGGAAAAAAGTTTTTAGGATTAGATTTCCATCAAAGTTGATCGATTTCTATTCAGGTTTTTCTTGTATATACTGTGGGAGAGTAAAATCATCTTGATTCTGTATAAAACCCCAGTCCATTCTGGGAATTTGATACGGTTCGGACCTAACAACTTACCTTTCGACAGGTGGGTGCTTAATATGAAATTTGTTTGAAATATCTCCAGTAGTTTTCATGTTGTAAGAAATAAGCTTTACACGCGCCCGCTGTTGAGTTAAGTCCGATGTGGCTTGTGCTTTAGAACGGTCCGTTAATGATATCTCCCTTATTAATCCTCGTATCGAGTTGATGCACAAGGGTGAAAAGGTTTAGAAAATGATTTCCATTAAGGCAAGTAGGTTTTCATTAAGTTTGGTTGCGTATTTTTTGTGGGATTTTAAAAAGACTGTTTCGGTTCTTATAAAAATCCCCAGTCATTTCAGGGATTCATAAACAATATTATCCTCAAAACCTAGTTTTCATGTTTTAAGAAAACAGACAAACAAACAGACATCTTAACTAAGAAATATGCGGATGGTCATTATTACACCTGAAACGGAAACTGAATGAAAATTTCGCTATAGTAGTTAATGTACATCACACGGTCGTTACGATTTTATTTACATAGATTCTTTACAATATTATACAAACTGCTACCGGTTTTACTACAATACTTTTTATGTTGGCGACAAAGTCTCTGTACTCCTTATCATCTTGCTGTGAAAAGGTAGCATGCTCGAAAAATTTTGAAGCCCCCTGCAAAATTAAAATTAAACAAAATATTAATTTTGTACGAATAAAGTTTCCAAAATGTATTATAGTATGCACGTTATGCTTTGAAATGAAGTTGTTGTTGTTCTTACCTTGATGCCACACTTGTGTTTAGTTCCTTTCAGAATCGTCATCAGGCACTGTAAAGAAGGGTAAAAGTTCACGCATACACTGTCTACAGTTAACAATATTCGGGTTAGGTCCTTCCCAATCAACACGATGTTTACTTTGGTCCTTGTAATATCGTCGACAGAGTCTGCATGAAACTACATCGATCGACATCTTACTCAGGAGAGGTAGAATGTCCCAGAAATCATCTACGAAAGCAGCAGCGTACGTAGATAAAGATCCTGGTGGTGAATCAGATGTTTCGGCATCTGATATAAGGTTCTATGTAAATAGAACATCTTAGTAGCCTCACTTACTCGAGAGAGGTGTATAAGATATAGCGTATTAGTTTCGCTGGTAGGAAAACTGGTTGCATATTCACAGTTTAGTTTGTTATCAAGACGATTGTCTTTAAGCGTGCAGACTTTATCTTCTTTCCGCTCCATAGTGATCGGTGTAGAAGTACACACTGATGATCATGATGTAGGCTTACCTTTATTTATAGTCTTGTAACGATTTTCGATATTTCATGGTGACGTCACTCATGTGAATAATAAGACAATAGAATGTGGTGTTAGCAGGAATAATTTCAGATGTTTCAAATTCTAAACGAATATCGACAGTAGATTCTTTTGTAGATTCTTCATAATAAGAGCAGTCTATAACTGCAATCGAGGCTTTGTTTTTAAATTATTCAGGAAAAAATAGCGGTCGATCTTCTTCCTGGTAATACGATGATGTAATTTATATAACAAGTCATAGAGCAACCCAAATTTATTTTTCTCAAAATTAATGTCCATGTTTTCATAGGGATAATTAGTTTCGTATTTACATAGTGCTGTTTACTGGACTAGCAGCATTAGGGTCCCTGCTGGGTGGGGCTAGTGCAGTATCAAGGACTGTTAAGGCTGTTTGGGAAGCGAAGCAGCAGTTGAAAGAGAGTGAACGCCATAACAAGACAATAGAGGCAATTGCATTGCGAGGCAAAGGCGTACACATGAACCTAGCGCCATACAAAAAGGTTTCGTATCTACATATCACCAAAAAACTTCTATTTCATGCACTGACACATCGAGGTCTAACCCACGAAGAAATTTTTACGTTTGTTAAACAACTAGGAATTCATTATTTTCGCGGTGTGTATATGCGTAATCAACTACTAACATATCCACCTGAAAGTGAAAGTGCGGTAACCAGCTTAGACAACAGTCGCGGACCCGGAACTAATTACGTTGCCTACGTAAAACGTATATCTAAAGTATGGTATTTCGATAGTTATGGACACGTTCCTCCTCCATTTGAGCTCATACGTTATTTCGGAAGCAGTGCAGACATTGTCTACAATAAAACCGCTTTCAAATATTGAATACACGCATGTGTGTTCGATTATTTCTAATGTTATAATATCAAACGCAGACAGTGGACAAAGCGCATCAGTGTGCACGTGATGACCAGCGGTGCAAGAACGTTCGCTGTACGCGGAGAAGGACCTGAAGCAACCGTCATCAGTAGTATAGTCTTAGGTTAGTGTCGTTTGAACGCTACAGTATCATCTATAACGTGCGTGAAGCGATAAACAAGTTATATTAAAATGAGTATGTGATAACGCTACTTTCAGGCACTTATTCAGTAGAAGATAATCATGCCTACATTGAAAGTACCTTAACTGAACAGTTTAGCACTAAGAGTTTTAGTAATAATAATTAAAAGTTCTTAATTACTGTGAGCAACATCACACATAAATATGTTGTTAAGTCTACATTCAAAATTAACCTTAAATCACAACCTGATTCGATTGGGCTATTGCTTGGATTTTCACCAAGAGAGCTCATACCGAACGTACGTCATGAATCTGATGAACCTATAACACTCTTCGGTGATCATTATGTAAACATCTCTTGTAATATTATTACAGACTACAAATGTATCCGTGCTTCGTTACGGTATTCTACATTGTGTACGGATTTCTCCATAAATTACTGTAAAGGCAGTGATGAATATTATATTAAATTGCAAGTCTCTTACCGCTATCCGAGAAACAAAACAGGGAGGACGCCATATGTTGTTTCCGACGTAAGATGGGCATTGGGGAACTTTTGAGGATAATAGCAGGCCACAATTCCTACCACCAATAGCAATCGAGTTTGGGTGTTTCTACTACAACGGCAGGTTCACTTGGCACTGCCATTCACAATAGAGATGGAGAGTTTTCGTTATAAATACCTAATGTCAGTCACAATGGAGTTGGAGAGATTCGATAATTATAATCGAGAAATGCAGCGCAATCTAAAGTATCGAAAATCGAGACATGAAAATTAGTTGTAGGACCAATGTTTCAGATCTATGCAAATTGAACGGCGATTGAGCTATCAGTTTTTTAATACGACTTCTATTTAGCCACCAATACCCCGGAACGAGGGTCTGTACCGTCATTGAAATGCATCCATATACAATTATTATACATTTGAACAGCTTGGAAATTTTCCTCAAAGAAAAGAATGTACAGGTTTCGGGATTAGCACTCGCATTCATAAGGGAGTAATTAAGGTAGAAAGTAATACAGTTAAGAATGTTGAAATCAACAGAAAATAGGATTATAACTGAGGACAGTCCGGCAGGAAAAATATGTAAATACCAAGTGGATGTATTGAAGAAAAATTCCCTCAATAAACTGTGATGGTACGAGTTACGGATATAAGAATGCGGTAACAGAGGAGAAATCGCAGGGATTCTCAGATAAACATATAAATGACTTACTGTGTTATTACTTAAACCTTTACTGCATTAATTACTTTTTTGTTTCCGTTTGTTGAAGAAAATTTCAAGCTTCAAATTCAACTTTTGTTCAATGTTGTTGATGTACCAATAACGTTTAACTGGAGCTAATACCTTAGCTTAGACTTTAAACATTCGGAGAACGAGCATTACTGCCTACTGGCCATTGGTACGTAAATGCAAATAACAATAATACTTGCACGACTGTAGGTCGGTAACGTCTTTGAGGTTGAGCCAGAGGTACTATTGAAGTCTGTGGCAATGTGATGGGGAGGGCTCAGGTAAAAACACACGGTGGTTGGTACGCGTGGATGTTGATGGGGTGGAAGGAGTTCATTCGGTTGTAGGGGTGTTTTGTCATCTGTTATGTAAGAAAAAAAATGCACCACTGGTATATGTGTTAGATTGAGTGTACAGTTCCATGTATATCATAGAACTACCTCTGTCCACAATCTCCATCCATTTACACAGGTGAAAAGTTTTATGCCGCCTAATGGCAACACTTGGAAGCAGAGGTCCTAAGAGGCAAAGCGGAGGCAATAAAGTAAAGCGGGAAACATAAGTAGGATTGAAATACAGTAAAAATGATAGCAAATGCCAGAAAACAATTTGCGGTGTGAAATAATGGGCTACACTCTGCTATACTGTTCAAATTTTAACAACGCCCCTTAGTGCTATTCGAAGACGATTGTAACCTCCAACGGTATTCTATCAATATCCCGCAGAATTGCCGAATAGCGCCTCTCTTGCTATCTACTCAAAGAACAACCACACGAACTTACAGGAATGATGAAGAAAACGGAAATTCGGCACTTCCCTGCTGAAAATCAGTCAGAGACGTTTCCAAGGTAACCTGTAGCTTCTTTGTCGGTCTGTCGGTCACTCAATGCAGAGTATATTACCCGTAGTAAATAGTAATTTTCTCCGTCATATGAAGAATAAGAGAAATGTTGAATACAACAAAAGCTACTTATAATGAAGGGATGTCTCACACACAGTCGACGGATTTTAAAAACTCAATATTATAAGAGAAAATTGAAGAAAACTCTCTTGGTTTTCCTGTAAATCGCCTGTCTCCTCATAGAATTTTAAATCATATGCATAACAAAACCTTTACCGGGATGAGCAAACTCGAAATATTATGTTTGGTCGAGACCTATCCAGCCGCCTCACCGTGATGGGGCAACAAACAGAAACAGACACGAAAAATAAAACCCACCGATACGGTCTTGACTTGACCTAAAACGGATGAATACTTGAAAAATTGACAAAACCAATGAGACTGCAGACAGCCGACCGCGTAAAAATTTATTTAGGTGTATAGATATGCATGGACACGTCTTTAAGTGCAGACATTTATTTCGCAAGTTACTGCTTTGAAATTGTACCACATATTGCTTGATTGACAAACGAATTTCACTAACAGACTTCTCATTTAGTGTTCTACAAGGTTGGTCCTATGACATTTTCTTGTATATCTATATTTATGGGTTGGATTTTATTAGAATCGTTGAATAGGGTGAAATTTGGTGCAGTTTTCACATATTATTTTGTTTTTTAATACTCATGTGACAGCTAAAGTGAGTGAAGTGAGAGCAGTTTTCAGAAAGAAGGCTTATCAGAAATGGCTCCAATGCATTGTCCGATGCAGACAAGGAACTATACTTATATGAAAGAAACAGAGCAAAACAAATAGTAGTTTAATCCAAAAATAAGTTGTGGGAAGATTTTGGTAATAACCTGGAAAGGCTAAGTCAGGCAGCAGGGAAAGCATTCTGGACATTAATAAAGCATCTTAGGAAAGGAGGGGGAAAAGAAATGAACAGTGTTTTGGGTAATTCAGATTAACTCATAATAGATCCCAGGGAATCACTGGAGAGGTGGAGGGAATATTTTGAACATCTTCTCAATGTAAAAGGAAATCATCCTGGTGGTGTTGCAAACAGCCAAGCTCATGGTGAAGAGGAAAATAATGTTGGTAAAATTACGCTTCAGGAAGTGGAAAGGATTTTGAATAAACTCCATTTTCACTAGACAAAAGAAATAGATGAAATTAAACCTGAAATGGTAAGGTATAGTGGGAAGGCAGGGATGAAATTGCTTTATAGAGTAATAAGATTAGCGTGGAGTGATGGTAAGGCATCTTAAGATTGGCAAAAGCAGTAATTGCACTTATCTATAAGCAAGGGAACAGGAAGGATTGCAACAACTATCGAGGTATCACATTTATTAGTATACCAGGCAAACAATTCAATGGCAACTTGAAAGGGAGGGTGCAATCAGTTGTTGAGAAGAAGTTGGATGAAAACCAGTGTGGTTTCAGACCACAGAGGGGCTGTTAGGGTCCGATTATCAGTCTGCTCCAGGTAAGTGAAAAATGTTACGAGAGGAATAGACAGCTGTGTTTATGTTTCGTAAATCTAGATAAGTATATGACAGGGTACCGAGGGAAAAGGTGTTCGCCATACTGGGGGAGTATGGAATAGAAGGTAGATTATTGAAATCAATCAAAGACATTTACGTTGACAATTGGGCTTCAGTCAGAATTGATGGTAGAATGAGTTCTTGGTTTCAGGGTACTTACAGGTGTTAGCTATAAAGTGGCAGGGAGGGATTCGTTTAGGTGGAAATGTAGTGAGCAGTCTGGCCTATGCTGACGACTTGGTCTTAATGGCAGATTGTGCAGAAAGCCTGCAGTCTAATATCTTAGAACTTGAAAATAGGTGCAATGAGTATGGTATGGAATTTAGCCTTTCAAAGACTAAATTGATGTCAGTAGGTACGAAATTCAACAGAATTAACGTCAGATTGGTGGTACAAAGTTGGAACAGGCAGATCATTTCATGTATTTAGGTTGTGTGTTCTCCCAAGATAGTAAAATAGTGAGTTTGAATCAAGGTGTCGTAAAGCTAATGCAGTGAGCTCGCAGTTGCGGTTAACAGTACTCTGTAAGAAGGAAGTCGGATTCCAGGCGATACTATCCTTAAAGCGGTCTGTTTTCAGACCAACTTACCATTGTTCTAATCCTTATGTGGCTGGGTGGCGTGACCAGCCTAAGGAACGTAATGGATAGAAGTGTACTATCAGATACACGGTACTGCTCGCACAGTGACGATATAGGCCTAGCTCCCTTGGTAAGGTCACTCGCAGTAACTCTACATAAAACGACACTGTGGGGATATAAACGTTGCCTATTTAAACTTTCACGTCTTTAGTCTTCCCTGTATGATTTTCGAGTCGGATGGTCTAGTCAATTATGTAGCCTTTGTTGTTGTTTTGTTTGTTGGTGTTGTATCAAGACATTATATCAATGCGCCTTGCGCTGCTGGCTGATTATATATACTGTGGACTTCATCGTGCAGGTGAAAAACCTTCTTCTGTAGTTCATTAGAAATTAAAGGACGGATATTGTTATTCTTATTTTAGTAAACGTTAGTAGCTATAGTAAATCATCGTTGCCGGGACAAAACCTCTTATGTGGTAATATTTTTGGAAATATACTGACGCGCAGCACATACATTATGAAGATCGAGAATGCCTTGACAACATTCACACAATATTGCACCTTAGATGAGAGAACATTACCGGACAAAGTTCTAAGCTAAAATATTTCACATAGGAGTTTTGTCCCGGCAGCGACGATATATTCTTAGTTCAGATACGTAATATTTAGTTATATTCGGCTTGAAAACTTGTTCTTGAAGTGGTTATGTATGTTAAAAGACGACATGGGTCCTTTTGTGAACTGAATTCACCACTCAGCGGTGAGTAGGATTACTTTTACCGGGCGAGTTGGCCGTACGGTTAGGGGCACGGAGCGTGAGCTTGCATCCGGGAGAGAGTGGGTTCGAGCCCCACTGTTGGCAGCCCTAAAGGTGCTTTTCAGCTGTTTTCCCATTTACACACTAGGAAAATGCTCTCACTGTACCTTAATTAAGGCCACGGCCGCTTCCTTCCCCACTCCCAGACCTTTCCTAACCCACCGTCGCCATAAGAACCGTGTCGATGAGACTTAAAGCATATTGTAACAGGATTACTTCTGAATTCTATTAAGTGCTCCTATATTGGTAATACTAAGAGTTTACTTGTTCTAATTGACTTCACATCCATTTGTGGCTGGGAGCTGTGGCCAGCCTTAATGGAAACAATCTTAGGAAATCATTGTGACATATGAGGTACTGTTTCTTCACCGACGGTATATAGGTACTATTAGTAAGTATGGATATGAATTCAGATATATTCCCTATAATACAACATATGTCTCCAAGGCATCAGGTTAATATCATTGCAGGAGGGCTGGTATGTGGTTGAAACGGCACATGCAGCTCACCTCCATTGGGTGTGTGCCTGAAAAGAGCCGCACCAGCTCCGGATGAGGACATGAATTTAGTTTTTGTATTGACCATTGTAAATTCTGTAACTTCTTGAGTCTGGAGTATAAGGTTTAATTTCTCCAATGAACTTGTACTTAAGCCGATACGCATTATAAAACGCTTTTATTGCGTTGATTTTACTGTCATATTGGTTTTCAGTCCGTTGGCAGATCATTTAAAAGTTCGGGAAAAGCACACAGACGGTCTTTGTGAAGATGTAAAAAGGCCAATGGAGAAGGAGGGCCTGCCATTTTAATTAACTGCCCAACTCGATTGTAACGGGTAGTAGGCAATGGGGTATGCCATTAAATTGACAGTAGGTATGGCGGCGTTCCATTACAATGATAACTCCCCAACCCGTTTGTCACGTTAGAAACGACGCATGACGAACTCCCCATTGTGTTTCTCCGGCAGAGGCTAAGAGCTATGCAATTTAATAAATTAATCTTACTCATAATGTTTACACTATTTCACCTAGAATTCTGTATACAATTTAGAATTCCGTAGCGAAGCACGGATACATCAGTTAGTACAGAATAAATAAATACTTGGTTAGCGGAAACGTGGACAACAGATGAGGAATAATTGAGCTATAATTTCACTATATTTGGTTTATATTGAATATCGTACTTCTTGGAAAGGAAAACGGGAAGCGGCAGAAAGGATGCAGATATATACGATGACTTGGCTGACTTGTCTGAGACTACATACAGCCGTACTAGCAACCTAAAACAGAGAAGCCTGGAGAATCACCGCCGAGGCAGCGACGTCATTATGCCACTATACTTCACGAGATAATGGAAAGAGAGAGTATATGCGATTAGTACCTTACATATCGTCGTTGCCGGGACAAAACCTCCTATGTGATAATATTTTTGGAGATATCCTGACCCGCAGCACATAGAGGAGAGTCGTATAATATGGAATACCATTTACTTTTGGCAGTATAACTTCTTACCGAAATGAGTTATGAAATATAAATAAATATGGTTTGAAAATTCAAATAATTAGCCAAGATTCTCTATTTTTTTAAACTGTAAATTGTTAATGTCTTCAAGTCAAAGTTATTTCTTTCAAAAAGTTGCACTTGGTGGGTAATACGGAATAGTCGGCTAATATGGAATAGTAGAGTAAATAATACGTAAATTAAAATACAGCTTCAATAAATTCTTTCAGTTATATTTAAGGAACGTTCTTACAGGTGGACGTACAGAAATTTTAAAAAATCGAAAGAATAAAATTGGTAATTAACTTAAATGATAATCTGTATACACTAATTATTCAGAGTTTTCTTTTTACAGTCACTTGTTCATTCAGTGACAAAAGTCACAGATGCAGAAACTGAGATCTATAGGTAGTTACATGTTATAATATACCAGGATTAATGCAATTATTTTTAATTAATTTTAAACGTCATTTTACTTTGAAACTAAAACAGTATTCCATATATCCCGACACACCATGTTTGAATCAAAGGATTCGTCATGCCATAAACTTTGCACAACAAGGAAGTGATACTGGTGTAGCAATATAAGCAACTCTTGTACAATATATAACATTGGGTTTCCCAGGACTAAACTCAGTGTTGGTAATTAATACAAGCTTTAAAAGAATTACCTGCAATAGCTTTTCAAATATGAAAAACAAATATTCTTGCTCCACGCACTAACCTCACTCACGAGCATGTCGAAACTGAATACAAAGCATCATGAGAACATTTACCGTAATTCGACGAGTTTCCACCTGAGAGGAGTACGTTACAGGCAAGATATTGTGGTATTCCTTATTGCCCGACTATTCCATATTACCCGATTCTCCTCTACATTATGAAGAGCTAGAATACCTTGACAACATGCAAACAATATTGCTCCTTACATGAAAGAACCTTACTGGCCAAAGTTCTAAGCTAAAATATTTCACATAGCTACGATATTTTCTTAGGGTGGTGATTGCTCAGCCACGTTTGTTGTGGTTAAAGTAGAATATTATTGATAAAAACAATGGTAGAATATTTATGTTACGATGCAGGCAGAAAATGTGGGCGAAAACAAAACTCCGCACTCAGTGTAGCCAAAAAATTTCAGTGGTACTTTTCTGGATGTAGTCACTGACTGTTCGCACCTTCGTGAAAAAAAAACGTTTATCAGTGCACTTTTTCTCAGCCACACGTTTGAGATCTGTATCGTCATTCCTTGACATGAATCGCCTCTTGGCTGAAAAAATTCCTACACCGACTGTAAAGGAGAAAAAACAAATGCTGGAATGTTGTACATACGAGTGTTATAATGACAGATATTATAAATCACCTCATTCCAGACATTGGTCCTTTATTATTATTTCCGCCGTGTCTTTGTCTAAAGTTGGTAAATGGCTGATGTTGATTTTTATATAGAGTGTGTGTGCTGATGTCTCCAATACTGTATCGGAATATTCTCCAGTATCTTCGTTCGACTGGCTCTTCAAAGCTACCAATTAAATCCAGCCCCAAATACTATCCTTCAAACGCAACGCTATCAGCTACACTGGATAGTAGTAATCTCTCCCTTTCTGATGAAAACGATAATGAGGTGGCTGATAATCCATGACAGCGAGTGATGCGTGTTAAAGGGACTGAGGGGTGAACACGCTGATAGTAGGATGTCCTGTAGTAAGAGCCTCATTTAATGGCCTGGTTATTGTATCCAGCTTTTGAATAAACCAACACATCGCAACAGTGCTGGTACCAGAGACTCTGAAACAATCTCAGCCAAAATGACTCATAACTGAAAATATAAGTTGTAGACCAACGAATTATTAATCATTTAGTTAAAACTCAAGTGATCTCTAAAGTAACAATAATTTGGAAATTTGGAAACTGCTGAGGTATGGGTGGTGATGATTGATGTCATTCGGGGCACGAGTAGTTTTATGAAAGGTGCTATTCATAGGCCCCATCATGCTGCAATAGCACTTTCCTGTGCAATGAAAAAAGCAGTTGTAAACTGCACCATTGCTCATCATGCACCGCCATCGGTTTCTGAGGGTTTAATTAAAATTACATACAATTGCTATTTGGGGATCCAACCAGCATTTAAGCTGAAGACTTAACAGTTAATAATAATAATAATAATAATAATAATAATACCGGCCGTAAAACAGGACTTGATCCGAATGTCTTGTCGACCCCAAGAATTTAGCCCTAAAAACATTATCCCTCACAGGAATGTACAGTACGTGCCGTGTGTAGATACTCCGAAGTTCCGCCAATTATGATGCTTGCCAGTCACTTCTGTTTTTCTTCTGACAAAATTGGAACTCCATACAGGGGACAACTTATTACTCATTTCTTAACTGGCTATCCCAATCAGCACTGAATGTTTCACCAGAGATATTTTACGTGATAACAATGTACGGCAAGAAGGACACTGCAGGAATCATTAATGTACAAGGAGAGTGTGTCTGGGAGAATATTCAGAAGGCAGAACTATTCAGTCAGACGTGTGTAAATATTGTTGATTACGGTGATAATGCCCAGATAGAGGAAGTGGCTAATGCTAAAAAGGTATTAAAATTTATCTATGATAAAAATGACATTTACAATAGGATACAAAAGATGAAAAGTAGAAAAGGGGCTGGAATTTGTATGATTTCTGGGGATATACTAAAGTACACTGACTGACAGAGCAAATGCAACACCAAGAAGGAGTGGTCAGAACTTTATGCCAATTTCAGGGTAGACTGACGTCACTGAGGTATACTCATGATGTGAAATGCGCCGCTGTGCTGCGCACGTAGCGAACGATAAATGGGACACGGCGTTGGCGAATGGCCCACTTCGTACCGTGATTTCTCAGCCGACAGTCATTGTAGAACGTGTTGTCGTGTGCCACAGGGCACGTGTATAGCTAAGAATGCCAGGCCGCCGTCAACGGAGGCATTTCCAGCAGACAGACGACTTTACGAGGGGTATGGTGATCGGGCTGAGAAGGGCAGGTTGGTCGCTTCGTCAAATCTCAGCCGATACCCATAGCGATGTGTCCACGGTGCAGCGCCTGTGGCGAAGATGGTTGGCGCAAGGACATGTGGCACGTGCGAGGGGTCCAGGCGCAGCCCGAGTGACGTCAGCATGCGAGGATCGGCGCATCCGCCGCCAAGCGGTGGGAGCCCCGCACGCCACGTCAACCGCCATTCTTCAGCATGTGCAAGACACCCTGGCTGTTCCAATATCGACCAGAACAGTTTAGATTTCAAGAACATATCGTACTCCTTAAAATATCACCGTTAATATTCCCGTAGCTGCACAGCAAGATGTACGGAGTAATATTTGAACAAATATTATTTCAGACCTTTTATATTCCATGCCTGTGCCTATTTACTGTAGAAGGAGTTATAACGACGATATTTACGATTGTTACATATTTCTCAAGATTTCAAACGTCTTCAGAAATATAGCTCTAGCTATACATATGATCAAAAATATATTCTTCAGTTTTATAATACGATCTGGAATAACGGATATAATAAAGAATTTAGGTGCTTGACACCAAGTCCAAGGAGAGGTAGGTAACATTCTGAGGTATACGCGATGATGATTTTAGTTATTTTATCCAAGTCTGCAGAGTGTTTGTAGAAATTGTTGGGTGTTATGGACAGAGTCTAGGTGATAGAGTACAAGATTAAATAAGTCCAAAATAAAAGGTAACGTAGTGCGTTAGAACAAAGTCGGGTGATTCAGGAAATATTAAAAAAGGAAAATAAATCTTAAAAGAAGTAGATGAATATTTTTACCTGGGTACTAAAATACGAGGGCAAAAAAATGCGGACTAGCACAAGCAAGGAAGGCCTTACTTTAGAAACGGAACTTGCTCAATTTGAATATTGATAGTGGATCTTTACAGATATATTTGTAGATTTTCGTCTGGATACTGGCATTATATGGCCCTGAATCATGGACGATGACTAGCTCAGAGAGAAAGAGAATAGGAGCTTTTGAAATGTGTTCTTAGAGAATACTGTATGTAAGATGGAAAGGTTGAATCACGAATGAATAGATACAAAATCGAATCGATAAGAGGAGATCGATTTGGTTTTTTGAAGAGAAGAAGGGATCGAATGATAAGTCACATTTTAAGATACCCAAGATTTCTCCTGTTGGTTTTGGTGGAAAGTGTATGTGGTAAGAACGGTTTGGGTAGAAAAATATATGAAGATGACAAGCAGATTAGAGCACAAATAGGATGTAGTAGTTGCGTAGAAATGAAAATGTTAGCAGAGGAGATTGTCTTGAAGAGCAGCAGAAAACCATTCTATTGACTGACAACCTAACAACAACAACAACAACAAAGACAACAACAACAACAACAGGCTTACCCACTGGTCACTCGGCATCATAATAGACTTCCTTGGGTTGGAGGAGATTGGTGTGATCATTACAAGCAGTAAATCTGCGTTATCATTAGCGCCTATAGATCAGTAAGATAATAAATATGGCTACAGAAATGAGAAGAATATGATGAAATGGTCACTCGAAGGATTAGTTTTTATTATTGAGCGTGTAGGTCTGTGTACTGGGAGTGTCCTAGGACATGATTGGATCACCTTGTTTTTCTACTTGATGTCCATACGCGACCTCTCGTCTGGATGTGACACGATTAGAGTTATGTGATGGGTTTAGGGTGAAATCCTGTGTCAGCACGTAGCCTTCTCGTGTCGAATAACACCAACAGTCTCCTCAATGACTTAACATCCCAATTCAAAGGAGAAATCACCATCTATAGAGTCATATGCCCTTATTCAATCTGAACGCTGCGGAGAGATTTGGAATTGAAACCAGGCTTTCGATACGCAATCTATTGATTAGAAATTGTATACCACCACATCTCCTACCCTGCCAGCCAAAGATGGGATTGTGAATTTTTTCCACCAACAAGACTCGAGCCGGCTAACCAAGGCGTCACACCACACAGACTTAACGTCTTGACGAGTATGGTCACAAGGCGGACTCAAGAACGAGGTTGAACGCTATAAAAAAGAGGGGGTTGAAAGTCTAGACCTCGAATGTTTTAATATGAGAGGGCCAACAATATCTTGACTTCCAAATTCTTATCAAAAAAACATTACAGACACTGAATACTGCCGTTTATTGAGGTGTGCTCCTATTCCTCTACGAACAACAATCCCCCGTAGATAACGTTAATGCTGCTATTATATGAACAAAACTAGCAAATGTACCCGTGTTTTAAAATTGCATGTCTCTTAGCGTTATCCGAGAAATAGCATGGGAGGCCCCATACTTTGTTTCCAATGTAAAGTGTGGGTTGCGGAGTTGTGATGATAACGACAGGCACACTTGCATATTGCAATTTATAATCGATTTGGGGAGTTTTCGTTACAATGGCAGGCCCCATTTCCTACTTACGGAGAGATTACAGTTGAGGTGTTTTTATTATAATGGCAGGCAACTTCACTACGACCAGTCAAAATTGAGTTGTGAGGTTATGTTTAAAATGACAGGTTTTTCCCTCCTGCCAATCAGCTTACTGCTAGCCACAGAGAGTTGGCGAGTTTCCATTAAAATAACAGGCCACTATGCCTAATGTTAGTCACATTTTCACTGGGTACATTTGTTTATAATGGCGGGCACCCTGGCCTACAGCCAAACACAATCGGTAGGGGAGTTTTGAACAAAATTGCATGCTCCCCATCCTTCTTCAAGTCAAATCGAGAGTGAATTATTCATTACAATGGTAGGCCCTCCTTAGTAATGTCAGTTACACAGGAGTTGGAGAAGAAGCCCATTCATACTGTCATTCAAAGTCGGTGTGGGGAGTACTAATTACAAAAGCAGACACACCCTTTCTCGATCACTACAAATCGACATTAGTGAATATATATATAGCTCGACATACGAAATTATACATGGTTACAGTATTGCAGACCTTCATTTACAGATTAACTGCTGCTAAACGGTACGTTATATCGACAAAAGATTGTACCATAAGACGCAGTATTTAGCGGCCTAAATGGCTGGTCTTATGATATTTTTTCGTATCTCACCTATTCATGGGCCAGATTGAGTTAGAAACGTTGAATAGGATGAAATTTGTGTAAGATTATTTTGCATTGCATTACTTTTTGGATAATTGTGTTACATAGCATTTGGCTCACATATGGGAACTGGGTGGGCCAATGCTCGAGTAGAGTTTGATGATTCTATCTTTCCTGTAAGTGATTGAAAGTATGAATTATGCTTGTAAAAAGTCCGAATTTACTTCAAATCGAGAAATAGAGACGAATCTCTTGTATAAGGGTTGAAGAACACTCCAAATTGAACGGAAATTGTGCCATTCGTTATGTGAGAGGACTTTCCGCTTATCCCACGAAATACCTCGAAACGAAGGTCGCACCGTCATAAAAAATTTCTCCATATTTCGATATTCTTCGGGGATAAAACTGAAAAAAATTTAGATCTTGGAAATTTTCCGTCCGATACAGGCAAAAACGTATCATTTTTTCAAATTTCAATTTTCTTGCTCGTCTGGCAGATTATGCCGCAATCTGGATTTGGGTGAGGGGTGTAAAAATTAGGACATTCAGAAAACTACACCAAAAATATGCAGCTGGTCATTATTACACCTCAAACGGGTAACTGTGTGAAAACTTCACCAAAATCAAAGTACAGGCACACGCAGGCTTTATGATTCTTTTTAAATATATATAGATAGGTAAGGAATCTGCCCCACATACAACACCTTTTGGTCTACGTCCGCTTGACTTAACCTGCAAAACCGACCGTTCATGATATCTCACTTATTAATCCTCCTGTCGCAAAATGCATACGAGGAAAGGTTTTAGAAATGGATTTCCATGAAGGATTGCAGAATACCATTAATTTCGGATGTGCATATTTTGAGGGAGTGAAAAATTATCGTTTCATTTTCGGATGAACCCCTAGCAAATTTAAGTATTCAGAAATAATATTGGCCCTAAAACCTACTCAAGGACAAGTGGATTCTAAATATCAAGTTTGGTAGAAGTATATTCAGTAGTTTTAGAGTTATAAGAACTCATACAATCAAACAAACAGACACCAAAGCTAAGAAATATGCAGATGGTCATTATTACACATGAAACGGATAACTGTACGGATAATCCGTCAAATTAGTCAATGTATAGACACACGGTTATATGTATATAGATGGCAGGTAAGCATGGGCATATTTGTAAGTGCAAACCTTCATTTCGCGATTTACAGCTCCTAAACAGTAGACCATATCAACAAACGGTTTTCACCATCAGACGTTCCTTTTATCGCTCTACATGTTTGGTCTTAAAACATTTTCTCGTATATCCCATATTTATAGGTTCGATTGAGTTAGAATATTTGAATGGGGTGAAATTTGGGTACATATTTAATATTTTACATTATTTTTCACATACTTATGTGAAAGCTAGGATAATGGAATTTGATTCGCATATAGCCATTGATCGTGTCAATTTGCGTGCCAAATTCTATGACTCTATCCTTCCTTTATGTGTGTCATATTAAATAACATACATGTAAAAAGCACAACATTTACGAACAATCGAAATATACAACCAAATCTACCCTATAAGAGAGAGAGAGAGAGAAAGAGAGACGACAAAATGCCACAGGACCAAAGTTGTAGATCACTCCAAATTGAACGGAGATTGTGCCATCCGTTTTGTGATAGGACTTGCCGTTTAGCCACGAAATACCTCGAAACTAAGGTCTGCACCGTCATTAAATTGCCTCCAAGTGAAAATATTAAAGATCTTGAAATTTTTCCGTAGGTTACCGGCTAAAACGTACAATTTCCTTAATTTCAATTTTTCAGCTCGTGTGGCAGATTGTGAGGCAACCTTGATTTTGGGCGATGAAGGTAAATTTAGATTTTCCAGTAAACTATAGCTAAAAATATACAGATGGTCATTATTACCAATGAAACGCAAAGCTGTACGAAAATTTCACCAAAATAGTCAGTACACAGTAACACGGTCGTTACGATTTGATTTATATAGATAGATAAGTAATCTGATCCACGTATAACACCTTTTGGGTTATGTCCGCTGGACTTAGCCTGAGAAGCCGACCTTTCATGATATCTCCCTTATTAATCCTCCTGTTGAAAAAATGCACATGAGAAAAAAATTAGAACTGGATTTCCATCCACTTTGGTCGATTTCCAGTCAGGTGGATCTTGTACTTTATATATCGTGGGAGAGTAAAATCATTCCGGTTACCAGTCCATTCCGCGAATTTGAAATGGTATTGATCTTAAAACCTACCTGTGGACAGGTGGGAGCTAAATATAAAAAGTTTCGTTCAAACATCTTCAGTAGTTTTCAAGTAAGAAATACACTTTACACGCACCCGCTCTTGCGTCATGTCCGGTAGGACTGGTACCTAAAAACGGTCCGTTAATGATATATCCGTTATTAATCCTGTTGTCGAAATGATGCACTTGAGAAAAAAATGTTTAAAAATAATTTTCATTAATGCAGGTATATTTCCAGCCGGCCCCGTGGTGTAGGCGTAGCGTGCCTGCCTCTTACCCGGAGGCCCCGTGTTTGATTCCCGGCCAGGTCAGGGATTTTTACCTGGACCTGAGGGCTGGTTCGAGGTCCACTCAGCCTACGTGATTAGAATTGAGGAGCTATCTGACGGTGAGATAGCGGCCCCGGTCTAGAAAGCCAAGAATAACGGCCGAGAGGATTCGTCGTGCTGACCACACAACACCTCGTAATCTGCAGGCCTTTGGGTTGAGCAGCGGTCGCTTGGTAGGCCAAGGTCCTTCCACGGCTGTAGTGACATGGGGTTTGGTTTTGGTTTGGTTTTAGGTATATTTCCATTAAGTTTGGTTGTATACAATTTGAGGGAGTGCAAAATCACGGTTTCGGATTCGTATAAATCCCCCAGATATTTCAGGGATTTAGAAACAATATTTACCCTAACACATACCCAAGGACAGGTTGATTCTAAATATGAAGTTTTTTGGAAATATATCCAGTAGATCTCAAGTTATAGAAGGACAGACAAACAGACAAACTAGCAGACACCAAAGCTAAAAATTATGCAGATGGTCATTATTACACCTGAAACGGATAACGTAAATTTCGCTAATATATTCAATGTACAGACACACGGTCGTTGAGATTTTATTCATATAGATAATAATGAGTCTTATACACAAATGTATGTCTCGAATGGACTCAAAAACTACTGGACCGATTTCGCTGAAATTTTCACTATTTTCCCTATTTGTTCTTATTACGCCTGGGAGGTTTTAGGAAGTA
Organism: Anabrus simplex; assembly: GCF_040414725.1. NCBI lineage: Eukaryota > Metazoa > Arthropoda > Insecta > Orthoptera > Tettigoniidae > Anabrus > Anabrus simplex. Next base: position 1,312,107,925 of record NC_090265.1, on the reverse strand, counting down.
GTTTGAACGAAATGCGATGTTTGGTTTCTTATGATGAGTAATTATATGTAATTTAGTTAATTATTGCACGCCGAATCAAGATTGGATCGACCTGATGGACATATTGTCGCTAGCTGACAGCAGCTTACGCTATTTCATGATAATCCGGTGAGAAAAACTGTATATGGGAGGATAGGAACACGCCGCCATGTTTTATAAAGTACCTGTATTGCCTGGAGGTTCATGACCCTGCCTGTTATTTGGAAATAGCAATCCAGCATTCCGTCATCGAGATGTACATTCATGTCATAAGACTAACATTGATAGCTGCATGATGCGTGATTTTTTTAAGAAAGTGTGAAAAATATATCGTCGGCTTACTTCTAAAACCTCGTATGCCCCGATGCACTTCCTACGTATTATTTTCCTTAAGGCTGGCCACGCCTCCCGGCCACATATTGATATGCAGTCTATCAGAATAATTTTCATTGTGATCAATTTCCTATGCTGGTGTGTAAAGGAAAATGGACCTTATCATACTGTACAGTAGGGATGTTGTCTTCATCACGTATTTACGCACTCCTACAGTGTAATGCATTTAAGGTTCAATTTCCTTTACGCATTATCATAGGAAAATGAACACAATGAAAATTGTTCTGATGGGCTGGATATCAATATGTGGCTCGGAGGCGTGACCAGTCTTAAGGGAAATAATGGGTAGAAAAAGCATTGCGAGATACGAGGTTTTAGAAGTAAGCCGTCGATATGGAAAGTGGAATGACACGAGTTATCACCCACTCCTAACGAAGAGCAACTTCGGATTCCCAACAAGCAATGTCGAGTCTATGTAATCTCTACATCTCAATATTAAAAAAAACCATTGTATATATATAGAGAGAGAACAAGGGTTGGACAAGGGATACGTGACAAGGGTTGAACAAAAAACACAAAGAGGCCATTGTATGTTCGTGTGTGGGTTTGTACCACATCTCCTCATAAATCACTGGAACGATTTCAGTCAAACTTCTTACGGTTACGACTTAGTATCAGGACACAAACCGCGTGTGATGAACGTACCCCAAGCACCCGTAATGGTGGCGGCGAGGGGTGAGATATAAAAATAATTTAAAATAGTGTCGAATCCATACTTTCGGGATCGCTGAGATGAATAATGACACACCGGTTAATGTATCCCTTAGGGGGCGGGGAACGTGCGGCAGATATGTGAAAATAATCGAAATTGGTATCGAAAACATATTTTTCGGGGTCGCTGAGACGAAACGTAACACTCCGGATTTTTTAATCCCTAAGTGGTGGAGCGCGAGGGAACTGAGATATAAAAGTAATCGAAAATAGTGTCGAATACATATATTTAGGGGTCACTGAAATGAACAGTGACTCCTAGGATGTAGTTTATGTCCATGTTGAGCCCTGATCAGCAGGGGAGAGAGAAGGGGTTAAGAAAATAAAGTCGAAAATGACCGAGATAATGCATGTTTGTGCGTAGGTTCCAGCATAGTTGTCAACTAAACAGCACAAATATTACCTATTATCTGGAAAAATACTAGACTATATATACACTGACTGACAGAGCAAATGCAACACCAAGAAGGAGTGGTCAGAACTTTATGCCAATTGCAGGGCAGACTGACGTCACTGAGGTATGCTCATGATGTGAAATGCGCCGCTGTGCTGCGCACGTAGCGAACGATAAATGGGACACGGCGTTGGCGAATGGCCCACTTCGTACCGTGATTTCTCAGCCGACAGTCATTGTAGAACGTGTTGTCGTGTGCCACAGGACACGTGTATAGCTAAGAATGCCAGGCCGCCGTCAACGGAGGCATTTCCAGCAGACAGACGACTTTACGAGGGGTATGGTGATCGGGCTGAGAACGGCAGGTTGGTCGCTTCGTCAAATCGCAGCCGATACCCATAGGGATGTGTCCACGGTGCAGCGCCTGTGGCGAAGATGGTTGGCGCAGGGACATGTGGCACGTGCGAGGGGTCCAGGCGCAGCCCGAGTGACGTCAGCACGCGAGGATCGGCGCATCCGCCGCCAGGCGGTGGCAGCCCCGCACGCCACGTCAACCGCCATTCTTCAGCATGTGCAAGACACTCTGGCTGTTCCAATATCGACCAGAACAATTTCCCGTCGATTGGTTGAAGGAGGCCTGCACTCCCGGCGTCCGCTCAGAAGACTACCATTGACTCCACAGCATAGACGTGCACGCCTGGCATGGTGCCGGGCTAGAGCGACTTGGATGAGGGAATGGCGGAACGTCGTGTTCTCCGATGAGTCACGCTTCTGTTCTGTCAGTGATAGTCACCGCAGACGAGTGTGGCGTCGGCGTGGAGAAAGGTCAAATCCGGCAGTAACTGTGGAGCGCCCTACCGCTAGACAACGCGGCATCATGGTTTGGGGCGCTATTGCGTATGATTCCACGTCACCTCTAGTGGGTATTCAAGGCACGTTAAATGCCCACCGCTACGTGCAGCATGTGCTGCATGTGCTGCGGCCGGTGGCACTCCCGTACCTTCAGGGGCTGCCCAATGCTCTGTTTCAGCAGGATAATGCCCGCCCACACACTGCTCGCATCTCCCAACAGGCTCTACGAGGTGTACAGATGCTTCCGTGGCCAGCGTACTCTCCGGATCTCTCACCAATCGAACACGTGTGGGATCTCATTGCACGCCGTTTGCAAACTCTGCCCCAGCCTCGTACGGACGACCAACTGTGGCAAATGGTTCCCAGAGAATGGAGAACCATCCCTCAGGACACCATCCGCACTCTTATTGACTCTGTACCTCGACGTGTTTCTGCGTGCATCGCCGCTCGCGGTGGTCCTACATCCTGCTGAGTCGATGCCGTGCGCATTGTGTAACCTGCATATCGGTTTGAAATAAACATCAATTATTCGTCCGTGCCGTCTCTGTTTTTTCCCCAACTTTCATCCCTTTCGAACCACTCCTTCTTGGTGTTGCATTTGCTCTGTCAGTCAGTGTACACAGTAAAGGTAGATCGCTAGAAACCGACTTCCATTTATTAATATACGTTATACTTCACCCCCTTTCCAGATATTAGATAATATGTGTACTATGTTTAGTTGACAGCTATTCTGGAACCTACACACAAACATTTGTAATCTAGGTCATTTTTGACTTTTTCTTTTCTTCACCCCTTCTCTCCTCCTTGACGATTAGGGCTCAACTTGGACTTAAACGACATCTGGGGAGTCATTATTCATTTCAGCGATCTGGAAAGGGGATGTCTGTTATTATAATTAATACTTTAGAAATCGATAGTGACTGACAGTAGGAGAACACCTGTTGTTGTAATCAATACTCCCCACATCGCGTTTTAGTAGCAGTAAGAATGGTCTGCTTCTCTAACTCCTGTCTAACTGGCATTAGTAAGGATAGCCTACTATTGTAATGAATAATTCTTGATTTCACTGACAGAAGGCAAGGGAGCATGCAATTTTGTTCATACTTCCCTTACTCGATTAAGTCTGGCAGCAGTCAAGGGTGCCCCCTTTGTAAAAAAGATGTACTCATCTAAAATATGACTGGCGTTAGGCAAAATGGCCTGCTATTTTAATAGAAACTCGCCAACTCGAGTGTGACTGGCAGTAAGCTGACTGGCATTAGGAAAAGAGGTCTGTAATTATAATAATAACAGCATAATTCATTTTTGACTGGTAGTAGGGAAGGTGCCTGCCATTATAATAAAAACAACTCAACTCTAATGTGTTTGGAAGTAGGAAAAGTGACTGGTATTGTAACTAAGACTCCCCAAACCGATTGTGTACGTGCAGTAGGCAAGGGGGCATACCATTTTAATGAAAACTTCCCGAATGCCAGTAGGCAAGTGAGCCAGACGTTATAATCACAACTCCGCAACTCGCACTTTACACTATATAAAACGTACTGGGTCGTCCCCACGCTGTTTCTCGGATAATGCTAAGAGACATGCATTTCGTCGCTGCCGGGGCAAAACCTCCTATGTGAAATAGCTTAGAACATTGGCCGGTAAGGTTCTGTCTTCTAAGGTGCAATATCGTGTGCTGTTTGTCAAGGCATTCTCGCTCTTCATGATATATGTGTTGCGGGTCAGTATATCTCCAAAAATAATATCACATAGGAGGTTTTGTCCCGGCAACGACGATTTTTAAAAGTAGTTTTCACTGCATGTACAGTAATTTGCATCGATATCTGTATACATTGTAGAATACTGTAGCGAAGCACGGGTAAATTTGCTAATAAACACATAAACGACTACGTGTACTACAGCTAGTTCTTAATATCGGCGGTGAAGGAACAATACCTCGTATGGCACAATGCTCTTCCTATACATTACTTCCCTCAAGACTTGTCAAACTTCCAGCCACACATTGATAGTGTAAGTCCATCAGAACAACGTTCGTTTGTGTTCGTCTATCTATGCGCATGTATAAAGAAAATGATCCGTAAATATAGTACACTGTAGGAATATATACGTTACGCAAACACACATTCCTGCAGTACGCCACGGTAAGGCTCATTTTTCATTACATACGTGCACAGGAAGATAGTTTTCAGTGTCGACTTAGTTAATATCAATTTAAGACGTTTCAGTCTGTCGATAACAATAATTATAACGCTAAAACATACCCGTAAAAGTGCGTATTGTTATGCATATGTCATGTAGATTTCTTTCTTCTTCTTCGACGACATATTGTCGCTGCTGTACCAAAACCGCAAATGTGACAATGCTCTTCCTACCCATTATATCCCTTAAGACTTGTCAAGTATCCCAGCCACATATTGATATGCAGTCCATCAGCACAATTTTCCTTCAGTTTATTATGCCATGTGAGTGTTAAAGGAAATTGAAACTTACTGTGCCGTACTGTTTGCATGACGCACTCCTAGAGTATAATGTACACTCCTGCCTGGAGAAAGCGAAACACTCAGAAGCAATGGTCTGAAACACACCAAAATCAGAGGTGTGTAGAACAGCAGAACCATAAGAAGTGATTTAAATTGCAGAGAGTTGGCGTGCACGTACGCCCAGCATTACCCTCCTGTGGTGACCGGCCAGGGCAGTGTTACGCAACGCTCAGTTGGTACGGAGCCATCATACGAAGTGGAAACGTGTACCCAAGTGCCGCTATGCCTAGCCGACATTACAGGGTGGGATAGCAGCATGTGAGTGCGTTCGATGGGGCAGAATGATTGGGCTCGGGAAGGTGGGCCTGTCGTTCCATGACGTTGCGGCTCGTACAGGGCAGGCTGTTTCAACAGTGAGGTGTATATGGAACCAATGGGGACAAGGGCCGTACACAGCGCCAACCGGGTACTGGACAACATAATGTGACCACAGCGCGAGATGACCGCCATCTTGTCCGCTTGGCCATAACGGATAGAACAGCTTCTTCCACAGTGTTGGCTCGACGTCGGTACACTGCAACGGGTGTGGACATGTCTTCTGAGGGCTAGATTGGTTGCACCAATTGCCATTTCATTGACCAGCAACCACCAACACCTCAGAATGCAATGGGTACGTAAATACGACACTGGAGTGCTGAGTGGCAAAATGTAATTTTTTCGGACGAGTCTCACTTCAGCTTGTCCAACAGCGATGGAAGCATACGCGTTGGACGCCGCCGGGGTAAATGTAATCGGACAGACTACATTGTTGAGTGGCATAACGGACAAACGCCAGGTGTGATTGTTTGGGGCGCCATTGCCTATAACACGCAATCTCGCCACCTACGTCTTGAGGGCAATCTGAACAGCTACCACTACGTAGAGAAGGTTTTACAGCCCGATCACTTCCCCTCCTGCAGGCAGTTCCACACGCTATATTCCATCAGGACAATGCCCGGCCGCATGTGGCGAAGAAAGTGCAAGCCTTCTTCGAAGAACGACGGGTAACAATTATTTCCCTAGCCTGCCCGTTCGCCTGACATATTGCCCATCGAATATGTCTGGGATATGTTCGATTGGCAAATTATTCGTTCAGGTCCTCCTGCAGCCACTGTTGATGATTTCTGGACGCGCCTACAAACCGTGTGGCGGAGTGTTTCCCAGCAGCATATTCAGGTGCTCCTTGATTCCATGCCACGACGTCTAGCGGCTCCGATTGCAGCGCGTTGTGGCACTACGCCGTACTGAAGTTCCACAGTCACCGTGCATGTACAGGTCGGTAATTGTAATCATTTGTGTCTTGTCATGTCCCTAATCTGTGCAATAAATTGCATTGCGAACACAGCTCTCGGTCTTGGGTGTTGAACGTTCTCCAAACAGCAGTGTATTTAAGGTACATACATACAAAAATACATAATGTGAATATGGTATGTCAAAAAGACTCATCAGAATACGGTTCATAGATTCGATGAAGGAGATATGCCCAATAAGGAGTCATTAAAATTATGAAAAAATGAAATGAAATGGCGTATGGCTTTTAGTGCCGGGAGTGTCTAAGGACAAGTTCGGCTCACCGGACGCAGGTCTTTTTACTTGACACCCGTATACGAGCTGCGCGTCGTGATGAGGATGAAATGATGACGAAGACGTCGCATACACCCAGCCCCCGTGCCAGAGAACTAACTAATTATGGTTAAAATTCCTGACGCTGCCGGGAATCGAACCCGGGACCCCTGTGAACAAAGGCCATCACGCTAACCATTTAGCCATGGAGGCGGACATTAAAATTATGATTTACAGTAATTATGTGAAGCAGCACTTCCATTTAGGATATTTCATTCTGTTCGTCCGCTCAAGAAGGCTCAGAAATTAAATAGAGAGTGTCACATGAATTCAAACATTCGTCTTGGTTATTCTTTATTTCATATTTACATATTTATTTATTCCCGTTTCTATATTGCTCAAACTTTATTGCTCACCTTTGTTGGAAAATGAGTGTCACGAGATGAGCAGTTTACCACAATATGGCTTTTGTATCCTATTCTCAGTTATTTATATTAGGCTCCGAAGAATCATGTCACCGTTCGCTTTGACAAATTAATTCTAGAAATATATTGATTACAGGGTCCAGTTTACAATATCGGATAAAACTATTAAAAGCTGGGCACGTCCTAGACACGCGTACTGCTGAAGCGTTTTTCTCAATCATTATTGCGGTGACATTTATATTATATTATATTATATTATATTATATTATATTATATTATATTATATTATATTATATTATATTAGATTATATTATATTATATCGTCGCTGCCGGGACAAAACCTCCTATGTGAAATAATTTTAGCTATGAACTTTGGCTGGTAAGGTTCTGTTATCTAAGGTGCAATATCGTGTGCATATTGTCAAGGCATTCTCGCTCTTCACAATGTATGTGCTGCGGGGCAGTATATCTCCTAAACATATTATCACATAGGAGGTTTTGTCCCGGCAACGACGATATTATGTTATATTATATTATGTGGAAAACATTGGAAATTAATATAGAGAATTATTGGCATGATATTTGAGTATTTTCGTCAGGAGCTTAGCGATGTATGGAAGTGGAACAAGGACGAAAGGGAGAAAGAGAATAGGAGCTTTTAAAATGTGATATTTCAGAAAAATTCTGGAGGTGAGGTGATTAGGTCGAATCACGAATAAAGAGATATTGAATCGAATTGGTGAAAGAAGAACTCTTTGTCGAAACGACTCTAAAAGGAGAGACAGAATATATTAATATATTTTAAAACACCCAAGACTTCTTCATTTGGATTTTGAGGGAAGTGGAGGTGTTATGAATGTTAGGGGTATACCATATTGGGATATGATAAGCAGACGGGAGTAAATGTACGCTATAGCAGTTACGTAGAACTGGAAATTAGAGCACCGGATTGGGTTGCATGGAGAATTGCATCAAAACAGTCGATGAACTGATGACTTAACAACAACACTTCCTTTATATTTTATTTCAATTCCATAGAAGCCTGTATAAGTTTTGAGTTATTTCTGAATTCAATATAAACAGGTAATCCAAACTAATTGGTGCTAGATTTACTCAGATTATAAATCCATTGGGATTATAAGAGTGCATTTTTGTGTAGATAAATACAAACTTATATACCGTGGTCTGAGTTATATCTGCATTTAATTGGTGGTACATGGATATAATCAGGATATCAATAGTCAATTAAAATACTACATGCTTGCTTGATTTTGAATTGACTTTGCTTTAAAATCGCCATTTATACTCTAAATCTGCGACTGGTATCTCGGTGGTTAATGGAGTCCGGCACTGATTACTGTTTATTTTCTCACAAATTCATATTAATTATATAATTGTCGGTTCCCTTTTTTGTGCTAATTATTTAACATCGTGCAACGCAGTTAGGCTTAATGCGTTGAAATGGAATGGCGTATGGCTTTTAGTGCCGGGAGTGTCCGAGGACATGTTCAGCTCGCCAGGTGCAGGTCTTTTGATTTGACTCCCGTGGGCGACCTGCGCATCCTGATGAGGATGAAATGATAACGAAGACGGCATATACACCCTGCCCCTGTGCCAGCGAACTTAACTAATGATGATTAAAATACCCAAACCTGCTGGGAATCGAACCCGCGACCCCTGTGACCAAAGCCAGCACGCCAATAATTTAGCCATGGAGCCGGACGTTTACTGAGATAGAATAGGAAAGCCCTAGAATTAAGAAAATAGCGGCCATGACATTCATTAAGATAGAGTCCAGGCGTTTTGCCTCTTTCAATAAGAATTTTCACAAAAAAATCCGTCTAAAGACCGCCGAAGTTGTGGTACTAACTCGAATATTTCGGCGTAAACTGTACGGGTCTTATTGTGCGTTATGTTCTTAAATAAACGATCTGAATGATTGACACAGGCAGGTTTTATCAACTGATATGATGTTAATGAGATGATGGTAAGATCAACACGCCGGGTGGCCTTAATCTTTATGACGTCAAACATATTCCTGGAAAAATTGCGGTGTGATAATTATGTGGCAGAAATATTGACCCGTAGCAAATACATCGTCGCTGCACGAGCACTGATGGACTTCATATCAATCTCTGGCTGGCAGACGTGACCAGTCTTAAGGAAAGTAATGGATAGGAAGAGGATGTCATTAAGGGTAAGAGTTGCTTGAATATACTAGCACAATACTGAAACTTGAATGACAGAATCTTGCCGGACAAAGTTCTAAGCTGAAATATTTCACATGGAGCTTTTGCAGGCGGAACGACGATATGTTTTGGCACCTTTATTAGCCGGTTCAAATACTGTTGATTTAAAAATGTTGCCATCAAACTGTTCGTCGTATAGGTAGGAGAGGTGGTGGTATACACTTTCTATTCACTAGATTGGATGCCGCAAGCCTGGATTCAATTCCAAACCTCTCAGCAGTATTCATATGGGTGAGGACATATGGCACTATTGATGGTAATTCGTCCGCGGATGGAGACATTAAGCCTTAAACAGACATATTGGTTCTATTGGACTGGAGTAGGCTATGTGCCGACACCAGATAGTATCCTCTCCTTACCTATGTATAGTAACCACCTAACACCTGGAGGCCCAGATCACCCGTAAGCGTAAAATGGAAAGAACTGCGGCAAGTTAGCCGAACATTTCCTCGGACAAACCCGGCACTAAAATAAATACGCTAATAAATTTTAAAATATAAATAAGATGGCCAGATATTGACATCTCTTCATGTCGTTAGAGTTTATTTTAATCATACGGAAATACTGTGTGATATTTAGCTCAAGACGATATCTGATGCAACTGAAAGATTCGTAATTTTCTGCGATTTTTGGATTCGTTTCCTCAGTTTTTAAATTGTACATGTCCGATTCATTCACACACCTAATATTCTACTTAGTTTTAACATCTTGCATATTCAACTGATATCTGAACTATGTCATTATTACTACGGCACTGTATGCTTAGGATGCAAAATTGTATTTTCAGTGAGAAGATACAGATATTTCTCCAGCAGAAATCCGAAGAGCATTACGCTGAACGTCCAGCTAAAGAACCGGACAACGATGAGATGAGCCACTTGTTCATTTTACAGAAACATTGAAGGGCCAAGGTTTCCATTGCTGTCTGGGTCGGAGATATTAACTTTTATTGGTAAATTCCCTTGGCTCGGGGGTTAGGTATTTACGCACTATTCTTCTCCCCATATATCTCCGAAACTCACAACACTATCCTCGACGACAACACCACCACGCAGTTTCCTGTACACGGCAGATGCCTCCCACCCACATCGCGGGGTCTGCTTTTCAATGGTTGCACCAGGCTAGGAATACTCACACGAAATTGTTATTTCATTAACTGTCTTTTGGTCTTTTTGCAATCGCTTATGCTTGGCAATTTCTTTCTATTTTCCAAGTTCTATGGCCAGGTACCGTTTCTGACCACAACCCTATGCGAAGGAATCTATTTTCTACAGCTGATTATTACGGTGGTTGGTAGTGTGGTATATTTTGTTGAATAGAGGGCAGTATATTAAGGTGAACAAAAGCACACATATTCAACAAACATAGCTAAAATCCATGGCCCAGTGAAGATTAAAACTGAAGGCCACGCTCGGCCAACTGATAATTTTATATTTACCATCCATCCATGAGTACAATAGACACCGCGGTATTCAGTACTGTGTCGCAATGTCTATATTGTATATGAACCATAATACGATCAGCTCGTTGTTAGTGTTTATATAATTGCGTCAGTAATATCATCAAGCAGAGATGAGTGTCAACAGACTTAATAACAATAGTCCGTCAGGGTGATATTATTGTTGATTAGTTTTAGGGACTTGTGACATTTAAGGTCATTACGTTCTGTTTTGTTCGGGGTCGGTGATTTAGATCATTCGAGATCTAGGCTTCGAGCCACCTCTTCTTTTCATTATATTATATTATATTATACTTCAATCTTCAAGTTATCTTTCGCAGTTTCCTTTTTATTTCAGTCGTCATCATCACCATATTCGTGATTTGTAATGGCTAATGACCACGAGTGTGTGTATGTACAACCGTTGTCCAATTTGTCTACGGGGTCGGATATGAAGTGAAATTAACCTTTGTAACGATTTTTTACGATGGATGCCCGTCCTGACATTAACTGCATCAGAAGAGTTGGGGTGTAACCCGGTTTTGGCAGATAGCCTATCCTGCCCAACAAAACCAAGTGATCTGCACATGGTTAAACGTCACGATTCGATGGTTGAATCGGGATAAGAAACCCCATATGCCCTCACTTCTTATAAACACTGCAGAGAGATTTTTAATTGAATGCGGGCTTTTGGCACGGAAATTGATGATTATAAACGATATACCACCACCTTCCCTACCTGCCGGTCTACATAATAATTGTAACATTTTTTCGGCCAACTGAACTAGAAGTGGCTAACCACCTTGGGAAAACCTATGGTCTTCACTCCTTAACGATCATGGCCACAAGGTAGTTTGAATAATGACCACGTGTATTTGCAGCTTATTAGAACAATAACAACAACAAATTACCTTTGTCAGCAGTTTGGTTACCGTGATAACTGAAGCAATATTTTCCTGTCAACGAAGCTTATGTTGTTGGACTTAGTAATACGAATTGAAATTCATTAATTTCTCCATAATTATAGCTCATTCTATAAAATGTATAAGAACTGATGAATCATATATAATATTTTTATCCTTTTTGTTTAGGTACGCATTTTAAATGGAATCAATATTCTCGTAGATATTTCAACTTTCTTGAATAACTCTGGCATTATTCCCCGTGTGATAAAAGAAAACGCATGGAATATAAAATATCGAAAAATATATTTTGTACATTTTTATTACGTATAGTTTTCGATGCAGCTGATATTTGAAATTTCCTATTTTAATTCCCATCGTATTGCTACGCCTCTCTATGACAATCAACGTATGAAATCAGTATATATATTACAAACTGCATTCTAGACTTTTCCGATGTTTCATACAACTAACAAATTCACGATGCTAAAGCGTGCAATTTGTTAAAAGTAAGTTTTAAAAATAGAAATTGCGATACTTAGTGACATATGCGATATACTTTACCCCTGAATACGACCTAGAGCGATTTCTTGATATCCCTGAACTTGAATATCGACAGACCATAAAGTACTGTTGACAAGCCATTCTCCTGTGCTGTTCAGGAAAACCTCCATACAAAAATTGAAGTGAATACAAATTCTTTATATATCTTTATAATTAATTCGAGAAGAAAACAAAAAAATTGAAGAGTAATGAGCAGAAAACGTAGATTAATGTGGTAAATGACACTAGTACTAGTATAACAGTTTTTCTAATTCAAAATTTGCAGTAATGATTAGATGATAAATACTATAAAACATTAGTTGAATTCTACAACCTCCTCTTTATAACACTATTCTGTGCTACTCAGTGCAAGTATATTCATCGGCAGTTTTCAATGAATGAATGAATGAATGAATCAATCAATCAATCAATCAATGCTGATCTGCATTTAGGGCAGTCGTCCAAGTGGCAGATTTCCTATCTGTTGTACTTTATTCCTAAATGATTTCAAAGAAATAGAAAATTTATTGAACATCTCCATTGTTAAGTTATTCCAATCCCTATCCCCTACATATAAACGAATATTTGCACCAATTTGTCCTCTTGAATTCCAATTATATCTTCGTATTGTCACATTTCCTACTTTTAAAGATATCAATCAAACTTATTCGTGTACTAAAGTCACCCAACACCATCTCTCGGCTGACAGCTCGGAACGTACCAATTAGTCGAGCAGCTCGTCTTTTTTCTCGAAAGTCTTCCCAGCCCAAACTTCACAACATTTTTTTAATGCTATTCTTTTGTCATAAATCACCCAGAAAAATATCGAGCTGCTTTCCTTTGGATTTTTCCAGTCCCTGAATCAGGTAATCCTGGTGAGAGTCCCATATACTGGAACCATACTCTAGTTGGGGTCATACCAGATACTTATATGTCCTCTCCTTCATATCCTTACTACACAACCTAAACACCCTCATAATCATGTGGATAGATTTGTACCCTTTATATACAATCCCATTTGTGATTACCCTAATGAAAATATTTCGCTATATTAACATCTAGGTACTTACAATGATCCCCAAAAGGAACTTTCATCCCATGAAGTCAGTAATTAAAACAGGGAGGACTTTTCCTATTTGTGAAACACACAACCTGACTTTTAACCCCGTAAATCATCACATGTTTGCCTGTTGTCCATCTCACAACATTATCGAAGTAATTTTGCAGTTGCTCACAATGTTGTAACTTTTTTATTACACTATACAGAATAACATCATCCGCAAAAAGCCTTATCTCTGAATCCACATTTTTACTCATATCATTTATATACATATGAGAACATGAAGGTCCAATAATACTGCCTTGAGGAGTTCCCCCTCTTACTGATTAGAGGGTCAGATAAAAATTCGCCTACTCTCATTCTCTGTAATCTATTTTCTAGATGAATAGCAATCCATTCAGTCACTCTTTTGTCTAGTCAAATTGAACTCATTTTTGCCACTAGTCTCCCATGATCCATTCTATCAAATGCTTTAGACAGGTCAATCGCGACACAGCCCATTGGACAACCTGAATCCAAGATATGTGTTATACCTTGCTGAAATCCTACAACGTTGAGCTTCAGTGGAATAACCTTTCCAAAACTCGAACTGCCTTATATCGAACCTGTCATTAATTTCGCTAACATGTCGAATATAATCGGAAATAATACCTATCCCAAAGCTTCCATGCAACGCATGTAAAACTTACTGGCCTGTAATTTTCAGCTTTATGTCATTGACGCTTTCCTTTGTACAAGGGGCTACTATAGCAACTCTCCATTAATTTAGTATAGCTCCTTCAAGCTAACAATAATCAAATAAGTATTTCAGATATGGTACTATATTCCAGCCCATTGTTTTTAGTATATCCCCAGAAATCATATCAATTCCAGCCGATTTTCTAGTTTTAAAGTTTTTTTATCTAATTGTAAATGCCCTTGTTATCACATGTAATTTTTAATACTTCTTTAGTATTAGTCACCTCCTCTATCTGGACATTATCCTTTTAACCCAAAATCTTTACATAATGATGACTGAATACTTCTGCCTTTTGAAGATCCTCACATATACACTCCCCTTGTTTATGAATGATTATTGGAATGTCCTTCTTGGAACCTGTTTCTGCCTTAAAGTACCTATACATACCCTTCCATTTTTCACTAAAATTTGTATGATTGCCATCACATTATAATTAGCTGGTTTCTTTGCTGGTTTCGTATCATCCATCAGGAGAGAATGACTGCAGTAGATTAAAGCCTAGGATGGATCTAAAGATATAAAAGTTGATTCAGTGCGATGTATACAACCCTTATCAATGGAAATCACTTCACTGTTGAGACTTGGATCCTTCAATAAATACTATATCTATGACGCGTGGCATCCAAGGAGCCCTGGCGCAGATCATCCGAGCTGATGCCCTGTAGGTGACCTACGGTCTGAATCAACTGAAGTGGGAAGTATTATTTTGTGAGAGAGATAGATACTTTACTAATTTGCATGGATACAGCAAGTACTAGGCATTTCATGAATTATTGCCGATGGAAAAGCGTGAATACTTTCTAGTTTACTTCGGATTTCCTCGCAGAGGAAAGTTCTACGCTGTGCGATAGAATCGTTAAAGAAAATGTTGTGGGAGATGTAACAATAACGTTCAACGGGTGATTGTTTGGTCCGCCCTGTCAATATATTTTAATATTTGAATAATTTATACGTACATGTTTCAGGAGCCGTAACTCCATTCGTCAGCGTACTTACATCAAAATCTACCTCACCTAAGTCTCAAGCTATTACATCTTATCACATTAATATTAAGCATTATCCTTTCTAACCTCAACTCTAGATACTATATGTACACTTCGCATTTTTGTATAATAATGCCTGTTGTAGCCCTACGTGTAAGGCATGGGACATTTCAATAACACTCTTGAATCGTCCACTCATTCCTCCTGTCTTTTGCACGCATCCAACGTGTATCATTACCCTGGATGGATCCACTAGCTGTGTCGACTACTGATAAAATAGTACTTGTCACTGCTTGCATTGTGTTGTCACTATGAAGCTATTATCTTACGTCCAATTTGACATCCTTGGAAGTAATAACACTTTGTTGCACTGAATATGGTCATCGTTGTAATATATATTACAATATTACAATAATATATATTACAACGATGACCATATTCAGTGCAACAAAGTGTTATAACTTCCAAGGATGTCAAATTGGACGGAAGATAATAGCTTCATAGTGACAACACAATGCAAGCAGTGACAAGTAACATTTTATCAGTAATCGACACAGCTAGTGGATCCATCCAGGGTGATGATACATGTCGCATGCGTGCAAAGGACAGGAGGAATGAGTGGACGATTCAAGAGTGTTATTAAAATGTTCCATGCCTTACACGTCGGGCTACAACAGACTTTATTATACAAAAATGCAAAGTGTGCATATAGTATCTAGAGTTGAGGTTAGAAAGGATAATGTTTAATGTTAATGTGATAAGATGTTATGGCTTGAGACTTAGGTGAGGTAGATTTTGATGTAAATACGCTCACGGAAGGAGTTAAGGCTTCCGATACATGTACGTATAAATTATTCAAATATTAAAATATATTGACAGAGCGGACCAAACAATCACCCGTTGTACGTTATTGTTATTACGAGCCAATACGGACCAATTAAGGACCGATATGGTCAAGTTCGTCGACTGCGGGAGATGTGCCGACGAATGTGCTATCTTGCAGGAGAGAGGGCTGTGAGTTCGCTATATATGTTACAAACTGCATTCCAGTATTTTCCGCTGTTTCGTACAACCAACACATTCATGATGCTAAAGCGTGCAATTTGTTAACAGGAGGTCTTTGGAATAAAAGTTGCGATTCTTAGTGAGGTATGCGATGTACATTACTCCCGAACACGACTTAGCGTACTTAGTACGCTGCCAGTAATAGGTAGTGAAAAATTGAGACACCGAGATGGGGAAACGTAACGAAGGAAATCTTACATTCACAAAGCAGGAAAATAATTTATAAAGATCTAAAACTTTTAAAAGCAGATAAGAAAGAGTGGGGTTTACTTTTCCTGTTAATAAAATAAGTGCACTGGTAGCAAAACCTGTGATCATGATTGAGAGAACTACTCGAAATAATAATACAAGGCCCAAAACAATGAAACACAAGTAGAAAGCTCGCAGAAGTGATCAACACAGTTCAAGAAAATCGATCTTAATGAATTAGGTAAATCAGTTGCTTGGAGATCATTTCTGAATAAAAAATTCTGTCCAGAAATTAATTAACACTGTGAAGTAGGGTATAAATTTTGCCAGAAAGAAAGTGATAGTTCGAGAATATTGACGGGAACGAGGAAGAGTTATCACTAATTGTATTTTCAGAAGTCCATAAAATTACACATTTTTCAAATTGACAGCATTTTAATCAAACAACCTTACGAGTACCAGAAAGAAAAAGAGAAATATGCATGTCCTTTGTTAACTGACTGTATGAGAATACAATTCTTTCATAACGTTCTCCCTTCTCTACAGGAATTCTATGAGCTCCGACTCATGACATGCACACATCGTACACTCTGTTATCAGGAACTTATCAAAATTATCAAAAGCTTAATCCGTATGAATCAATCGGAAAGAACTGGAAATGTAGACACATACCTAATTCACAACCTCCCATCAAAACGGCAATGATTCCTGAAATGGTTAATTCATATTTCGTTATCAACATACCTTCCTGGTTTCATTTCTAACTTTTTATCTTATTCGGTTCTGTTAACGTTTGTTTATCTCCTATATCCACCCACAAAATATTATAAACTGAAAGATTGAAACGAATTCTATACGCAAATGTACTCTCTGCGATTCAGTTATAGATGAAAACCCCGTGATTAAAATTACGAATCTCAAATTTTAACTTTGAAATTCTGGATTGATTTAGGTTTGAACCCCAGGTCATTAAACGCTTTCAACTTAACATTGTTAATTTTCCTCGCCAATGTGTAAAGGAAAATGAGCTTTGAATATATTATACAATAGCATTGGTAAATACTTCATGAAAATACTCATTCATACAATACGGTACAATAAGATTCATTTTCCTTTACAGACAGGCATACTGTAGGAAAGTGAGCTCAAAGATCATTGTTCTGACGAACTGCATACCCATGTGTGGCTTGGAGGTGTGACCAGTCTCACGAAAAATAATGGATATGAAGAGCATTGTGGGATACGAAGAACTGGTCGCGCAGCGACGATCTAGATATCATGTCGTGGGGTACACTGACTTCCTATTTAACCTGTCTGGAAGAAATTTAATTAAAAAAGGACATACAAAACATAAAAGTACAGAAAATTGAAATTATAGTACTTAGTTACAATAGCCAAGATATAAAACGTGGCGTCAGGAAGAGCATCAGGCTGTAAAAGCATGACATATAATTCCATCTCTTCTCATCTGCAAGCTCGTATCAGGAAAGTGAACTAAGGGTAAACACACACTCAAGTATAAACTAGCCTTTTTTCAGCGTTGCCGAAATATTTTAAACTTTCTCTTAAATATGGTGTTACGTGGTCTAACATTAACATGATTTCTGCATTAATACGTATGTCGTGGAATTCAACTGGCATACGAGTAATTTATGGTGGATTAATTTAGTTTGATATTAAATACCACTCTATAACTTGAATACTCTGTAGAAGTTTAATCAGGTGAATGCACATTACACTTATATAATTGAACTCGATTTTAAAATACACATTTTTGAAATGCTTCTTTTATGAGTTGCTACGTTCAAATCCAGTCAATTTCATTTTTTCTTATCCTTCTACGTGGTGATAATTTTAGGGAGACATGAGATACAAAGTCTCATAAGTTCAACATGACTGATTCTGTGTTAGCATAAACTTTTCTAATTATAATACAGAAATCGCAAAGAGTAAAGTATGTGATAATACATAATGAACCTCGTCGAACATTTTTTAACAGATCGGACAAAATTACACCCAAACCAAGTATAGGAAATGTAAAGAAACTTACAAAAAGCCAGATAAAAACATTTATTGTAATGAATGGATGGCTGAGATAAATATGAGTTGATATTTTCAATGCTAACTGGATACCTGGGGTATATAATTGTTTA
The DNA here is from genome assembly GCF_040414725.1 of Anabrus simplex. Taxonomy (NCBI): domain Eukaryota; kingdom Metazoa; phylum Arthropoda; class Insecta; order Orthoptera; family Tettigoniidae; genus Anabrus; species Anabrus simplex. The sequence goes on along the minus strand of NC_090265.1, from coordinate 1,312,089,726 downwards.
GATGAATTTATGCTGAGTTTTCTGGTTCTAAGAAAATGCTTTAACCACGATAAACGCAATGCAATCTCCTTATATCTGGGGTTAAAAAATACCACGCATCTGACAATGCTCTTCCTATCAATTTTTTTTCCTTAAGACTGGTCAAACCTCCCAAACACATATGGGTACACAGTCCATCAGAATAATTTTCCACGTGTTCACTTTAGTATTCGGATATGTAAAGAAAAAAATAACCTTAACATCCTGTATAGTACTCTAGAAATCAATAAAAAGAAAAATATTCTGATGGACTGAGCAATTAGGTGTTAGGAAATCTTTCCTGAGCCATTCATCTAAGAAATGACAGTCATGCTGGATACCTGAAACTAATTCATAATCAGAATTTTATGAATATAGCAGTGAAGCATCATCTTCCAGAAGTGATATTTTACCCTTCAAAGACCACAAGGCTTTGCCGTTAATATACAAAGGAAACCAAACTGTACCGAATATGCAACCCTGCGGTACACCAAAGGAGATCTTTTTAGTTTAGTTTTATGTATGCCGATCTCAACATATTGTAGTCTATTTGACAAGAAATCCTTAAACCACTGCAATGAGAAACCTCTCACCTTTTCCCTTTCTAGTTTGTATATCATACGTTCATGGCTAATGTTATAGAAACTCTTTATAAAATCAATAAACAACCCAGCAATCTCGTAAATTTTATCAATGTGAATTTGAAGTTCAGTTATAATACCCATTATAGCAGGATTTACCACAGCCTCCTCTCTGAATCCATTTGAAGTTTGGAAAAGTAATTGAATCTTTCGAGATAGCTAACGAGCTTAACTTTAACAAGAGTTTCTATGATTTTAGACCTTTCAGGTCGTACTGAGATGGGTCGGTAATTTTTCCCAGGTGTTAGCTGGGTACCCTTATAGAAATGTTCGTCTACTGAAGTGTATATCGTTGTTGAAGAATCAAAACCTCGTATGCCACAATGTTATCCCTATCCAAACCATTGTCTTGCTTAATACTGGTCACGCTTCCGAGCCACAAACGAATATGCAATCCATTACAAAAATTTTCGTTGTTTTAATTTTCCTACTCTAATGTGTAAAGAAAAATTAGCCTTCATTACATTTTACTATAGGAGTGCGTAAATACGTCATGGGAACGTTCATTCCTACAGTGTGGTACGTAAGATTCATTTTTTACCCGTAAGCATGGGAAAACATGAACTAGGAAAATTGTTTTATTAAGCTGCATATCCATTAGTGGCTGGAATGTCATTGCCCGAAATGAGGTATTTCTCGCACAGCGACGATATGATGCCATGGACTGAAAACACTTGTTGCATAAGTTGGTTGGGAAGCATTGAATGATCCAATACATCAGATACGTTGGAGCAGGACTGGAGTGTGGAAAGTTACGGAGAGAGAGGATGAGGAATAAAGGATCGACGTGTTCCTCTACCTAGTTCCTTCTGCATTCGAAATATTGATTACGGTGAGCAAGAAATATGAATATTTGTATAATTTCAAAATGTGTTCTATACACCGCGCGAATGAAACACTTCTTAACGGAAACACAGTAAGTTAGAAACTCTTCCTCATTCTATTCTTCTGAATGTATCAAAGAAACACATACTGTATATACATATATTTTAATGTTCCTTCAGCAAAATTTATTCAGGCGTTGTCTATATTGTAGCTATCACCTGCGAGTGACAGCCTGAAGGGAACCTACATATTTACCAAACCTGTCAACAAGTGTACAGAGAGAGAAAGTGAGATAGATAGAAAGAGAGATTGAGTGGGAGGGGGAATGGGGAGAAAGGAAGAGAAATAAATGGAAAGAAAGGGAATGAAATTATCAAAGGAATAAATGCTGTTCTTACTGCAATATCTCTTCATGCAATTTTTACATAAAATAGATACCTACAATATGAGTTAGAACAAAGAACATAATCTAATAGATATCTGATATATCATTGATAAAAACTAATTTTACTTAATTCTAATGTACATAAATGCATCTATATTTTTTATTCAAGTGTAATATAAGGCCCCTAATTCGTAACGAAATGTAAATGTAGGGTTTTTAAGAAAATCCAGACAGCCCGCCTCTGAGGGTATTTCACATCGAGGCAAAAATTATTTCGATATGTTCATCAATAAAATTATTAGGAATAGCAATTTGTAACACTCTTCAGAGGAACACGCACACGGTGGAAATAAAATGCAAGAATTTTATGATCCTTGGAATCATCCGGTGGAGTCTACATAGATCCAGGATTCTTGCCCTCCACTTCGTACACATTTCAATGGTAAAGTTCATAGTGTCGATATTACTACCAAACACCCCACCAAACTTGTCGATATGAACAGGCTGTAAACAATTCAAGGACGAGCAGAGCGACTAACCTTTAAATCAGATAACGAGGTTAGAAGATAAAAATATACTCCGAAAACCGTAAAAGAGAAGTTAGAGGGACGTTAAGCCATTATTATTATTATTATTATTATTATTATTATTATTATTATTATTATTATTATTACGATAAATGTCACTTATTGCATGAATATAGATACTAATTTCAACAGTACATCGATAGTCAAATTAATTAACTGAACTGTCTCACTTTCATCGCCGCAGGTTATCTCACCGTCCTGCACAAATGGGAAAGGTATACCCGTCTTATATCCTTCCGCAAGAACTGGACGTATTTTCAAGATTTGACTGTCAGAGCGTAGGTGCGTGCTTGCTTGCGTGTGCATGAATGTGTTTGTGCTGCGCATGTAAGGAAGAGAATGCTTCAGTGATTTATATTAATTGTCCAATAATGCATATAATCACTAACTTAATGTTGATGACGTATTTGTGGTATGGACAGAAGGTCCTGAGAAAATTCATCTATTTTTAAACCACCTATAGCAGCAACATCCTTTAATTACATTTATTACGCGAATGGAGTCGGATGAATGCCTTTCTTTCTTGGATGATCTAGAAAGAAAGAAACCTGACGGTTCCTTAGGTCATTCCGTCTATCATAAGCCTACCTACAAATCTCACTATATTCATGCAGTTTCTTACCAACATCCAGAACAAAACAAGTCATTCTCACGACACTCGCCAAGAGGACGATATGAATTTGTGAGTCATCAAATATCTAGGAGGAGATAGACACACTCATAGTCACGTTCAATTGTATTGGATACAGCGGTGTTCAGATTCATAGATCCCTGCATCCGAGGGGGACGACCAAGAGAACCTCACAGATAGAAGAAGTGAAGGGAACGGCCTACCTGCCTTACATTCACAACATTACATTTCAAATTGCCAGGGTCATCCGCAAATAAGATATAAAAACCGTGTTTGGCACCGTCACTAAAATTGCTCACAGTCTAGGAAAAGCCAACGACCCACCTTCACATTTTGGGGTATACTTGCGGCAAGTTATACATTGGCCAAACATGCCGGTCCATTGGTACTCGTATCAAGGAACACGAACGAAATATTCGTCTCAAAGAGACGAACAAATTACCACAAGCTGAGCACGCCCTATCGTCGGGCCATGATGTCGTGTTCCACGATGCTCCAGCTCGTATCCATACTAGACACTACAGGTCGAGGATCATACGGGAAGCTGTGGAGATACGTGGAAATCCTAAAATTTCAACAGAGACACTGGCTATCAATTAAGTAATACGTCGTTGCCAGCCATTCAAGATTTACGTAGTTAGTTCCTCATCATCAGATGTTTCATTCCATGCTTGTGTTAGTGTCATACTTTCTTAATATGTGTACACCTGTGATGTGATCCACTCTCAGACTGATTCTGTTGGTAACGTCAAATTCCGCTTCGAATCCTAGCGCTGTTCCGCATACGGTTAGGTCATCTGGTGACGAATGAACGTACCACTACACTTCTATTAGTAACATCTAAATTCAAACTCATTCTTGGAGAATTCTTCGCGGTGAACAGTCGGGATTTTCTTCTGAAGTCGCAGAGCAAAGTTCACTGCAAAACGCAATGAATTTCACCTCTTTTCTTGACACGGCATAGTACGGGCGGGAAAGCAACAATGGTAACATTAATAAATCTTAGTACGCAGTTTATTCACGGGCTCACCCTTTCTTCATCTTATCATAATTTTCCGTATATAAATATATGTATGTTAAATCTATCAAATTATGTTTTCATTGTTCAATACAAATGTTAAATCTGACATTCTAACTAATTAATAATGTCCTATGCTTTCCTCATTTGCATCATGTCTAAAATAAGTATATATCGAACTACGACATCGAATTTTAGACAAGTAACCTTTAACTAGACAAGGAGTAACCTTGAGGACGTGTAAAATACCTAACACAATGTCGAAATGACACTGATTGTTCTTAAATGCGGTGCATTGGTGTATTAAATAGAGTGATAAAACCAAACCAGAACCCATGGCATTACAGCCCTTGAAGAGCGTTGGCCTACTAAGCGACCGCTGCTCAGCCCGAAGGCCTGCAGATTATGAGGTGTCGTGTGGTCAGCACGCCGAATCCCCTCGGCCGTTATTCTTGGCTTTATAGACGGTTAAATATAGTGAGAGGAACCTTTATAATCGATTTTAAAACAAATAGATATGTTCTGAGGATCACTAACTTGTAAGAAGTCTTAAGCAGAAAATTTGTTAATTGTAGGATTTTACGCATTTTGTGCGTTTATAGTTGTTAAAATCTGAGTAAAAGCATAATATACAATTCATATTAGAATTTCAAACAATCGTAGCATATGACTGATATACGATCACTGACAAGTAATATTACATTTCCAACAAACGGCTTTCGTGTGTTGATAAGAGTAGGGAACAGCTTTTGACTATATTCCAATCGAGGCTGCGTCAAAGTCAGGCCGTATGTTCTGATGTAGAATACGTGTAATGTGTTACTTCACCAATTGCGCAACAGAACCGAAGGCGTTGGCTTACAATCTTCGTTTTATTCACTTTATTATGATAATGCGTAAAGGAAAAGTAACATTAATTACATTATACTGTACGAGTGTGTGAATTCGCCATGCAAACAACATCCCTATATTACGGTACGGTAAGGTACAGCCCGAAAGGTTGCAGATTACAAGGTTCCGTATAGCCAGTTATTCTTGGCTTTCTAGACCGGCGTTGCTATCTCACCGCCATGTAGCTACCCAATTGTAATCACGTAGGCTGAGTGGATTTCGAACCAGCTCTTTACATCATATCGATAGCATTATTTTAACACCTCGTATGTCCTAAAACTCTTCCTACCCATTATATTCCTCAAGACTGGTCACGCCTCCCATCCACACATTCAGAACACTTTTCGTCAAGATGTGTGTTACGTGCTGAAAAAAGTGAAGTCACCACGTCAAAACATGACCAAAAGTGAACTTAAAGAAGCTGATGTACTTCGAGAAAACGATAGTATAATGGTAATCCCGGCTGAGCCCCATCGTTACATATGCGAGTGCTAATCCTTAAATCTGGACACTCTTTCATCTGAGGAAAAATTCCAAGTTGAAACATGGAAGCAATTTTAATGACGGTACAGAGCTTCGTTTCGGGGTAATTGGTGGCTAAACGATAAGTCGTATCAAAAAATTTCTTCCGCTTTTGTACACTGACTGACAGAGCAATTGCAACACCAAGAAGGAGTGGTCAGAACTTTATGCCAATTGCAGGGTAGACTGACGTCACTGAGGTATGCTCATGATGTGAAATGCGCCGCTGTGCTGCGCACGTAGCGAACGATAAATGGGACACGGCGTTGGTGAATGGCCCAATTCGTACCGTGATTTCTCAGCATACAGTCATTGTAGAACGTGTTGTCGTGTGCCACAGGACACGTATATAGCTAAGAATGCCAGGCCGCCGTCAACGGAGACATTTCCAGCAGACAGACGACTTTACGAGGGGTATGGTGATCGGGCTGAGAAGGGCAGGTTGGTCGCTTCGTCAAATCGCAGCCGATACCCATAGGGATGTGTCCACGGTGCAGCGCCTGTGGCGAAGATGGTTGGCGCAGGGACATGTGGCACGTGCGAGGGGTCCAGGCGCAGCCCGAGTGACGTCAGCACGCGAGGATCGGCGCATCCGCCGCCAAGCGGTGGCAGCCCCGCACGCCACGTCAACCGCCATTCTTCAACATGTGCAAGACACCCTGGCTGTTCCAATATCGACCAGAACAATTTCCCGTCGATTGGTTGAAGGAGGCCTGCACTCCCGGCGTCCGCTCAGAAGACTACCGTTGACTCCACAGCATAGACGTGCACGCCTGGCATGGTGCCGGGCTAGAGCGACTTGGATGAGGGAATGGCGGAACGTCGTGTTCTCCGATGAGTCACGCTTCTGTTCTGTCAGTGATAGTCACCGCAGACGAGTGTGGCGTCGGCGTGGAGAAAGGTCAAATCCGGCAGTAACTGTGGAGCGCCCTACCGCTAGACAACGCGGCATCATGGTTTGGGGCGCTATTGCGTATGATTCCACGTCACCTCTAGTGGGTATTCAAGGCACGTTAAATGCCCACCGCTACGTGCAGCATGTGCTGCATGTGCTGCGGCCGGTGGCACTCCCGTACCTTCAGGGGCTGCCCAATGCTCTGTTTCAGCAGGATAATGCCCGCCCACACACTGCTCGCATCTCCCAACAGGCTCTACGAGGTGTACAGATGCTTCCGTGGCCAGCGTACTCTCCGGATCTCTCACCAATCGAACACGTGTGGGATCTCATTGGACGCCGTTTGCAAACTCTGCCCCAGCCTCGTACGGACGACCAACTGTGGCAAATGGTTGACAGAGAATGGAGAACCATCCCTCAGGACACCATCCGCACTCTTATTGACTCTGTACCTCGACGTGTTTCTGCGTGCATCGCCGCTCGCGGTGGTCCTACATCCTACTGAGTCGATGCCGTGCGCATTGTGTAACCTGCATATCGGTTTGAAATAAACATCAATTATTCGTCCGTGCCGTCTCTGTTTTCTTCCCAACTTTCATCCCCTTCGAACCACTCCTTCTTGGTGTTGCATTTGCTCTGTCAGTCAGTGTATTAAGTAATCCCCAATTCGTCTTTAACTGGCAGTATGAATGGAGTCCTTCTCCAACTCCTCTGCAAGTGGAATCAGTAAGGAGGGCCACCATTGAAATGAATATTTACCCTCTTGATTTCACTTGCACAAGGCAAGGGAGCACACAGTTGTTTTCAAAACTCACCTACCCGATTGTGTTTCGCTGTGAGCAAGTGTGCCCACTGTTATGAACAAATATATCCATACAAAATGTGACTGGAATTGGACATAGTGGCCTGCTATTTTATACGGAAACTCACCAACTCGGTGTGACTGGCAGTAAGCTGGGTGACATTAGGAAAAGGGACCTGTCTTTAAAATTGTAACAGCTCAAGTCAATTTTGACTGGCAGTAAGGAAGTTGTCTGCCATTATAACAAATGCTCCTCAACTGTAATCTGTCTATATATAGGAAAGGGGCCTCCGATAGAGACTAAAACTTCCCAAGTTGATTATAACCTCGCATTATCCAATGGTGCCTGCCATAATAATTAATCAGTCGATAATCATCTTAATTTAGGACAGTCGCCCAGGTGGCACATTCCCTGTCTGCTGTTTCCCCAGCATTTTATTACATGATTTCAAAGAAAATGGATATTTATTGAATATCTCCGTTGGAACGTTGTTCCAATACCTAACTCCCCTTCCTATAAACGGATCTTTTCCACAATTTGTCCCCTTGAATTCCAACTTTATATTCTTATTGTGCTCATTCCTACTTTTGAAGATAACACTCAAATGTATTCGTCTACTGATGTCCTCCTACGCCATCTCTCCACTGACAGCTCGGAACATACCACTTATACGAGTAGTTCATCTTCTTTCTCCCAATTCTTCCCAGCCCAATCTCTGCAAAATTTTTGTAATGCTACTATTTTGTCGGAAATCACCCAGAACAAATCGAGCTGCTTTTCTTAGGATTTTTCCAGTTCTTGCATCATGTAATCCTGGTGAGGGTCCCATACAATCGAACCATCATTTAGTTGGGGTCTTACCTGAGACTCATTATGCTTTCCCCTTTACATCTTTACTACAACCCCCAAACACCCTCACAACCATGTGCAGAGATCTCTACCCTTGATTTACAATCCCATTTATGTGTTTACCCCAATGAGGATCTTTCCTTATATTAACACCTAAATACTTACAGTGATACCCATAAGGAACTTTCACCCCATCAATGCAGTAATTAAAACTGAGAAGACGTATCCTATTTGTGAAACTCACAACCTGACATTTAACCCCGTTTATCTTCATATCATTGCCTGCTCTCCATTTCACAACATTATCGAGGTCACGTTGCAGTTGCTCACAGTCTTGTAACTTATTTATTACTCTATACAGAATAGCATCATCTGCAAAAAGCCTTATCTCTGATTCCACTTCTTAACTCATATCATTTATGTACATAAGAAAAATTAAAGGTCCAATAATACTGCTTTGAAGAATTCCCCTCTTAATTAATACAGGGTCAGATAAAACATCACCTACTCTAATTGTCTGAGATCAGTTTACTACAAATATAGCTACCCATTCAGTCACTATTTTCTCTAGTCCAATTGCACTCATTTTTGCCATTAGTCTCACTTGATCCATCCTAGCAAATGTTTTAGACGGGTCAATCGCGATACGGTCCATTTGACCTCCTGAATCCAACATATCTGAAATATCTTGCTGGGTTCCCACCTTTCCTAAACCCGAACTGCCTTCTATCGAACCAGTTATTAATTTAGCAAACATGTCTAAGATAATCAGAAGGAATGCTTTCCCAAAGCTTATATGTAACGTATGTCAAACTGACTGGCCTGTAATTTTCACTTTATGTCTATCATCATTTCCTTTGTACACAGTGTCTATTATAGCAACTCTTCATTCATTTGGTATAGTTCCTTCATGCAATCAATAATCAGATAAGTACTTCATATATGGTATTATATTCCAACCCATTGTCCTTCGTATATCCACAGAAATCTAATCAATTCCAGCCGCTTTTTTAGTTTCCAAATTTTGTATCTTATGGTAAATGTAATTGTTATCATATGTAAATTTTAATACTTATTTAGCATCAGTCACCTCCTTTATCTGGACATTATTCTTGTAACCAACAATCTTTACATACTCCTGACTTAATACTTCTGCCTTTTGAAGATCCTCACATACACACTCCCCTTGTTCATCAATGATTCGTCGAATGACCTTCTTTGAGCCTGTTTCTGCATGAAAGTACATATAAATACCCTTCCATTTTCCACTAAAATTTGTATGACTGCCAATTATACTTGCCATCATGTTATCCTTAGCTGACTTCTTTATTATATTCGGTTTCTTGGTGAGTTCCTTCAATTCCTCCTTACTTCCACAGCCATTTCTCACTCCATTTCTTTCCAATCTGCACCTCCTTCTTAGTCTTTTTATTTCTCTATTATAATAAGGTGGATATTTACCATTCATTACCACCTCTAGATGTACAAAACATTTTTCACATTCCTCAACAATTGCTTCAAACCAATCCCAGAGCCTTTTTACATTTTTATTTGCCGTTTTTCACCTATTATATTTACTTTTCTTAAACTCCTTCACGACTGCTTTATCTGCAATTCGGTACTGCCTAATAGTCCTACTTTCAAGACCTTCCTTTCTATGACATTTATTTTTTACTTCGACAAAAACACCTTCATGATCACTAATAACATCTATTACTCGGTTTCCCTATAGAGCTCATCTGGTTTTACCAGCACCATGTGCAGGTTATTCTTCCCTCTAGTTGGTTCCATCACCTTCCTAATCAGCTATCCTTCTCATATTAACTAATTTGCCATATGCTTATCATGCTTACTGTCGTTCGCATTACCTTCCCAGTTGACATTTAGTAAATTCAGTTCTCCCGCTACAATCACATTCCTTTCCATGTCGTTTCCCACATAGCTGATTATCTGATCAAATAATTCTGAATCAGCGTCAGCGCCTCACTTTCCCGATCTGTACCCGCCAAAGACATCAATAATGTAAACTTCCCAACTCGATTGTGAATGGCAGTAGGTAAGTGAGCTGCCGTTTTCATCACAAGTCCGCAATTCACACTTTACATTGGAAACATTGTTTTTTTTTTTTTTTTTGCTAGTTGCTTTACGTCGCACCGACACAGATAGGTCTTATGGCGACGATGGGACAGGAAAGGGCTAGGAGTGGGAAGGAAGCGGCCGTGGCCTTAATTAAGGTACAGCCCCAGCATTTGCCTGGTGTGAAAATGGGAAACCACGGAAAACCATTTTCAGGGCTGCCGACAGTGGGGTTCGAACCTACTATCTCCCGAATACTGGATACTGGCCGCATTTAAGCGACTGCAGCTATCGAGCTCGGTGAAACATTGTTTAGGGACCTCCTCATGCTGTTTCTCAGTTAACGCTAAGAGACTTGAAATTTTAAAAAATGTTATTAAATGCATGTACAGTAATTTACTTCGATATCCGTATACAATGTAAAATACCGTAGCAAAGCATGGGTATATTTGCTAGTCAAACATAGAAACGCACCTGACCATGGGCATACACTACAATTGGTCACTTACAACCATGTATTTGCAATACTGTTTGCGTTGTTTAACTTATCAATTACTGTGAATGGGTTATATTATTAATAATTGTGATAAATTATATTAAACGTTAACATCTGTTATTGACATTTTAAGAAAAGTGGGAACATATGCTATAGTTTAAGAATTCTCCGACTCCACATGATTGTTATGTCCAGTGTCCAAATCTGGACTCTGTTATCAAAGTGTTTTTTACTCATGTACGTTGTAGTGTTCTACGTTTTACATTTAGTGCTTCGAGAGACCGATAAACGCAAACGTTAAATTCATTAAGTCGATACTGAAAGAGAATGGATTTTTTAGCAAATCTAATAATTATGCTTCATTTTGATTCAACAAAGATCTCCACCACCATAACACTTGTCATCAATCTGCATTTATAAAAGTATAGAATCATAATAAATTAACGTAATAATTCCCCTATCCGTACATCCAGAAGTCGCTACCTTTCCCACAACTCCTTTGGTTCACAATCTACTTTAACCTACACTGTCTTCCTCCTCGTCATTTTACTGGGCACTAAAGCGTGATTTACTCACCATTAGTAATTTCCTTGTACAGCTGTTAGTTCTCATCTGCTATTTCGGAACTAATGATCCTTGTCTCTCTTGTAATTTCGTCTCGCGAGATTCAGATAATCTCAGTTAATGCGGCTGTCACTTTCCAACGAAATTGTTAGTCTAAATGTGGCTCAGAATACTGAAATTATGTCAACGTTCTCCGTTCAGTTCTTCTCTTTTGTACAGAACTTGAATTTGTATCTCAGTGTTTGCTATACATTTCTCCTTTGAAAATTACTTAGAATTTTAGAACCAAACATGTCAAGATATTCTACCATTAAATTACAATATCCGCTGTTGTTATCGTCCTTCCAGAACTTGAAATAACGTTTCTAAATGTCCATACTTCCTGTCGGATGATCGAAACAATATCCTAGTGGGTAAACTAAGTTCATAGTCAGCATTTCGATCAGGCTTCCCACAATTAGGTAAATGCAGTTAGGGTACATTCGTAACCAATGAAGAGAAAGGCATTTAGAAGCTCTAATTAATTAATTATAACGTTTAATTTTATTCCGTAAGTTTCTGAGTATGGAAAGGGAACAGCGTAAATTTAAAATCCTACTCGCTCCGGTAGGCCTATTTGAGTTAGTTTCAAGTAGTTCATAACATTTATGCCTAATTTGATCGCCATTTTCAATTTCTTATCGTTCATGTGTAAATTTCTGATTATATTTCCTTTTTTTCAACTCCTTTCAACATCTCAGTAAGCTCAAAAAATCATAATACTAAACTTTTGTATTTTCTTTAAACGCCGCAAATTGATCAACAGTCTATAATATATTTGTTCAAGGACTATGGCGGCCACGCGTGTACATTTCCTTCAACTCTGAGAGCATATTGGTGATGTATTCTATGTTATTGTCTGCCCGTTGCCTGGCAGCCATGGCTATGCTGATATGGCGACGGGCACAGAACTCAGCTTCCGTGGTCAAGTATTATTCGCAATATCATTGAAGCTCCGTGCTCATGAGGACCCACTACAATGAAGGTTCAATCCTCATTTCTTAGATATCGCATTCCACAAGCAGTAACTCCAATACATCACATAGTACTTGGTTCAGTACCGGAAATTTATGCATTAAGACGATTAAAATATCCATCAGTCTAACCTAGTCAGCGATCGGGGACGGACGTGCTGAGTTGAGGTGCCGGCATAGCCGGTGTGGAGTGTGACCGATGAGTGGAAAAGTAAGACGGGAGGGAAGAGGAATATGATTGGTGTGGATCAACATCGGGTAGTTATTGGAAGATGGCAGGGGAGATGGAAGAAGGAAACAGCCAAGAATGAAGGAGGTAAAGTGGAAACAAGAAAGATGGGCGAGATGATACTGGTGGCAGCGGTGATTATGGCACTGCTAGCTATAGGGGATGTGGAGGTAAACCCCGGCCCGACTTCCAGTGGCAACATGAACTGGGAATACGTGGAGGTCATAAGAAGAGTTGTTAAAGAAGTTGTGGAAGAAGTATGTCCGTTTGAGCAGATTAAAAATATGATGAAGGAACTAGATAAAGAATTTGAACATATGAGGCGTTGAATACAGGGAAAAACAGACGAAAGAATGAACAAAGTTGAAATCAACGGGAGAGAAATTATATCACTCAAGGTAAAAATAAGGGAGATGGAAGAAGTGGTGAAGCTGAAGGCAGAAATTGAAGACAATAGCCAAGAACGCAGGAACGCTTATTTATATATGGAATGCCGGAAGAAACAGGTGAGGACAAAGTGTTGACAACCTACAAAGTTTTGGAAGTCATCCAGATAATGATGAAAAAACTTTAGTGAAATAGATATTGATGATGTGAAAAGGATAGGTAAAAAACGGGGTAATAGGCCGATAAAAGTGAAGCTGTTTTCCACCCTGATGGCGGAAGAAGTGATAAGAGGCGCAAACAGTATACGGAACACAAAAATTTGGATTAAAAGAGACATAGGAAGAGAAGGGATAAGTAATATAAACGTTCTGAAGAAACATTTGGTCAGGGCTAAAATGCAAGGGTTAAGAGCCTATATTAAGGGTCAACAATTAGTGGTAACCAATGGACTATGGACCAGATTTTGGACAGCGATGAAGTTACGAGAAATGGAAGAGAATATGAAGAACGAAGTGGTAATGGGGAAGAGAGTGGACGAAAGGCAATTTAGATACAGTAAGGATGGTGAAGACGGGTATGGTGACAAAGAAAGAAACAAAGAAAATGGGGTATTAGAACAGAGCTTGCAGCAAGAAGGAATTAGCAGGACAGAGGAAGGCGTGCATGCTGTCTTCGAATCGATCGTAGAAGGAGCCAGGGAAGCAGCAACTGAAATGAGGAGGGAGATAAGGAAGGAGACCAGGGAGACCAGGACATTAGTTAAGGAGCTGAGGACGGAGGCCAGTATGAGAGGACAAAGGAAGATACAGGGAGGGATTGTGGGGCGGAAGCACAAGATGTGACAAGTACACTTAAACGAAGTGAAAATACGGCTTGGAAGCAGGAAGAAGAAACAAGAGTTGCCTTGGCGAAAGAGAGAAGATTGAACCTGAGAGAGATGTGGGGTAAGAAGAACAAATTGGAGGAAGGCATAGTAACAAAAAAAATTAGCATTAGTAAGTAAATTGTTTAAACACATGAGAATAGTGTAGTGTGTGTATTATTCGTAACAGTGACAAGAGCGATTAAGTATTTAAATTAGTAGGCGGTAAAGTGTGTCCATTAAGTTCTGTCATTAGATGGTATTGGAGGCTGTAATTAAGATGAGGCGGGTATTTGGTTAGTGAATAAGGAAGAGAGTGATTGTAAAATGGATAGGTGGTAAGGGTAAAAGCTGATGGTAAGAATACAAGTGGTTGCAGGATGATTGGGATTCAAAGTTGCAATGGCATGTGTGGTAACTGTGTAAAAATCGTGAGCTTTCGTGATAAAGCTAATATGTGGAGGTGGATGGTATATGAGCTTATGGCCTAAGTTAACGGTGAGTGAATAAGGTAGTAGAGTGGATGTAAAAACTGTGATGAGTTAAGTCTGTCGGATGAATAGGGAGATAGTGATGTTTGGTTGGTAATGTATGGAATGGCAAGAGATATGGTTTCATTTAATGTGGAGAGTTGTCTGGAATATTAAAAGATAATAAGTGTAGCGGACAGTGGACAATAGCAATGAAACGTAAGGAGAATAATTGCACACCGGCACTACAGTGGATGAAACACGAAGCCAGGTTTGCAACTTAAGTAGAGCAACAGAGAGATCAGTGCTCAGGAAAGATTGTGCTGAGTTGCAATCCCGGCAGGAGGTGATATACACTTTGTTTAAAGTGCAGATGCCGTCTGCCGACACTATTGTACTCCACACAGTAATATGGTATTGTTTTAGTTTCTTATTATCATACTGTATACTGCCTTATGCCATGGCCAACAGACCACCAATAAGGGTTGATCCTGGGCCAGGCGACAGTGTTTATTCTGCCTCATTGCCATTTTATTATTATTATTTATATTATCATTGCCTTTTTCCCTTGTGTTCATTTATTGCTGTATTATCATGGCTATCAGCTTTTCGTGAGGGAGATGTTCGTGCGTCAATTGGCAGCAGGTACAGATCATGTCAGTTCTATTTATTTTACGAGAATTATTCTATGTGTATGTCAGCGTAAGCTGTCTAGGTTGGACATTATTATTTTTCTCCTTTTAATAGATCAATAAGGTATCAATACTGTAGATCTGGAGGAAAATATAGATGATATGATATGATATGATATGATATGATATGATATGATATGATATGATATGATATGATATGATATGATATGATATGATATGATATGATATGATATGATATGATATGATATGATATGATATGATATGATATGATATGATATGATATGATATGATATGATATGATATGATATGATATGATATGATATGATATGATATGATATGATATGATATGATATGATATGATATGATATGATATGATATGATATGATATGATATGATATGATATGATATGATATGATATGATATGATATGATTAAATATCCATGCAATTATGAACCAAAATGCAGCAAATGTGAATTAAAATTGAAATATATGCACTTAAGAATAAACAAATTTTAATCACTCGCGTTATACATGTATCATTTACTGCGGAATGAAGCATCACAATAGATAACTGCAAGTTTTTAAATGTATTCTGGAGACAAATTACGTCTCTTGCCTATCAAGATATATGTATAGGCCGAAAATACATTTCAACGTTAACTGAAGTGATGGGAAAACATGTATACACCGACGCCGAAGGTACCGAAAGTTCATCTGACAAAGAGAACCTGATTCCACTCAAGAACTAATTGTTTGAATCTCTTTATTCCTGGGATATTATGGTTTACACATTGTTTCTTCATGAAAGATTGTAGAACTGACTTTTTAAATTTATTCCGCAGAATATTTCTGCATAATAAATCCCTATAAGATCGGGTGAAAATATATCAAGTGGGGGCTTCGGTTTTACATGCTTAAGTAAAAGTTGTAGGTGTTCTGCTTTCCTTCCTTTGCCGAATTACACGCAGTCGTTTTTGCTTTGTTATTCAAGTTGAAATTTGTTTTCATATTTCACTTCCTTCCGGAATACTTAGCAATAAACGGCAACGCCATCAGTTAAAAACTCACTATTACCTGACACCCACGGGTTTAATAATAACTTTCTGCTGATCTCCTTTTGGTTTATTTTGAATAAAGTATTTGCAGACTCAGAATAAAGTAACACACTAACTCAAGAAACTCCTCAAAAAACTAACCCCGGGCTACTTGTTGCCCAGATGGTAAAAAGAATGCCCCAACCCATCCCTTGTTTGAAATAACCAGGCAGTGTGCTTGCGTAAAATACTGTTATATCATTATCTGTTACATAGTAAGTTGCTTACCAGGGATGACCAACAAGCAGGCGAAACCAAATTTGTTCGAGATATTTTCTATTTCAAATATATATGCTGAAATATGCTGTTATGTTTCGAATATCGACAGCCTAATTCCAACACCACGTACCCCGCAATGCTGTTCCTATCCAATATTTCACTTAAGACTAGTCATGTCTCCCAGAAACATATGGATATCGAGTCCATCACAACAATTTTCGATGTGCTCACTTTCCTATGTTAGTGTTTAAAGGAAAATGAATCTTACCGTACCGCACTGTAGGAATGTTTTGTGTATGGTTCATATGCATTTTCAAACAATCCCGTAACTATGTCAGTAGATTCCATGTGAAATAAAATGAAAAATTGACCTCACTGAATAAGACGTATTCCATCGAGAAAGAACCAAGCATGCGAAGAATGTCGTAATCACATTTCTACCACAGAAATGTTATAATGAAGCACCCACGATTAACATTTGTTAGTTTAACTCCCCGATGTTTGTGGCAAGAGTTCTATCGCGTTATTGTTGGCTGAGGCCAGTATCATTGCGTGTGGAAAACTTTTTTACTTCATTGCGAGTTGGTATTTTTCACTAAACAATTCAAAAATAATGTTTCTCAGTGTATTGTTTTTGTGACCTATGCCTTGCGTAAATATCACCCTTCCAAATGTTCTTGTTTTCTGAGAATTACTGCTGAGGGTGACAGAACTCAAGAAATGACATAGTTGGACCTCATGCAGGTAGGTGAAACTGTGTGTGTCAACGAAGTGAATATGGCGCAATCGATTTATCCAATGAAACGTAATTTTTAATCAAAGTAAAAACAATGGTGCTGTGAGAGTCTTTTTTAATTCAGCATATACAAGAGAGAGAACAACCTGTATCTGGTGCCGGTTTCAGCTGTTGAACATCGGCATAGGAAAATTAACCCAACGTAAAATGTTGTGATGGACTTTGTAAAAATATGTGGCTAGGAGGCGTGACTAATCTTGAGGTAAATAATGGATATAAAGGGCATTGGGAGATACGAGGCTTTCTAATTAGGCTGGCGATATGGATACACAGTCCGTCATTAAATACATTATTCTGTAGACTGAAGGATAGAAATGAGTTACGGCTAACGACCCATAAAACAGTTACCTAGCTGTTAGATAGATTCTGTAGCAAGCCATGGTTTTCGGGATAAAACAATGAAGAAGAAAGGTATCCCTTAAGCCGAGGAAAGAATGCAGTTACACCTTGAAAAGATATGACAATGCTGGGCAAATATAAAAGATCTAGGTTGAACAAACGACGCCCCAATAAGCCTATTCACACTAATAAGAATAGTTGAATAACAATGGAGATAAATATATCGACACCTCCAACTAATAACATCGTATCTGTATGAAGTAATTTTTTGAGGAGAGCAGTTTCAAATTTGAAATTTTCCAACAAATTATCGATTATGGGCGGTATGCAATTAATTTCGTGCCTAGTTTATTTTACCCCATGAAGGGTGATTATTTTATTAAATAACCCGTTTATGTGTAGTTATGTAACTCCACATACGACGTTCTTCATTGGTGGTGTGTGAACACCTAACTTTGTGTCAAGTTATGATGTTATTGTTTGGACATTGCAATCCAATAATGACCACAAACTTCAAGTTATAGTGTTTACTTAAATTTAAATTTCATTTTTACTCCTTAAAATGAGCTGAAAGAAAGAAGTTGCTGAACTGAATACTCTTGAGATTCTTGTCTGTAAAATCATAGAGTTATACATCGACGCTCCACCGGTAAAACGTTTTATTCCACAAAACACTTCCTATCGATTATTCTCCTTAAGACTGGTCACGCGTCCCAGACACGTATGGATATGCAGTCCATCAGAACAGATTTTGTTGTGTTCATTTTCGAAAATGCGATGAAATTTCATTAAGGAAAATGAACTTTCAATACATTATACCGTAAGAGTACGTAAATACGTCGAGTAGACATACATTCCCACAGTTCGGTGAGGTAAGATGCATTTTCCTTTACACAGAAGTGTAAGAAAATGAACAGAACGAAAATTGTTCTGATGGGTGCATATCCATGTGTGGCTGGGAAGCGTGACCAATCCTAAGGAAATTTCTGTATAGGAAGAACATGGTCTGATACGTGGTACTGCACACACAGCGAAGATTTATTGATTGAACTGCTAACAGGGTTTGTGGTCTGTGCTTGTGCACTATCTGAAATTTTGTCTTTAGTTGCTTGTAGCCTTTATTCGTAATTTTTTCTTGGCAATTTCAACGAGTTGAGGCTGGATAATTGTTGTTGTATATAAGTTTTAACACAATATTTCTGAACTTTCTTCTTTTCCATAATGTTTCTCATTTCCTTCTTGTTTTCCTCTTCTCCATACACTAACCTTCTTCATAGTCAGGATACCAGTCTGTGTCAAGTTCAAAACTCTAGTTCATTCTGGCAGGAGTTTGCAGTACTACGTTCAGGTTTTGTCGAGTTTGAGAATAAGTTTTCTTGTTCAACAGTTACTCTAGTTTCACCATTATTATTCCTCTAAAAACTGGTTTCGTATTCATTATTCATCTTGATGTTAGCTACAGACTTTTAATTTCTTTTTCTACCTCTTTCCTTATTCTTATCCTGTGATTTTCGATTATCTTCGCTACTGCCTTCACTATGAATTTTTCACACACTTTTTAACATCTCCTGTCCAACCCACTGCGTCAAGCCTGGTTACTTCAAGATTTTCTGATAAACCCAACACATTCCTTGTAATTTCTATTACAATACCGTTGCCGCGCGAGCAGTACCTCTTATCTCACACTTACCTTCTTATCCATTATTCTCCTTAACACCGGTCACGCCTCCCAGTCACTTACGGATATGCAGTCCATCAGGACAATATTGGTCATGTTCATTTTCCTTACCAGGGTGTAAAGGGAAATTAACCATAAATACAGTAGCCTACACTGTCGGAGTATATAAATACGTCATCCAAAAATACATTCCTACAGTGTGGTATGGTAAGGTTCATTTTATTTACAAACATGCCGAGGAGGATGAACACAACGAAAATTTTTCTGATGTACATACATACGTACATACATACATTATCATTATAGACTTTCATGCCTTTCAGGGTTCAGTCTGCAAGCCTCTGAGAATTTACTAAACGTCGCCACAATCCTCGATTTGCAACTAGTGTTGTGGCCTCATTTAGTTCTATACCTCTTATCTTTAAATCGTTAGAAACCGAGTCTAACCATCGTCGTCTTGGTCTCCCTCTACTTCTCTTACCCTCCATAACAGAGTCCATTATTCTCCTAGGTTACCTATCCTCCTCCAGTCGTCTCACATGACCCCACCACCGAAGCCGGTTTATGCGTACAGCTTCATCCATGGAGTTCATTCCTAAATTAGCCTTTATCTCCTCATTTCGAGTACCCTCCTGCCATTGTTCCCACCTGTTTGTACCAGCAATTATTCTTGCTACTTTCATGTCTGTTACTTCTAACTTATGAATAAGATATCCTGAGTCCACCCAGCTTTCACTCCCGTAAAGCAAAGTTGGTCTGAAAACAGACCGATGTAAAGATAGTTTCGTCTGGAAGCTGACTTCCTTCTTACAGAATACTGCTGATCGCAACTGCGAGCACACTGCATTAGCTTTACTACACCTTGATTCAATCTTACTTACTATATTACCATCCTGAGAGAACACACAACCTAAATACTTGAAATTATCAACCTGTTCTAGCTTTGTATCACCAATCTGACATTCAATTCCGTTGAATTTCTTACCTACTGACATCAATTTAGACTTCGAGAGGCTAATTTTCATACCATACTCATTGCACCTATTTTCCAGTTCCAAGATATTAGACTGCAGGCTTTCGGCACAGTCTGCCATTAAGACCAAGTCGTCAGCATAAGCCAAACTGCTTACTACATTTCCACCTAACTGAATCCCTCCCTGCCATTTTATACCTTTCAGCAGATGATCCATGTAAACTATGAACAGCAAAGGTGAAAGATTACAGCCTTGTTTAACTACTGTAAGTACCCTGAACCAAGAACTCATTCTACCATCAATTCTCACTGAAGCCCAATTGTCAACATAAATGCCTTTGATTGATTTTAATAATCTACCTTTAATTCCATAGTCCCCCAGTATGGCGAACATCTTTTCCCTCGGTACCCTGTCATATGCTTTCTCTAGATCTACGAAACATAAACACAACTGCCTATTCCTCTCGTAGCATTTTTCAATTACCTGGCGCATACTGAAAATCTGATCCTGACAACCTGTCTGTGGTCTGAAACCACACTGGTTTTCATCCAACTTCCTCTCAATGACTGATCGCACCCTCCCTTCCAAGATGCCAGTGAATACTTTGCCTGGTATACTAATCAATGAGATACCTCGATAGTTGTTGCAATCCTTCCTGTTTCCTTGCTTGTAGATAGGTGCAATTACTGCTTTTTCCAATCTGAAGGTACCTTACCAACACTCCACGCTAATTTTACTACTCTATGAAGCCATTTCATCCCTGCCTTCCCACTATACTTCACAATTTCAGGTCTAATTTCATCTATTCCTGCTGCCTTATGACAATGGAGTTTATTTACTATCCTTTCCACTTCCTCAAGCATAATTTCACCAACATCATTTTCCTCCTCCCCATGAGTTTGGCTGTTTGCAACAACACCATGATGATTTCCTTTTACATTGAGAAGATGTTCAGAATATTCCCTCCACCTCTCCAGTGATTCCCTAGGGTCTATTATGAGTTCACCTGAATTACTCAAAACACAGTTCATTTCCTTTTTCCCACCCTTCCTAAGATTTTTTATTACTGTCCAGAAAGGTTTCCCTGCTGCTTGATCTAGCCTTTCCAGGTTATTACCAAAATCTTCCCATGACTTCTTTTTGGATTCAACAACTATTTGTTTCGCTCTGTTTCTTTCATCTACGTACAAACCCTGGCTGCCTCGGCCCTTGTTTGGAGCCATTTCTGATAAGCCTTCTTTTTACGTTTACAGGCTGCTCTCACTTCATCATTCCACCAAGATGTTCGCCTTTTCCCACATTTACACACAGTTGTTCCTAGGCATTCCCTTGATGTTCCTACTACAGCATCCCCGTATGCCACCCATTCACGTTCTATATCCTGAACCTGCTTACTGTCTACTTTTCGAATCTTCTCACTAATCATATCCATGTACTTCTGTCTAATATCCTCGTCCTGGAGATTTTCTACTCTTATTCGTTTGCAGACAGATTTCACTTTCTCTGCCCTAGGCCTATAGATACTTAGTTCACTACAGATCAGATAGTGGCCTGTACCATCGAAAAATCCGCGGAAAACTCGTACATTCCTAACAGATTTCCTGAATTCAAAGTCTGTTAAGATATAGTCTATTATGGATCTGGTACCCATAGCCTCCCATGTGTGGCAGTGAATAGCCTTATGCTTGAAGAATGTATTCGTAACAGCTAAACCCATACTAGCACAGAAGTCTAGCAAACGCTTCCCATTCCCATTAGCTTCCATATCTTCCCCACATTTACCAATCACCCTTTCGAATCCTTCAGTTCTATTCCCAACTCTCGCATTGAAATTGCCCATTAGCACTATTCTATCCTTGCTGTTGACCCTGATCACGATGTCACTCAATGCTTCATAAAACTTGTCAACATCCTCATCTGCACCCTTACATGGTGAATACACGGACACAATTCTTGTCTTAATTCCTCCCACTGACAAATCTACCCACATCATTCGCTCATTTACGTGCCTAACAGAAACTATGGTGCGTGCAATGGTATTCCTAATAAAGAGCCCTACCCCAGACTCTGCCGTTCCCTTTCTAACACCCGTCAAGTACACTTTATAATCTCCTATCTCTTCCTCATTATCTCCCCATTTCTGATGCCCTGCTTATTAAAATGTAGCTGGGAGGCGTGACCAATCTTAAGGAAAATAATGGACAGGAAGAGCATTGTGACATATGAGATTTTGTTCTTTCCCAACGATATTGCGAATTAGGATGGGCAAATTTTCCAGTTGATAGATAAGCGTACATGAGTACATGATTAGCGAATAATATCAAAATCAGAAAAATGTCAGTTATGATGTTCTTAATTGGAGTGTTCAAATATTTCCTATAATTTGCAGTGTTTGCATTACGGCTCCTTTAAGAAAATTTGGCCCAAAATTAGTCCTATGAAAATTAAGAATCAAGTCTTTGACCGATTAACACTGACAAAAGTTGGTATTCATATTATATTTTAGATATCTGCAATTGAAATCCATATCTTAAATCTTAGAACAGACGGCTTTACATAAAAGCATGATTGAAATAACCCCACAATACCATTTCATTTTAATCGATGTCTGGTGAATTGAGGTGAAATAGCCGAGACTTCATTTCCTAAATGGTGTGGCTTTGTGCCTGCATGCACAGGGGGTGAACCTTAGAAAGTTGGAGCGTGAAGTAACAAAGCATAATGAAAACGCAGAGCAACAGTCGTATTGGGGGCGAGAAAATTAAAACGCATTTCTCAAAGGAGATGCTGGGACCTGAAAGATATTTCAAGCCTTACTTATTAACATTTCCATTCTACGGGCTACAAATGAAGTACAATAGCTACTTATTCCACACGAATAAAGGCAATGTAGAAATAAGGGAAGATAATAAACGAAGGAAGAGTTCTCCACAAATCCAGACAGCTACTTGACGTTCACTTTATTAATTAATCCTATCTTTCTTGAGGAATATTTCGCATTGTATCATAGCAGTCATTAGTTCTTCTTCATAGCCCAGCAATTATTCTAAATTATAGAGAAAGTTATAGTTACTTAATTTTCTAAAGAGGAATGATGAGTGCGAGTTTGGTCCTAAATTACGAAATTGAGCTTCACGTTTAACTACCGAGACTTCTATGAACTGCTTACAAGGACCTTTGAATACTCCTCTTGATTACATGTGACGCATTAAACTCGTAAAATACGTGGTGTCTTAAAACATACGAGCTTCCAAACACACGAGTACCAAATCATACGAATTCCATTTAGAGGTCTAGTAACTGTTGGGTTATTTATCTGAACAAGTTTCAAAACACACGAGCAGGCTGACACTCTTTTTAATGAGTAGATGTTCCTACTTTTCACATGGTTTAACATGTGACCTTAAGGTGAAACAACGATCCCTACACACGTAATATAAAGTTAAGTTTTAAGGTGATACATACTGGTTAAGCAAAAGTACATTTTATAAACACGGTTAAAAGTTAAAATTAACCATGAATATTGTGAACATGGCTCTTAATGCCGTCAGTCGGAAATGTGAGCCCTCTTGTAATTTGCATCGAGACGTGGATATATGGTATAGCTTTGCACATTATGTACGTGGCAGGGGGTTGAGGTATACTACACAATTTACATAATTACAAACTGATCTCCAAATACAAACTTAGATATGTTGCCCCTGAAGGGGTTTAATCTATCTTAAGGATGAAAGCATTTAAAGTTTCAACGAAATCTCCAATCTCCTCTTACTTTCTTCAATTTTGTTCTATTCGATAGCTAAGTCTGGAGATTTTTCTTTTTGTAAACCCTTGAGTATTTATCCTCATTCTATAAATTATGATGTAGGGGGTCTGCTGTCTGTAATTTCATTTATTTCGCAATATTGTCATATGTTTACCGATTTTAGGTCAAGTAGAGGTCGTATTAGTAGTTTTTATCTTTCGTGTCTGCTTGTTGGTTTGTCTGTTCTTTGTTCCACCATCACAGTTAAACAGCTGAATAGACTTCGACCAAATTTCATATTTATAATTTACTCATCCAGGATCAGGTTTAGATGTGCATCTATATAAAAAAATTGTAGGGGGTCCGCTGTCCGTAATTTCGTTTCTTTAGCCAATTTTTCAGATATTTATCCGTTTTAGGTCATCTCAAGGCCGAATCGGTGGTTTTTATTTTTCGTGTCTGTTTGTCTGTTTGTCTGTTTGTTTCAACATCACGGCGAAACGGCTGTGTAGATCTCAACCAAATTTCATATTTAGATTATACCCATCCCGAGGAAGGTTTTGATATGCATATCATATAAAATTCTTTCCACAGATGGGGGTTTATAGGAAAACCAAAACGGTTTTCCTCCATTATCTATTATACTATTGATTTCCTGTAAACTCCGTGAACCGTATGTGAAACGCATCTTCATTATAAACAACTTTCGTTATGTTCATTGTTACCGTGTTTTTGCGGTAGTTATGCGTGAAAGAAGGTGCGGGGTGGTGAACAGGTCTCAAGCTACGAAAGTAAAATTAATTTAAAATTTAACAAGGTTATATTTTCTTTTCAAATTTAAGAAATAACAAGTACGGCAGGTACAGAGTAGCAAGGCAACAAAAGGTGCAATTACAGTATTTACAGTATTTGGGCTTCGAGCCCCGAATTCACACTTCTAGGGCAATTAGCCCAACTTTACTCCAAAATAAGTTTTACCAGAGGGGCAGAAAACCCCATTCATGTTCAAGAGCACTTGCTCCAAATTACACAGAAAAGCCTCCTCGAGGCATACAACACTTAATTTTCAAGAAAGAGCCACACGCTCTCAAACTTTAAGCCTCTCAAAGGCCACACCAAACTCCACCTTCAAGTTGTCCTCTTAGGACATAGACACAGGGGTAACATACCCAACCTACTGAGGTCTATTAAATGAAAAAGGGTAATTACATGACCTCTAAAATAACAATTTGAGAGGAGGCGATCTGCACTCCTAATGTATTTGTTTCAAAACCTAATTTGGCTCTAGGCCACTAATACAAGGGCTAATCCCATACTACAGAGGTGACTTAAGAAGGAAACAATTTACATTACGTTGAAGAAGAATAGGTAGAAAAAAAATAAGTTCACCTCAAAACAATATGAGTGGGAGCTCGAGAGGGTTAAGCACTCTCTATCCCAATATGTAGTTTAAAAGATAGAATAGATACAAGTTTCTTTACATTTTAAGGAAGGTTACATAACGGAAAAAACTTTGGACCCGCCCCGAGAGTTAAACTGCTGAGCTAGCAAAGAAAGAAGTTATTAATCGGCCATTACCTTGTTGTTGACCGCTGCCGACGAAAGAGGCGCTTCCCGCCCCCTGCTATGTACTTTACACACTGAAAGATGGAACAGAAATGGTCTAGAGACCCAAAAATCAGCAGTTTATATACTCTCGCGGAAAGTTCGAGGCGTTTTAGGGAAGAAAACACCCGCCCAAAATCACTTTATTGGGTAGGATACAGCAACATATTCAAGTTGGGGGAAGATACATCAGATTGGTCAGAAATTAATAAAAGAAATTCGGGATTGGCTAAATACAAAACAAGGGGAAAGAGAGGGGTATACAGCCAACTTAAACAATGACTGAAAGAAATTTAACAAAGAACAAACTTATGAATTCAAAATTTCTCCAAAAAAACAGTTCTTTCACTCCGCACTAGGGTGCACTATTGCTGATCTTCAGTAGTGTCCTCTAGAAGAGAAAGTTCACACTTCTTACTACAAGCAAAACAAAAATACGTCGAAAATGACACAGTTCAAAAACTCCAAAATTTCCAGGTAGTGACATCTTCTGAGAAAGTAGAAAATTAATACCGTAGATAAAGTTCAGACTTCCTCCAGCAGAGGAGTTTCAATTGGCGCACATTTTAAATTCCCGGCGTGGAGGTGTACCGCCCGGTACATTCATAATTAACATTCCTCTTCAAATGATGGAGAAATTTACTATTTTCTGCGGGTATCATGCTCTGCATTGAGTGACCGACAGACCGACAACGAACCTACAGGTTACCATGGCAACGTCTCTGGCTGCATGCCAGCAGGGAGATACCGCACTGCCATTTTCCTCATCATGCCTTTAAACTGGCGGTTGTTCCTTGGGTAGAAGGCAAGAGAGACGTCAATCGGCCGTTCTGCGGGATATTGGCGGAATATCGTTGGAGGTTATAACCGTCCTCGAATAGCTCAAGTAATAACACCATTAGTCATCTTCTTATCTGTCTACCTAAGAATCTCTGCGTCTAAATTTCTCCTCTGTTACCGCTTTCTTATATCCATAACTCACACCAGCATAATTTATTGAGGGGCATTTGATTTTCAAATACATTCACTTGGTATTTACACATTTTTCGTCATCCGGCTCTCCTCAGTTATAATCTATTTTCTATTAATGTCAACTTCCTTAGATGTGTTATTTTGCACCTTTAATTACTCCTTATCTATGTGAGTGTTAATCCCGAAAGCTGGACACTCCTTTCTTTGAGGAAATACTCTAAGCTATGAAAATGTATAACTTTAGGTCCCCGAAAATTTCGAAATATGGATGCAATTTTAACGACGGCGCAGACATTCGTTTCGGGATAATTGGTAGCTAATCGGTAAGTCGTATCACAAATCAGAAAGCAACATCGCCTTTCATTTCGGAGAGTTACAACTTTGATCCTATGGCATTTTTCTTATTTCTATCCCTTATACTTTAAGTAGAGCTGTATTTTCTCGATTTCAAGTTAATTTTGTACTTTTACACGTGTATGTTATCATTTGGCACACTAATAGGGAAGGACAGAATCATGACATCCGGTTCGCACATTAACATGACCAGTGGCCATGTGATAGCCAAATTTTATGATTCTGTCACATGAGTATCAAAAATATAAAGTAGTTTATGAAAACTGTACAAAATTTCACCCCATTCAATGAATCTAACTCAATCAGACCATAAATATAAGAGATACGAGAAGGCGTCATGGGATCAGCCATGTAAAACACTGAACGAGGCATCTGATGGCGAAGTCCGTTTGTAGATATGTTGTACAGTATCAAAGCAGTAACTCTCGAAGTGAAAGTCTGCACTGCTCGACGTGTCCATACTTATCTATATAAATACATTTGTAGGGGTTCCGCTGTCTGTAATTTCGTTTCTTTTGCCAATTTTTCAGATATTTATCCGTTTTAGGTCAACTCAAGACCGATTCGGTGGTTTTTATTTTTCGTGTCAGTTTTCCCGTTTGTCTGTTTGTCTGTTTGTTCCACCATCACAGCGAAACGGTTGGATAGATCTCGACCAAATGTTATATTTAGTGTGTACTCATTCCGGCGACGGTTTTGATGTGCATATCGTTTTAAAATCTTTGAATAGACGACAGGATTATAGGAAAACCAGAACGGTTTTCCCACATTTTCTCCTACACAACTGATTTCCTGTAAACTCCGTGAACTTTATGTGAAACTCACCTTCATTGTAAACAACTTGTGTCATGTTCAAATTTACCTTGCTCTTCAAATGAAGGAGAAATTTACTATTTTCTGCGGGTATCATGCTCTGCTTTGAGTGACTGACAGAGCGAAAACGAACCTACAGGTTACCATGGCAAAGTCTCTGAAACATGCCACCAGGGAAGTAAAGTATTTCCAATTTCGTCATAAATTCTGTAAATTCGTGGTTGTTCCTCAGGTAAAAGGCAAGAGAGGCGTCAATTGGGCATTCCGCGGGATATTAGCGGAATATCGTTGGAGGTTATAACCGTCCTCGAATAGCTCAAGTAATAACACCATTAGTCATCTTCTTATCTGTTTACCTAAGAATTCCTGCGCCTAAATTTCTTCGATGTTACCGCTTTCTGATATCCATAACTCACACAAGCATAATTTATTGAGGGGCATTTGATTTTCAAATACATTCACTTGGTATTTACATATTTGTCGTCATACGGCTATCCTCAGTAATAATCCATTTTCTGTTAATGTCAGATTTCTTAGATGAATTATTTTGCTTCCTTAATTACTCCGTATGTATGCGAGTGCTAATCCCGAAAGCTGGACAGTCTTTTCTTTGAGAAAATATTCTAAGCTATGCAAATGTATAACTTTTGCCCCCCGAAAATATCGAAATATGGATGCAATTTTAACGACGGTGCAGACCTTCGTTTCGGGATAATTGGTGGCTAATCGGTAAGTCGTATCACAAATCAGAAAGCAACATCGCCTTTCATTTTGGAGAGATCTACCATTTTGGTCCTATGACGTGTTTCTTATTTCTATCCCTTATACGTTAAACAGAGCTGTATTTCTCGAATTCAAGTTAATTTTATACTTTTACACGTATATGTTATCATTTGGCTCACTTATAGGAATGATAGAATCATGACATTCGGCATGCATTTAATATGACCAGTGGCCATGTGATAGCAAAGTTTTATGATTCTATCTGTCACATGAGTATCAAAAATATAAAATAGTATGTGAAAACTGTACAAACTTTCACTCCATTCAATGAATCTAACTCAATCAAACCATAAATATAAGAGATACGAGAAGACATCATGTGACCAGCCATATAAAACACTGAACGAGGTGTCTGATGGTGAAGTCCGTTTGTAGATATGTCGTACAGTTTCAAAGCAGTAACTCACGAAATAAAGGTCTGCACTGCTCGACGTGTCCATGATTCTCTATATAAATAAATTTATAGGAGGTCCTCTGTGTGTAATTTTGTTTGTTTTGCCAATTTTTCAGATATTTATCCGTTTCAGGTCGACTCAATACCCAATCGGTTGTTTTAATTTTTCGTGGCTGTTTGTCTGTTTGTCTGTTTTTTTCCACCATCAAGGCGAAACGGCTGGATAGATCTCAACGAAACTTCATGTCTAGATTATACTCATCCCAAAGAAGGTTTCGATATGCATATCATATTAAAATCTTTGAATAGACGAGGGGTGTATAGGAAAACCTGAATGGTTTTCCTCCATTTTCTCTCATACTGATGATTTTCTCTAAACTTTGTGAACCTTATGTGAAACGCATCTTCAATATAAACAACTTGTGTCGTGTTCAAATTTACTTTACTCTTCAAATGACGGAGAAATTTACTATTTTCTGCGGTTATCATGTTCTGCATTGAATGACCGACAGACCGACGACGAACCTGCAGGTTACCATGCCAACGTCTCTGACTGCGTGCCAGCAGGGAAGAACCGTATTGCCATATTCCTCATCATGCATTTAAATTGGTGGTTGTTTCTTGAGTAGAAAGCAAGAGAGGGGTCAATCGGCATTCTGCGGGATATTGGCGGAATATCTTTGGAGGTTCTAACCGTCTTCGAATAGCTCAAGTAATAACACCATTAGTCATCTTCTTATCTGTTTACCTAACAATCCCTGCGCCTAAATTTCTCCTCTGTTACCGCTTTCTTATATCCATAACTCACACCAGCATAATTTATTGATAGACATTTGATTTTTAAATACATTTACTTGGTATTTACATATTTGTCGTCACCCGGCTGTCCTCAGTTATAATCCATTTTCTATTAATGTCAGATTTCTTAATTTTGCTTCCTTAATTACTCCGTATGTATGCGAGTGCTAATCTGGAATCCTGAACATTCTTTTCTTTGAGAAAATATTCTAAGCTATGCAAATGTATAACTTTTGGCCCCGGAAAATATCGAACTATGGATGCAATTTTAACGACGGTGCAGACCTTCGTTTCGGGATGATTGGTGGCTAATCGGTAAGTAGTATAACAAAAGATCTCCTTTTAATTTGTCATGTGTCATGTTCAAAATGTTCAAAGGACGGACAAATTTAGTATTTGCTGCGGGTATCATGCTCTGCATTGAGTGACTAACAGACCGTAAACGAACCTACAGGTTACCATGGCAAAGTCTCTGAAGCATGCCACCAGGGAAGTAAAGTATTGCCATCTTCGTCATAATTCCTGTAAATTACTGGTTTTTCGTTTAGTAGAAAGCAAGATAGGGGTCAAATTCTGCGGAATATTGGCAGAATATCGTTGGAGGTTGAAACCATCCTTGAATAGCTTAAGTAAAAACACCATTTTTCATCTTCTTATCTATTTACATAAGAATCCCTGCGCCGAAATATATTTTCTGTTACCGATTTCTTATATCCATAACACATACCAGCATAATTTATTGAGGGGCATTTGATTTTCCAATACATTCACTTAGAATTTACATAGTTGTACTCATCCCGCTGTTCTCAGTTATAATCCTATTTTCTGTTAATTTCAACTTTCTCAACTGTATTACTTTCTTCCTTAATTACTCCGTATGTATGTGAGTGCTAATCCCGAAACCTGGAAAATCTATTCTTGGAGGAAATACATCTTCCAGGGCATGGAACCGTATAACTTTTGGCCCCGGAAAATATCGAAATATGGATGCAATTTTAACGACGGTGCAGACCTTCCTTTCGGTATAATTGGTGGGTAAACCGTAAGTCGTACTACAAAAGGTCGCGTTTCAGTTTGGAGATATCTACAAATTTGGGCCTATGTCATTTTGTCGTATCTCTATCCCTTATTCGTTAAGTAGTACTGCATTCCTTGCGTTAAAATTAATGTTGTACTTATTACACGTGTATGTTATTGTTTTGCGCACTTATAGGAAAGTGCAATCATGACATTGGGCAGGCACATTGACATGACCAGTGGCATTTGATTTTCCAATACATTCACTTAGAATTTACAAAATTCGAAAAATTTTATGATTCCAGGGTCACATGAGTATCAAGAAAATAAAGTAGTACGTGAAGACTGTACCAAATTTCACCCCATTCAGTGAATCACTGAATCTAACCCATAAATATAGGAGATATGGGAAAATGTCACAGGACCAACCACGTAGAACACTGAACGAGTCGTCTGATTGTGAAGTCAGTTTGTAGGTGCAATTTAATATGGTATTACTCACTGTATTTACGGTAATTTACGGAGAAATCCGCTTAAAATGTAGAATACCGTAGATAAGCTCGGGTACATTTGCTAGTATTATATAAAAACTGTCTGGGGGGGTTTATAGGAAGACGATATATTTTTTTTGGTTTTCTCTTTCACTATTGATCATATCACGACCGCAGTTCACATTTAGAATATACGTATCGAGGAGCATGTTTCTACATCCATATCATTTAAAAATCACTGAACAGACTGGGGATTTATAGGAAGACTGGAAGAGACTCTTTTCAATTTTATCTTTCACTGTTGACTATATCTTGACTAAACTTCATATTTAAAGTATAATTACCTAGGAACAGGTTTCAATATGCATACCATTTAAAAATCACTGAATAGGCTAGAGTTTATAAGAAAATCAGTAGAGGTTTTTCAATTTTCTTTTACACTTTTGATTATATGTAAAATCTGTAGACTATATATGAAACACACCTTATTTTTTTTTTAATGTTACGTACATAATTTCGCTTACTCTTTAAATGACGGATAAAATTACTTATTTGCTACAGAGTTCATGCTCTGCAGCCAGTGACGGACATCCTCTCAGATATGCAGTGAATCTACGGGTTGCCATGGCAACGTCTCAGTCTGTTTGCCAGTAGGGTAGTTACGTAACACAATTTTTGTGATCATTCCTGTAATCACGTGGTTTTTGTTTTTGTAGTAGCCGGGAGATGCGTCAAACTGATATTCTGGTATATATTTGCGGAGTACCGATGGAGGTTACAGTCGTATTCGAATTGTGCTAACGGTTGCTCTCAATATTTTTATAGTACCGCGGAGTGCAGCCCGTCATTTCGCACTGTAAGGTGTTCTCTGGCATTTTCTATAATCATTATTGTATTTGTCCTCTACTTCCAGTTTCTTATTTAATTTCTTACGTTTTCCTTGCCTCATTAGGCCTAAGAAATAACACCGTAAGTTATCTACTTATATGAATACTTAACATGCCCTCCGCCTAAATTTCTCCTCTGCTATCGCTTTGAAAAATCCGTAACTCATGTGGTCAGAATTTAGTGGAGGACTTCTCATTTCTCCAATACATTCGCATGGTATTTACATATTCTTCCTATATGTCTGTCCTCAAATATCATCCTGTCCTCAGTTATAGTCAACTTTCATAACTATCCTAACGTCCTCCTTCATTTCTCCGTATGTATGTATGAGAGTGCAAATCCTGAAACCTGGACTCTCCCTTCTTTGAGTCTTATTATGCACTATTTCTTTCATGCATGTTTCCTTCTCAGGAAACTTATTTAGTGCAGTGTTGATTATGACACTATTGAGAGTTGGTACCTTTTACTATGGCTGCTAAAATTTGAGCTGGCCTTGGTAAATCATCGTTCAACGCTTATAAACACCACTTCGCGTATAGGGCGTCTCAGAATGCTTCTGAACGCAAGGCCGGTTGGAATGTAATCAGATTTATAAACCTCTTCAGAGAGCGATGCTGATAGCAGGCCAGGTTTAGCTCGCAGAGAGAACGTCATTGTAAATCTACTGCAGGGCTTCCTAGGTTGCTTTAATAAGGTTGATTTATGTCCCAAGGTTTGCGAAGGCGCGGAGGAGCCGGGTATTTTGTGCGGCAAGAGTACATTTATGTACAGGTAGATCTAACGACATGAGATTTGCAGGTTTCCAAGAGCGGCACCACTTCATATACCATCGAACTGAAGCAGGATCAAACTCAGTCACCTTGGGAACAGCTAGCCAACTCTACCTTGCTCAGCAAGAATACTTCATAGAGTGAGGCCTGGCTTTTTCCCCTACCGATCTAAGGAGAGCGCTGATCGATATTCATTGTGTGATTCTAATCGTAAACCAAATTTATGCTCTCATAGGATAAGGTAATACCGATTAAGTGAACCATCGTTGGATGTATTCAATAAAACTGGTACGTTCTTTTAGACGAGAAGACCAAACTCCTGTGGATTATTTCCTGGCGTTAGCAGAACGACAAACTAGTTATACTTCGGCAAACGAAATACATATTGAGCAGCAGAAATAGGAAAGGAGTCCAGCTCAGTAACGCAGATCAGAGACCATACTTGTAAATCACACACGTTTAAAAGGAGACAGAGCAAGATTTGCAATTTTTAGAAAATGGAGCTCATCCCCAACTGAAGTTAGATATCTTGCTGACCAATGGTGCGAAATGCATAGAGGGTGAAAGGAAGTTATCAATCACTACTGATCTGCATTTAGGGCAATCGCCCAGGTGGCAGATTCCATATCTCTTGTATTCTTAGCCTTTTCTTAAATGATTACAAAGAAATTGGAAATTTATTGAACATCTCCCTTGGTAAGTTATTCCAATCCCTAACTCCCCTTCCTATAAACGAATATTTGCCCCAATTTGTCCTCTTGAATTCCAACTTTATCTTCATATTGTGATCTTTCCTACTTTTAAAGACACCATACAAATTTATTCGTCTACTGATGTCCTCCCACGCCATCTCTCCACTGACAGCTCGGAACATACCACTTAGTCGAGCAGACCGTCTCCTTTCTACCAAGTCTTCCCAGCCCAAACTTTGCAAATTTTTTAACGCTACTCTTTTGTCGGAAATCGCCCAGAACAAATCGAGCTGCTTTTCTTTGGATTTTTTCCAGTTTCTGAAACAAGTAATCCTGGTAAGGGTCCTTACATACAATGCAAGCTTTGGGAAAACATGCAGCCAAGTTCATTAGCATATTACCCTCTCAAAAATGGCATTCAGCACCTCAAATTAGATCTCTAAAGAAAACATGAGTCAGAAGTAATTTTCAATTTCTATGGCAAAATTAATTGGATTCCATGACGGATTCATCAGAATCTTAAATTTATCTACAAACAAAAGTTCCTTCAGTCTGTGAGATCCTACAATTGCACATCCCATTGCATACATGGGAAGTAGCGGAAGATGGCTAGAAACCATGCAAGTTGAACAACTAGTGTTTATTTCGTCAAGTGTTTGATCATTCCTGGGAAGACATTTGTTTGAAGATAAAATCAGTAAGGTCAGTCCATACAAGAACTCACGAAATGTGCTGAGCAATACCTTCACATGAAATATCTTATAAGTCAGGACTGCAAATTTCCGTGCGATGAACGATTACAAATGCTAGTTATTTAATATTTCTGCTTATTGAGCGAGTGGCTATGAGTTTTGTACCATGTAGCTGTCAACTGCTTTTCGGGAGAAAGTTGTTACGAACCCCACCGTCGGCAGCCATGGACGTAGTTTCCTGTGGTTTACAATTTTCCTACAAATAAAATGCTAGGATTGTACATTAATTAAATTGCCATTGCTGTTTCCTTCTCACTTGTATCTCTTTCCCATTCCATATTCGAATAAGTACTCTATTTGAGGTTGAGGTCTTCCAAGAACATTATTGCCACGGTGATTCCATCTTCTGACAGAATTGATTGTTCTGTGTCGTTTTATAGCAATTCCGCATTTTCTGGGAGACTTGAATTCAATAGCCATTGCTCCACATAATAGTCGAAGAACTTTTCAGGGTGTTGCTGTGGATGTAGACTCATCCTTATTATATACACTCAGGTGACAGAATCCACACGTATTCCAATTGTAAGTCGGATTTCTCGATTAATCATACACATTTCAGTGAGGCAGACTTCCCGAACCTTTCGCTAGAAACTTTCTGTTAAACGGAGAAAAGCATCTCTGCACTTCTAATCTTCATTATTTGATGCAGGTTACCTAAAATTCGATGTCAGCTTCAGTTGGGACGAATTCTTGTATCTCTAGTTTTTCAACTGTATTGAGCAGTCTGATGTATGTACAAACTGTATTTTTTGGGAAGAAGGGCAAATGCAACAGGCGTTTTATTTGTCTCGGTCCTAGTACTTCAAAGATGTATGGTATATAGTTGTGAAAAACTTTCTTCTGGAACTTTAGGCCTCCCGTCCGTAATAAATTAACTATCTGTTTTGAGGCATTCTCTTCCCTTTGTGCTGTAATTCTCTCAGAGAAAGTTATTACCATTAGTCGCACCTAGAGTGTTTTCGTTTAAATTAATATCTTCTCCATGTTTTGGTTCCTTTTAGACACTCTGTGATTGATTTCGGTGTCAGTACAGGGTTGCTTTAAATTTAAGAATTTCTTTTAGCACTATTTAGGGTTAGTTTTTAACTTTTGACCGTTAATTAGAAAATTTATTTCAGTTAACCAGTTAAATCGACACAGCAAAATATGGCTTCATTCTAAATAAATTAACCAGTGTGTATCGCCTTAAACCAGCGTTCTAAATCATCTGGATAGAGGTCGACATGTATCATCTTACACACACCTTATAAACTTAGGTAGGTTGAGTATTTATTCACTGAAAAGAGTAGCCTGGCCCGAGGGTTTCGAAGCTAGCCCAAGTAAACCATCCAACCTTTACTGACCGCGAATGTTTGACTTCTGTGACTTAGAGGCTGAGCATTTTCCCTGTGCTTGCAATTTCTGTAATTCACAGACAACATGATTCCTTTGCAGGGCGTTTTCTTCTATAGCAAATGTCACGCATCCTCATCGTAGTGTCTGCCATACAAGGTCAACAGCGATACAAAATTATAAAATAATTGTGTATTGGTGTGGAATAAAATGTTATTCCTGAAGAAATTGAATTAATTAGAGCTCTATAAATCATTACTGCAGTGGAGTGCAAATGGTTTATTATTATTATTATTATTATTATTATTATTATTATTATTATTATTATTATTATTATTATTATTATTATTATTATTATTATTATTATTATTAATAATATTAATGTAAATTTTATTAATATATGTACTATTCTTATTTCAACGTAAAAATGCAGGCTACTTATGGTATTTTCTCATTCTGTATAGGGTATGACAATAAGCACACATTATTTACACTAATGTGAAGATAATATGTTATTTCTATGATAGAAATCATTTTATTCAACCATATACAGTACATGTATCATGTGAAACCCACGAGAACAGAACGTACCAGCATTTCTTATATGAAATATTCCAAATGTCCTCCGTTGGCACTGTTACATGCAACAACCCACTGTCGAATTGACACCAGTGCGCCCGAGATTTCTGAGAATGGCTACTGGATATTTGGTAACTGTGGATACAGTATGGTTCTCAAATGCATATCGTCACTGCGCGAGCAATACCCCAAATCTGGCAATGAATTTCTTATCTTTTATTTTCCTTAAGACTGGTCACGCCTCCAAGCTATATATAGATATGCATTCCACGAAAAAAAATCGTCGTGTTTATTTTCCTATGCTTACGTGTAAAGGAAAACGAGTCTTACCGTATTGCACTGTAAGGATGTTTGTTTCGATAATGTATTTATGTATGTATATTTCAGGTTCATTTTCCTTTACACGTTGGTATAGGAAAATTAACACTACCAAAATTGTTGTAATGTGTGACTGGCAGCCGTGACCAGTCTCAAGAAAAGTATTGGTTGGGAGGAGAATTGCCAGAGAAGTGGTACTGCTCGCGCAGCGACGATGTGATATTTTCCAGTGAACGAAAATTCGTATTTATTCCGTTCGAGATATAAAGCAGACCAGTCACTTTTATATCTTTCATCTGAAATGTATCAAAGTAGTACAGTATAGTTGGCTGATAAATCTTCTGCTTTGAACTGTCCACATATTTCCGTTTCCGAGTAGAAATTTGTGATAATGTCAACTCGTTTGTTATTTCAGTTACATTTGATAATGAACTTCAAATTTAATATAGGAAGTGTTTTATGAAACTAAATTAACCAACGTAAATTAAATTTTCTATTTCCTTGTGATATTTGTCATCTTTTTACAAACTCGGCCGTGGTTCAGATCCCAGTCTTTGTGTCAGAGATTTGGATAAAGAAACTCAACGTCCTTGTAGTAAAGATTCCGCTCAGTTTGTATATATTGTGCCTGGCGTAGTGAAATGAAATGAAATGAAATGAAATGAAATGAAATGAAATGAAATGGCGTATGGCTTTTAGTGCCGGTAGTGTCCGAGGACAAGTTCGGCTCGCCAAATGCAGGTCTTTTTATTTGACTCCCATAGGCGACCTGCGCGTTGTGATGAGATTGAAATGATGGTGTAAACGACATATCGTCGTTGTCGGGACGAAACCTCCTACGTGATAATATTTTTGGAGTTATACTGACCCGCAGCACAAACATTATGAAGAGCGAGAATGCCTTGACCATATTCACACAATATTGCACCTTGGATGACAGAACCGTACCGGCCAAAGTTCTAAGCTAAAATATTTCACATAGGAGGTTTTGTCCCTGCAACGACGATATACACCCAGCCCCGTGCCAGTGAAATTAACTAATCATGGTTAAAACTCCCGACCCTGCCGGAAATCGAACCCGGGGCCCCTGTAACCAAAGGCCAGCACGCTAACCATTTAGCCATGGAGCCGGACGCCTGACGTAGTGTGATTAACATTCACCTAGACCTCCAGGCTTGTTTGAGTTTCACCATGGGAATGAATGAAGCCATTTGTATTCTCAGCGAACGCCCAATTCAGTTTCTAAACGTGCATTTGTAAAGCTCCCCCTTAAAGCACCACTCTAACGTGCGTATCGCTTTAAATATAGAAAGTGACGGTAAAGAATGTGATGCATTTTCACATATATATTTCTTGCTGCATGATTCGAGATATCCATTTAAATTTCACGCTCCAGAGCTGGAGTTAGAAGACACTTTAGTTCCATTTTAGGGAGGTAGCCTTTCTGACAGTGACTAATAACATATCCATGCTCTCTCATTGAAGAATCAGACGATAAAAACACATCTATCAATTTGAGAGTGTTTTGCTGTGAGAATGAAACTGTTGAGATAATATATTAAATACATTATACGAAACTGTTACAATTGATATTCTATTGAATGTATGCCAATCATTGTACTATTTACTCTCATTATGTGATATTACTTCATCATCTTCGGGCATACTCGTCACGTACGGTTCATATTGCAGTGCTGTTGTGGATGTATACTCCTTGTTCAAATGCCTCAAATGGTATATCATGTAGAAGAATTCATTCATTTAATACAAATTGGTCATATCTTCTCGTAGATTTGTGTTAGTTATGGTTACAATGTGCGACCTTTTAGGGAAATACCAATTAATTGTTATTATTATCTGATTGAACTATCATCAATACCTCTTAAATAGGAAAGTCTTGTTCATGACCAACATGTATGTTACAAACGTTAAAAGCAACTTGAAACGAATAGGAGTAGAACATAATTGTTGTTAACTTGAGTCAAGAAGGAGACAGTAGCTTGTGAATAAAAGCTTTTTAGCGGAAGTTATAGCACATAACGATTTCTATTGTCTGTGAAGATGGATAAGTGACGCTGGTAATTTTAGATATTGAGTGTTTTAGGCACTTATCTAAACTGCTAATAACTCCGTCGCCTTTAACAACTGCTTCCGGACTATGGTCGTGAGGTTGACATGTAGGTTAAGTACAGAGACATTTCCATAAGTTAATAAGGTGACTGTTGAATGCCACTACAATCGTAATTTGTAATTACTTGTTAATAGTATCATCAACTATCAGTTATTAGCACGTATACTAAACCTATACAATATTGTACATGTATAGTAATGATTTAAAGCGATGTTATAGATTCTGACGAAACATGTCATTCTTTGTTTAGTACTGTGCATTTTTACAGGTATATTACTGTGTTATATGTGCTTTTAGTACTCTAGGCATACTGAAAATCCTTGAAGTTTGGTCAGCTTCGATACCAGGTACTGCACATGTATTTCATTTTAAGATGAAGTGTATGTATTCAAAGGTTAGCCTGGTTTGGAGAACCATCCTGATATTAAAGCTGGGAAAATAGTGTACGTGGATTCCGTATAGCAAGATTTCAAAAAAGGTTGTGGCTACGCTCGCGATGTCAACGGTCTTTTACAACAAAGATATTACTTTTGTTCCGAATGGAAAATTAGTCAATAAATATAAAATATTAGTTCATCCTGGTTGGAAGCTGTAGTCAGAACACCTAAATAAAGGAAAGGCAAAACCTGCTTTATTAATAGTGAATTTAGGACATATTACGTAGAGGAAACACATCGAAGAAGTAATTGTTGAATTTAGAAGGGTATTGTTAAAGTCCCTCGGAATAGTTCTCGAGACGTTAGGTGAAGAATCACGGAAATTATTATTGAGGGTTATAACTAATATTACATTTTGAGGATAAAGAAATAATCAGCTTTATTTAGAAAACGAGTTAAATCTCCTCACACCTAAAAAGGACCGTAACGATGGAGTACATATTATACGAAATTAACATACTAGATGTAAACGTTATATCAGAGAACTATGTTAAATGTAGACGAGTTTAGAAATATAATCAAAATTTGGGATGTGTATAGCACCGTACTAATGAACGGTTGAGTTCTGGAAGAGCACGGACTTCAATTGGTATATGATTGTTTGGCACCGACTTGATAAAAATACATACAAATTAATTTACGGTATATTTTAGATCCTTGAACAATAATTAAATTAGGAAGATGTTATAATTATGTAGTAACCATAGCTTTTTTTCATACGTGCCCCTTCTACAAGCAGAACGATAACACGGTACAATAACACAGTACCGGTACCTCATACTTCGCTTCTATTGCATATCACTAGCAGTAATTTTTTAACCTAAAATATAGCCACTGGTATGCACCTATAACTTTCAGGGGAAATTTAGTAATTAATAACACGAATAAATATGAAAACTGAAATAACTGCATTTAGTTTACATTGGGGGCATACATTTTAGTAGAAAATGAAAAGTACGAGAAAGGCGATGATTGCAAGTTTTGTGAAATAAGAGTATGTGAGTAGTGTAAAATTTACGGAAATTCAGTGTGTTAAGTACCATGTTATCTTAAGCTGTTCTACTTCAAAAACTGGAAGTTCTATTTAAGCAGGACTTCATATAAACCTACGGCAGGACAAAGCAAAATTAAGAATTTTCGAAGACCGTCTCGGTTTTCTAAATATGAATAATTAAATCATGTGCGTCTCTCTGTTGTATATGCATTAGACTTATTGACATTGTGACTGGTGCGGGATCCTCAGTATAGGATTAAAGTAGGTGCAACGGCTATGGAAAAACGTGAATGACTTGCTGCCCTATCCTACAACAATATCAGTGAAAGAAGCTTATACATATGGCTCATTCATATGGTGTAAATAATGGCACACAAAATATAATGAACGCCTTTGCGAACATGAGGTCAATGATTAAAAACAAATTTCTTATTTAACTCTTACTGTTCACTTCGTTGGTGTGAACTATACTTGGGATTATAAAGTGCTCTTACAGTAGAATTTATGCATGATTGTAAAACGTCCTCAAACATATGATCCGAACTCAATGAACATTAATTTCACAATGATTGCAACAATAATTTGCCTGAAGTAGTGCCTGTAACGGGCCGGCCCCGTGGTGTAGGGGTAGCGTGCCTGCCTCTTACTCAGACGCCCCGGGTTCGATTCCCAGCCAGGTCAAGGATGTTTACGTAGACATGAGGGCTGGTTCGAGGTCCACTCGCCCTACGTGATTAGAATTGAGGAGCTATCTGACGGTGAGATAGCAGCTCAGGTCTAGAAAGCCAAGAATAACGGCCGAGAGGATTCGTCGTGCTGACCACACGACACCTCGTAATCTGCAGGCCTTCTGGATGAGCAGCGGTCGCTTGGTAGGCCAAAGCCCTTGAAGGGCTCTAATGCCATGGGGTTTGTTTTTGTTTGTTTTGTGCCTGTAAAGGAACGAGGTTGTAACATATTCAGTGCCTTTCAGAGCAGTACTATCAATATCTCGTCTGCTTACTTCTAAAACCTCGTATGTCCCTATGCACTTCCTACGTATTATTTTCCTTAAGGCTGGCCACGCCTCCCGGCCACATATGGATATGCAGTCCATCAGAACAATTTTCATTGTGATCAATTTCCTATGCTGATGTGTAAAGGAAAATGGATCTTATCATGCTGTACAGTAGGGATGTTGTTTTCATCACGTATTTACGCACTCCTACACTATAATGCATTTAAGGTTCAATTTCCTTTACACATTATCATAGGGAAATGAACACAACGAAAATTGTTCTGATGGGCTGCATATCAATATGTGGCTCGGAGGCGTGACCAGTCTTAAGGGAAATAATGGGTAGATAAAGCATTGTGAGATACGAGGTTTTAGAAGTAAACCGTCGATCTGATGAACTCAAGTAGGAGCTGTTGAAAGAACGACTTTTACACATTAAAATATTGATAACACAGGTTAAACAAGTGGTGAGACACATGATACAAGTGAAAAGTACAAATATTTTGATGCGAATTACCACGATATTGATAATGTGCTATTGAACGCCAAGATAAATCATAAATTCCAAATATTCAGCAAGACACACTGACAGTTCTCATCAACTTCATTGAACCATTTACGAATGAAAACTGGTATTTATCTCGTATGATTTCAGATGAGCCCGAAGACATTTCCTAAGAGAAAAAAATTGTCATCTTATTAAGGCACACACTACTCGCTTCGAATATTCTTTCTCCGCATCTTGAAGTTTTGCCATCTGACGGAAACTAGGCCAATGAAATCAAAGAACTTTATTGAAAGAATGAACATAAAACGCTAGTACAATATTATTCAACCGCTCCGCATTCTCTTTTCCTATGGGATTACCCTGTTCAAATGTGGTTAGTGAATTGTACCACAATATCAGCGAAATTGCAGTGCAGAGTATGTGCCTGCTTCTAGATGTATATCGATGGCCTAGTTCTATTACCACGTATCTCGAAATCTTCTTCCTCCCCATTATTTCCCTTAAGACAGGATAAACTCTTTTCTTGTTAAGGATCACACTACTCGCTTCGTATCCTCTCTCTCCGAGGCTTGATGTTTTGCCAACTGATGGAAATTAGGCCAAACAAAGCAAATAACTTTATGAAAAGGATGAACGTAAAACTTTCCTTTAAGGAACGCTAGTCCAATATCCTTCAACTGCTCTGTGTCCACTTTATCTATATGATTACCCTTATAAAATCTAGTTATTAAATTGTACCACAATGGCAGCAAATTTGCAGGAAGATTATGTGTCTGCCTCTAACTGCAGGAATTAAATTCACTCCCTTACAGCTTAGTCTGGATCGATGCTCTTGAATCGCCAATCCCGCTGCACTTAAATTTCTTTCATCACTGCTTTCGCTTGATGCTGGTACACATAAATGTTTCCTGGCTCGTCTTGACAAACAAGTAAATTTCTCCATTAATAGATGGATTTTATCGATTTAGGAATGTCCTTATTTTTCAAGACTAGCCAGAGAATGTTTATGTATACCTGCATCAAACTAAAGTAGTGAATGAAATTGAAGTACCTCAGGATTAGTGATTCAAGTATGTCGAACCAGTCTGAGCCGCAAGAATGTAGATTTAATTACTATTTTCACATCGATTTGAGTCAACAATAAGCACTGAGCACATACTTTTGCCACTCGGCCTGGCCTGTCCGTTTTACTAAAATTTTACTCGAAATACGTCTACATTTTAAACAAAATGTTTATCGATTGGAGTTTGGTCATTATTTTAATTATATTGTTGCTATGAAGGCACGTATTTATGCGTCTCAAGAAGAAACAATTGGTAATAGCTTACAGTTTATCCTCACTGCTTGCTGATGGATCAAACTGATGTGAAAATATGATTTAAATTCACATTCTTACAGCTCAGACTGGTTCGACGTTCTTGAATCACTAATCCTGCTGCATTTAAATTTCCTTCCCTACTTTCGTTTGATGCTCATATACATAAACATTGTCTGGCTAGTCTTGACAAATAAGGGCGTTTCTGTGCGTAATTTTATCACCATTACAGAAGATAGATAATGTTCACAGATCCATAACATTAGTTTAGTACTTCAGCAGGTGGTTTCTGATTTCACTTTTTCCAGTATCCTCACCTTCAAAGTAGATAAAATCCATCGAGTAATGGAAAAATTCATTAATCTGCCACGAATAGACAAGAAACATTTATATGAAGC
Source organism: Anabrus simplex (assembly GCF_040414725.1). Lineage (NCBI taxonomy): Eukaryota > Metazoa > Arthropoda > Insecta > Orthoptera > Tettigoniidae > Anabrus > Anabrus simplex. Next base: position 1,312,046,728 of record NC_090265.1, on the reverse strand, counting down.
AGCAACAAGTGAAAGCAGTGATGAAAAGAATTTTAATACAACAGGGTTGGTGACTAAAGAGCGTCGAACCAGTGTGAGCTGCAAGAGTGTGGATTTAATTCCCCCAGATCGAGGCAGACACATACTCTCCCTGCAATTTTTCTGCCATTGTGGTACAATTTATTTAGCACATTTGAACAGGGTATACGCATAGGTAAAGAGGATGCGGAGCAATTAAAGAATAATTTACTTGCTTTTCTTGAAGCAAAGGTTTTATGTTCATTCTTTTAATACATTTCTTTGCTTTCTTTGGCCTAATTTATATCAGTTGACGAAATATCAAGACTCGGTGAAAGAATATACGAAGCGAGTAGTGTGTTCCTCAACAAGAAGACAGTCTTTCCTGTTATGAGGGAAATAATGCGGAAGAAGAACATTGTCAGTTACGTGGTATTAGAACTAGGCCATCGATATACTTGCTAAATCATTCAAATCATGTGTATGTTCCAATTTATTAATTCCAATTTCGGGTGTAATTTTCTCGTTATGCCGCAAAACAAACATATATCTTGAAAATTGATATTATTCTTGTCATTCCTGCTGCAGTTCCCATCAAAATTGAACATTTTAGGCACTGTACTTTATCATCATTATAACATAAAAGTCATAATATCACTAGAATACAAACTGATAACTGGACTATCCAAAAAATTAATCCAATTGTAAGTAATATATGCAAAAATTGTTTAGTATGGGACAATGCTATTTACTTTCAGATAAGAACTCGTTGTGGCATCAACTCTCATTACAAAATGATAATTAACCCATGGGGATTCCTATAGTGATACCAGTGTTGCAGTAATCCATCAATACAACCAACTGCCTGCCATTCATCTGGATGATATATTGTACCAGGTATCTAGATGTATAAAACAAAGTATGAAACAAGTAACCATGCTGTGATATAAACAGCTCTGCTTTTCATACATATAATTATCATAAACTAGTTAACTCGCCATATTTCTCGTAGATACCTTACCTAAAATACTAATCAATAAAATATGTCCTTATTTTTTAATTCTGTAATTACCGATATCTTATAAAATGTTTTCATGATGACACACTCGCATCGCACCATGTCGGTAGGTAGATAGCAGATCCAATGAAGCATTGTTTATAGTTTTATGCCATCACTAGTTGCTGGAATTGCCCTCTCCTTCAGTACAGGTGCGTCCTTGCCCATCGGGATATCCAATCCAGAAACAATTCTCTCACATAAATACTTGAGATATTTGACCAGCTTACAGATTTGTTCTGAATACTGATCATTTCTTCGTCCTGGTTGAAGTGTCCTGGAAAAATGTCACCGGAAAACTTCATTTTCTTCATCGCTCCCAAATAAATTTTCTAAATTCCTCACAAGGATGATGGTACTGTAATCTAGAAACTCATGCGGGAACACCTCTCCCACTGGAATTAGTTCTCAAAAGGTGTCAAAAGTTTCAGTTTTGAACATTTCTGCCTTGTGCACGTACGGCTCTGCATACAGTCTGATGCAGAACACTTCAACTCTCCCCTAGTTTCTAGAAACGTGCTGAACAATACTGGCTCATATTTCTCACTATGCGTGACAGCAAGTAAGACAAAGTGGAGAGTTACATTCTGAATCGCACTCCTACAGTATGATGTATTTAAGGTTCATTTATCCTTTACATGTAAATATAGGAAAATTAACACAGCGAAAATTGTTCTGATGGACTGCATTCCCATATGCGGTTGGGGGACGAGACCAGTATTAAGGGAAAAATGGATAGGAATAGCATTGTCAGATACGTGGTATTAGAAGTAGGCCATCGACGAACATCGTAGATTATTCAAATTATATGCATATTCTAATTAGTTGATTCCAATTTCGGGTGTCGTCTTCTCTTTATGCCTAAAGAAAAAATAAATATCTTAAAAATTGATGTTATTATTATCATTCATATCATTCATCAATCATAGTATCACTATAATCCAAATTGATAACTGGACAACCCAACATATTAATGCAACTGTAAGTAATATCACAAAAGAATTAAGCACGGTACGGTGATTACTCACTTTAAGCAAAGAACTTAAACTCTCATTGCAAAATGGTAAAAAATGTTGGGGCTTCGATTTCCTATAGTGATATCCTTTGATGCAGTAATCCATCAATACAATTGCCTACCATTCATCAGAATAATATAGAGTTTTCTAGTTGTATAAAACAAAGTACGAAACACATAACCATATTGTGATCGGAAACAGCTGTGGTTTTCATACATATAATTATCCTCAACTAATTAACTCACCACATTTCCAGTAGATACCTGCCCTAAAATACTAATCAATGAAATATGTCTTTATATTTTATTCTGCCTTTCCGAAATCATATATTAATTTTTAATTTGGCCCCAGTGGAACCCGGTAATAGGTTTTATATACTTTAAGCTATTATTGCTTGCTTTTTCTTAAGGCGAATACATGAAAGCCTTCACTGCAACAGTTTAATTTATAAAATTGACCACAATCCATTCCATAAGCATTTGATTAAATGCAGACATATATCGTGTAAAATGCTAGACAAACGGGCAGGCGAGGCCGAGTGAGTAACTAAAACTTATTACCGGGCTCCACTAGAAGAAAAATGAAAACACAAATAATCGTCACTACAACACTGTCATCAAAGCAGTATCGCTGTGTGCATCTGAATGCCTTATCCTGTCAGAGAAATATTTGCTTGCGGATTTAGAGAGGAAGGAAATAAAGATCCTACACACCATATTTGGCCCAAACTACAAAAATGGTATCTACATTAGAAAATCCAGAGGTATAATCTAATATAGAGAAGATCACGGACACAATGCGTAAAGGCAGAGTTCGCTTCTACGGTCATATACGACGGACGATCGACTCTCGATGGACGAAACCTATCTTCAGTATATTTGACTCAAAACCGAAAACGGAAATGGAATTGTACGTTAATGTCAAGAGAGACCTTAAACAACTGGTCCTACAAGCAAAAGATGTACAAGACCAAAATCTTTTCACAGCAGCCATCAAGACTGTTGGGACTTTCCGAGACGAAAAACGGGCAACTGGTGCTAAATGGACAGAAGAACGTCGTGCTAATGAAGACGATGTGGATCAAGCGAAAAATGAACAAGTAGCAGAATGAAAAGTGAGGCTTATCGTGGTCCCTAGTTGGCCGATTAATGAAGTTGAATGAATGAAACTATCAAAAATAATGGAAATAACAAATAATCGAGGCATGACTCGAACTGTAAGTTAGGTGACGCAAGACTTTAGACTAAATCCTATTAAGATACCACCGACTTGATACATTTATCATGCACTTTATCCTATACGGTGCCTTGAAAATAAAAGATTTATCACTAATCTTCTAACTTAGGCAAAATAAAATATCTCCAAAACACTTCCCGACCTTACGTATATTCATTAAGTAAAATTAAGAAGTGTTAATCATTCGCTTTCTTTCATTGGAACGATATCGAGGTGGCAATGATCTCACATCCATTTAATGACGCATGGTGCTGAAACACCGTTCCGTTTTACAACACTTAAGAGTTTTGAAGTTTATGGTTGAAGTGTGTAAATGTATTGGAATTAGCACTGTTATTTATGTTTATGGAAGTCGGCTCGTACAGCTGGAGCTATAATAGTCCGTCCCAATGAAATTACTTAGTAATTTAGACCATTCTAAATAGACTTTCAAAGAAATTATGCGATATGATGAACGTCATATTTACTTCGGTGTGTGAAATGAGCTGCATCTTCAATTACTCAGCTGAGCTACTCCTGATGATACTGAATATATGCGTTATCGCATAATGGGTATGAGTTTCTAATTGAGGCGTATCAGTTTAATCGACTACTGATTTATGTTCCAATGGGGTAAAACTTGCCATTATTTTTCTGCATTTCCATGCCTTTCTCACGATAATAGCTGAGATCAAATTTGGACTTCTTGTGCTAATTTCGTTTATGAAATAATACAATTACTGAGGAGATCGTACTTTTATTTTGTGAAATCGTGTGGGCTACTTGGTTTAGTTTCCCAAGGCACGTAGTACTGATGTTGTGTGAATAGAATGGAGCTATCAACAGTGAATAATAATCCTGATTTGGATTACGATACATCCAAGGAAGTAAGAGATCGATAAGCAAGGCGAATTTTATCAAGCATTTACTTTATTCGGAAACAGACTTTTCTAATAACGTTGTATGATCTCAGTTAAGAAAAGAGTTGTAATAATTTCCACCATAAAATTAGTTTCCTTTAAAGGACCAAATTGGATTGTTAGTTATAGTTTACTTAATGCAAAGGGACTATAATGATTTAATGATTGCATCTTTTAGACTTAACATGTTTTACTATTCCTTTCTTGAACCTCAATGCCTTCGCACACCCAATACCGATCCTGAGAGAGTCGTTGTAACGGGTTCAACACACATGGTGGGGAAATCAAAATTCTGGACGAAGGAATTTACACGGGTTTTCAGGTTTTCTCAAATAATCTCTTCCTGTTCATTTCAAAGAAATATTATGCAATTCCTTCCATTTAAAAGTTAAAAAGTGAATCAGAAAAAGTATCAAATTTGTATTTCTTTTAGAGGAATATATAAATGTTTCATCTTAGGGTTGGGGTTTTAGGTCAATATATCAATGGTCCATAGCTTTTTGTTGGATGTTCAGGAATACAAATATCTTGAAAATCTTCAAGAAACTGTTAGTCCAGCTATTTTCAATATTGGAGACCAGCGTCGTTGACACCAACAAAATAGCTGATTGTAAGAAGGGTTGCTTTCCGCTGGTCTGTCCCTTAATGACCATTTTCTTATGGTGTCATTTGCAAACAAAAAATGTACAGCCATAATGAAGCCTTCCAAAATATTCATGTTCTAAAGTAAACTTTAATCACATTATTGCGTCCCATAATATTACCAAATGTGAATACCAAAAATTAATGTTATAACCGATTAGGATATCGTTTTGGTTCCGAATGAGGCTTACTCGAACATAAAAGTAAAATCATCTCCAAGTATAATTAAAATTTGCTGTGGTGCTGAACTTAGATTATGCATATCTCTGTCACAGAAAATTATTGAAGTTCTAACATTTTTATGGCTCATTTTTACGTTCACATTTTGCTCAAAGTAGTATTTGTGTATAGTATTTTATAAGAATTTATTTTGTGTTAAATTTCTATTACCAGAGTTTTAATTTTCACGCTGCATATGTTGTATCTTCCTTCATTGTAAAATAAAATAATTGAAGACTGGATGACTTTTAAACTGACTTTCTGAATAATTAATTGCAGTTCAAAGATAATTAGGGCATTGTGTCCTCTAAAGAGTTGAAGTTCCTTACGGTAATTATAACCAACGAGCGAAATAAGCCCAAGTAATAAAAAGTTTTTGGTCTTTTCTGCCGTGAAATACGCTCGAAGGAACTTGGTAGCTGGAAGAGACATATTTGAGGATTAATGTTTCTCCCTTTGTTTCGTAGAGCAGCAGGAAACAGGACTCGAACCAACCAAAAGAAGTGCAAAGGAGAGAATATGAACACGCAAGATTAAGTACCATAATTACCATGAATCGCCTTTCTCCCGGTCACACTTCGCAGTAAGACAGCCGTCCTTGTCACCAAGTGTATACTTTCGTTCAAATATTAGGATGAAAATATATTATTTACTCCATAAAATACGTGGTATTGTCTCATAACCCTCAATATGTATATATATATATAATTTTGTTGTGTTCATTTTCCTATCCTAAGGAGTAAAGGATAATGGACTTTACATACACTATATTCCAGGAGTGTGTAAATGTGTCAGGTGAACATACATTCCTAAAGTACGGTACGGTAAGGTTCATTTTCCTGTACGGAGCAGGATAGGAAAATGAACACAAGGAAAGTCGTTCCGATGTTCTGCATATCCATATGTGGCTGAGAGGTGTAACCAGTCTTAAAGGAGAAAATTTGTAAGAAGAATATTGTCACATTCGTGGTTTTGGCTCCACAAGGACGGTATATAAATAAAATCATCACGTAATATTATTACCATTACTACTATTGTTATATTATTATTATTATTATTATTATTATTATTATTATTATTATTATTATTATTATTATTATTATTATTATTATTATTATCATTATTATTATTATTATAGTATAAAATTTGGTATTCCTGACAGCATTACTAATTGCGTTGACATGTTCTCTATTTGAAGTCAACTCCTTAGAGGTGGTTTTATTTCAGAATATTCATCCTACTGTTTAATGAATGGAAGGAGGACATTTCCGCTTGATAGGTGCTTGCGCCACACCCGTTATTGTGCCGTCATCACGTCCCCGTCCCTGATAACATCTGACGCTCGACGGTGTCACCTGCCGTCCCCTCGGAGCGTTAAAGTAGGGAGCATACAATTTAAAAATAAATTGACTGGCATTCGCATAAAAAAGGCATATAGTTTTAAAGTACATTATGAACCGCGCTCAAGGGGAGAGAGGAGTGGTGTTTCTGCTTCTGACATCCTCTATTGTTCTTCATATGTTTTTTCGACGCTATCTCCTTTGTCATTTCACGCGCTTTTGTATCTAAGTAGCATTTAACCTGAAATCCGAGAGGCAGGTTTTGTTTTTTCTCCAACAAGAGAAGTTAAACTCCCATTTTCTGTCTCTATCTCAACTGTACTGTTCTTTTATGAAGTTCAGCGCACGTTCAAATGACCAAGATTATCTCACGGTCAGAGCTAGTGTATTGGTAAACTGGCTGGCTTTAACAAGTGAACTATTATTTAACTGGGCATGTTCAACAAACATCATCAACTAATGTTGGAAACTATCGAGTTAACGTACTGCAACGTGACCGTACGTTGTAGAAAATAAACCCAAATGTTAGAGAAATAAGACCAAGACATGGCTGGAATTTAAGCTGACAAAAATACTCTCTTGAGTTGAAGGAGATATGAAATTTCCTGTTTCACCAATGATAAAACTGCCAAATGAATATAATTACTTGTATTCATCTGCAGGTAGACTTTTGACTGCCGGGAGAGTTGGCCGTCCGGTTAGGGGCGCGCGGCTGTGAGCTTGCATCCGGGAGATACTGGGTTCGAATCACACTGTCGGCAGCCCTGAAGATGGTTTTCCGTGGTTTCGCATTTTCACACCAGACAAATGCTGGGGCAGTACCTTAATTAAGGCCGCGGCCGCTTCCTTCAAACTCCTAAGCATTTCCTACCCCATTGTCGCCATAAGACCTACCTGTGTCGGTGCGACGTAAAACCACTAGTAGTAGACTTTTGACTTTTAGGGTTGATTTGTACAAATGTTCTAAATTCACAAGTGTCAGTTATCATTATGATTAGAATAAGATTTACAACTTAACTTGTTTTCACAGTGCTGTATTTCAATTACCTTCATTACCTTTGTGTTCGATCATACAATGTTATGCTAATAACATGCACCGTTACTGTATCTAAATAATACACACCAAACTATGTCCGATATCGATTAATATCGAACGCGGAACCATCATCGAGCCTTGAAAACAGCAAGAGCAAGAATCCAAAATGTCAATGTGACACTGATTTCAAATCACTAACACTGCCAAAAATTGCGGCAGACACCTTGAATGTTAGTTGCAAAAGTCAAGGACGATGTATGAAACGTTCTATGTGCGTCATTTTTTTTTATCTGGTGGATATGATTTAACCTCTTCAGGCACAAAATCATACTAAATGAAACAAAAATTATTTTAAATTATAGCAACCAAAATTAGCTGGTTAATTGAAGCGGAAAAAGCATGCTCAGTTCACTTTGAAAGAGAGTAGTTCGATTCCCTGTCAGGAAGCCAAAACATTTCAGAAACGAGATTTGAACTTCAGGAGAAGCACATGGCTCTGAGGTTTACACAGCCTCAGTGACATGCTCGTACGCTGAGCGTCCCCGTTGTTTTTGTGTGTTTAATTGTTCTATAATAACTTTAACGCAGGGCAGGTACTTTCTTTAGCCAGTTACTAGTGTTTCTTCATAGGTCGTTGTGCTGTCCAACAGTAATTACTTAAACTAGCAACGTATACTTTACAAACCAGTCCGTACGTTCCGTCTTACCTGCGTGTGATGTGACTTCCCAGTTCCCTACCACGAACCCCTCACCTATCGCCCCTGACATTCAATTAGACCATACGCTAACATACGCGGGTAGTGTGAGTGGGTTTCTGAATCAGTGGTACTGTTGTGCCGAAGTGTCAGTGTTTCCGCGCGTTTGAATTACTTTTGTGGTGTAGCAAAGTGTTATTCATTTCATAACAACGATTGGCATTCCTGAAATATTAGATTTATTAAGCATGTTACGTTAAGACCTCTATCAAATACCAATCTAGTTGGCCGTGCGATTAGGGACGGTCAGGTGTGAGCTTGTATTCGGGAGATAGTGGGTTGCAACCCCACTGCCGGCATCCCTGAAGATGGCTTTCCGTGGTTTCCCATTTCCACACCATGCAAATGCTGTGGTTGTACCTTAATGAAAACACGGCCGATTCCTTTCCATTCTTAGCCCTTTCCTACTTCATAGTCGCCATAAGACCTATCTGTGTCGGTGAGACGTAAAGAAACTAGTAACACAAAGAAAAAACTCTATCAAATTACACTAATGAAGAACGACGCGAGTTTAAAGTGGAAGGGCCTACTCCAAAATTAAAAATGAAGGAGCTTAACACAGACCAATAGGTAAATTTCAATCGTCGTAGTATGAGAGGTTCTCCTGGCTTATCAGCAGTTGTGAAAAAAGCAAAATATGTTGCTACCTTTGCATCATATTCGATGAAAAATTGTTAGATTGGTGTACACCAGACATATTTCAAGTAAACTTACTAAAATACAATCAAACATCAAGAATCAAAGGTGAATTTGTTAGATACTGAGAAATTTTAGCTCCTCGGAACACATCGGTTTAAGCATGTTATTTTACATAAACCGCATGTCTTCAGACAAATAAGCATAATTAACAGGTAATATCAAATAGTCAGTTTTTGGGTGTATAATTCTAAACAATCACTTTTCTCTAAACAATAAATGCCGTTAGGTGCCCACGGAGATGATGACGTATTAAATAACAGGGGCAATTATTTAGAACTTTTAAGTTTATTTGCTCAGAATGAATGGTTTTGGCGAGACAATTTACAGCCTGCACCAACAAAGGGATTTCATTAGAGATTCAAAATGAAATTGATGAGATAATAACTTCTGTTGTTAAGGAAGAAATTAAGTCTGATATTTAATAGTGCTATCTTGTTTTAGTATAAGCCAACGAGACCGTAGACGCGTCTTGCAACAGCCAAATATGCATCATTTTCGAGTACTGTGTTCAAGATACGATTAAAGAAAATGTCGTAGATTTTTGCGATGTCTCAAGTGATAAAATCAGCGCAGGCATGTCAGGTATCATTCGTATGTTTTTTTACTAGTAGCTTCACGTCGCACCGACACAGATAGGTCTTATGGCGACGGTGGGATAGGAAAGGCTGCCGACATTGGCATTCGAACCCACTATCTCCCGGATGCAAGCTCACAGCAGCACGCTCCTAACCGCACAGCCAACTCGCCAGGTCGTATGGTTTGGAAGAGTCGAATATAGATAAAAGTAAAGTAATTACCCTGGTTTACTGGGTAATAGCAGGCCAGCAAAGGGGTTTACAAAATACTGTAAAGTGGTTTAGCCCTCACGCGATCTTTATTCACTGCTACCTACACCAGTTGAATCTAGTGCTTTTATATGTTTCGAAAACAAGAAAACACGTACGTTTATTTATTTTTGATTTAACGGCGTTTCAGTGTGTTTATTCCAGCGGGTCGTCCAAGCGCACTCTATTGTTTCCTGAAAAGGAATTTAAGGTGCCGCAGTTCTGTTTTACTAGATGGACCTTTCACTCGAGGGCCGTCATAACTGTATTAATTTCAAGGAATTGTATCATGATTATAACGCAAATGTCGACGAAGAACATTTTCACCGGGACTACAATCGTGGAAGAAGACTGATTAAGTAAAAAGATGACGCAAATGTTTTGTGCCTTGTGTGCGTTGCGAGGTATGCTTTATTCACATCGACGCTTTGTTAACATTTCTGCAGTCAGCAGTTAATATAACTTGGCATAATAAACTACAAGTTGCAAATTGCAAATATAAAAACCCTAATGCCGAAGGCTTCCATTAATGAGTGTATGAACAATTTCGTCGTATTTAATGAGAATATAAGTACGATTTTAAGTGCACAAACACGAGATTCAATTATATGGGTGAGTCACACGTTTAACCGGAAGAGGCTGTAAGTTCAATCAAGACTTCACTTATGCAAGGTCCAATGACGAGAATCAATTGTAGAAATCTCAAGATTCGTATCAAGGAATAGCATGCAAGTAGTGTCGTAGAGATTCATTTTGAAGTCTAGATTTATATATAGTCCGCCTCTGTGGTGTAGTGGTTAGTGTGATTAGCTGCCTCCCCTAGAGGACCTGATTCGATTCCCGGCTCTGCCACGAGTGTGTCAAAAGTGTTACGAGGGCTGAAACGGGGTCCACTCAGCCTCGGGAGGTCAACTGAGTAAAGGTGGGTTCGAATCCCACCTCATCCATCCTGGAAGTGGCTTTCCGTGGTTTCCCCACTTCAGCAGCCAAATGCTGGGATGGTACCTAACTTAAGGCCACGGCCGCTTCCTTCCCTATTCCCTGTCTACCCCGTCCAATCATCCCATCCTCCGCAAAGCCCCTGTTCAACATAGCAGGTGAGGCTGTCTGGGCGAGGTACTGGTCATCCTCCCCAGTTGTATCCCCCGACCCAGAGTCTGAAGCTCCAGGACACTGCCCCTGAGGCAGTAGAGGTGGGATCCCTCGCTGAGTCCGAGGGAAAAACTACCCTGGACTGTTAACAGATTAAGATGATGAAGGAGAAGTAGAAGAAGGAGATGATGATGATTTAAATATATAATTGCTAAATTATCCCGAAGATTTTTAGCATCATACCCAGTAACCTAAATAATCTAAAGTATAAAATTACCTACATTGTACAGATTGTCACCGATTATTGTTATTTACTGGCGTTAGTAAAATATTATTCTCTTAATTAATACGCATTTTATGTGTACTTGTCTTCAAGACAATTTGAATGAACTAAATCATTATGAAGAACTGAAGATCAAGAGGTGCTGTCCGCAGTCAGCTGTAGTGGCACGACCTGGTAGTGAAAACGGAGGATCAGAAATGATACTCAAGTAGTCCAGGTGGCATGAATTCAAAAGTCTTCAGCTGTGGTTACAAAATATTTATATTAAACATTTATAATCTGATGCCTTCAGTACGTCACACCTCACACTGTTCCATTTTTTGTACGTCACCATTTCATAATAAATATCAAAGTAGCTTTTATACCTACGAAACCTCTCTTGGAATAAACTCAGTTATCATATACATGATTAAACTGATCTTTATAGTGTTTATATACCTTATAAAATGTGTAACCTTATGTTAAACTGAGGGCTATCTGGCCTTAACCTTGCCATAAACTAAAATTCAGATCAAATCTCCTCTCCAGCTGCCATTAACTCTATTTTTATAATAAATGTACAGTATGTGTTTCTTCGTGTGTGCAGTGCCGCCCAGTATCGTGGATCGTGAGACGAGTACGGATATGGTAGTGCGTGAGGCAGCCAACGTCACCCTCAATTGTAAGGCGGTAGGCTACCCCGAGCCCTATGTTATGTGGAGGAGAGAGGATGGCGAGGATATCAACTATAACGGCGAAAATGGTAAGTCACATTTCATGCTCTCTTTCAGTACACTACTGACTTCAAAGTGATCTTGTCTTGATGGTGAAATGCATCATAAGTAACGAGATGAATGTAAACTTGTTTTTGTTCTGTATTGTGCTCCTTACCTATGCTTAACTGCGAACCGAAGAATTTATACAGTACAGGAAGATACAGATGACATAGAAGTTCTAATATAATTTCCCTGGTTCACTTCTTAACGCAAAAGGACGATAACGGTGCCGTAGTCGATTGTGACCTTGCTTCATGCTCTACTCTTTCCTACCCGAGTTGCCTTGTTCAATTTTTGTTCTTTTGCAGCACTCGTTGTACCGGATGTGTGATGAAGTTGCTCCTCTTCCCAACTTCCACGGACCGTTGCTTTCTTTAGCTATTGCTCTCATTCTTCAAGGAGTCACCCATCATCTTCTTCCTAAGAGCAGTAATTATACGGTGAGCCTCGCCTCTGTGGAAAATAATGAGGATGTGATTCTGTAGGTTCTAAACAAGTTAGCAAAGCCAAGATATGGTCTATTTTATTACCGTCCCTGTATTACAAATGCACGTGCTGCGAACACAGCAATTGCGAACCCAGGCCTCTATCTGACGATGCCTGAAACTGACAGTCCTTAGTAATATTCATAACCTACAGTAGGTCACAATTTAAGCGTAAGTGTGAATAGTGGGTGTATACGAGATTTTCGTACCGCAATCTGTGGGCAGGCTGTTGATTGTGTGTTTGTCCAGTCTACACTAGGCTGGCCGAACAACAACGTCACAGCAGTTGTTCGAAGTGACTACCGCCGGCAGCACATAAACTTTAAAGCACCATCGGTTGTAGAGAACAACGTTTCTTACCGCACCTGTAAACGTTGATGATTGATATTGCCTACAGAATTGCGTATAGGCTATGATTGAGAAAGTCTTCACGGAAACGAACTTCCGGGACATGGATTGTTTCACTCATAAAATTCCAGCGAAATTAATCCAAAGTGGTTAAATCAGGGGAGGGGACAGGCCGATGTTCCATTTTGGTAAATTCATCTTCCTGGAAAGTTCACGATCAGCCATTGACGAACATCGCGGGAGTGATTGGTAGGTGCACGGTCATGTTGAAACCACATCCGAGTGCGTACATTGAGAGGAATCTCCTCCAACAACTTCGGCAATATCTCTCCAAGAAAGTGAAGATAGTGTTTACTTTTTTGTTTTTGCTAGTTGCTTTACGTCGCACCGACACAGATAGGTCTTATGGCGACGATGGGACAGGAAATGGCTAGGAGTGGAAAGGAAGCGGCCGTGTCCTTAATTAAGGTACAGCCCCAGCATTTGCCTGGTGTGAAAATGGGAAACCACGGAAAACCATTTTCAGGGCTGCCGACAGTGGGGTTCGAACCTACTATCTCCCGAATACTGGATACTGGCCGCACTTAAGCGACTGCAGCTATCGAGCTCGGTGACAGTGTTTACTAGAGAAGTAATTTTCATATAAGGGAGGAAAAGGCTCTGAGAATATATATAAATAAAAGTGCACAGATGTATTTCTGTAAACATTTTATTAAGGTTTAAAACATTTACATAATCTTCTTTACTCCATTTAATACTGGTTTCTTGTAATTAATAAAGATGTTATATTGGATTGTACACAATACTTCGATGTTTTTGACAGCATGTCGCTGGCGCTGTGATTTTAGCAGATCCTTATGGAGGCTACAACTAAAACATTTTTTTCTTTCCCAGTCCGTTTACCTATTTAGTATTAAAAGCTTCATTTTTTGTCGGTATTGACTCAAGCTTTTCAATGCTTGGTAAAGCTAAAAAATAGGTGGAACCTTTAGCTTTACCAAGCATTGTAAAATACAGTCCGTTTACCGCCCAGGGTTGGCTTTTCCCTCGGACTCAGCGAGGGAGCCCACCTCCACTGCCTGAAGGCCGGTGTCCTGGAGCGTGAGACTTTGGGTCAGGGGAATATAACTCGGGAAGGGGACTAGTACCTCACCTTCTATGCTGAACAGAGGGCTTGTGGGGGATGGGAAGATTGGAAGGGTAGACGAGGAAGAGGGAAGGAAGCAGCCGTGGCCTTAAGGTAGGTACCATCCCGGCATTTATCTGGAGAAGAAGTGGTAAACCACGGATAACCACTTCGAGGATGGCTGAGGTGGATATCGAAACCCCTCTACTCAGTTGGCCACTCGAGGCTGAGTGGACTCCGTTCCAGCCCTCGCACCACTATTAAAATTTCGTAGCAGAGTCGGGAATCAAACCCGAGCCTCCGGTCAGGGCAGCTAATCGCACTAACCACTTCACCACAGAGGCGGTCGTATCTAAATTATACCGACGGAAAATCAGGGATGCTCTTCGTGTTATATGAAGAAAGACTGCGCAATCGGATTGGCGAAGGAAACGTTTTATTTTTTAGAAAATGGTGTTACATTTTAACTTCCGGGCGCGCGATTCAAATTGACGAATTCGCCGTAGTATTTGCTGTTCCAGAAGGCAAATCGATGCCCGCTGCTGCGCTACGGGGAAGGAAGCGAAGGTAGAGTTTATGTTAAACGGGGAGAGAAATAATGTTCCGAACGAATGCCCAAGTTTCTTTAGATTTAATTCGAATCTGTCGTTAGCAAATCCATAAAGGTTGTCCCTAACACACATCAACTTATTCCGCTGCTCCTCCTTTTCCATGTCTTCCTTTTCTTCTTCCAAAAAAATGAACCAAAACAGGCAAATATTTGTTGCCATGCAGTGCAAAAAGTTTCAACTATAGGTCTTTGTTAAGCAATTGTAGGTGGATATGCTCGATGGTTGCTGCATCTGTAAAGTCTAGGACACATATGAAGCGTTTGATTTTATAAAATTGTTCATATCGATGGCCTAGAATGAAAACCTCGTATCTCACAAAGTTCTTCCTACCCATTATTTCCCTTAAGACTGGTCGCGCCTCCCAGCCACACATGAATATGCAGTCCATCAGAACAATGTTCCTTGTGTTCTTTTTTCTATGCCGACGTGTGAAGGAAAATGAACCTTACCGTACCGCACTATAGGAAAGTATGTCTGCGTGACGTATTTACTAACTCCTAGAGATAATTTTTATAAGGTTAATTTTCCTTTACGCGTCAGCATAGGAAAATAAACCCAACGAACATTGTTCTGATAGACTGCATATCCAAATGTGGCTGGGAGGCGTGACCAGTCTTAAGGGAAATAATGGATAGGAAGAACTTTTTGAGATACGAGGTATTCAATCTAGGCCATCGATATGCGGAAACTGCGCATGTTATCCAAGTACCAAAACTTGTAGTGACAGGAAATTGTGGAAGGTGGAACCCAATCACTTTTTGGTGCATAACTTGATGATTGGGAGCCTTTACGAGAATATTTTTCAGGGCAGAAATTAAGTCTCTCACCCTGCTGTAATTCTCCCTGATACTTTCACATACACGGTGTAGTCGATGTGAAATATATGTCACATGGCTGAGGTAGGAGTAGGTGACTAAAGTCGAAAGCATGTAGCGTGCATGATTAGTCACCACAAGCCTGACATTTTCGTATTGTATGCCCCTGGCCGTTAAAAAGCCTAGGTTTCACCCATACCCGAGATAATGGAAATACCAACACATGGAAACAATACCTTCGCAGTTCGTCAGTAGTTTCGCCTAAAATGAATCTCACCTCATGTTTGCCGAACACCTCTTTTATTTTTTAAAGATGTTATCATAAATTGGCTGCATGCTTTTTTCTCGGAGTACTCTCATCCGGTGTTAACTTTTGTGTGTACTTCTCAAGGAATTATTTTAATGCAGGATCGTTTATTTTGCGGAATGGAATTCTTCTCTGGATTAATGCCATGGCATGATCCACAAAGAACTCGTGCAATCATCGCTGATTTTTGTCCGGCTCCATGGCTGAACGGTTAGCGTGCTGGCATTTGGTCACAGAGGTCCCGGGTTCGATTCCCGACAGGGTCGGGAATTTTAACCATCA
This sequence comes from Anabrus simplex, assembly GCF_040414725.1. Classification (NCBI taxonomy): domain Eukaryota; kingdom Metazoa; phylum Arthropoda; class Insecta; order Orthoptera; family Tettigoniidae; genus Anabrus; species Anabrus simplex. Next base: position 1,312,030,904 of record NC_090265.1, on the reverse strand, counting down.
TTGGTTAATTTCCCTGGCACGGAGAGTGGGTGTATGTGTTGTCTTCATCATCATTTCATCCTTATCACGACGCGCAGGTCGCCTGCGAGAGTCAAATCAAAAGACCTGCACCTGGCGAGCCGAACCCGTCCTGGGATCTCCCGGCACTAAAAGCCATACGACATTTTATTTCTTTTTTTTATCGCTGTTTTTCAGATCCTGAAGCGAAGTTTGTTTAGGTTCCGACTTGCAAAGTACAATGTTTTATAATAATTATGTTTGCTGTACTGGATACGGTAGTTTATTCTGTTTCTTTGGTGTTTGAAAACGACTACAATATTTACTCGTAGACGGAACATCGAAGAGTGATGCCATCTGTTCCGATAAACGGCGTCTTGAATTCTTCTGAAAGTGCATGCATCTCCTCTTTCTTAATTTTAGGCATAATTTGTGTTGTGAAATATACGTTCTTGTCCGGAATAGTAAATCACTAACATGGCCAACAAGAGAGTACACAGTGGATGGGAATAACCATTAAATTCGTGATATTATCAATTAAGCTTATTTTAAACTGTTGCAGCATCCTATTTAAATTTAAATTTTATTTCACAGCTGCAGATTGGCCTTCTTGCTGGTGGTTTCTATAAATCAAACTTTAATGTTTATTTCTTGGCTATTTTTGACTTCTGATTAAAATAAAATTTAAAAATCCGTTCATGAAGAGAAGAAAAATATGTCTGATTTATTTTAAAACGCAGATAAAAGTGGGGGAAAAAGTGCTGAAGTATGAAATAAAAGGGGAAACATGTCAAAATTTAAGGTATTACAAGAGGGTGAAAAAGATGCAACAAAATATGTATATTTCGCTTCATTTCATGTCCCCAAATACATGTATTTATCTATCTGTATGAAAATAGATATATTTCTGGAAAGGTCATTGACCAACATTCCTCTTACTAATGATCACCGTGGGACGTCCTTCCAGTACATATGGTCCAATCAAAGTATCCCTCCAAGTATTAACTAAAAAACATTCCTAGTTTGTGCAACATGGCTATAGCTTCCAAAGTAGTCAAATTCAAGTTCACCTGTTTTGCTTGTTAGAGTCAATGCAATGCGCGTTCTCTTCGAACATTGATAAACTATAATTAACAAACGATGTTAGTATACTGAACCATACTTCTTGGCTTACTGTCCTCTTAATCATCGCCCTGTTCACCTCGCTGCGTCGTTTTGCGAAACAGGTCTTATTAAATGTTCCATAAAATTAATTGATTAATTCAATTATAAATATACGTGAATCGGCATGCTATCATTTAACACAGTTGTACGGAAACAAATGACGTATTTAATTTCGTGAAACCTTTAGGTACTGTGTCTTTAGTATATAGGTGTAAATAAAGGAACTAATTTAAATGAGTCAGTGGATGTTTCCGGTTTAGCCAATTTTTCTCTCTTCGATTTTATCGTAATTTTAAAAACAATGTTATTGTTTTATAATTATAATCATCATATTGTTCATACTCTAACTGCTGATACTACCACCCTATATTTCCTGAAATTATGAAACCAGTGATTTATTATCTAAATTGAAATAGTTAAATGCACTCTGTTATAACCAGTGCTAGTGTGTGAAATATAGCGCCTCAAGTTCATGAGATGGATCCTGGAAAATGTAGTCGGATTTTTGGGGGGTTGTGTCGTTCGATCTAAGCATGTATATGATCTCTGGTAGGGGCTTCCTTGCTGTGGCAGCTTGGTTCACCAGGAAGGACATGGGTCATTCATAGCCTGTATGGAAATGACTTTATCGTTTTCCTCTGCTACAAGATCTCGGGGATGTATTTGGTGGTAATCCAACAAATCAAAATAGTTTAAAGCGAAAGAAAGTGTTTATTCAGTTTGTATACCGCAAGAGGAAGATAGGCCATTTTAAGTTTTGTTCGAAAGATTAATAAAAAAAATTCGAAACATAGTGAAAGCCAGTAGTGATATATAGTAATCTAGAGCAATTTTGTTACTTTCATTGATCTGTCTCAGTCTTATCATTGGCTTTGACAACATGAAAATGACTGAGGTATGAACGATGCTAGTAATGCCATTCCTTATGCAATGATTCCCTGCTATGAATGGTGTGAAAATGTTGCTCATAGGATCAGTTAGTGCATGCATTGTTGACTGGCAGCCTGCTTTGCAGACTGATATGTAAGAGCAACTTCTGGCCCAGTGTGGAAATTAACGGGAAACAGCCCCACTCCTCTTTTCCATAATACGCCTCTTCAGAGATACCTAGGCCATCTATGACAGCTAACTGTGGAGCTGTCAAGGATCCAACCATACTTCGGGTTGAGGTCTGAATATACATCAAGTAATTCATTAACACTGTTAGTAATAAGCTCGGAAACAATGGGATAAATAATATTTATATGTATTATTAAACGAAATATTTAGAGAGCATATTGATATTGTAAGAAATTTTATTAGGTCCGCAATACTTGATTACCTTGATATTCGAACATTAAGTCATTTTCCAGTGAAATCAACAATGCGCTGCGAGAAAGAGTATCATCGTATGTTATCTTAAGGTTAGTGGTATAAAGAACTAACACAATTATAACTTTGATGTTGATGTTGAGATCTGTACTAAATTTTAACACTTAGAATATACACATCACAACTTTTAAAATTATGTTTTCTTCAAATGAATTTAAGTCTAGTGGTAACCAGGGATTATTCGGTGGACACAGCTACTGAGCTCTCATTATACTCAACGTAGAATACAGTTGGTATAATCCTTCACACGTAATAAGTATCATTATCATTGTTTGAAATTAGTGAATAGGAAGAAAGGAAACACTTGTTTCAATTCCCTGTGTATGCATATCCTTTCTGTTCGAATCAAAACAGAGAGTAAATGGTATCAGAGAAGTAGAATCCCCTCTAGTTGAGTCCAGCAGTGTATCTCCAACCAACGGGAGGCCCGTGTCGTTTGGACAGGAAGCTGCGACCAGGGAAAGCTTGCATTCGATCAAATCCAATCGCTTCACTCATCCTGCCTGTCCACACGGTTGACTCTCAATACCTTTCAGCAGTGCCGCAAATAGCCAAATAAATCACTCTAGCATGTTCAACACCCTAGCACATCACAAGTAATTTCCTCATGAATCTTATAAAAATAATACGTCTATAAAATATGTATATATCGTCGCTTAAGAAACAATAGCGTGTATGTGACAATGCCCTTCCTACCTGTTATTTGCCGTTAGACTGTTCGCGCCTCCCAGCCACATATGGATACGCAATTTTCGTTATGTTCATTTTTGTATGTGGATGAATAAAGGAAATTGAACCTTAAATACACTGCGCTATAGGAGTGCTGAAATACGTCATGCACACATCCTTTCCTAGAGTACGGTACGATAAAGAAGTTAGGCTTCTTGGCAGAATTGCCGGCATAGTGCTCTTTGGTTCAGAGTGACTCCGCGTTCGATTCTCAGCCGGTTCGTAGATTTTGACCTTAAATAAATTCCTTGGGCTCGGAAACTATGTCTTCCTCACATATTACAAAATGATAATGACAGATAGTTCACTGTTGGTGTTATTAAGGAGTGTATTAACATGTTGCCACACTCCGAGGCACAGGCTGTATTGCTCTTAGGGATTTCACAAAAAAGCTTGGCTTATTATGTTCGTTGGCTTTTGTAATACTGCGTTTTACAATTTCGCTGAAGAGCGCAAGCCATATCGTCGCTCGACCGGTAAAAGGTTGTATCCCACAATACTCTTCCTATCCATTATTCTCCCAAAGACTGGTCACGCATCCCAGCCACATATGGATACGCGGTCCATCAGAACAATATCCGTTGTGTTCGTTTTCCTATGTCGACCATTAAACGAAAATGAACCTTACATGCATTGTACACTAGGAGTGCGTAAATACGTAATGCGAACGTACATTCCTACAGTGCGGTACTGTAAGGTTCGTTTTCCTTTACACATCCGCATAGGAAAATGAACACAACAAAATTTGTTCTGATGGACTGCATATCCATACGTGGCTGGGAGGCGTGACCAGTCTTAAGGAGAATAATTGATAGAAAGAGCTTTGTGGAATACAACGTTTTACCGGTCGAGCAACGATATTATAGCAAAGCTAACGTTTTCTGCTTTAAAGACGAACCGACGTTTTTCTACAATAATACCCTGGGACGTATACCGGATGACTCACCTGCCTTTATTTCTTCGGTGTAAGTATATGGCTTGAGATACGTTTACTCGTTGCTGACAAATAAACAATAAGGGGACGATAATTAACTAAAGCATAGAACGATAAAATGAACACTCAGGTGATTTCAGTATCAAAACTGATGACAGTAGAATTATTTCTATGCATGTATTTCAATCCTACTACATGATCCGTAAGAATTAAGACCAATAGCGCTCATCACCACATACCACGTTCAATTGCACAATTTTTACCATGCAATATGCTCCTTACAGACGCCTGGATGATATTCATGTCATATCGTCGTTGCCGGGGAAAAACCTCCTATGTGATAGTATTTTTGAGATATACTAACCCGCACCACATACATTATGAAGAGAGAGAATGCCTTGACAATATTCACACAAACCTTAGATGACAGAACCTTGCCGGCCAAAGTTCTAAGCTAAAATAGAGGTTTAGTCCGGGCAGCGACGATAAGCTGTGACTCCTGACTTTCTGAGCGGATTGTTCTTAATTGCATTATGTGCAACTCCTCCGTTATTATCAAACGACAGCGGTGCTCTCCGAAGGACATCGTTTCACCCTGGCACCTCTAAACCCTTTCGAAACGTACCCGAAAACGGTAATATTCGTCCATGCAATTGTTCATTGCATATGCATTGAGCTTCTAATTTATGTATGTCTTGCTTCTCCGTCAAGTAAAATCATACTTACGTTCTCATCACATTTCGCGTAGTGGTTGCCTGTACAATAACTATAACTCAAATGTACAGACACTGTCCTGACCCTCTTATATTCTTACGTTATAAAATTAAAAAAAACCTTCTATGTGTAAGTGCGACGTTAAACCACTACCGAAAATAAAATAAACAGTCAGATTTTCCTTCCATCAACCACAGTGTGTTGAATCATTCCCCTCTTAATGCCTTATGCTGGTAACCATTCTCAATGAATGGAGTAAGTCGCTCAAAGAAAAAAAAATGAAGAAGCGTAAGTATATCTACGCATGCGGTAGTCCATCCACGCGGTTTATACGCTCCTGAAAACAGTTTCGCTGTATGTATAACGTTTTTCGATTGTTCTGGAAAATTTAATTACTTAATGTAAGGTATTCAGGTTCTCGCTAGCTCTTGCCGGGCTGAGTGGTTCAGACGGTAGGTCGCTGGCCTTCTGATCCCAATTGGCAGCTTCGATCCGGACTTGGTCCGGTGGTATTTGAAGGTGCTGAAATGCGTCAGCCCTGTAGCAGTAGATATACTGGCACGTAAAAGAACTCCTACGGGACAAAGTTCCGGCACCTCGGCTTCTCCGAAGACCGCCAACAGTAGGCCTAGTTAGTGGGACGTAAAAACAATTACTTATTAAGTTATTATGATCGCATTAGATCTGACTAATCCGCACAACTCAGGAATACACATGTCGCCTGCAATTAGGTTTATCTCTCCTACACCGAGCTCAATAGCTGCAGTCGCTTAAGTGCGGCCAGTATCCAGTATTCGGGAGATAGTAGGTTCGAACCCCACTGTCGGCAGCCCTGAAAATGGTTTTCCGTAGTTTCCCATTTTCACACCAGGCAAATGCTAGGGCTGTGCCATAATTAAGGCCACGGCCGCTTCCTTCCCGGTCCTAGCCCTTCCCTGTCCCATCGTCGTCATAAGACCTATCTGTGTCGGTGCGACGTAAAGCAACTAGCAAAAACAAACTGTCTCTCCTAGGTTTGTAGTAGTATCCACAGCTGACAATTTCCTATATGTGATAAGTGGCTTAGACGGCTAAGTCATAGCTAGACATAGAGAGATCAGAACATAGCGAGTTTGATTCCCGTCCATCGCATATGACATACTTACAGTAGCTTAACAAATCATAGATTTGGCACGACATCTGATACCAAAGCGCACACAAGAATATGAACAGAAAGAATATTTCAAATATACTTACCTTTTTACAAGGTCCTAGTCGTGCATCAAATGTATCAAAGTGAAATTAAGTCACGCCAGAAGGAGGTCAAGTGGATCAGGGAGACTTTATAGAAACGAGAAAATGCAGCTGATCTGAAACGGGAAGACCAATTTAAGGATTAATTTTTGAGTAGAATACAATCTTAGGCAATATAAATATATATTGCACCTGTCCAGGGCTCTAGTGCATAATGATTTATTTTGAGTCTGAAACGCGATGGCTGAATGGATTGTCTTGGAAGAGATAACACCGTAATCGGTCCCATCACCCTACTTGACTAGTATGCACGGCCAAGCTCGTGAACATACGGGTCAATAGTCTGTCCGTAAAAATGGGCACTAAAATAATGTTGCAAGAAGTAGGGGAATTTAATTGTGAGAGTAATGCGACTTCACTACCAAATGACAAGAATGGTTTTCCTTACTTTAAGACACATACTTTAATAAACTGAGAACACGTGTTAAATTCCGCGCGAAAGATATGCTTTGAAATGTATACATAGAAAAATATATGACTGACTCATGATAAGCGAATCAATGTCTTTCAGTCTCTGCCTGACTCTGCATTCTTCACTTCCTAACTTCATAACATCAAAAGGGCGTCCCTTTTGAGATTAATTAACATTCGCTGACACTCATTATATAACACACTGTGATAAATTAAACAAACACAGTTAATGAAAATATCTTACAACGGTTCATTATTCTTATATCATGATTTTATGTCGAACGATTTACAGACAGCGGACCCCCAGCAACTTTATTTATATAGATAGGCATGGACACGTCTAGAAGTACAGACCTTTATTTCGAGAGTTACTGCTTTGAAACTCTACGACATATCTACAAACGGACTTCACCATCAGACGTGTCTTGCAGTGTTCTACATGGTTGGTCCTATGACATCTTCTCGTACCTCCTATATTGATGGGCTTGATTGACTTAGAGTCATTTAGTGGGGTGAAAATTTGCATAGTTTTCACATACTACTTTAAATTTTTGATACTCATGTGACAGCTAGAATAATAAAATTTGGCTATCATAAGGCCACTGGTATGGCAATATGCGTGTCGAATGTCATGACTCTATCTTTCCTATAAGTGTGCCAAACGATAACATATACAGTACGTGTAAAAGGTACAAAATTAACTTAGCTCGAGAAATTCAGTTCTATTTAATGTACACTGACTGACAGAGCAAATGCAACACCAAGAAGGAGTGGTCAGAACTTTATGCCAATTGCAGGGTAGACTGACGTCACTGAGGTGTGCTCATGATCTGAAATGCGCCGCTGTGCTGCGCACGTAGCGAACGATAAATGGGACACGGCGTTGGCGAATGGCCCACTTCGTACCGTGATTTCTCAGCCGACAGTCATTGTAGAACGTGTTGTCTTGTGCCATATGACACGTGTATAGCTAAGAATGCCAGGCCGCCGTCAACGGAGGCATTTCCAGCAGACAGACGACTTTACGAGGGGTATGGTGATCGGGCTGAGAAGGGCAGGCTGGTCGCTTCGTCAAATAGCAGCCGATACCCATAGGGATGTGTCCACGGTGCAGCGCCTGTGGCGAAGATGGTTGGCGCAGGGACATGTGGCACGTGCGAGGGGTCCAGGCGCAGCCCGAGTGACGTCAGCACGCGAGGATCGGCGCATCCGCCGCCAAGCGGTGGCAGCCCCGCACGCCACGTCAACCGCCATTCTTCACCATGTGCAAGACACCCTGGCTGTTCCAATATCGACCAGAACAATTTCCCGTCGATTGGTTGAAGGAGGCCTGCACTCCCGGCGTCCGCTCAGAAGACTACCATTGACTCCACAGCATAGACGTGCACGCCTGGCATGGTGCCGGGCTAAAGCGACTTGGATGAGGGAATGGCGGAACGTCGTGTTCTCCGATGAGTCACGCTTCTGTTCTGTCAGTGATAGTCACCGCAGACGCGTGTGGCGTCGGCGTGGAGAAAGGTCAAATCCGGCCGTAACTGTGGAGCGCCCTACCGCTAGACAACGCGGCATCATGGTTTGGGGCGCTATTGCGTATAATTCCACGTCACCTCTAGTGCGTATTCAAGGCACGTTAAATGCCCACCGCTACGTGCAGCATGTGCTGCTCCCGGTGGCACTCCCGTACCTTCAGGGGCTGCCCAATGCTCTGTTTCAGCAGGATAATGCCCGCCCACACACTGCTCGCATCTCCCAACAGGCTCTACGAGGTGTACAGATGCTTCCGTGGCCAGCGTACTCTCCGGATCTCTCACCAATCGAACACGTGTGGGATCTCATTGGACGCCGTTTGCAAACTCTGCCCCAGCCTCGTACGGACGACCAACTGTGGCAAATGGTTGACAGAGAATGGAGAACCATCCCTCAGGACACTATCCGCACTCTTAGTGACTCTGTACCTCGACGTGTTTCTGCGTGCATAGCCGCTCGCGGTGGTCCTACATCCTACTGAGTCGATTCCGTGCGCATTGTGTAACCTGCATATCGGTTTGAAATAAACATCAATTATTCGTCCGTGCCGTCTCTGTTTTTTCCCCAACTTTCATCCCTTTCGAACCACTCCTCCTTGGTGTTGCATTTGCTCTGTCAGTCAGTGTATAAGGGATGTAGATACGACAAGAAGTCATAGGCCGAAAGTTGTAGATCTCTCCAAATTGAAACGCGATTGTGCCTTCTCTTTCGTGATACGACTTACCGTTCAGCCACCAATTATCCCGAAACGAAGGTCTGAACCGTCGTTAAAATTGCATCCATATTTCGATATTTTCCGGGGCCAAAAGTCATACATTTACATTGCATAGAATATTTCCTCAAAGAAGAGAGAGTCCAGGTTTTGGGATTAGCACATGTATACATACGGAGTAATTAGGGAAGAAAATAATGCAGTTATTTAAGTTGAAATTTATAGAAAATAGGTTTATAACTGAGGACGGCCGGATGGGACATATATGCAAATACCAAGTAAATGCATTGGAAAATCAAATGCCCTTCAATAAATTATGCTGGTATGAGTTATGGATATAAGAAAGCGGTAACAGAGGAGACATTTAGGCGCAGGGATTATTATGTAAACAGATAAGATGACTAATGGTGTTACTTAAGCTATTCGAGGATGGTTATAACCTCCAACGATATTTTGCCAATATATTGCAGAATGGCCGATTGGCGCCACTCTTGCTTTCTACCCAAGGAACAATCACAAATTTACAAGAATGATGACGAAAATGGCAATACGCTACTTCCCTGCTGGAAAGCAGTCAGATACGCTGCCATGGTAACCTGTAAGTTCGTTGTCGGTCTGTCGGTCACTCAATTCAGAGCATGATGCCCGCAGAAAATAGTAATTTTCTCTATCATTTGAAGAATAAGGTAAATTATGAACATAACGGCAGTTGTTTATAATAAAGAGACGTTTCATAAAAGGTACACCTAGTTTACAGAATATCAATAGTATAAGATAAATTGGTGGAAAATCGTTCTGGTTTTCTTATAAACCCCCCGTCTATTCAAAGATTTTAAAATGGCATGCATATGAAAACGTTCCGCGGGATGACCAGATCCTTAGAAGCAGGTTCTTGAAGTGTGACACCCTGGGTTGCCCTCTTCCTATTTTCACGGTAATTTCTCCCTCAACGATGTTAGAAATGAATTCCTCATGCCGCAGAATGTGAGCAATAAATTTTATTTTCCGTTTTTATGTTCCATTTTCTTCCTGTCGCTCTGCACACTTCTGTATTGCTCTTCATGTCAGCACAACTTATCATCTGCACTCTCCTACAGATCCACATTTCAATTGTCTCTAGTCTTCTTTTCCTGCTCCCAAGAAAATGGCACAATACAAAGGTTTTTGTAAAGGCCTTCCGAGTTTGAATATCTATATGTTTGTTGGCCAGCAGATGCTTTTTATCTTGGAAGCCCCGTTTTGCCATTGCTACCCTTTTCCTGACTTCTGAGACGCTCCGATTATCACTCGTGATTATGGTCCCTAGGTAGCAAAACTCTTTTACCTGTTCAATTTTATCAGGGTCAATTCTGATGTGCGTTATATGCGTTTTCTTGGATTTACATGTTGTCATGGTTTTGGTTTTCTTCACATTAATTTTGAGATTCCATTTGCCTAAATTTTCTGCTATGTTGGTCATTCTTTGCATGCTAGCAGAAATAGGAAAAAGTATCAGGAGACGGCTGGCTATGGGACTCAAATCACTCAGCATCCGATTGTAGCTAACATGCCGTAATAGCACGCTACTGAGAATTGCGCATTAAGAAACAATACCATAACTTGGACACAACTATCCACCCTTGAGGATACGAGTGCGATCCCAATCCGGGCGATGTACTTTTACACTAACAACTGCATTCTCATGGCACGGGGACTAAGTACTTCTATCATCTTCAAACTTGTACGAATGACACTCACCACCACCACATTAATATGCAGCATTTATTTTCTAATGGTTGGCGTCAAGGAGGGCATCCAGAGAGACCTATTATTTAGAACTAAACAGGCATATTCCACCATTCAGACCTTATTCACTATTTTCAATTTTATACATAAACTAGAAATTTTTAGTCATGAATTGTGGAGAAATAACCAGTTAAATCGGTAAATATCATACAACCCCTGACCCCACAGAAGAAAACGGGATAAAACGGGTGTAATGGAAAAAATCCAAGTGCTATAGCTGCTCGTTTTTCACCAAGTCATTTCGGGTTTCATTGCCGGTCAAAGCATATGGAATTTACGGAAGGAAATGCCACATTTTATGGGTGGGATACCACATAATATGGAGATCCCGTGAATTATGATCACAAAAGTAAAGTTCACGTAAAACTCTAAGAGTAGTTTACCGTTTCCAATAGGAAAATGAGAACAATGGCAAAACATTTGTATACCTTTTGGAACTACATGTGTGTTGGATATAGAGTGGAACATTCTCTAGTAGTAGTAATAGGCGACATTCCAGAAACTGTAAACAAGTTCAGTCATCGTATGGCGTAATACCGCAGGTCCTGTGATAATGTCTCCCAACATCCTTATACAAACATTAATGGAAAGCTTAACTTGGTGGTGGGATGAGGATTGTTCTCCGACCACGCGTGAGTTTTGTGAAAATTAAAGATGCCACTCCTCGTAAACGAAGCCTCTCGGCAAAATGTGATTAATGAATTCTTCGTGTTGACGTCGGACCCATTCCCAAACGGCCATCCGTAGAGCATAAATCCTTTTCGATAGCTACTGAACACGTCAGACATGTCAGACTATGAGCTCGGACAGACAAACTCTCACTGAAAGGGACTAAATGAAGGGATGGGAAGACTTGAGGGTGAAGAGACCATCTGATTGACTGTTCCGAGCTGTTAGTAGAGAGGTGGTTTGGATTCACATTATTTCGACGATTATACTTGAGCTGAGTTTTTGAAGTAAGAAAATTCATAACTATGAAGATAAATCTGGTCTTTAAGAGGGCAATATTGGAGGAAATATTCGTTTATAAGAGAGGAATTAGGGATCTATCTGTTTCGATGTGACGTAAAGCAAATTATAGAAAGAATATGTTATTTTCTTTACGTCCCAGTGACTACTTTTACGGTATTCGAAGACGATGAGGTGCCGAAATTTAGTCCCGCAGGAGTTCTTTTCCGTGCCGGTAAAACTACTGAACCGAGGCTGACGTATTTGTGCACCTTCAAATACCACCGGGCTGAGCCAGGTTCGAACCTGACAAGTTGAGGTCAGAAGGCCAGCGCCTCAACCGTCTGAGCCACTCAGCCCGACCTACACCACTGATAGGCAATTTGCCACCTGGCGACAGTCCTAAATACAGATCTGTGGGACCTAACTGAATGATTGATATTTACGTAGGAAAGATAAAGAATGAAAATAAAGTTGGGATTCGTGAGGACAAATTGGGACAAATACTCATTTATAGGAAGAGGAAACGGAGTGGAATAATTCATCAAGGGAGATGTTGAATAACGTTTTAGCTTCTTCAATTAAGAAAAGTGCAGGTAAACAAATGAAAGGAAATCGTTACCTGGGCGACGGTATTAAATGCAGATCAATGGTCACTGATTCACTGTACGCTGATATGGAGAATTTCTTCGTGGAAATCGTTCAGCATACATCTCCACTGCTGCACGAGCATTCTGTCCTACTTCGTCGTAAATTAAAATCATCTCCAAATATTACCTCTATGTGAACTCTGCAATCACACACCAGTATTTCCCGGATTTTAAACATTACGCCATAGTTTTCTCCACCCCTCCCTACGAGGCTGCCTACCTCGTATCATCGTAGCTGCGTTGCAGCATTTTCTTTGCTACGCTTAAAGTCTAGGGCCCTATTTAAAAAAGGCATATCCGCATATCGATGGCTTTCTTTTAAAACCTCGTATGTCCAAATCTTCTTCCTGCCCATTATATACCTTAAGACTGGTCACGCCTCCCGGTCATATATTTGTATGCAGTCCATCAGAATAATTTTCGCTGTGTTCATTTTCCTTTGCTAATGTCTAAAAGAAAATGGACCTTACCGTACCGTATTGTAGGGATATTGATTGCATGGCAAATTTACACACTCCTACAGTATAATGTGCTTAAGGTTCATTTTCCTTCGGTCCCACGCTCTGGGGTACGTGACGTCAGCCACACGTGTCAACGGCGGAAGAATCTCAAGTCATTTTTGTGAACTATTTCAAAGCGCGTGTACATGGCGTGATCCAAGCCAAGTCAAAATATATAGTGCCTATCAAAGGAGGTCAATCATCTCGCAAATCGAACCCGTAAAAATTTTAAATGTCCATGAACAATACCGCCAGAAATGTAGCAAGCATGTAGTCACTTTCAAAACCTTTGAAATTACAGTTTAGGTAAGTCAGAAAATTTATAGAAATTTTCTTGGCGGCAAAGGGAGAGATCCGAAGAGAGGGGGTAACTGCTATAAATATGAAGGGACGCCATGCCGAAGTCTCCTTCTCCGGCATTTGTGATACAAAGCGGACGAAAAATTGTTGAGCTGCTCTGCGAAATCAAACCAACAAAAGCAGACTGAGTTCAACTGCAGATTTTAGCCATTATGGCTAGGTCTTGACTCCATGAGGAGATAGTTTTCTTGAGTGAAATAATTGTACCAGATAGGACGGTCAAAGTACTGAATAAATTCTAATGTGATTAAGTAATTCGTGTGCCGAAATAATTATAGTCCATCGTGTGCGCCCAGCAAACAAGTGAAGGGTATTTTCTTTTTTTATGCTTTATTCCAGGAAACCTGAAGAAACATAATGGTTTTAAAGCCATGAATGTAAAAATGGCTAAATAAAATGCCAGGGTCGCAGGTGAGCCCTATGACGAACACTGGCTTGACTACTTGTGGTAGGTGACTTTCCATCTTACTACCTCTTATATCTTGTCTCATGATCTCAAAAACTGTATTTGAATGGGGATATACGACGCAGTGGTCATCCCTACTAAGTTTTGTAAATGTGAGAATACGACTAAAAGAGTCATTTGTTTTATTTTCCACTTGGATAAATTTTTGAAGTCTTGCGAGTGCCGTATAATGTTGTAAAAAGTAATTGAATAGGGTTTCGAAGTGATATCACGTCCCATGTAGATCGTCATCCGTGTGAGTGTACTGCCTATATTTTGTGAGGTCAAATTAAGATGTTCATTCGACGTAAAATTTTTCTGTCTGCAATTTGACATTAATAATAATAATCCATGGTCACTCATTTTCAATCGAGTGGAAGCGCGCTGTCGGGTGAGAACCTAGGGTGATGAATTTGGTCACGGAGAGAAACGTTTTTTCTATGCCCATTTTAAACTGTGTCTGACTGACAATAAAAAGATCTAGTAGAATGTTTCAGTCATTTTGTTCATAAAAATCAAGTTATTAAATACGATCTCATTTATGCGAGGTTATTCATGAGTAATGCATTGTGCCATATTAGACGTCGAGATTTCTAGTAACTATTTTATTCCAGTTCTTTGTCGATGATAATTGTGGAGCTGGGAAACAGGGGTTAGTTTTGTTGTTATGAGATTTGTGAATCAGGTTGGACCTGTCATTGAAGCCGGGACACGGAAGCCCGAGGAATGTTTTATATGAGTTGAGATGAGATGTGCGAATCAGGTTAGAGTCCTGTCATTGAAGCCGGGACATGATAGCCCGAGGAATATTTTATAATGTTGAGAATGGAAAGAAATTCATAGAAATCCATAGCGGTATTAATAGGCGACGCGTATAATTAGTGTGGGCATCTTGAAGCATAATCTGTGCCTTTTTTTGGTTAGAATATCGTATTTGTTTAATTATGTCGGCAGAGTTTAAAGGGAGCATTTTGAGAAGTCAGTCAGGTAGAACGAACCGGGTGTTTCATGTAACTGCCAAGCGAACTTGGGGGGTGAGAGGCCTCAACTGTGGTAACGGGACAGGCGTGGAATTAAGATTGTATTGTATTTCTCGGCCAGGGAGAACGTTAAAATGCTGGATTTAGTTGAAATTCATAGCCGGTAATGATATGAGTATTGTGAAATACTGTAATTGGGGACGTAATGAACATTTGAAATCACGAACTTTGAGTATAAGGAACAGAGTAACCAAAGTCAGGGTTGTCCAAAATATAGAGCGATGGTTGTGATGATCGGTTTGTCTGTGAGGGGTGTGCAAAATTCATAAATGGTAATGACGAGATATGACATCGCAATTATATGGCGAGTTGTTTGGTTTGTACGTAGATTCATAGGATATCCAAGTTTTAATAATGGTTAGGACTAGATTAGATTTTAAAGTGTGAAATCACGAGACAAGATATATAACTGGACATGAATTATGTAACAATTCTTTTCCAGCCAGATAAACATCGCAATATTGAATTTACATCACAGCTGCGTAGAAATTTGTGAAGAAACCAGAGTCCGCGGAGATAAGATTTGTTGTTCGTTAACATTTCGTCAAATCATTTAAATTTATTTAATTATTAAATTCAGTGAAACCGCATTTTGAAATAACTTTAATGAAGCGAATAACTTGGAGATGCATTCTGGAAATTTTAGTTTGTTTTCTGGGGAATAAAAAAATAAAGTAACGATTAAAGGGACATATCCGAAGGAAATGGATTTTACTGCCACAAAGTTTGTGAGCGCAGTGAATGTGCTGGGATAGTAAAGTGGAAACTTTGGTCATCAACCGATGTAACTTAATTGTGTTTAGCCTTCAGCCTAGAAACTTGGATGGTCAGGGGGTCATCAACCTCGGTGACTTAGATTAGGGCCATATGCCATTGTAGCATCATTTCCTTGCGGTCATCATCCACAATGACTTTAAAGTAACTTAGAAGATTAGATGTCGGTCCATGACATAGACGCAGGTCACATCGATTCAATTAAGGGTCCATGCCGTAGAACCAGTGTGTGGCACACACCGATTGGACGGCCTTAATCATACCCAGAGTCCAGAGTTCGTGTTATGAGGGCTGGACCATAACGAATCACTATGATGGTACATGTGGTCTCACATGGAAGCCGAATTTAAGGATTTCCAGACTTTCCTTTCTTAAATGATTAATAATTGAGACAATGGTTTCTAGTATGAATGCCCGTCAGGCAGTTACGTTAAAGTCTCACACCAGTGTTCTGACGTTTATGTAAAAATGATTGTGGTGTCCAGTGGACACAATTGACTTCTATGACACCTTTGACATATCTGATTGCTTCAGAATTTTCCTGAATAAATAGGAATCTTTTAAATAGACCTTTCATTCCAGTACATAGATTAGAATTACTGAACCCTACCTTTACCTCAGCAAGTGACGAAGAACCCGATACGACCCAAGAGACAGATCTCATGAACTTTGCTGATAGGTAAGGAAGGTAGGTATCCCTCAATATGGACCTGAAGGGTTCAATATATAGATATATTTTCTCTTATGTGCGAACGATTATGTAAGATTTTTGAATGAAATGACAAATATAATGAACTCTGTATATATTTTACATCTCTTGGCAACACAAGAAGTCTCCCCTGATCAAGGACAGTGCTTCCAGTGTCGCAGACGGATAATGACCCTTTCCACAACTACCATTTCCTTCTTTCTGACAATTCCAATCCATAAGCAACAACATAAGTAGAATCAGGCAGTCTTTGCCAGAATAATGTTCCAAGCAATCAGTGGCAGTGTACAAGTATTGCCTAGTTACGTGCGTCGACGTACAACGATCATTTTCAGCGTATAAATTAATTCTGTCCATCAACAGAAAGTCATTGACCGCTGAAAATATTGGAAAACTATTAATAACCTACTACCATGAATCATTTTACAAGGAATGACACATGTCTATCAATTTAACACTGAATTAAAATTAAATAATGCGTTTGGTAAGTGTGTTTTGTTTTATTTCAAGTGCATATTTTCGTGCATATTTTCAAAATTTTTAGTGCATATGTGCATGCATATTTTTGGAGATTTTAGTGCATATGAATTCGGGCCCTGGTCATAACCTTTGAATTTTTATTGCTAAACGCATCGGGATACGTAATAAATTACAAATAATCATTTGTCGTTACACTTATTCCTAAGTGTTTGTACAATCCATCGTCTTGAGATTCTGGCCATTTATATCGCTGATTTCTTTTTGATAAAATAGCATGAGAGTGCAGGTTGCAGATATGAAACTTGCAACGATGTCATCTTCTTTCCAAGATCTACTATTCGTGTTAACTTTGTACATCAGTTACCTATAACCTATAACCTGTAAAAGGTCTCTCTAAATCGCTGATTCCATAACATCCTCCCAAAGACGATGTCAGTGACAAAACTTTTAGTTAACTATAGAAAAGGAAGAATACGAAACAATAAAATGTTAATGAATCTTAAGTGACAGGCAGGATAACACTGTACAGAAAGACGGAATGGGGCACGCTAATGGACAAGACGGAATCAATTTTAAGAAAACGAAACAGTAAAATGTTGATGAAAATTAAGTGACAAGCAGGATTCTACTATGCATCAAGAGTGAATGGAATACAGTAATGAACATAGGGAACCATGAACTGTACTGAGGTAGAGGAGTGGTGTGTCTGATAACTGAGAAGGTAAAGCTACACCACTCACTTTCGCTTCCCTACTCGTGTGACTTACCTTGGCTCACCTCAGCCCCCTGGATGAGTGGGGAAATGCCGTCCAGATGTCACTTTCACGGATATTCAATCAAATGTTGCTCAGCTTGCCGATTTAACTAGTTATTTCGCCACAGTTCATGACCACAAATTTCCAGTTTATGAACAAAATAGTGGATGAGGTCTCATTGATGAAATATGCCTGTTTACATCTAAATAATTCGTCTCTCCAGAATAGGTGCTAACTTCCTGAAATACTCGAAAGTTCGCCCGAAAGCTACTTTCTGAGCCCTTGTTAAATTATAAAGTGAACCTTTAAAATTCATTTAAATGTAACTTATCTTATGACAAATGTGACCTAGCAGCCAAACAATACAAGGAAATATGTTTCCACAAAACTGACCTATAAGTATAAAAACGATGTTTAGGTGCTATCTTGAGTTTATATATTTTAGCTTTCTAGTTTTTTTTCAATTTACCGTATCATAATGTTAATAGCAAATTTCAACTTTTCGTCCAATAGCACTTTGCCATAGGCTATCGAGTTTCGCTGACGTAATAATAATAAAAAATGAAATCTGACTTTATTAGCAGCCATCTTAAATTTGATGTTTTAACTTTATCAAATGGTGGATGAGAGTTTAAGACAGACTGACACTTATTAGCGCTTCACTTAAAAGTTTCAATGAAATACGCTCAGCCGTTTTGTTGCAAAGGAATTAAGTCTTTGTCCAAACAGTTAATCATGTTTTGGAACGTCCACCATTTTTTCCCGAGATCGCAGATATCAGTTGAATGTTACTGGTAAACATTTCTACGGGTATAAATGACAACAATAAAAAATTGATTTAGCCGTTTGTCTGTGAAAAGCGAACAAGATCAGAAAAAGTAATAAAATCGGTTTTTGGATCCTCCAGCATTTTCTTAGATGGCGGATGACAGTTATATTGCTGAAAGCCTCTCTATAACAACGGAAAAAAATTTCATTGAAATCGACTAGGCTGTTTTATTGTGAAAAGTGAGCAAAGTTAGATCTGACAGCGTAACAAACTTAGAGGCGGAGATTTGGAAGCTACCGGTGCTTAATTCACCAAACGTAAAGATAAAGTTAAATTACTTGATTCTAAGCCATGAACAGAGGAAAGTATTAGTTTATTTATAGGATGATCGGAGAAGGAGTAGCCTCGGTATATAGTCAGTAGAGGAGTAAGAAGAAAAATCGCAATACACGACAAACAAACCTCTGCAACCATCTGGGAACAGATATTAATTAATTTTATAAAATCAGAAATTCGTCCTACAGTAAATACGTAAATCTTCATTGTACTCTATACTTTTCTACTGTTGAGTGTCCAGTGCAAGTTGTTGTGAATTAACTAACCGTCTCTACAACCCTCTATTTAGAACTAGCTCCATGACCTCGTTTTATTCCTCTCTTGCTACCGCTAAATCATTAACAACCTAGTATAACCGCTGTCACCGTGTTCTCCCTCTGATTCTCTTGCCCTCCATGTCCGATTCTATTATTTTTCTAGGTAACCTATACACTTACAGTCACCTTATGACCCCATTACCGAATGTGGTTTATGTGTACACTTTCATACATCGAGTACATTCATAATTAAGCCTTTCTCTTTTAATTCCGTGAACTCTCTAGCCAAAATCCCCACCTATTTGAACCCAGCATTCATTCACGCATACCTTCATGTATGATACTTCCATTTTAAATAAAATATCCAGAGTCAACCCAGCTCTCGTACACCTAAGTTGTTCCTGAAAAGAAACCCCTTTTGAAAAATGTAAGTTTTACTGTATTACAAAACTGCATCCTGATCAACTGTGGAATTCCACATGTTTGATAAGTACATCTTGTGTATATGAAGGGGATTTTACGGCACCGTTCTCTCCTTTTATATAACCAAAGTCTCTGTTAGCGCCGGTGTGTCCCGTGCGCCGGTCGTTACAGAACAAATGACACTTTGCTGCTTCATAACCCTCCAGTTGAAGGAGCTCTTCTTTTGAAAGCACTTCTTGTCCTCACGCCCCGTCCCATCACTCTCACCATGCAAATTGTGAGGTTCACTGTTTGCGCAGCCAGGCTCGTCTCCTGGTCTTAGCACTCAATAAAATATGTTCCGTACCCAGAACAGAGTAAATCATTAACTACCAGCTAACTTTAATAAAGAAGAAAAGCATGGTGGTGTAAGCAGAGGAGACCAGAGAATGCTCGTTTGTAAAAATATACAGGATGTTTCTGAAACTTCGTGTAGTCGTCTTTAATATGTAACTGACTGGCAGCAAACGTGTATGCAGCTCGATTTCATGACGTCCTACGTATATTTTTTAAGTTCTGAAAAACTTCATGAGATTAATGCATTGGTCGCTGTCTTCAGGGTGTCCGGGGCCATGACTGAGTGGTCAGATATTGGATTTTGTTTCATAGGATCAAGTCGGCTTTTTTAGCCACATAGGCCTATGGCTTGGGGACTGGGTGTTAGTGTCGACCTTAATACAAATCCCTCCATCTACACACAACATATCGCACTAACAACCCTACATACATAAGCAATACTGAGTACTTCCTCCATACTGGGTTGGCGTCAGGAAGGGCATTCAGCTGTAAAACTGACAAATCTGTATGAAGTATAGAACCCAATAAATTGGGTAAAAGACCACGAAGATTAGACGTCTGGGCCTTAATGATGCGCAATTGATGTAGATGTAATATCTCCGGACAATTAGATCTACTGTTTCAGATACTTTTTTGTCTTTGTATAAGCTCGTATTTTACCCTTCGGGACTATCTCACCAGGGAATTTTTCAAGAAAGACTATCCATGAATATTTTAAGGCAGGGACCACCCTATCAAAAGTTTTACATTTGCCTTTTTATGGGTTTAGCCAATATGAAATGCGGACTGCAAAAAGTAAAGTGTGTCAGAGGATGATAGTTGGACTAATATGAACAACGTACGGTTCAACATTGGTTAGTAATGCATGAGAATTTTTACTTTCTTATTTCACACTTGATGAAATCCCGTTATGGTTTTTATTTCTACATCCAATTTCCATTCTTGCATTAGCTAGCATCCTAATTAGGCCTGCTTTAATTTCAGTTTTATGTAATGCGCATATGACGCATGTATTATCATATAACATGTTAGGTTCTATGCGACAAAATGTATTCCTGTTTTTTATTTTCATGGCAGGATGTATTTCCTTCTGCTTGGGTATACACTGCTTCAGATTGAGGGCGTTAGTAACTTAACTAAGCCATTAATATATAACGTATATGTCCCACATATAATCCATTCTGGTAATCAGTAATATTTTTCGGATGTATACCAGTTTAATACTATGAAAATAGAGAAATGAATGAATATAATCATAAAATTATCACATATTTTGGCTTTAGGTAATGGATTAGCACTGCATAACGAGAATGGCCGGGCTGAGTGGCTCAGACGGTTAAGGCGCTGGCCTTCTAACCCCAACTTGGCAGGTTCGATCCTGGCTCAGTCCGGTGGTATTTGAAGGTGCTCAAATACGACAGCCCC
The DNA here is from genome assembly GCF_040414725.1 of Anabrus simplex. Classification (NCBI taxonomy): domain Eukaryota; kingdom Metazoa; phylum Arthropoda; class Insecta; order Orthoptera; family Tettigoniidae; genus Anabrus; species Anabrus simplex. Next base: position 1,312,010,060 of record NC_090265.1, on the reverse strand, counting down.
GTGTCGATGGATTTACTGGAACGTAAAAGAACTCCTGCGAGACTAAATTCCGGCACCTCGGCGTCTCCGAAGACCTTAAAAAGTAGTTAGTGGGACGTAGAGCAAATAACATTATTATTATAACGAGAATGCAACTATAACTTTTTCATCCTGTAGGATACTTAATAAATTATACAGTAATAATCGTCATTTTAAGTGTTCTAAAGCATCTAATATTTTGTTAAGTATGCTCCCCGGCATACGAGTTTCAATTACATTTTTAGAAATTATGTTCAGTGAATTCAACATAGATTTAATAAACATAAATCGTGGCGCATCTTCTTACCAGCACCAGGTCAGTAGTCGTCAACCGTTATCATTCAACAGTCACAAACTACATAGAAAAGAAAGAATTTGGCATGCAGTGGAGTAATTGCAAACACCTCACATACCGTGTCGGCAAACAGTCGAATGGAGAAATATTTTACCAATGAGACTCGAACCGGCTAAGCACGATGTCAGACCATATAGACTTCTCGCCTTTACTATCACCGACGCCAGGTGGGTTATTTTAGGAGTGATCGTTCTATTACGTTTCTCTTCTCATTCTGACTGTGATCTTCTTAAATAATACTTTTGCAGCTTTTATAGCTTATAAACAGTCGAAATCCCAATTGGTGGGCTTATCAACAAACATCTAAATCTGTGAATATCTCCATCTTTATAACTTGTATTGTGCATTCTATCCTATGTAAAAGGTTTAAAATTAGATTTTCTATAAATTATGTTATGTGTAACTTCACATAGCCTATAACTAAATATTTACAAAGTTAATTGGAAGTCGGTGATATCTACCTGTCTATCCATCTATATCAAAATATATGTACGTATATGAGTGTCCCAGTTCTTTCCAAACCACTGGAGTAATTACAACCAAACCTGGTACACGTACGGCTTACTATCTGGATACGAGCACTGAGGATGTAAGGCACCCCTAGGAGTGAGGGTGGGGAGGTGTGCCTAATAAATTAATAGAAAATAGTGTCGAAACCATACCTTTTGGAGTCACTGAGATGAATGGATATCAAATCTAAGATCAATCCCCATCGGCACAGATGGTGAGAAGAGGTGAAAATAAAAGGTCCAAAACTGACTGATATTGTGGATGTGCTGTATGTGTATATGTTCCAGCATAGCTCTCAACCAAACTTTGTACAAATATTACTCATTATCTGTGAAAAATACTGTTGGGATAGGACATCCTTAGCACCCCTCCAGGAGCGTGTGAAACGTACACATAATCAAAAATCCAGTATGAGTGTCGAATCCATAGGTTTCGGGGTCGCTCAAAAGATCTGTGGTACTCTGACGCCGTTTAAGTCAAAGTTCATCCCCAACTGGAATGGAGGTTAGTTGAGGTGAGAAAGAATGTCCAAAATTTCCGAGATTATGGATGTATGCGTGTTTGTTCTAGCAGAGCTCTCAACCAAACGTGGTGCACGTATGACTTAGCATCGGATAAAAATACTGGGACCTTAAGACCCTCCTATCCACTCCTATTACCCCCAGGGATGGGGTGGAAACGGGGTGAAATATACAAATACTAGAATACGTCCAATGTTAAAATATAATCTGTAGTTTTCGGGGTCGGTAAGGTAGTGATACCCCGGATATATTTTAAGTCCAATTTCAGCCCCCAGCGGTATGAAGAGTTCGAAAATGACCGAACCGAGCTCGATAGCTGCAGTCGCTTAAGTGCGGCCACTATCCAGTATTCGGGAGATAGTAGGTTTGAACCCCACTGTCGGCAGCCCTGAAAATGGTTTTCCGTGGTTTCCCATTTTCACACCAGGCAAATGCTGGGGCTGTACCTTAATTAAGGCCACGGCCGCTTCCTTCGCACTCCTAGCCCTTCTCTGTCCCATCGTCGCGATAAGACCCATCTGTGTCGGTGCGACGTAAAGTATCTAGCAAAAAAAAAAAAATTGATCGAGATTATGGATGAATGTGTATATATTCCAGCACAGCTCTCAACCAATAATGGTACACAGATGACATACTATCTCAAAATGGTCTGCTGTGGTAAGTCGCCAGGGTAGGGAATAAAATGTAAAAATTATGGGAAACGACTTATATTCATGTCGAATCCATAGCTTTTGAGGTCGCTGAGAATAACTGTGACGCTCTTGATGCCGTTTAATTCCTGGTTCAGTCCCAGTTGGAATGGGAGTTGAAAAAGCATGAAAGGGATGTCGAAAATTACTGAGATTATGGATGGCTGCGGGTACGCTCCAGCATATCTCTCAACCAAACATGGTGCATAGAAGACTATCTGAAAATGATAGTCTGGGGATAAGAGTCCCTTAGCAGAGGTGACATAAAAATAATCAATAACGGCCTATGTTAGTTTCGAAGCCATAGCTTTCGGGGTCGCAGGGATGAATTCTGACATTCTGGGTGCTGGTGAAGTTATTCGTTTAGTCTCCATCGGCATGTAGATTGAGAATGGTTGAAAAAATATGCCCAAAATTACTGATATAAGTGTTGAATCCCCAGTTTTGGGGCCGCTAAGCTGACAGCCTGAATCGTGTACACCATACCTATAACGCAAAGCGTAAATATATAGGGTTATAGCTTACGTTCATTATCTATTTGAAGGAGTCATCTGCTTTCCAGACAATTTCGGCAGCCACAAGGACTATGTTTAACGCGAAACTAAATGATCGTAAAAGAAAACAAAAACAAAGATTTCTAAAAATATAAATCAATCTCACAATAAAGAAATCTACAAATATGCAATTCGAACAGGTAATAATATAATGGCGTATGGCCTCCGGGGAGGCCTGGTGCAGGCCTTTTTCTCGTAGACGGCCCATTAGGCGACCTGCACGTCTGTGAGGATGATTTCTAATGTTGAATACGCCACACACACCCAGCTCCAGAGCCATTGGAATTAACTAATTAAGGTTAAAATCCCCGACCTGGTCGGGAATCGAACCCGGGACCCTCTGAACCGAAGACCAGGTACGCTGGGTATTCAGCTAACGACTCGGGCATTTGAACAGGTAACAGAGATTCTTAAACTAGACATTCAGGAGAGTACGCGAGCTGGGTCGGCTATGGTAGGTAGTGAATATTAGTATTACCACTCGCAGTATGGTAAATTTGCATGAAACATAAAATATCAGAAATTATAACTTGCACTGTTTTCTAATGTATTGTTTGACGAAACAGCAAGTATCAACACCTTCTCTTTTATGGATCGAGTATTGTTTCTACGTCACGTATACTAATATAATGTAGAGATAAGTGGACAACCCGGCTATTCCCGAACTTAAATACTGAGGACAGAAACATTCGGTAGAGTCATTTTCCCCTGAGCTTCTTAGCCTCCCAGCCCATAAAAAAACCAACATACCAAATGGTCGACAGATTGATACATATTAAACTGAATTTATTTTCGAATTTTAAATATCAATTCGAAGATGGTAATAAAGTATGGGGGAAAATGTGTAATTTGATAAATTGATTTAAATTAGAATAAGAATAAGAATAAGAATAAGAATAAGAATAAGAATAAGAATAAGAATAAGAATAAGAATAAGAATAAGAATAAGAATAAGAATAAGAATAAGAATAAGAATAAGAATAAGAATAAGAATAAGAATAAGAATAAGAATAAGAATAAGAATAAGAATAAGAATAAGAATAAGAACAAGAATAATGCGAACTTACCGTCATTTACGGGCCGAATGACAAACGTCTGTTTTGTAAGTTGCTATTTTTCTTGTCTCTGCAATACGTAATTTAATACGTAAATGCAGAATTTCTTGGAAACTTACGAAGGAAATGTATAGGGCCATTCCGGTGTTAAACTGAATTCTAAGTCCAAACTGCGCCCTTCATTTTTATGATAGGGTTAACCGATGAGCCATTCTTTCGTTTATGTCGGATAAAATGTACACAAAATCGGCACTTACCTGCATATAAATGACCGTCATCTTGGAATGAACCTAGATATTGAAATGAAAATTGACTTAAATGTTAACCGAAGGTACCAGCTCTAAGCTTGAAAACTGAGCTTGATTAGTCAAGTCTTCTTCTTATGACGCAGTCTCCCTCCGAAGGTTGGCGATCCAATTGATTATGATTACAGGCGAAACGGCAGTACGGAAGATTTCTATCGACTTATGTCCATACCACCGCCGCAAGTCTTTCAGCCAGGAAATTCTCCGTCTTCCCACAGACCTTTTCCAATCAATCTTTCCTTGAATGATTAGTCGGAGAAGTTCGTATCGTTCACCTCTCATAATGTGCCCGAGGTAGCTGAGCTTACGCTCCTTGATGGTTATGAGAAGCTCTTTCTTCTTGTTCAAGATGTTGAGGACTTCTTCATTTGTCTTCTTTTCGACCCAAGATATTCGGAGTATTCTTCTGTATAAGTCAAGTAGCTTTAAATAAATATAGACAAGCAGATCAACATTCCTATATAATATTAGCCAGGGTACGCATGGGGTATCACTACAGATGTCTTAGAAACATACACGCTATAAAAGACTTAATAGTAAAGACACACAGCATATGAGATGTGGTGCGGCGACGTAGGTTATGAATACCTCTGTACAGAAAGGAAAAGGGATCAACTGCACATTCTGATACAACAAAGGTACAACGTTGATATCCCTGATTAAGGGAAAACTTAGGTGACAACGCATCCGTCTGTCAGCCGGCGGCACCAGGTTCAAATCCCGACCGGGTCACGGAATTTTTATTTGTAAATGATTAATATCTCTGGCCTGGGGGTTGGGTGTTTGTGTCGTCCTCAACGTTCCTTTCCTCACATTCAACACTCTACACTTCCGCAATTCTAATTACACGCAGGTTCCTATCATATGATGCAAGTAGGGGCAAAAGATCTCTTTGGGTCGACGCCCCGAATAAATACATTTTATATTTAAAAAAAAGGAAAACTTCTCGGCCACCTAATAAGACATTCCAAAGTGTGCACCACGCTAGTGGAAGAATGTGTAGAATGCAGACTAGCCAGAAAGAGACCCAGTACATCATAGCATAACACAACCTAATACAATATAAAACAAGGACGACCTTATCAAGAAAACAAACAACTAGCTGAAATAAGATAGCCATAGCAGTACTGTACTTACATATTTCCCATCAATCATTGGGTTGTGGAGAGTATGATGACGAGTAACCTCGGTAACAAATTTTTCCCAGTTATAGCACTGCGATTTAAACTTACTTGGCAAATATTTGAGTGACTATAATAACTGTTTCATAACATACTGTATGTACACTGAGATATGGTACCAAAAAGCATATGTTTCTCTCCGGAAGACACGCACGAGGAAAACTTATCGGAAGGATGGCTTGCTTGGGTTACGATAAATCATCCCGAGAGTTCGCTGACAGTGAAATGTGCTCTAGCCGGCAGTTCCGGTGGCTGACTGTGCTTGCTGACTTCTCACCTGCTGATTGATTAGATCCGCTTTTCCTGCCGGTCTGTCTAGTAATAGTCAAAGTGGTGGCCATTCCTTCTCCCAATCCAGACATTCATCCTTGCAAACAGTTCTCCATAAATTTATAGCAACATCTAAGGGAAGGGTCACAAGGGTGAATAGAAATGTACGAGAACTAAGTGGAAGGCATATCGAAACTCACATCCTGGAAATTTTCCATTGCTTCAGTTGGAATAGCGACTCAGGAAATCAGTCTAAATTAGTATTATTATCATCATTATCATAACTAATGACACGACATTTGACTTAATAACGAATTGTATATTCTACCTACTATCATATTTTCTCATACAGTGTAACCCTCCAATAGCGGACATCAGTCGTTCTTCCGAAAAACTGGCCGTTAGTAGAGGTTAACTCTTTATTAATGTAACGGAATTTTGAAATCGGAGAAAAGGTCTATTTCATCGTCTGATTAGCAATAATGGGACCAATGGTATATTATAAGGAACATATGCATGTGTTCCCCGGCCAACACCATATAAATTTTATGTATATTTCAGTAAAAATGCTTACGCATGTACTAGAAACTGGCAGTACGTTACTATGTATTTTAAATTTACTGCTGAACGAAATTTTCTCAGTTAATTTGATTTGAAATGAAATTGTTCAATGGGGATTGTTTTTTTAGTATTTCCACATGTCGTTTTCCGTGCACAAGTTTATTAAGGTTCTAAAGGTTTATAGAGGTGCAAGCATATATACTTGCTGTGTTGTCTATGTTGTAGCTCTATGTTGAGTTATTCACGTGTCACCTGGCGTATTTGAAACTTTCCGGAAGTTTATTTCAAGCAATTCCTTTCTCGATTTCTAGAATCACTTTTCATATCCCCTCCAATATTAAGGTTCATTTCACTTTACACAACAGCATAGGAAAATGTGCACAACGAACACAGTTCTGATGGACTGCATACCCTTACGTGGGTGGGGGAGGTGACCAGTAGTAAGTAAATGGATACGAAGATCATTGTCAGATAAGTGGTTCTGTTTCTTAAGCTGCAATATATTAGCACTCCAATTGCCACTAATTTTCACATTTGCTGTACTGTACTGATACTGTAATTTTTCTTGCATTAAGAAAAATCTATAGACATTTCGGTCATCGAAATATGTCCACTCAGTCTGAAGTTACTGCGGATACCAAATCAAAACGACGCTGCAATCGTTGCTATGCTGTGATCACGTGATCGGTTGATATAACTAATATGTTATCCCGTTGATAATTATGTTGCGTACACGATGATGAATATCACTTAAACCATGTCTGTAAGGGGATTTTGAAGAAATGTTAATTTTGATTGGAAGGTACGAATAACTGAAAATATTCATATTCATTTTAATATAAGAGCATAGAACAAAAAACACACATTCGCTCGTTGGTGGCTTATGCAGACTTGAAGTCATTCATCTTTGATATTTCACAGTTATGTTAACACCGATTTACACCCAGCCGGGAGCCACGTTGATAATTGCCAGAAAGTTTCTGTACAGGCGCTTCTGACCTGAGCAGTAAATTTAACCGACAATAAGGATGAAATCGATTGTATATGCCTATATTTATATGTGAAGATGGCAATTTTATTTCCTTAAAACGAAACTCTTATTATCATGAAGATTCGTTTCAATGGTCGAGTGCATGAGCACTCTCGGACTTCCTTGCTTCGTTCATACGCGAGTATTTGAGAGAATTTTACTGTAGAAACTTCGCCATGCATTCCATATCCTTCGTAATATTTTAACAAGTACTAATCTGAAATCTGAATAAACAAAGCTCGAAATAAAACATAATATTACGCTAGATCACAAGTTGTATTCATTGTTAAACGCTCTCGGTTGTATCCGATACAAAGTAATCCCTATTTTTAAGGCATTGATTGTTCGATATGTGATATTTTCTTGTGGCATTTATTTCCTAAAAAGAGCCGTAAAGCTTTTACTGTGTTGATACCGGGATATTGTTCGGGTGTTTCCATCTCGCGACGATATTTTTTGTTTATTAATGCCAAGTGTCCGAGGCTGTGTGCTTGTGTTGTACGTAGTTGTATCTTGTTGAAAGGTGAATGTCTTCACGGTTATGTAGAGATGAGACAATCATTTTAATTTCTGCTTCAAATTTTAAATAGTTAGCTTCATAGTAACAAGCTAAATATGACGGTTATGTAAAATCATAAAATATTTATGTAGATTATATTTTTATTTATGTACTATGACTACGTTTAATCCAATATAATTTTAAGAAAATGTAGTGATATTGTAAAAATTGCATTCATTAAGCGTGTAAATTTAACGGGTTTCTCCTCTAAATATAATCTATAAAATCCCCCAACTATTTTGGAAGGTGTTGATATCATTTGTTCGCATTTTTGTAATTAATTTGTCTAATGTTATGACTCATACTCGTGACGTTTTAATAGCAATTATTACTAATGCAGTTTTATCCTATTGGAAATTCCACTTTCCTTTGCATAGAAACATTATAATAGCAAATCTATAAACATTTTGAAATGAAATTTGAAAATCTTGAAAATCTTTCAATATTCAGTTTATTAGGTAATGTTCATATCGGTCCTTCGTGGATGGCACAGTTTAGGAAGATGCTAATGTGATTCACAACTGATATTAATATACCCCATTCAACAGTCGAGATAATGGCTCCAGGAACAGGTTATAACAAGAAGAAATGGTACAATCATTATTTGTTATCTTGGAAGGGGTTGACAAGCAAGAAAGACGGAAGGAAGCGGCTGTGGCCTTAAGTAAAGTACCATCCCGGCATTTGCCTGGAGAAGAAGTGGTATACTTCGGAAAATCACTTCGAGCATGGCTGAGGTGGGAATCGAACCCTCCTCTACTCTATTGACCTCCTGAGGGCGAGTGGACCCCATTCTAGCCGTCGCACCACATTTAAAATTTCGCGGTGGAGCCGGGAATCGAACTCGGACCTCCGGGAATGGCAGTTAATCGCACCGACCACTACACCACGGAGACTGATAATAATAATAATAATAATAATAATAATAATAATAATAATAATAATAATAATAATAATAATAATATTGTGCCCCAGCTATTGTGTGCAGGCATTTTTATCTGACGCTGTCTGGCTGCCTGTTGGTCAATATCGATGTTCTACTCTAATTCAGATTCAAGATGGCAAATTGAACAAAATCTCTCTTGGTACAAGTTATACAATATCCATATTTTAAAAATTAAAATGCTGTAAGTTTGAACGTAAATTTTATCCATGACATTATAGATAAAATTACAACATTCAGCTTTATATGTTTTGGACAGGCTGGCTACGGTATTCTACATTGTATACGGATATCGTGTGTGCAGTAAATGAGATTGTTTTAAAATTGCATGTCCCTTAGCCTTATCCGAGAAATAGCATGAGAAGGTCCTCATACGTTGTTTCCAATGTAAAGTGTGGGTTGGGGAGTTGTGATGATAAAAGGAGGCTCACTTGCCTACTGCCATTCACAATCGAGTCGGCAAGTTCACATTATAATTGCAGGCCCCATTGCCTACTGCGCGGTCACAATCGGTTTGGGGAGTTTTAGATACAATGGCAGGCCCCTTTCCTAATTTGAGACAGATTACAGTTGACGAGTTCTTATTATAATAAAAGCCAACTTCCCTACTACCAGTCAAAATTGAGTTGTGCAGTTATCATTATAATGACAGACTATTTTTCCTGCTGCCAGCCAGCTTAATGCCAGTCACACAGAATTAGTGAGTTTCAATGAAAATAGCAGGCCACTATGCCTAATGCTAGTCGCATTTTAGATTGGAACATTTATTCATAATGGCGGGCACCCTGGCCTAGAGCCAACACAATAGGGTAGGGGACTTTTGAACAGAACTGGATGCTCCCTTGCCTTCTGCAAGACAAATCGAGAAGTGAATTATTCATTACAATGGTAGGCCCTCCTTACTAATGCCAGTTACACAGGAGTTGGAGAAGGACCCCATTCCTACCGTCAGTCAAAGTCAGTGTTGGGAGTACTGATTAAAATAGAAGACACACACTATCTCGATCGATACAATCGACATCAGTGAATATATATAGATGGACATTCGAATGTATATGCATGTTTACAATTTTTCAGACCTTCATTTACAGATTAACTGCTGCTAAACGGTACGTCATATTGACAAAGGATTGTACCGTAAGATGCATAATTTTGCGATCTAAATGGCTAGCCCTATGATATTTGCTCGCATCTCATCTATTCATGGTTAAGATTTAGTCAGAAACGTTGAATAGGTTGAAATTTGTGTAAGATTATCTTACATTGCATTACTTTTCAGATAATTATTTGACATAGCATTTGACTCACATATGGGTACTGGGTGGCCAATGTTCGTGTAGAGTTTGATGATACTATCTTTTCTGTAAGCGATTGAAAGGATGAATTTTGCAGGTAAAAAGTCCAATTTACTTAAAATCGAGAAAGAGATACGAATCTAACGTATAATCGATACAGATACGACGATACAGATTCGACATAAAGTCATAAGACCAAGGTTGAATTTCACTCCTAATTCAACTAAGATTGTGCCATGCTTTATGTGATAGGACTTCCCGTTTATCCCACGAAATACCTCGAAACGAAGGTCTGCAACATCATTGAAATTGCCTCCATATTTCGACATTCTTCGGGGATAAAAAAAGGAAAAATTTAAGGATCTTGGAAATTTTTCGTCCGTTACAGGCTGAAACGTATAATTTTGCCAAATTTCAATTATCTTGCTCGTCTGGCAGATTATGCTGCAATCTGGATTTTGGGTGACGGAGGTAAAAATTAGGACTTTTAGGAAATTAAACCAAAAGATACGCAGATGATCATTATTACCCCTCAAACGGGTATCTGTACGAAAATTTCACCAAAATAGTCAATGTACAGGCACACACAGTCGTTACGATTTTATTTATATAGATAGATGAGGAATCTACTCCACGTACAACACCTTTTCGCTATGTCCGCTGGACTTAACCTGCAAAATCAACCGTTCATGATATCTCACTTATTAATCCGCCTGTCAAAAATTCACATGAGTAAAACGTTTTATAAATGGATTTCCATTAATGATTGGAGATTTCGATTAATTTCGGATGCGCATATTTTGAGAAAGTGCAAAATCATCGTTTCATTTTCAGATAAACCACTAGTAAACGTAAGCGTTCAGAAATAATATTGGCCCTTAAACATACACAAGGACAGGTGGATTCTAAATATCAAGATTGGTAGAAATATATTCAGTAGTTTTCAAGTTACAAAAACTCACACAATCAAACCGACAAACAGACACCAACGATAGGAAATATGCAGATGGCCATTATTAAAACTGAAACGTATAACTCTATGGAAATTCTGCCAAAATAGGCAATGTACAGACAGATGGTCGTTACGACTATATCGTCGCTTCACCGGTAAAAGGTTGTAATCCACAAAGCTCTTCCTATCGATTATTCTCCTTAAGATTGGTCACGCCTCCCAGCCACATATGGTTATGCAGTCCATCGGAACAAATTTTGTTGTGTTCATTTTCCTATGCCCATGTGTAAAGGAATATTAACCTTACTGTACCGTACTATAGGAATGTATGCTTGCATTACGAATTTACGCACTCCTATTGTATAATGCATGTTAGGTTCATTTTCGGTTACTCGTCCGCATAGGAAAACGAACACAACGGAAATTGTTCTGATGGGCTGCATATCTATATGTGGCTGGGAGGCGTGACCAGTCTTAAGGTGAATAATCGAAAGGAAGAGCTTTGTGGATTACAACCTTTTACCTGTGAAGCGACGATATTATATAGATCACAGATAAGCATGGGCACGTTTGTAAGTGCAAACCTTCATTTCGAGACTTACTGGTTCAAAACGGCACATCATACTAACAAACGGTTTGCGCCCTCAGATGTCCCTTTTATCGCTCTACATGTTTGGTGTTAAAACATTTTCTCGCATCTCACATATTTATGGGTTCGATTGAGTTACGATATTTGAATGGGGTAAAATTTGGGTACGTTTTCACCATTTTACATTATTTTTCACATACTTATGTAGAAGCTAGAATCATGAAATTGGCTTCGCATATAGCCATAGGTCATGTCAATGTGCGTGCCAAATTCGATGACTCTATCTTTCTTACATGTGTGTCAATCTAAGTAACAAATGTGTAAAAAGCACAAAATTTACGAACAGTCAAAATATACAGCCAAATCTACCCTAAAAGGGAGAAAGAGAGAGACGACAAAATATCACAGGACCAAAGTTGTAGATCACTCCAAATTGAACGGAGATCGTGCCATCCGTTTTGAGATAGGACTTACCGTTTAGCTGCGAAATACCTCGAAACGAAGGTCTGCACCGTCCATAAATTGCCTATGCTTCGATATTCTTCGACCTAAAAACTGAAATATTTAATGATCGTGTAAGTTTTCCGTAGGTTACCGGCTAAAACGTATAATTTTGCTTAATTTCAATTTTTCAGCTCGTGTGGCAGATTGTGAGGCAATCTTGATTTTGGGCGAGGGGATAAAATTTATGGTTCCAGGAAACTATAGCTAAAAATATGCAGATGGTCATTATTACCCCTTAAACGGAAAGCTTTACGAAAATTTCGCCAAAATAGTCAATGCACAGACACACGGTCGTTACGATATCATTTTCATTTTGTGATCTTTCCATCCTTTAAATACACCACTCAAATTTATTTGTCTACTGAAGTCCTCCCACGCCATCTTTACACTGACATCTCGGAACATACCACTTAATCGAGCAGTAATTTTAAAATGAGTGTATCTATATCCCAAAACTTTAAAAGTTTACAGATGAAAAAAATTGGTATTTAGAATCTTCTTTAAAGATAAGGAAAGAGGGACTTATATGCCCTCTCCATTACATCTTTACTACAACCCCTAAATACCCTCATAACCAGGTGCCTTTGTTATTTAATATATATACAAATGATCAGCCACAGCTTCAAGACACCAAGATCGTCGCCATAAGACCTATCTGTGTGGGTGCGACGTAAAGCCCCTAACAAAAAAAAAGACACCAAGAGTTTTATCTATGCTGATGACCTTGCTCTCGCTGCCAGTCAGATAGATTTGAAGAGATAGAATGCACCCTGAAAGCTGCCCTAGAAGAACTCGGCAACTACTATGATCAAAACCAACTTGTGCCAAACCCGAGCAAAACGCAAGTTTGTGCATTCCATCTACGACATCGACAAGCCAACAGGAAACTCGCTGTGACATGGAATGGAGCTGCGCTAAACCACTGCTTCCATCCCAAATACTTGGGCGTCACTCTCGATCGCAGTCTAATTTTCAAGGTGCACTGTATGAATGTAAAACAAAAGGTCTCTTCCAGGAACACACTACTGAGAAAACTTGTTGGATCTACTTGGGGCACACACCCACAAACTGTTAGAACTACTGCACTAGCCTTATGTTGCTCCGCCGGTGAATATGCCTGTCCAGCGTGGTACAAATCTGCCCACGCAAAACAGATTGACGTGGCACTCAATGAAAGCTGTAGAATAATTACTGGTGTCCTGAAGCCAACTCCTCTCGAGAAAATCAATTATCTTGCCGGTATTGCTCCTTGTGACGTCAGGAGAGAGGTTGCTGCTAACAACAAAAGGCTTAAAACAAATTTAATGCCTTCATATCCACTCTTTGGATACCAACCTGCCCAACGAAGACTGAAGTCCAGGAAAGCACTTTTAACATCTTCAGAACACCTGGAAGGATCATCGGACAAAGCCAGGATTAACAAATGGAAACAAAAGACCCCTGGCACTTTGAAATGGATGGAACCACGGGAAGCGTTGCCTCCCGGTTATACCGATGACTGGTTGACATGGAGGTCCTTAAACAGACTTAGATCTGGAGTGGGTAGAACCAGAGCGACTCTACAGAAATGGAACTTACCCATCGATACGGCCTTTTGTGACTGTGGTGAACTTCAGACAACTGATCACCTGCTATGCTGTCGCTTGTATCCATCAAACTTCACCATCTAAGACTTGGTGCTGGCTAATCCAAATGCCCCTGAAGTGGCCAAATTTTGGGCCGAATCTGTATGACATATATTGTTGTAGACCTTTTACTTGAATATATTTGTGTATATAGTTTGTTTCTTTTAAATGTAGTATTATATTGTACTTCTGATTCGAATAAAGAAAGACCAGGAGCATAGATCTGTACCCTTTATTAACCATCATATTTTATGTGATTACCCCAATGAAGGTCTTTTCTTATATTAACACCTAGGTACTTACACTGATCCCCAAAATGAACTTTCACCCCATAAACGCAGTAATTAAAACTGAGAGGACTTTTCCTATTTGTGAAACTCACAACCTGACTTTTAACCCCGTTTATCATCATACGATTGTCCACCGTCCATCTCACAACACTATCCAGGTCACCCTGCAGCCGCTCACAATCTTGTAACTCATTCATTACTCTGTACGGAATAACATCATCTGCAAAGAGCCTTATCTCTGATTCCACTTCTTTACACATATCATCAATATATATAAAATCACTTGTCCTGACTGACTGACTGACTGACTGACTGACTGACTGACTGACTGACTGACTGACTGACTGACTGACTGACTGACTGACTGATTCATCATCGCCGAGCCAAAACTACTGAACGTAAAGAAATTAAATTTTGGGGATACATTCATATTAAGATGTAGGTGCTCGCTAAGAGAGGACTTTTGGATATTTCGTCGCTAAGAGGGTGAAGAGGGGGCTGAAATTAAAAAAAAGAGTGTATCTATATCCCAAAACTTTAAAAGTTTACAGATGTAAAGTTGGTATTTAGAATTTTCTGTAAAAATAAGGAAACACATATTTTTTTGTTTTCGGAGAATCCCAATAGGAGGGGTGAAAATGGGTGAAAAAGGGGTTGAATGACTTTAATCAGGATACCGGTACTTATATCTCAGAAGCTGAAGATATTACAGACCCGAAAATTAGTACTCTTGATCTCTTTTAAAAATAAATTAACACGTATTTTTTTTGAAAAATTCAATTAAGGGAAGGGTGAAGACGGGGGCAAATTTTTAAAATGTGTTTATCTATATCTCAAAACTTTGAAAGTTTACAGATGTAAAAATTGGCATTTAGAATCTTCATTAAAAATAAATAAACGCGTAATTTTTGTTTTCGGAAAATCCAAAAAGGAGGGGTTAAAAGGGGTGAAATAGAGGTTGAATGCCTTTAACGAGCATACTTATATCTCACAAACTGAAAATATTACAGACCTGAAAGTTGGTGTTCGGGATCTCCTTTA